>NC_082611.1:8699038-9320384 GCF_030936135.1 Gavia stellata | reverse complement strand
TATAAGTACAAAGACTTAGAGAGGCTGGTTCAGAGGTGCCGATCAGTGTTTCAGATCAGGGTTTCAAATCACTTCAGTTTGCCAGCAGAAAGATACTGGCATGACAAAATCTAAAAGCATGTGAAAGTCACCTTGCTTTCAGGTACTGTTACTGAATAACTTGATTCAGTAACGGGTTCTTTTTCACCAAACCTGCATCAATTTATGATTGCAGCTTGTAGATGGAAACGGTGAGAAATACTTGGAGTCAAATTAATCCTTGATGGAAATGTCTTGAAATTTACAGGCTTGCATTACTGGTAGAAATGAGGATGTAACACCATGATGGAAGAATATGATCTTTCATTTTCGTTTGTTTTTCACCATGTGGAGATGGAATATTTTAGCTGTGATTGAAGTTTTGCTATGATTTGGTTTTGGCTACATCTTAAAAAAAATGTATGAATGTTCAATCAAGAATGAAAATCAAATGAAGTTTTCACTTTGCTAGGTATATACTGCAGCCACATGCGGTTGATGTTTGCAGGGTACTAGCTGTCACAGGCCACTAAGTCACTGATTTGAGTAAAAGAAGATAAAATTACTTTTGTGGAAACTGGATTTTGAAATTCATTATCACTGGAAGGCATGTGACCTGCCCAGCTATCACAGGAATGTGTGACCCCTTCTCTTCTCCCTGTGCCACAGGAACTCATTGTTTCAGTTGTTGTCCCTCAAGGAAATGATAGACCAAATTCATTGCTGCCTTAAGAACTGCAGACTCATTTTGGCAGACTTGCATGAAAGATGAATATGGATTACTGACCTGTAGTTGCTGTGGATAGCTGTGAAAGGAATGATTGATTATCTGTTGCGTTAGCAGCAGGAGAGAGACTGACGATCACTCTTTAGCTAAGTGGTACAATTTAGCTCTTAAAAAAAAAAAGCCAGATATGCACAGTTTTTTGCATCTCTTTAAATAAACATTAGCCAAAGAGTCCATTTGGAAAATATAACATATAGATTGTCATACAGGCTGATGATCTTCCATACTATAATGTCGATACACTATCCTTTTGAATTATGTCATTTATTTCCATAACAGAAATGTGATCATAGCTTGATTCAGAAGGCAGTCAGCCCAGCAGTTTGTCATTGTGTCTTTAGGAGTCCTTGCCAGTAGCAAACCAGCTGTCAAAGAGAAGTTGTGTCACTCCTAAATAAAACATTTTACATCTCAGAAGTTCAAAGACGCTTTTTCAAATTATTTTACACCAAGTTCTGTTCCCCACCATCTCCTCCCCTGAGCAAATATGGTTTCAGCATCAGCACTAAGTGTGTGGTACTAATGTCTGCCCTAGTTAGCTGGGTTGTAAAAGAAGAGATCTATTGTTTTAAAATATCCTTTTTTTCCCCATGGGCTATTACTTTCACACTTTGTTTCCTAAAATCCTCTATGTGCTCGCTGCTGGCAGATTTTATGTTTAAAGTGAGTAGCTAATGCTTGACTTGAAAAGAAAGGATGAAATAAAATAGACTTACAGCTTCAGCAAAGGAGCTGTGCAGATAGGAGGAGAGTGCTGGACACACATCCTTAGCCAAGCATCCCTCGCTGGGAAGCAGCTGTAATTTAGCTGCTTGTATATAAGTAGTCGGTCTCCATGCAGCTTGCCTTCTGTCCTAACTTTGCTTTGACATTCCACTATTGGGGCCACTTTACAATGCAGTTGACAGATTCCTTTCCCTATTTTTATATAAACTTTTAATTTAAATTCTAAACAAACCTGCAAATAGCAAAAGATGACTGGTGTTTCACTTATTATTCAGATTATTGAACTTTTGGGTCAACCATCTAAAAATCCAAAGGAATGTGTATTTGCTTCCAGAAGGAAAAACTTGTTACTACATTTTATAGTCTAAAGGATTATTTGTTTTAATTAACAATGAAAAAAGTTTGCGTCTTCCTCATGCAGTAACTCATTAACTGCTCAAGCCTCCTTTGCAAGTTTAGATACAATGGGATATTTCATGTGCTTGATCTGCATGTTGATAACAGGGGTTTGCATGTAGATCAAAAGAACGATACAACCCTGTATTGTCAGAACTCTGCCACAGCATCCAGCAAACGCTTATTTGGAAGGCAACGCTTGGCTTCCCTCCAAAGGCTTAATTCTAACAATCAGCTCAAAACCAGTCTGCAACCTACCACTTTTCCCATTGATACGTTTGTGCATACAGACCTACCTTTGACCTCTCCCTGTTTGTTTTGTTGCAGTAAACACCTGAAATTTGCTCAGCTAATACAATAGCCCTGTACTTTTTGACAAAAACGCCTGTGGTTAACCTCTGTGGGCTGCATTCTGCAATGAAATGAAGGGCGGTAGAAGTTAAACAATGGGTGTGACTACCACAAGATGAGTGTTAGTGGGAAAGTGGTGTAACATCCACTTAGCATTCCAGAGATGTGAAATATAATTGTCATTTAAATGGCAAATATGTAAGCTGCAAGATGAGTAACTACAAGAACATGAAAGCCTCCCTTATCTTCCTTTCCGTCCCACTCAGAATCATTTCGCACACCCACAAAACTAATACAAGTAGTGTCACTTGACGAAATTACACCTGATACATGACTTGTACAGTCACTTACATTTCTGTCAGTGTGGGCTCTGTTTAATACAAAGAAAAAAATCCAATCTCATTTACAACATTTTAAGTTGGAAGTAATTCTGCTCTCGGTGGAATTATTCCCTATTTACACACCCACTCAGATCAGAATCTGACCCAGGCTTTGAATTTTGTCCTATTTGCTCTCCTCCTTTCCCGTGGTAGACAGGGTCCTCTATCTGTGAAGGGTTCCTCACACCTTCATTTATGTATCTTTGCAGAAATGGTTTATGTGCAGGTCTGTAACGTTAGAAATCAGCAGCTGGTTGCTGAGTATACATGAAAAGCTGCGTAATGTCTTTTACATCATCTAGCATATGTAGGAAGGAGAGCAATAATGCAAAAGTGCAGCCCATGCCTAGATGAGGGGCTACGCAGTTCTGTATCAATTCCAACACCGAGAAATTAAATAAAGAAAAAACAGGATCTAGGTGGGGGAGCGGAAGCAACTAGTGGGGAAAAAAAAAAATATTGGCTCTAAACTTTTAAACAAAATCTTTATAAACAGATTCTTGGTATGTTTAAAATCCATAAGCGACAGGTGTGATTATAGCTCTGAGCAAAGGGCATGCAATGTCCCAAGTTGTGGTCTTGGAAATTGTCCAACGCGTAGATTAGAATTTAAACCTGTATTTTAAACATTTTTTCCCCCTGACATTATTCCTCTTATTTCCTTTATGGATTACATGAAAACCTAAACTGAAAGTTTCTAGTGCAGTACTACCTTTTATTAGCTGTCAGCAGGGAACAAAGAGTATTACCAGCTCCACCAGACGTGACACCTTCAAATAAAAGCAGAGGGGTGAGGCCAGGAGGAGCTCTAGGTGAGGACATGATTTGGGACTCGGCTTGTGCTAGGTCAGCCCTTGTAATTGACCTGTTTATTTTCTGTACAAAATATGCACTTGACAGAGGGAAGCAATGATTTTTCAGATACATGTACATGCGTAGCTTTGTGTATGACTAATTTTATTGCCTGAAATGGAGCTGTAGAGTGGATAAAGTGAAGCATTTACTCCAAAGTGTTTGACGAGCTGAGTCTACCTAGCTATTTTATTGTGGATATTTGTTTCCTAGAAATACCATAAACATTTACTAGAAATACTTTCTGCTGGATAGGAAGAATAATTGTTATATCTGGGGGAAAAATACATCATTGGTTAAACATTTTAAAATACAAATAACAAAAATGTTCTCTCTTAAGAATCAGAGAAAAACAGTGTTATGTCTGTGCTACTTAAGATCCCTAACAGAGTTCATGAAACAACGAAAAGTCTTTAGATCATAGCAACAGTTAAGACAAAAAAGGCTAGGATTTAATAGTTGGGGATTTTTTAGCAAAAAGAACTATGGGCCAAATCCTGTCTTCAGGCTAGCATCTGTAATTCCGACTTTGGTGAGGAAAAGACAGTGTGACTGTCTGAAGCCACAGGAGGACCGTACTGAAGTATTAGTGGAGGTCAGCTGCTGCGGTGGAGGGAGCCATCTGAGAACTGTATGGCCTGAGAAGGTTTTGGTTCAAAACCTTCTTCTACTACCCACAATAACAGGAATTGCCACAGACTGCAAGGAGAGGAGTGATATAGCCACATTGCCAAACTTTCCACAGTAGTTTGGATGCCTGCATGCGGAAGCAGCTTCTCCTCTATGACAGAGGGAGAGAGTGCTCCCTCCAGAAGGCAGTTCAGGCTGTCTGAATTACCCTGCTCCAAATTGTCCTCCGGAGGAGCTATTCCCAGAGCTATTCTCAATGCACAGGTCTGATTTCAGGGTAGATTCAGCCACAGTAACTGGAGCTCCAAGTTGGCAAATGGATCCTGAGACAGTCAGATAATGTCCTGTCCCTGGCACTTGCTCCTAATTGCATCCATATACTTACTTTGGACTGCTGCTGCATCTTCCTTTTGGACAGTAAGGTACCTTCGATAGTTGCAGTGTGCCTAAAGCAGAAGTCATTGTTTCTGTGAATCTAATCCATGTCAGAAGTGCTGTTATTCCAGCAGTGGATTTGTCTCAAGGATAGTTGTGGTCTGGGATAAAACAGTGGCACCCCTTACATAAAATACTCGGTTACATAGATTAAGAATAGGATTTCATCCTTGATTTCTGACAAAAAAATCACCTGGGGGCTGATTCAGTGGGCTCAGCAAGTACACAGCACTCTGAAAATCAAGACATTCAGGACTTCCCTAAATCCAAAGTTAGTCTGCCTCTCCTACAGTGCTTAGATAAAATAGCTTTCATCACCTTTTCATCACATCAAACTCCAGCTGAATCATTACTACATACTGTCATGGTATCACAAATAAGCTGCTCAGCCTCTGAGACATATACTGGTTTTCAGCAATATCGTGGTGGTTTTATCATGTATTTTATTCACAGATTTCAAGATGCTTTGCAAAGATAGGGTCAGCATTGGTATGACAATTTCACAGGGGGACGCTCAGAGTTTCGGTGACTTGCCCAATGTCTGTTGCAAAATAGCAGTGAAACACAACCTGGGCATTCTTGTACCAGGCTTGTGATTCAGCAAAGGACTAAAAAAAGTGCTTAACTTTGAGCAAGTTTGAATGGAGATAGGTTTAAGTATCAGTTTAAATACTTTGCTGGACTGGGTCTTCAGCTTTCAACAGCTAATTATTGCTTACAGCTATTTCAGTTCTTTTCATATAGCTCAGCACATCTTTAGATGATGGAAATATTTTTAAACTAATTCAATTGTGTGAAAAACTGTACTGCTTGCTGGCCTTTTAGCAACTCAAACATTCATGCGTATGTTTGGGGTTTTGTGTTGTTTTTTTAGATGATACCAGTTACTCGACAAGAAGTTCTTGGCCTTTACCGCCAGATATTCCGAATAGCCAAAAAATGGCAATCGGCATCAGGACAGATAGAAGAAACTATTAAAGAGAAAGAGTACATTAAAAATGAAGCCAAAACATTATTCCGAAAAAACAAAAATGTAAGTGGGTATCCTTACAGTTTTGAATTTCTGAATGATTCTCCTCTTGCTCTTTGCTCTATCTCAGTGATTGGATGATAAGATATGAATATAAGAGTTGATTTCCCAAAATTTCATTCACCTTAAATGCTGGTACATTCAGGTTATAATTTAAATTTCACCCCTGAAATAGTAACAAGAAAACTCACCATTTCAGCTCTTCACTAATTACTGTAGAAGTCTAAGAGGTCTAGAGTTTTCACTAAAAAAATGCCAAGAAAAAATTACATTCCAAAGATACTGCCTATGTAATTGAAGCAGCTTTTTATCTTTTAGAAAGCTAGCTAAGTGTATCATTACCCATGTAATGGCAAAGAGCTCAGTAGCTTGTTGTACTTTTTTTCTTTTCAAAGCAACAATTATTGACACTTCTTTTAAAAGAAGCACTTCAATTTTCTTCTTAAGAAAGAAATTTCAAACCCCTTTTGAAAGGGGCAATATAGACTCCATGGTAATCAAAGATTCTTCTTGTAATTCAAGATCACAATACTTATTTATATCCCATTTTGGTCTGCAACTAAATTGAGGTAATGCAAAATAAAAAAATCAATCTAAGTCACAATTTACACCGCATTTCTGACTTCAAAGGGAGTTTCTGGATAGGATGATAACAGAATGTAGACCAAGGAGTCTCTTCCCTTTCTCCTCTAGCTACCCTGCAGAGTGATGAATAGGTGAGTGTGGTTTTTCCATAGATGTATTAGTAGTTTACATGTGTATTGTCTTCTTACAGAGAAAATACCATGTTTGGGTAAAAACCTCCTTCCATAGCCTCAATCGTGACAGCCTCTAGGTCTTAATATCCAGTGCCGTCAAGCCCAGAACTGTTGAGTCAAGGGAAATACTAATGTTACCTTTTATGGATGTGAAAAATACAGTCATTGTATCCTTGGGATTGCCAAAAAAAGCTAAAGTCATGTGGCTGTGCATCATTTATGCTTGAGCTTCCAATTGCTAATTGCTGTACTTGTACAAAACATTTGTATGATCTTAGGTAACGGATCCGAAGTTGATTAAGCAGTGTATAGAAGAATGTGAAGCAAGAATAGAAATTGGACTTCACTATAACATCCCCTACCCGAGACCTGTGAGTATAAATCTAGTCACAAAGTCTTCAGCTATACCCACTTAGCTCTCACTGGACAATAAAACCATAAGTTCACATCACTGTCACCGCACTGCATTTTTAGATAAGGTATTGGTATATGGTATATTGGTATATGGTATTTAAACGCTATGCTAAATCAGAGCCAAATAAGCCAAATGTATATTGAAATGTTTTCCATCTTATTTCACTGTAAATTGGCTAATTTCTTCTCAAAATAAGGAGTCAAAGCCTAAGTGGAGTTGCATGAGCTAAACTCCCAAGGCCTGTGAATATTTAGGCAGTCTTGACTGACCAATGAATCATATTATGTAGAAAAAGATGATAATGGAATCAAATCTGTTAATCTTTCCACATAATAAAAGAGAATGAGAGAATAAAAATACTTAATTACATCTGCCATAGATACAGTAATTTTCGTATCCTACATTACTGGTAACTGTTCTCCTGGTCATAAATCAGGTCTTCTAAAATGCCTGCCTATGCTGCTGCTTCTTTTCCCCTGTTCCTAGAGAAAAAACTATCCAAGATCACCGAAATGCTGGAATTTGCAGCAATGTCTTCTATTGCACCATTCAATATAGTTTCCTCACTGCCCAGTCACTTCTGTCTGTAGTGGTTTATGCTGCCTCCCACAGCGATGTCCTCTCTACTCCTGTTGATCCGTTTACATTTTCACATCTATAGTTTCCTTATCAAGTCGATCATGGTCAAAATTAAATTATATCTTCATCGGATGCTTGCCTAGAATATGGTCACTGTTAGCATCTGTTTCACATACAGCTTTTTCTTTTTCTCCAGTATACAGAATAACAATGTGCATCTGGCAAGCAATGCTCCTAGAAATGGGCTTAAAATGTATGCTCTGCAGTGGCTTCAAAATCCCAAAGGATCAGTCCTAGATCAATGCTCTCACACAAACTGGATGATCGCTATTTTTCATATTCTAGAAATCTCTATTGCTGCTTTAGTCAGTGCTTTTACTACTATTTGCACCTAAACAGCTATCTTACAGGATGACAGCCTCAGCAACAATAACACCTGACTGCTAACACCTACATTTTTCAATTACTTAGGGGGGGATATAGCTGCATGACTCCCACTAACAGTCTTATGAAATATAAAGACTTTGTCAATCAAAGGAAGAGCCTGTCACCTATTGCTCCTTCTGCTTGAGGAGTCAATTACATTGATTGTGCATTTTAATATGGTATATATATAATCATGACAATAAGAAGGCAGTCTTTCAATACATACCGTTTGGGGTTATTTTGTGACTTGTTAGCTAGGTATGAATAAAGCACACATTGCTTTAAGACACCTACTCAGGAATTTTTAGGGTTTTCTAGGTCTTACTGTTCTGGCACACTGTCAGCAGTCCTATTTCAACAAGTATTTTATCATTACACTCTGATATCAAGCTACAGAACAAGGTTACTAAAGCCTAAAATATATAGGATTTTAATAAACACAACATTTAGGGCCTAAAGGTTACACCACTAATCACTTATCAGAAAGCGCTCCTCCTAGAAATCTAATAACCTGGTTTGAGACAGTACAGTTGCCCTCTCAAAAGTGTGAAGAAATTATTTAAAACTCAGTGAAACCTACTTTGTATATATGCCTTCTTTTTCTTGTAGCTTCTCATTTTGCACCTAACTGGTAGGATTTTCTTTTCCAGATCCACCTGCCTCCTATGGGTCTTGCCCATAAACAAGGCCGTACGTTGCGACACCAGGAAAAGTTAAGGAAGATTTCTAAGCCAATATACTTGAAATCCCATGATGAAGTTTCATAACCCATCATTTAAGCTGTGATGTGTAATCACATCATTTAAGATGTGGATTGTAATCCAGGCGATTTGCGTGCACAACTGTGAATGAAGCTGTTTTGGTCACTTCCTCACACATTTCTGAGGCCAAAAAGCTAATTGATACATTGCATATGATGGATAAGGTTGGTCTGGTATTTATTGCATTTCAACCACTGACTCATCAATAAAAGTAACACTTTTTAAGGAGTGAGGTGTGATACAAAGATTACTTTGACATCAGGACAAATTACAGCAGGTTTTCAAACTCTGTTAATCGATAGCAGGGTTCTCTGTGGCTTGAGGATTATTCATGCTTAATTGTGATTCAAGGCAGTGCCTTGTGTAAGGATCAGCGAAAATCAAAGTCCAGGAGAATCTAACAGACACAGTGCCTCCAGAGCTTCCAAATGCAAGTGGGAATATGGTGACTGCACCCTGCAGTTGCACTCCTTCCTCTCCTGTCCCTGCTCTGCCTGTTGTCCCTGGAGAAACGTTCCCGTTTCATGGTATCCTTATGGTGAACTATTGTTTCTAAATAGACAGTAGCAAAGAGACAGCAGAAAAACCACCACTCCTTCTTTTTCCTTTTTGCAAACTGCAGAGGAGTGGCCTAGAGCCTCTATGTCAGCTTTTTATTCCCCTTCCTTTGGGGAGGGTGTGGATGTGAAATGCAAAGTTTGGAATGCCATTACACAACTCGGAGTAAAACATTCCAGTGTTGGGTTCCTCAGGTTCCCATGTATGGACTGACTGAAAATTCTCCCTTCAGGGTATCACTACGGGAGCAAGCTTAAGATGCTTTGGGTGTCTTCACTGTGTGTTTTTACATGGTTAGCTTTTCAACATAATCAGCACACTGGCTTTGTCAATTATTTTAGTGTTAGGTTTTAACTCTTACATTATGGACAGAAGGCCAACTTTATTAAAAGAAAGTATCTACAACTATCTCTTCAGTCTCTTAAGTTTGAGGGCAGTTTCTGCTTCACAGGTGCCTTGTGAATGGAAGTGAAAAGAAATTAATTTCCCCCTCACTGGCCACCAATTGTTTTGGCTCCTTTTGAGTCCTCTGGCTTTACCACGCTGTTTACAAATTCTCTTCAGCAAAGTTAGTGGAGCCTTCTATCCTTCAGGCTAGAAGTACCAATGAAACCAAGCTGTGGACAAGAGCGACACTGTACTGGGAAACTAAATAAGTACAGCCCACAGCTGCTTTAAGGACAGAGGGTACAAGCAGCAACCTATTCCAGCCGGAAGTTAATGATGGCAAAAAAGCAAATTTGAAAAAGGCAGTGTATATTATTTCCTATTAAAGCGGGCAAAACCAATGAAATCTCATTTTCTGGAGCTCTTCAACTCCTCCTAAACTCTCCAAGCCCTAATAGACAATGGCAAAGAAATGTTCTTGTCTACCTTAAAAATAAGTTAAAACTGGTCTTGTGCAGAACAGAATGACAGTTCCTCCCCCAAGAATGTGCTTGTAAGAGTGAAAAAAATACAAGCAGATGAGAAAGTACAAGGAAACAATGAGAAGAGCGAGTCAGCATGACAGGTACTGGCTAGCCCAATTTCTCACTACCCTTTATGGCTCCAGTCCACAAAGGTATCTATTCCCATATAATTATTTCCTGGGAATGCCTCATGTGGGAAGTAACATGTAAAATGCCATTGTTCTGCCTGTCAGTGGGAGCTTTGCAAATTTACTGCTGCCAGGAAGACACAAAACAAAACTCCTTTAGCCTAGGAAAAGGGGGATGGAATAAAGACAGTAAAAAATAACATGATTATATATAATGCTTAATCCTTCATTGAAAGAAGTCCAAATAGAGTCTTTTCCTATCATTCTGATACACCACTGTAGAGATGTGTCAACTGAGCCAAACCAAAATGTGTAGAGACAAGGGTTTTGAATGGAAGCTTATGCTCATTCTTTGTCAGTAAACTATTATTTGAATCTTTTTAATTGTTAAAATTCATGTGGCTAATGAAAGTACTGATGCTGTGACTCATCAGGTGAATAAACAGCTATGTAAATGAGCAGTCTGAATTTACTGTGTTAGAGTCACAACACTTTCCTGAGCACACACGGTAAGATGTAGATTACTTCAAAAGAACATCCCTAAAATTACAGAAGATTTACACCAAATTGAAATAACAATATGAGTTTGAGTTTATTTCTGAAGGGAAATATAAATATGCAATTTAAAAAAGGCTCAAGTAGCCTTAAGTAACTCAAATGAGTATCCACTTGCTTAACTGAAAAGCCAGTAAGTTCAACTGCAGTAACAGCATCACATTGTTTGAGATGCTTTAAATACCCATTATTTTTTCAAAATAAGTGTTTAAGAAATGATTAACGAGTGCCTGATCCTCATTATTTTCCAGCATCAGAAGGCAAAGACTGAAATTTGTTAAAACCTCAGGCTGTTGAGCTAAAGGAAGGATTAGATCAGCTCTTTTGTCAAGGCTGGAGAGCAAAACCCTTCTTTCACAGTTTAAGTTAAACTCTGTATGGAAAAGAAAATCTGCCTTAAATAGAGTCCTTTGTTTTTTGGAGGTCAAACTGGCAAACTACAATTTTGAGGGAGTTTCCTAAAAAAATTTCATCTGCAACTCAGTCCAGTGGGTAGGCAGATGTCTCAACTGGTACTTGGTGTATTAAATTCCAAGGACCGTATAACTTCTGTCAAGAAGTATCCCAACGATGGTGCAGTATGTCATTCCTACACATTAATTTTACTTGCAAAAAGATGTTGTCCTAAAATGCCTGAGTTCTCGAGAGTTTGTAATGCACTGGATTCAATCAGTCAGCATACACTCTGTCGTGTACTTCGTTAACTTTTCTTACTCCCCCTCCAGTAAATACTGTCTCTTTCCAATTTATCACACTAGTCAGGAGATGCTTTAGAATAATTTAGAATAAAAAGATGACATTAATTTTATATTCTTTAGAAATAAAAATCCTGAGTCAATTGCATGAACTCTCCTGCAACCTAACCGGTAGGCAATGCAGTAGTAATTTGTTGACACTATACTTGGCCTCGAATATCTAAATAACACCTCCTCTCTGGAAATTCTATCCCTAACTCCATCATTAGTAAGGTTGTAATTTATGAAGCCATGCGCTTATGAAACCAAATTTAACACTAACATTAGCAAGCACACAATCATTTAAGAAGATGGACTGCGCACCTGCTTACTGAATGTACTGCCTCAATGTTGCCTAGGAGTGAGGAAATGCTCATTAAGTTGCAGCAGTGACCCAATATATTCCAAGGGAAGTATCACAGAACTGAAACAGGTTAAGACAGATTAGGTTATCTGATCTCTCTTCCTACTAATACAAGTTTGTTACTCTAATACCTTTTAGATCTGCAGAAAATAAGGCCCTTTCTTGGGGCCCTACTATGTATCCATCAGAAATTATATCAGTAATATCTGTCTTTTATCCACAGACAGAAAGGGCACTTACTTGATCATACCTATAAATTCATTTTCAAGAATGCTAATTACAAGAGAGATCTGCACCTTTCAGTAATTTTTCTAAGCCTATTAGGCAAAACATTCTAGCTTATAGGAACTCATAAGTAGAAGAATGCAGGGCCTTTGTATTGTCTTTTGCTTTTTCATTGTATAATTTTCCCTTTAACAGCCCAACAGTGTTAAAATCAACAGAGTTAGTACTTTCTGTTTCTGAAATGGATTTTTGTACAGATAAGAGAAAGATTTCCATCTCCTAAGAAAACATACTAACCGTATCTGTCTTACAGCATCCCTAGCTGAAAATCTGTCTGTGCTATTTCCAACGAAAAAGTATCTCTTGCTCCGTAATGTCTGTATACTGCATTTTTTTACATCTGCTCTGAGTTATTAGCAAGGCTGTGAATCTATCATTGGCAGTAATTAGAGGTGGGTTAGTGAAACATTGGAATAGGCTGCCCAGGGAGGTGGTAGAGTCACCCTCCCTGGAGGTATTCAAGGAGCGTGTGGATGTGGCATTGTGGGATGTAGCTTGATGGGCATGGTGCTGTGTGGTGTTGGGTGGGTTGGTTTTTGGTGTGTTGTGGTTTGTTGTTGGTGTGTGGTGTGTGGTGGGGTTTTTTTGTGGGTTTTTTTTTGTTTGTTTGTTTGGGGTTTTTTTGGGGTTTTTTTGGTTTTTTGGTTTTTTTTTTTTTTTAGGTTGGACTTGATGATCTTACAGGTCTTTTCCAGCCTTAGTGATTCTGTGATTCTGGGTTTTGTGGTTTGTTTAATGAGAGCTTCTAATTAAGAAATGTAAAGCCAAGAATTCTAATAGTAATATTACTTAATTTGTCCAAAAATTTTTCACATTTTTATCATGTCCAACTAACAGCTGAGTTGCCTTTTTTCTTTTTTTAATACATCTCAGCCAAGAAAGGTTGTGAATTCTGATGTTTAGCCAGCTTATCATTCTTCAGGAAGGTCTAGACAATGCTTAGGAAATAAGGTTGGAAAGCTCATTTCAAAGAACCACAGAAAAATATCTCTAAGACAGATATCCCTCAACAGTAAATTCCATTACTTTTTCTCTAATGGTAAGGGCAGCCCAGAAAATCCCATACTTCAGTAATCATCAACTAAAGCAACTCAGCCATGCCTGATCCCTGGCAAAGGGGGACATAGCAACCGGCAGGTGCATGACCCCTCTTTTATAGACTTGAAATACATCTTTAATTACATTCTAAGAGATGCCTTCATCTCTAATCTAAACATTAACACAGAAGAAGCATTTAGAAAATCAACACAGTAACAAGGACATTGCATACAATGTAGTAGCAAAGCCACTATATATTCACCAGAACCACAACTGTGTCATTTAATAAACTATCCATTAGTGTTTGTTCACAAAAAGGCATTAACATTTAGTGTTTTCAGAATGATTACTCTACTGTCCCAGCTTCCCTTTCAGCAGTGCCTCAGCATTGACAGGTAAGCTGTCACCAGTCATCTACATGCAAAAGCTCAAATCTAAATAGAAAGATCCTTTTGAGAGCAGCGACTGAACTGATCAGTCCATAGGGAAGGATCCAACAGCCAGGTCCAGCCTCTTTCGCCTGCGTACAAAGCACCTAAAGAGGAGGCTCATGACTGGTTTGTTATCTCTGATGCCACAGTGACCTAATTAGTGATCTGAATTGTTGATGTGATAACCACAACAATTAGATGCAGACATTCAAAAATATGGTAATTCCACAATGGCTTTTTAAGTATGTACTAAATTTCAGGTAATTTTAATGATATGAAAAGTAGAAAGTATCTGTGTTACTCTTATGAACCCTAAGAAAAGACTATGTTTTGCAAGGACCAATTTTAATTAAATTATTTATAGATCTTCTGAAACATGATTCTCTCCTCAAAAATTGTTGTCAGTTTGGGTGACTGTCCTGTAACATTCACAAACAAGTTTTATTTTTGCTATAGGTGCCAAATATCATTTAGTCTAAATTGTTAAGAGTAGTTTCTTCCTATCAGTAAATTGAAACACCTGCACACCTCTGTCCCCTTTATTAAAACAAATATCCATTAAGTGTCCGGGTCTGACATCTTTGCCCTAGTCACCATGTAACAATAATGACGCACCAAATGCCTGCCTATTGTACTGTTTATGAGGCATCAAATATGGTACATGAAGATACTGTACTAATTATCTATGCATATCTTTGTGCTGAGCAGCACTGTACAACATACCTGTAACACTTCTTTCTTCCCTGTATGTTACTATTCTTCAAAGTTACTGTTTTATGAATATGTATATAAAACAAACCAGCAGTTAATAAAACAATAATGAACACTGTTTTCACCTATAAGAGCTAAGCACAACACAACAGTTAAATCCCTATGACAAGAACCATGTTTTAATGAGGGTAGCAGTATCACTTAATGATTGTAGCAGGATACTGGGAATTGCTGGATTATAGCTGCATCTCTGACTTTGTGAGGCCTCAAGCAAGACATTAAAATGCTGCAATTTGGGCAATGAAAAAAATATAAGACCCCAAATTAGTAGATGTTTATGCAGTGGGGTTTTTTTTAAAATGTTTGCCTTGATTTTTGTGCTTCTCTTGCACTGTGTACACAACAAGTCTAATGATCCATCTTTAGTACCTTCTTGGCATGCTGTGGGGATTAGTTAATGACTGCACAGCTCTTTGAAGATGTTCAGGCTATTTTATTTTTAATTAATGCTTGCAAGCTACTTTGAGCTTCTCTGATGAAAGGGCTTAAACAAGTACAAAATTTCAGGTGGTTATTAGTCCAACACGCAAGAAGGTAGGACGAGGAAGTAAAATGAGACTTTGGGAGAAGGGAAACAGGTCCATTTATCAGGTACCTGGGATATGTAGGTAAATAATACTGAAATAAAAAAGTTAAATTATGAGACAAGCATACTGCTCTGAGAAATGGCAGGCTCCCAATGCATGTGCTGTGTAGAAGTTTTCCATAGAAATTCTGAGGCACATCTTCAAGTAGTGTCAGTTACTATAGTTTTATAATACAGCTCAGGCAGTTCATTCTAGCTAAGGATTGGGTTTACATGTTGACAACAGACTATCCTCACCTCCTCCCTCCTTGACCTACATAATCCTTGGACATAGATGTGGTAGGCAAATCCACAGAGTCTTATTTGTAAGAGTTGTGGATTAGATTTCCATTAAAATCAGCAGCAAAACTCTTTGGACCCAATTTCATTTAAAAAAAACCCCAAACCCTATGATAGCAGCTAGGTGGTAATATTAGGATTTCACAACATTTGTAATGACATGGGTGGCACAGAGTTTGATGGGAGTTCTGTTCTTTCTTATCTATTGCAAGAAAAAAGCCCAGGCCTTTGAAATAAGTTTCTGTTTGCAGTGTTCTATTTTCATTCACTCTTGCTCAGTGGCTGATAATGGCTAAAAAACAAAGGAAATTGGGAGCTGCTTTGAAGTCAACAGGAAATCCCGATATAAAAAAAAAATTGCAGCCATTGGGGAGTAAAGTATGTCTTTTAATAACAAAATGCTAGTGTTTTGACTTACATACTCTCAGTCGTCTAACTGGCATAGTGCTGCCACACCTCGGTTTATCCAGTGTTTCTGGGGCTTATCTGAAGGGAGTTCCATTGAGAGAATATAGTTGGTTGAGTGGCCAGTTGTGGATAAGACACCTCTTCTTGCACTTGTCTTGTATACAGGGCATGAATAGATGTTCATGTGAAGAAATCTGGAACTTTCTCCAGGTTTCAGCCAAATTACAGGCAAAGAATCATAAAGGATTTTTGGAAGTGATTCTCCAATTACCAAGGATTCTCTATCCCATCGTGCACCTTCCAAAAAAAGGCCTCTCACGTAAGCCCCATCTTCTGGCATTTTCTCCATCGTGTGCTCCTGTTTCATCACCTAGAATGATTAAACCATTGCTTGATTTTATTTTTATCTGGAGTATATTAAATCCTATAAGTGATAGTCTGAAATGACTCCTTTAAATAAAATTTCTTTTCATTTGAAACTATTCCTTGCTGCCCCAGAACATGTTTCAAGCTGTTCAAGAAAAAAAAATTCCTCTGCATTTTCTTACCTCAAATTCAAATCCAATATGGTCAATTGGGATGGTGTATTTTCTGGCATAGTTTTGTAAAACACCAGTCAAAAAAGACTGAGTGAAGAAGAATCCTGAGAGCCAAAAGACTGTGGGCGGCCCATTGATGACCCAATCCTGAATATGGAAAGAAAAAACAAATGTAAGAAAAAATACATTATGTAGTTTCACTGTACCAATTCACCAGAAAAGGGATGTCTTTTCAGATACACTCAAACAGCACAATGAGATCTAAACCTTGATGGGACCCTCTGGATATTACCATTAGTTCTATATTTTTCAGAGACAACAAATCACAGAAGTCAGTTATTTATGATGACAACAAAAGTAATCACTCATTCTGAAACAACCAGAACTCAGTGCTACTGAGAAAGAAATTTCAGAAAGTAGCATAAGCATATTTTGGTAAGTCTAGATACTAGCCAGCAAAAAAAAAAGAAAAAAATATTTGGACACTTTTATCAATATACTCTCTTTTACAGTCTTGTAAACACCAATCTCCTAACATGAAAAAAGGTCAAATTTTCTTACATAGTATCTTCACGGATCACTGTGAGGGCACTCACTACAGACAACACATCAGATCCTAGTAGAGGAAATCATTCCAGTACAAAGATGCCAGACAAGGAGATCTTGGGCCAATATCTTTGTTGGATATCACAAAGGCAGTAGGAAAAACAAGGCAAGGGCAGAATGTCCCCACACTACTCTAAGCCATTTGGAGTCAAAAGAAGCCCATATGGTACTCTGATCTAGCAAACAAGAAACTCTGCTGCTTATACAAATCTTTCCGACACTTATTTCTAGCTTTCTCCTCCTCTGACTTGTACGGGGTTCCACCACATTTCAGTACCTCAGCCATTTAAGGTACATATGAAATTTTAAGTAATTTAAAGAGAGCACTAAGAAGGGAAATAATGGAAGGGTGAGTAAAGAATAAAATAGCTTGTTCAAAAAGTATGTGGAAGTGGTGTCACTTTTTATTAAACTTGAAAGAAATTTACAGTCACATATAAAAAATTTAATAGTGCCTGTTACGCACTGTTTCTAAAGCATTCTCACACCTGGTTCAGTGTCCTTTGAGCAGGGAATTCATTAAAGCATCAATGCAAAGTAAAATGCATCTTCTAGAAATAGAAAAATGGAAACTACCAAATGCAGCACTAGATTAGCACCAAAGGATTATACTCCCAACTCACCCTGCTGAGCAATTGCCCAGCTAATTCCAATGCTGTTAATGCAGTATATATTTGGTCATGAGTATGTGCATGTAGTTCACAGTCTGGAGCTATAAGGGTACAGCTGAGTGAGGACAGTACTGAAACACATTTTACCTGTTCAGCTTTCAACTACCGAGTCCTTAGACCTGTCAGTCTCAGTTTAGCATACCTGGAAGAAGACCAAACGACAGAGGAGATCGGACACATAACTTCCCAGTGGCTTCAGTGATGGATAGGATTTGGCAGCCCACATTGATGGTACTTTTCCCATTAGCATGCTGTTGAAAACATCTTCAAGTTCAGATGACATCAACACTTGGCCTTTAATAGCTTTGCCTAAATTAATGAGGCTGCTCCGAACAACTTCAGTAAGCCTTCAGATAAAACAAAGAATTTGTCATCTCATAATTTACTTCTTACTATCTGGCTAAAGACCTCTGAGTCCAACTTGAATGAAGGGCTGATCAAAGCTGGTAAATGTCCTATCAGAAATTCCTTATCTCACTTGTAGCTACCAAAACTCTTACTTAACTTCAGAAAAGCAAACAAAGAAAAAACACACACAGAGAAATTAAAGATAGTGAAAATTTCCATTCTAGACAAGGGAAATCAAGTGACAAGAACTCTGAAGATTGTGACACTAATTAACATAGGGTGCTGTGAATATTGGGGCCTGGGTATGACTTAAAAAGAATAAAGTAGGCTGCCCTACCTCAACACAACAAACTCAAATCTGATTTAAGTTCATACTCCAAGAATACAGATACTATTTCTATATTTAGGTAGTCAGCTGCAGCTTTCAAGTCTTTTTAAAAAGTTCATCCAAAGCAGAATCTATCATGTTAAGAACAATGTATTGTAAGAGGCTTATAACTGTTTAAGGCTTGTGAGGGGCTAGCACTGATGAACACAAACATACTTCCATATTAGTAGTGCTACAGAAAATACTGAGCCATACCTGTTAAATCGAATTAGTTCTTGCCTAAGAACTGTATTCATGGACTCTTCATAGAGTACTGGGTATACCTTCATAACCTCTTCAAGATCAAAGCCACTTGGTAATTTGGATAGGATGTCCTGTGCCAAATCTTCAACAGTTTCCTGAAATTACAAGTTTGCAGTGAATAAGGAATTTCCCTTTTTTTCACCTATTTTTATTCAATAAATTCCACAAAACAGTATAGATTTTATATTTTTTCTGTAAAACCACATAGGTATTTTAGTCCATTTTCCTAAAGAAATAATGTTTACATGCTGTTACTCTCTTTGTGCATCATCCTGTGTCTGCATGTGCCTGTTTGCTCCTTTTCCCTTCTCAATAATTTAAAATTTGGTAGTAATTTCTGTTTAAGGTTTTCGGCAACTTCTAAGGAAAAAGGCAGCAGGGCAGACAAGCATAATCCTACTACTGCCACAATCAAGGAAAAGACATAGTATGCAGCATGGGGAAAATGATGGGAAGACCATATGAATATCGCAGCCACAAGAGAAGCTTTACCTACAGCATATTAGACATCAGAGAATACGATCACTAGACAACCTCACAGGAAATGAGGTTCCATCAATTCCACTTTTCAAGAATCCTCTTGTGTATAAAATATAGGATGTCAAACCTCAGGGGCTTGAAAGGTCATTTACCTATGTCTCAAAGGGGCATGGATTTGGCCTGAATAACCCAAGCTGCCAGGACAGGATGAAGGAAAGAAATTCCCAGCATTTTCACAACCAGGTCCCATGGAGGGCTAGATGACAGTGAGGTCTGTGTCCAAGTGATTCCATTCTACCAGACTGCCCGCTTTCTTTGTGCCACACAAGTCACAAACACAGTTACACGTTTGGGACTGTAGAAAGTGAATCAGCCAAGGGGAAGCAAAAAACGGTATCTCAAAACCAAGCATTCAATGAGTAATAACAGACTGGAAGTGCCATTATAGCACAGACTTCACCAGGAAGACAACTTTTGCATCTAATGGGCTTATATTGCTTGCCTGATGGCTGAATGACTTGATATAATTTCCTGGCACTCTGGAGTCTGTCCCCTAGTGAGAACGGCAGGGATGGTCATACCACTGCTGGATGAAGTCAGGCCAGTGCATGAACCTCCATCACTGGAATCTGTAGACTGGAATTAAATGTCATACTTTAAAACTGCTTAGAGATGGATGTGATTTGAGGTGCTTTACCAACTGTGATCGTTAACTGTGCTCTAACTACAATTCATGACTGAAGTGAAGCACTTCACTGTTATTTTAAAACACAAAATATGAAGGAAACATTCCTATTCAAACTGCATGTTCTACTCAACCAGGTGGCGTTGTGTGGTATTAACCTATTTGAATTCAAAGTCATTAGGGTGTCTTTCATCTTTAAAGGTTCTTCTATGCCAAATCTGTCTGCTTCTCTACAGGGACATTCACGTCTAGTCCCAATGCCACAAGTCATGTGATGAGAGGTGTTGGATTACTCTGACACCTAGGACATGACAGGAAAGGCCACCTTTCCAGCGTGCAAGTTCATCTTTCTTCCCCAGTTACCTGAGGGGACTTCCCACCTCCCCCTGCTTCTCTAGGCAAAGTCAGGAGCACTCCACTGAAAAGCAGGTTAGTCTCCTGGTTATCCTTGGTGATGTCTGCATTTTCATGAAGTCCAAACACTTCAGGGTGTGTCGTAATTGGTAAACTTCGTAGATATTCAATGTAAGACTGTAAAAGAAATATTTATATACCAGAAATCATGCAATGATATATTCATAAATGATCAGTAAACCCAACTTGGACAGAACGTTCCCATTTTCAATCAAACACATAAGTTGCCAGTTAAATGCACCCAGGAATTGACTTACTCCGTCCACAGAGATAAATATAAAAGTTTTGAATGGCTCAAAGACTCACTGAGGAGTTGTTCTTACCACCCTCATGTAATTAGCAAGAGAAAGCAAGAGAAAGGAATGTACATTAGAAATATACAAGGAACGCTGGTAGGAGTCACAGAAGATGCTAGAATGCTGTATGTATCACCCCTACAACTGCAAGCTACACAAATAAGTGGGATTTGAGCACATTCATTATCTCTATGTAGCTGGTAGAAAGGAAAAAGGGGATGAAAATTGAGTATATAACTGCCATTCCACGTCCTCATCCTGATCATTGTTGTCAAGGCAAAAGTGGTTGCAACAGGGTGCAGAAGTACCCTGTAAATTCCTGAAGCCTGACTCCTATTGGCTTTCTAGAACTGTAAAGGAAACCTGCACAGGGGTGGCTCTTTGCATCAACAAACATCAGAATATTGGATGATCACTATATCTCCATTGGGGTGTGTTAGATATTAAGTACCAGATTAATTTTTCATACGTAAGATATATTCTGGCATAGCTTTGTGATCTTAAGTGTTTTATTTTCTGTTTGTTGTATTCAGCATTTCAAAGTACAATCTAGATAAGGTTTTTCCCAATAACTCAGAGAGAATTTACATCTGTTATCTTCTCACCTCATATGGACCATGTGGTGGTATGTAGTAGTCATCTCCAGGTGCAAGCATATAATTGTCCTGCTCTATATCCTTGCTATAGACTATGGAAAGAAGGGACAGGAGAAGACGCCTATCTTTATCGTCTGTTACTCTACCTCCATAGTTACATTCCCCTGGGAAAGGACAAAGAAAACGAGGATGAAAAAGTGAAAGTTAATGAACAAATAAAAATTGTTTTGCAATAATTTATAGCTCCAGTAAGTAGAAGTTCTGAAGCTCCAGATCTTCAAAGTTTTTAGGCCCTATAATTTCCATGGAAACAATGGAAATTAGGCACTTTAACACCTTTGGAACTATGGGCCAAATTTGTGTGTCTTGATGATGAAAGGTTTAAGGAACACTATGAGCTGGTCTGAGAACCTGCTACTCATGCCACAGTAAATAATCTCATGTTTTAAATGTCAGCGCTTTTGCTTGAAATTGTCATTAGCAACAGTTTTTAGAACTGTCAAAATCTGAACAGTGCTATATAGCTGATCCTTGTCTTGTTCCTTTCATGCAAACTTAACCTGATTATGTATACAGTAGAAAACAAGGGATCACAAATATGCAATACTCCTGTGCAGAAGGGGTTGGAGAGATTTAAGTAATAAGCAACCAATGAGGAGAGGTTTACACTGATATAAAGTACAGAAAACAGCTAAAAGCTCACAGTTATTCATTTAATCCTGACTCCTGAAATTATTTTTCATGAAGCTAATCATAATATTAGCAAAAATCAGGAATTATTTTTATAAGGTTGACAAAGGAGGTGCCAAGAAGCAGCTATCTGTGCTTCTTGGAGCAGAAAGAGAACTGAATAGCCACAGCAACCAGGTGATTTACACAGGTCAACACCTCCTGCTTTAAACTGATGAGTATTATCACATCCTCTGGTAAACTGCCAATGCTTACTGTGTCAGGATCATATCGATCAGCTAAGGTGAAACAGAGGCCATTGGCATTTTTATTTGACATATATGAAACAAAGACCAGGAACTTTGCTGGACCATTAGTAATTCTTCTACCTATATATGAGCCAAGACAGCAATGACATCTGAGAGTTTGGGATCCAACTTGTCTGTATGGGGAAAGCCAAGAAAGTAACCTGAATGGGATCCACTCAATTTGTCAAGAAGTCATCAGTTTATCACTGTACCAGCTGAAAGGGCCTAGCAAAGTCAACACATGTTAGAGGGTGCAATGCCTATACCTGTTAGGTATGTCAGAGCTTCAAATGGGATTTCTTCATACTCATTTAGAAACATCTGGATCTGTCGCATACTGATTCGGAGGTCAGATTCATTGAACTCATATGGAATATTCCAACCTGTTTGATTCAGAAAAGATATACAGGGGAATGGTGCACTGTACTGACAGCCATGCTCAGGAAATGATGGTATTGGCACTATGCTGCTACTACAGAGCTGAAGATAACTGCTGCCAGAGAGTACCTTGATGAAGCCTTGGAATTTACCAGGCTGTTTATTGCACAAGGGAGAGTAGGACTTCATAACAACATTGTATCCTAAGGCACTATTACCATCATTCTGTATAATTAAAACATAAGCACAGGCATTTTGGCATCACACACTCCTGAAAAATTGTATTTTACCTGAAGTAGAACACAGACCTGCTCGGTACTTTCAGCTAATCTGTTGCTATCTGGAGACGATGAGAACAGGAGTTTTAATTCATTGATTGATTTTAATTTTTAATCAATCTGCCCATCTGTTAATGCTGTTTGTATATGACACTCAAAGTAACAGTACAATAAAAAAAAAAAACACACAGGAGCGTACTCCAGATAAGAGAATCCTTCAGAAAACCTATACCCCTAGTGCAAACCAAAAAATAGGGCTATCGCTGCAACTACTCTTCTTCCCCCAGACAGCTGGTCACATTAAGCAGTAGATGTTGCTTTTGAAAATGACCTCTTTGTCACTTACAAAAATTATATTTTTGCAATATATGAGCAATAAATTAGTATCTTCATACTGGCAGTCTAGTGTTTATTTAAATAGCTGCCTATTAAAATAAGGGCAGTGGCTTTCAGTCAAAATACAACATTTCGTAACAGTAACCTGTTTTGACAAAGACAGGCTCAGTTGGAATGCAAGGCTGAGAACTTCATGTACACTAGTGGAGAGTGCAAGCTTTATATGGTTATAAAAATAGAATCTATAATTCCATATATTTCTACATTTTATCTAGAAATTCTATATGGTTTTTGAAATATTTCAAAATTACAGAAAAAGCTGAAGCACAGATCTTACTAATACCTATCTTTTCATTGCTGTGTTATCAACAACACACTGCAGCTACATAAATGTTTCACACCAAGTAAACATATGCACTAGCTTTGCTAAAATGAAGTATACACATAAATAACAACAGCAGAATTGAAGAAGACACATCTTTAATTATGAAAATTTAAAATGGAACTGGATTTTAGTTAGTTAGTAAGAACTACAGTAATAAATTAATAATTTAGTAAGCTATAATTTAACGTAACTACTATATAATATATTTACTTGGAAAACTGGTACTTTCTAGTCCTCCCCCAGGGTAATACTTTTAGTAGCTTCAGAAGTAGCTTTGCCTGAATAAGAATCCCTGCAAATAACAGCTTTTAAATTTTATTATGTTCTGTGCAATACGGATTGCACTCTTGTAATACTGCTAACAACAATACTGCCTTTTTACAGAAAGGCTCCAATAATGCATTTCAAAACTACTAATCTTTTTGAAACAACTTGCAAAACAATCTAAACCTTACCCAGTGGGCCAAAGTTCCTCCTTTCCTGCACAATAGCATGAAAAAAGCAAAGGCCAAACAGCAGTTTTTGCCATATTTCTGGCTTTTGGCAACTGCTAAAGAACACAGGGTCAGAGATGGGGTCATTAAGGTATGACCGAAGAAGGTTCGCTCTAACTCCTTTTGGAGGCTCATTCGTCATTTTGATGCCATTCTGGAGGATACTAACAGGAAACTTTTCTGATGGATAACTAGTTAACCACAACCTGAAAAGAATTTTAAAAAACACATTATCAAAAAATCATCAATATTGACAAATCCTCAATATTCGTCTGCAGAAGACTGAGTTTTATTACTTGCTTAACTATAATGATAACATCTAAATTTGTTTTAAAATGTAGGCATAAAGTAGATTATATTGGACAGGTAGAAAAGATTACATCCTAATTAGGTATGTTTATTTTATCACTGCACATAAACAATAGGAATGTTACACTTAGTTGTTCACAGAACCAGAATCACTAAGGTTGGAAAAGACCTATAAGATCAAGTCCAACCATTCACACAAAAGAAGTTTAATTTCTTTTTACTAGTGTCTTCAGCAAACAAGAAGTACTCTCATTAAAAAGAGCAAAGTATTAAAACTCCTACCTGAACTTATCATTGGTATTCTCGGGCACTATAACTTCCTCGCAGATTTTTTCCAAAGCAGGCATCCAGCTAGTTGCAAGATGGCAGTTTTGTAACACTACCCAGGTTCCATCAGTAACAGCCTGATAAATCATTTTTGCTGCTATTGGGCCCTGTCCCTGTCCAAGCGAAATAGTTTGAATGCTTGCGCCTCCCATGCCAGCATCATCAGCGAATTTTAGCAAACCTATGATGGCAAGTTTCACACACGCAAACAAAGTCTATTAGAAAGTAGATCTATGTTATATTCATAATTTTTATAATGTAAAAAGTAATTAAAGGGGCAAAAGTCAACACATACTTTACTCAATTGAAAAAAACCAAAACCCCAACAACCCAGAAGTAGTATAAAATGCTGTATCAGTCACTGTGTTTTTGAGGCATATGCTAAAATTTGGGTGTATAAAGTAACACTAAAAAAAAAAAAAAAAATACTAGCCAGGTTAAATGCCTGTCCTTTCCTTTAGTCCTGAGTGCTCAATTCCAGCCCGCACTACAGCTCTCTGCTCTCTCTGTTGTCTGGGTACAATTGTTTATGGGGGTTGAGCTGTAAATTGGATCTTTAGATCTGGTTAAAAATAACCCTCCAGCTTTGCTATGAAAACCAGCACCTCCTGGAAATACATCCTTACGGTATGGCTCCATATTATAATTCTTTTGGCAGAAAACCAGGTTTAAAAATAATCTGGATGGTTATTTTTTAAAGGACATTTAACAGATGTGTTTTTAAGTGTGGTCATATACACCATTTAATTAGTAACTGAGAGGGAGGAAACTTTGTGGAGGAGAGGTTGTAACAAAGACTGGGCAAGTCCCAAACACCCACTGAAAGAATTGTAACACAAGCATAAATTATAAACTGCTCTGGATGTTACAAGCTGTTAGATCCCTAAATTGCTGCTCAGAGACCTAGACATTTCATCACCACTACATTCATTCCACCCTCCAGCAATTTTACTATCACTGTATATATTTGGGCAGATGCAAATGTTTGATATTCCATCATTGCTGTATTGTACTGTAAAGACACTTTAAAGATCAAATGAAGGGGCCTACACTATTATCAGTTTAGTCACACTTAGTGACATTTAACCGGATAAAGAAAGATTTTTTAATACCAGTCTCACCTGCCATAGGATCAGCACCTGGTGATAATACAAAAATCAAAGGGGCACAACAATCTGAATCACTGTAAATTCTTCCAAGATCAAAAGTAGGTGGTTCAATAAATATTCTTCCCATATTTTCCACAATGAACTCCTGCACTGCTGGAATAATTTTGTCAGGTCTCAAACATCTGAGAATAACTATGCGATCTAACCCCGTCAGTGTGCTCCACACATCTGGGAAGGCTTCTTCATGGGGTCTTACAGAGTCATATATTAGTTTCCACTTTGAAAAATTCTCTCTTACATGTTCCATTAGTCCGTGGAGGTTTGTCAGGCTAGATGCACGTATGAGCTCAGCCCATGATTTGTCGGATAGCCAATCTGGAGCTGGATTGGGGTGAGGATTATCAAAAGCAACACCTCCAGTCAGTAGGAAATGCCAAACTTCATCATCTATTTGGTCTTTTCCCTTCATAATGCCTACTGTCAGAAGGAAGGAGAATAAGAGCTTATCCTTTTCAAACAGTGAACGACAGACATTATTATAGATGCTTATTGTGAAATGCTCAGTTATATTTTTAATTCTCTCTTCTAGATCTTCACTCTTCTTGCTTTTAGCAATAGATTGAACATACAAGTTAATGAACCAAATCAATGAATACTGGTACATAGGTTCAATGTTTGCCAGATCAGAGATGCAGAAGAAGACAACAGCTGAATGAATAGCAACTGGCTTATACCCTATTCGAGTAGAATCTATTTGCATCTCAGTTACAGAGGCAATTTTTTGCTTTTCAGAGATTTCTTCAGATAACTCTTTGGATGAAGACAAAATATTAATGGCTGTTTCATCTTCTAAGACGTTTCCTTCTGAATTGGAAAGGATCTCCAGGATTTTATCTTCTACTTCCTTTAGTTGTTTCTTGTTGGCTGCGCTTTCTAGAATCAGTTTATTTTTCTTTTCTTCTAGCTCAGGCTTTTCTTCTGCAGCTACAATTCCAAGAAGTTGGTCCTGAAGACCCAAAGGTGTAATCATGAAGTTGAGTAGGCAAACTTTCACAGCCACTTCAGGAAGATAATGAGGATTTCTTAAGCGGGTTGTTATGTAAAACCTGAAATCTCTTGAATATTCAATTATATTTTCCCCTAATTTCATGTATTCTACTCCTTGTTGTTTGAACGTTAGCTTTAATAAAATGGGTTCTATGAAAGCATCTAGTTCTTCCCCAATATTTTCTAGCAAGACTGGTGTTCCAAGCTGAATAGCATTTTCTAATGTCCTCACATAATGTGTGTCAGATAATTTGATAACTGACAGCCTGTTAGTTTTCTCCATATTTTTTACCCACGTGTTAGCTTGCCTTTGAGGATCTATCATTAAAGCCCATCTTCTTGAGTTAGAAACAATTATGCCATTGTCAATGGAAAAAGAATCAACTGGCAATCCAGCAATCTGCCATGCACGGATTTTTACTGGATCCCCTAAAATATTACTTAAGCTAAAATCACTGGAGCACGGTATGTTCTTTTCATTGCACAGGGCCTGCCATTGCTTTTGACATTTTAGGCGGTAATCTACAGTAAAGGCTCCCAAATAAGCCACAGTTCCTGATGATAACAACACATCTCCTATAAGGTCTACGTACCGGATTCCTAATAATCGTGCAGCTTCTGTCCACCTATCTTTCTCTCCACCAAGACCACTAATTAGCTGTTCAGCTCTCACAAGCTTTTGTGAACAGAGTTCAATATTATTTTCTAATTCTCTCTTCCGGTCATTCATGTTGTCAAACTCATCATTCAAAGCTTGGAGGCGATCAACTACCTCCTTAAGTTCTGCTTGTTTTGTTTTTAGCTTCTGCATTTGAACGTCCAGTAATCCTTCTGCAGCTCTCAAACGTTCGCGCTTTGGGGCAACCACTTTTGCAACACGGTCATATACCTCCATAGCTCGCACCCACTTGCATAGTCCTTCACAGGCAGATGAGACATTTTTTATGACAGCTGGCTGAAAATCTGGATGATCAACAAACCTCTCTCTAACTCTCTTCATTACAGCAGGAGGAATATTATCCTTGTCATACATCTTTAAGCTCTCAAGGAATTTCAGATCTCCAAGAATTTTTCTAGATGGCCCCCAGTAGTCTTCCAGCATTTTACCTATATTGCAAATAATACTAAAATCAGGCTTAAAACATGCATGTTCAAACTGAAAAAAATACTTGCAATGTAATATGAGGAATTAACATCAATGATTTTGCAACAGGATTTTACTATGCAACAACTGTTAACTAGTTTGGGAAAGTCATTACCTAAAGCAATTCAGACAGGATCTTCAGCATCACTAACCTATGTCATATTTATTAATTACATATTAATTCTAAATCAACCAAGCAAAATAAGGGAAACAAATCACTATACAGTCTTTCTTAGCATAGTTTATTAGATAAATTAGTAACTATGTGAAAGTATTCCTTCCTAATCTAGGTAAGACAGTTTCAGATGAAGACATTTATAGAAGTCTTATTTTCAACTATAAAGGGTTGAACTGTGAGGGCATAAGGTAAAAGAAAAGTGAAAGAAAAAGGTCTCTTTCCTTTCCTAGCTCACAAATCCTGTGCAATCCCATAATAACAACATAACCCACACAGAAAGAGCTTGTTAGAGTAATCACCTATGGCAGAGGTATAGCTAGATTTCTGTCTCCCAGTATAACTGATAGAGTTTGGTAGCAGGGATTAGAGGGGAAAATACAGGTGGATGGTGCACAGCACATCTTCAGCTCCCAGAGTTCTTCAAAGCAATACAAATCTCAAGATTGGGTCAAAGCAAGTTGAAGAGATGACTTTGTGCTAATGACTGGGATCATATTTACAAAGCTTGTACAACAGTGTTAAGCAAGTGCAATATGTTACAATGGCAAAAGCAACTCTTAGTTATTCAGTGTAGTTATAAGTCATTGCTAGCAAAATACACTTTTAGTGCACATGGCTGCATTCACACCAGAAGCACTTCACTAGTAAAACACAGCAGTACCCCAAGCATTCCTAGGGCAGGGATAACAAATTCCGCATCATTACCACTGCCACTTGGATCAGGCTTTCTCTCTGGTTTAATTCCCTTCATGACACAAATACTCTCCATGACGAGCTTAACAGGACCAGGTGGATTCTGCATGGATTTCACAAGAGAGATGTCTGAAGGATTCAGGGTATCAAGAGCTGCAAGTGCTGCCTCCAAAGCTGGTACGGCCTCAGCAAGGTCTCCTTCGCATTCGTCCTGTTAAGACATTGGGCAGAGGACTGTAAACCTTCATACGACACTAGGTCTGCAAACTGATTACCCCACTCCAGCACAGCCTCAGAGAACCTTCTCTGCTTATTAGCACCTAACAAAAAGACTCTTCACAACATTGTGTTTCTTGGAGAGAAAACTACTTTCACAATTTGTCTGCGCAGTTTAAAGAGGGAAGGTTTGTAGAGAAATTAGTAACTTCCATAAGCTGAAATGATAGCTGAAAAAGCCAGACAAGCTTTCAAGATCAAAGTCTTTCTGGTCTGACAAGGAGAATTAAAATACAGATTAGATACAGTTGTTCTTAGTTAAATCTTACAGTGCTGATCAGGTAAAAATACATAGTGTGTAGCTTAAATTCTTTATCATGTACTCAGATCTCACTAAATACCTATCTTATCTATCACTGACATTTCCAACTAGTTACAAAAAAAAAAAAAATACTGAGGAATTCTGCAGCTTCTCATGGGAAATTCTCTGCTACAGACATCTGGCTATGACAATTATCTCTTAGGTTATGCCTAACAGGGCTCCATGCAGTGCTATGCCAAATTACCTCAGCTAACTCTAAACGAACTGTCTTTGGGCCTAGAAACAGTATACCTTCATCGCTCAATCTGTTGAAAAGAAGAATATATTAGCACAGAAATAAGAGCTATACAGCTTTTGGGATGTGAACTAGAAAAGGAAGCTATGCAGTACTGTGAGATACAGTCATACTCCAAATGGCCAAAATTTACCTTGTTTATATTAGGAACATCTCATTCATCATCTCTTGCAACTTTGTTACTTTAAGAGCTTGGATCACCCCATTAACACATCATCACAACTCACATTTACTTGGAAAGACTTAGAACTCATCACACTCCAGGCTCAAGCCCTTTTACACTACCTTAATAGCTTTAGCAACAGCTGCTGCTTCATTAGCCTCTTTTTCATCTGCTGACACTAGTTCCTTCTTTGCATCTACTTCAGTTGTTTCCTTTTCAATTTGGATCATCATTATGTCTGTTTCTGCAGAAGTTCGAATCAGTTCAGGCTGAAGGGCAGTCAGTTCTTTCTGCATCTCTGCAACCTGATGAACATAACAGGAAATCAAGAAGACATTTGTGTAAACATTGGATGCATTTCACATCTTGATGTCTTAGGAAGAAAGATCAGAAGACACTTTATTAATACAGTCTAAAAAGGGACATTCGATCTAAATAATTATTAAAATAGTTCTCTAGCCCATTTTTACTAAAAGCTGTTTTCTTTAATTGAATAGATTTTTAAAAAGGATTTTTTTAATCATCCACTCAATACGTTTGCTTTTTTATGATCCACTTAATTTCAATAATGAGAAATAAATTCATTAATTGTATTTTTTTTCCTCACAGTCAGTTTCAGTTTATGGAACCCCAAATAATCCTTTATTGCACAGGTGGAAAGCAAAATCCAAACGAAACTTGGAAGGAAACAGAGAATTAATGACAGCAATAGCTGCAAACTGGATGTTCCCCTTCATTCAGCAAGTAGCTGGAAGGCCCTTTATTTTACATCTTGGAAAGATCAATCCCTGGATCACATGGGCTGAAAAAGGGGGTTATTTACCTGGAACCTGATCAATTTCCTACTGGGAATCTACTCAGGAATTAATGTTTATTATTGTCTTACAACATTCTTCAACCTCTCCCCTATTTTGAAAAGGGTGATAGGTACTAGGATGCTGAGGCATGGATTCTCCATACAAGGTTTTGAGAAATAATGAAATTCGTAAGGTTTATTCCTTCAACATTTAATGAGTACCATCGATTTCATTTAGCTATTAAGTGCTATAATCCAAACTTACATACCACAATTTCTTAAAACAACTAAGCAGTAATCTAACTTTTCTTGCTGTCTTTCTATAGAAAATTATCAATAGCATCATGAATAGAGTGAAGAGGGAATTTAGTAAGTTTTATTTCTATAAGTTTTAATCAACTTATACAGACCCCATACTAAAGTATGCATATAGCACATATTCAGTGTTTTCATCTGAAACTTACTTGTGAAGATGCAAAGTCAATTTTTTGAAGTCCCATAAGATAACGAGCTTTCATCATGTCAACTTCTTGCCTCTTGCTATTCAGCAGAGTCTTAAATGTAAGAATCAATTCTAGGTATGAAGCTGGTGTCACGTAGTTGTGTCTTCGCAGTGTAGTGTAATAGCTGATGGAGAGCTCTCTCACACTTTCTTGGAAATATTTACACATTGACACAACCCTAGAGAAAATGTTTCCAAATTACTAAGAAAACACAATCTGTCTTTATGTTAATTATGAGGAAATTACTGTAAGCTTATGAAATTATATTAGTGTTAGTGAAGGCAGTTTTTCCCCATTATAAGAAATACTTTAGACTCCTTTCAAAGAATGGCCTGATTTTCAGAAACATCAGATACGTATATCTAGGTATCTTTGACTTGCACTGAAATCCCAGAGTTGGCTTAGCTTTGTCCATTTATAAAGACAGTTTCCTGATCAAGTATGTTGGGGGTGCGAGGGGGAGGGGAACAAACATTTGCTTCATATGTTTCTTGACAGATAAACTCATACTCTTTTCTAATGTCATCTTCAAGTTCAACATCCTCCAAAAACTTGTTAGCAACCATTTCCAAAGCATCTGTAGGCCAGGTTTGGAACCAATCAATGGTGCAGCAGTTTATCAGTGAAGGGAACATCCGTAATCGATTCCGAAATGCATCTCCAATAGGACTCATGGCTAATAAATAAATAAATAAATAAATTTTTTAAAAAAACACAATTGTTACCTAAATTTGATTGCAGTTAGCAAGCAGAAAACTAAGCCTAAGAAAAAACATTCTAAGAAATAACACATTGTATACAGACCTAAGACGATATGCAAATTTTTCTTCACCCTTTCAGTAAAGAAATTGTACATAGCAAGGGGAGTGGCTTCAATTTTCCTGTTCTCCACCCTTGCTGCACCTTGCATTTTCTCAACAATTTCAGCTTTCTCCTCTGTTGCAAAGATATTAGGCACATCACCGGTATTTAAAAGCATGTTGATGTCATCTACAAATGCTTCATCCTTTATTTGATTATCACAGAACAAAAAGGACACATTCTTGTTACCAACACCTGCTTTCAGCATGACTTGTTTAACATCTTCTTTCCATTCACTGATTCCGTAAGACTTTGTAATTTCAATTTGAAAGAGTTCAAAGGCATTCATATAGGTGGCTAGCTTGGTAGCACTTTGTCGACCACTCCCGCCAACCCCCACCAACAACAGATGTCCATTATCCTGTTTCAATACTCTGCATATCCTTGAGATATGCTCAATAGCAAACTTGAACATGACTAAGGACATTGGTGCTTTGCTGATATTATTGTATTCCTCAAGATAGTATTCCATCACGGTTGTCAGTTGCTTTAAGTCTGTGATTTCATCATACACTTTTACGTTACTGTCTGGCTTCAAATAGTCTCCAAAGAACAGGCTGCGAATATTATCATCAGAGATTTTTCCAGTAGGTGAGAGATGACTCAGTACCTAGAGAAAAGACAAGAATCAACAGATAATTCAAACTATTAGAGAATTATTTTCCTTAAAGTCATAATCATTCTTATCTATATAGTAATAATACTGTGGGAAGCACTTTTTTTCCAGCTATTCTAGTTATTACCTTAGTCTGGAAAAAAAACCACAAAAAACCCACCTAAATGGGGAATACGCTGTAGGCTGACATGCAAGTTTCCACATATGCATACTTCACAGAGAGATTTTGCTGTCAGGTACAGAATAAGTTCCCAAAAGGCTTCTCAGAAAAGTACCCACGACTCCCATTGGTTCATCCAAATATTAACTTAAGCAAAAGCCCAGATAAATACTGTGTAAGACATTTATTCCAGATAGTCCTCTGAACCAACACAGAATCCTTTTGAAGTTATGAATCATTTTCATATGAAGTGATTTGTATTAACTTGACTAAGAACATGTATAATATTCAATACTAAATAGAAGACCATCCATACTTTTTAAATGTACTGATTGAAATAATTCAAGATATGTCCAATACTAATGTAATATCAATGTCTAAGTGTTTCTGAAAATGCATCAGTCTCATTCTTGGTGCCAACACATTACCCGAAAATACCTTATTAAAGCTCTGCTTGAAGCTATTTGATGTAGTCTCTTGTACCATCTGAAAGAATACCTTCCTGTCCTCCTCATCAACTAAGCGATCATAGAAAACTCGGTAAACCTCATGAATCCAAAGTCTGATCAGTTTAGCTTCATCCTGAAAATTTAAATACAAGAAAGCAAGTAAATATAGCTCAGGCAGGATTTGTTTAAAAACAAAAGGATAGAAATGTCCATCTGGATCCTGCTATATCTTGTACTAAACTCAGTGGGAATCTTTCCATTCCAAGCCATTCAGCACATGGCTCAGCATCTGCTAACTTAACTGGCTTCCTCACCTAGTTACCATCTTGTCCTTCCTGCCAATACAAACTGGGACTCTTATGTCAAAGCATTTTTCTTTACTGTATCAAATCTCCCCACCCTTATGACATAAAGTAAAGAATAAATCTTTCAAAGATATGGCCCGTGGGCTCTAACCCAAGCCCTGCACAAAACTGTTGCTGGCTAAGATTTCCCCTGAATAGCTTGTAGCTGTTTTGTTCTGTCTCTGCACCAGTAACATTCCCCCAACAGAAATAAAACTTTTAATACTCCTTTAACCTGACATTTTACTGAAAATGGATGAAAAAGTAGACGGATGAAAAGCATATACATCTATCAGTATTCATTTATAGTTTGTGACAACAGGCAAACTCAGGGCTAAATTATTCGGTCTTGTTCACTGGTGAGCTTGCCATTTGTAAAAGAGAGATACTGAGTCTTGTTTCTTTTGTATATTTAGTTTGCAAGTTCAAGAGAAGGAACTGTCTGACTTGATGTATAGGCCTTAACAGATGGGCCTTGGACCTTTGGGCCCAACTGTAATACATGTAAAGAACGTTAACAAAAATGACAGCTGTCTCCTTCAGAGAGAGACTGAAAATATATAGCAAGGTATTCAGGGACTATCCTGATTTTAAACCTCATAAATCTAATGAAATCACAGTTCCTGTATTTTGAGATATTTACTTATTGATATTATAAAAATAATTTACTTTTTCCATTGCTCTTTCTTACAGCAACGTAATTAAACTACAACTTACTTGCAAATGAGTGTGTGGACAGAGCAGCACTCCTTTAATAACCCTAGAAAAATCCCGTAGATTAAAGACATAGTGGGATTTTGAAGGAGTTGGGAGAAAATTATCAACCGCCATTTTATAAATCACCATTGTCGCTTGGACCATCATCTTACCCAGCCTTAAGAAGGAAAAGAGATACAGTTTTAACCTCTGCAGATAAATCGCAGGAGAAAAGATGGCAAAGGTGTTACAGGAAATATATCACATCACCTTAGAAACATAGGCTCAAACCCTTTGCTGAAGTGCCAATCAGCAACTGCAGTAAAAATCTTGGTTAATATGTCATCATCAAAAGAATGGATAGATACAATATTCAAGTGCCGTGTGAAGCGTCCTGTAATACACATAAAAAGATGCAGAGAGATTTAGGAACGTCCAAACATCTTCCCACCTTTCAGCTAGCATATTCTAGGATTGACTGTCACTCAAACAACATTTGAATCTGGCTCCAGCTCCATGATTTTGTTTCTGGCAAATTTCTGCCCCAGCAGTGATACAAAAGAAATATAAACTGGTTTATATTTTATATCAGTATTTCACTTAGAATAACTGTTTTTAATATGAAAAACATCAATCTCCATTACAAGGCCACTATTGCCCAAATTTAAATTGTGATATGATACAGTAAAACTTTTCAAAATCAAGTATCTTGTTATCAGCTTGCATCTAAAAAAATTCAGTCTATACACTAGTAAGTTTTACAAATTTACCTGTACCAGAATAGCTATTTTAATAAACCCTCCTCAGAGCACATACAGTTATACCTGTATTAGAGTGTTTATATGAAGCAAAGTAGCATAAAGTGCCTTATAACGGTGTAGCTGTAGCTACATTAGGGCTTTTACTGACATAACTTTTTCATTAGAAAATATAACCTCCCTTATGGTGATATGACAGGAATCATGGACTTGCAGGCAACAGGCTTGTAAGCAAATGTAGGCAGCCTATCGTAGCAGCAGGAGACACAATTTCAGAAGAGAATTGCCAGAAAGACTTGGCAAGAAGATGTATTCCCTCCCTTTACTAAATAATAGAAAATGGAAAAAGTGTCCAATTCTCTAATTTTAGAATTATTTTCATCATTCATAGTTTAATCAACATTAAAATCATTGTTTCTAATGTTGATTAAATTCCCCCTGGAAAAGGTACAGCTTTGACTTTGAGCATGCAGACTTCTATTTGGAATGACCTATGGGTTTACAAGTAATAGATTAATGTAAAACTTGTCATCAGCAAAACTGAACCTGCCTCTTAACTTCACTCAATTAGATAACTACTTGCCATAGTAATGTATTTCCTACCTGTGATATCATTCCTGCCTCCCCCAGGTGGACCCATAGCTGAAACAAGCAGCACGTCTATGATATTAATCCTGGATGTATCTTTCTTGTCATACCAGTGACCATGATCAATCCATTGTCTGAGAAGCTCAATAGGTGGCTGGGCTCCATACACTTCCTTTGCAGGCATGTTTAGGTCATCTGTGGAGAACACAGACATTGAATAAAAAAACCTCAGTGTTTAGGAATTATAGTTTTCTTTCAAAGCTAAGAAAAAATAACTGAACTCGAGGTAGAAAAAGATTGTGTCTTGTTATTCTTGCTTCCCATTAAAGTAACCAGAATCAAATTACATTATACTTCCCAGTCATACTTAGAGGTGATGGTTTAACTTAGTGTGGTTGGTGATTTTGTTTTATTTTATTTCATGTCACACTGCAACACTATGAACTATTCTGAAGACAACCACCACTTAAACAGTTAGAAACCTTTCAGCAGGGGGCAGTGCTAATCCTTCTTTCGACACCTGAAAAAAGCCAAAGAGCACTGAGGCAATCCAAAATTACTAGTCTCAGCGAATCACTTCCTTTGCCTAAAGCCAGAATTAAAATGATATAAAACCCCTGACAAAACTGTCTTACCGACAAATATTATAGCTTTTTTCCCCGAAGGCGGTCCAAATAATCCTTTTCTTCTTCTGTCCAGCTTGGACATAATAATATCCTGGGTTTGGTTAGCAGAGGTTCTTGCAGAGAAGTTGATGAAGCTTGGGATGTATTTTTGCTTTGGAAGTTGTAGTAGAAAATTGTTTGTTATAGCTGATTTTCCAGTGCCAGTGGGACCCACAAAAAGCAAAGGGACATTATGCTCCACATATATTTTAAGAAAAAACATTTGTCTGGCAGTTTCCATTGTTGGAATGATCAGCTCAGATGCCTGTTAGACAGGAAAATAAAACAGCACATTAAAATCAAACATATAATACCTTAAACAACATTAATATTTGCAAGCAACTACAGGAAGCCTGTAGCATAAATGCCTTTTTAAAAATTCTTTTCTCTGAAAAACTTGGCAATAACAAGGTTCTGGTGGATAGTACAGCCCCACTTCTTGTTCAGTGTTTATACAGTAAATAGCACAACTAGCATTATCTATATTATGGTTCATAGACACTATATAAAGCCTGGAAGGAGAACTGCAGGGTTAAGCATGGCTTAATTCTGCTCCCCTGCTGTGTAAAGGGAAAGGAACAGTGCTATGGAAATTTTTTTCTCTTCCTCATCTTCCACTTACCATTAGCAGCTGTGCACTAGATATCAAGAAAAGATTTTAGACAGCAGAATGAAATGTGATCTTACATCTCTCGTGTACTTACTAGACAAGACATTGCAACTACAATGGAATGAAAAGCTGAACAAACATCACTTATGTTATCTTGATGTTTCATCTGCAGAATAGGTACTTTTTGCAGATCTCTGCTGTGCTACGCTTCCCTTGAGTTCACAGCTGCCATCAAAAGGTGAGTGCCCCTGTTCAGAAATGGAGGGGATCCAGGACTCTCAGTACTGCCCTCCATATCCCGAAGTAGTGAGTCTCTTTGCTTGCTTTCTCTGATTAACACGTACTATAATATAATGGTATCAACCACAGAAAACAAAAATGAAGGAAAAGAAACTCAGGCTTTGGCTTTTTCCTACCATGATTTCCCCAACATCAGATGCTATTACAGAGACAAAAGAAGAACCAAAAATTTTAAATACCAGCCAACCTCAGAGCTCCATGTTCACCTGCAATGCTGAACTTTCAATATTGATGGTACCAGAATTAAGACATAAGCATGAAAAGGAGCCTACAGAGATTAATGAAATGTTGCAGCTCAAACATTAAACAGCCTAATATAGTAGAATCAGAGCTAGCTAAGGTAGTTGATTTATACCTCTAAATCATTTAGTCAAATAATTATTTTCTATAATGAAAGATATCAATGTGAACCTTAGCCCCCGGAGAGATAACTTGCTCTTCTTTTGTGATGTACTCCGTCCACATGTTCCACTGCCCACTGCCATGCTTGTAAAAGTAGAAGTCATAAACACTCCCTGTTAGTTGAAAAACACAACATAGGAAAACCCACTGATTAAAGAATAAAAATAAACTTCAATAATTTCAGTGTGAGACATTCAACACTGTGAGATAATGAAGGCTTTCTAGTACATGAAATATCCTCCCCTCACTGCCATTATCATAATGAAATTATTTTAGTTCAGATTCAGCTACATGGTTTGAGTACAACATGAGGCATATGCTACTCTTGGTTAAAAGAGCCAGGAAAGAGCACCCAACTGTGCAGCCCAAGGCTTGGCAGATGGTGGCTCTGCTGCAGACTTAACATCTGCCAGGCACTCTACTCTCCCTTATAGTGCTGAGTTTTCTTATTGCTTTATAAAAGGCCAGGCAAGTACAGTTATGAAGAAGCACCTTTTTCTGGGAAGATATTGTTTCTGGTAAGCTTCACACTTTTCGGGCGTGGGTTTTCATCATCCATTCCTAGCAGCAAGTTGCGGTAAAACAAATCAAATTTCCTTCTGCTGTCTGCATCGATGATCCCACCAACTGTCCAAACCAAAGCAAAAAGGAAAAGCCCCTGCAGCCACAAGATGATCTGCTGACTAGACATGCTTTCGTTCTCCTCTTCCTTGGATTGCTTTATTTCATCTAAAACACATATTTTGAATTTTAGTTAAATGGCAGTAATAACCATAAATCCCAATTCAAAATGCATTTTTGCAAAAGTATTCTGAGACAAACTTAGAGCATTGTCTTCAGTGGAAGAAAGTCAATCTACAAAGTGGGGATCTTGTCTGTGTAAAACACTGTTTACAAATAAAAATAAATGAGAAGAAAAAAATATTTACAAAAGGTCACAATTCTTTTCTTTGGATGCTAGCAAACAGCAAGCAAAACATATGTAATACACTCACAAGATCATGTTCAGTTTTGTAATGACACCAGTGTCCAAATGTGAAAGCTCTGTATGCTACTCAAAGCACTGTTATTAACACTGGTCAGTGAGAAAGGACTTGTGTCTTATGATCTCAACAGTAAAGGAATTCCCTTGGTATTTCCTTGCATCTGATAACATGCATCTTGTTATGGGACACAGCAGGAAAAAAAAGAAAAATTGAAATGAAAAGAATAAGGCTTAGGGCACTTACCAAGCAGACAAGTAAAGAGTTTCATCAAGCTGTAACTCAGATGAATAGAGGATGTTTGTACAATGGCTTTGCAATGAAGGTGAATAAACTCTAAACAGGGCTGGACGAGCCACTTAAACATGTCATTGACCTGCCAGGAGAAAAGGAAATGGCTTTAAAACAATGCAGGAGTTGCCACATTTCCCACTGTCCCTCTATTCTCTCTCAATAAAACATAAGGCACCAGAAATTCTCCAAGTCGGCAGACGGAATATCAGGAAAGGACCTGGGTGAGGCAGTACTTAAGCAATCACAAAGTCACACCATCATTATCTGATAGTAAACACAAGTTGCTTCTGACATGGAGCATTTCTCAAACTAAACTCTAGATGTTTTAGACAGAAGAAGGATGAGATCAAAACATTTTGAGTCTTCCAGTATTTCCCACATTGCATTTCTAGTATTCATGGCATGTCCAGCTCTCACGCACTTTCCTTGCAACAAGATTTGACGTTCATCACTACAAAATAATTTGCAACAGCCTCTAGGAGATCTAGGACCCTCTAGATCATGAAAGCACTTAAAAAAGTTTGATTCTGCATGCCTGCCTTCAAGTTGGCAAACTGTGAACATCACCTTAAAGTTAATCTTCTAAATTAGAACTATGTAAAAAAATGAAGTCTCGCACCAGCTCTCGGTGTTCTTCCTGCAGGTTTGGAGGCAGTGTATTCATGTAGGAATCCTTCAGTGGCTTCCAACCTAACTGCTGTGGGTCCATATAGACCATACCACACCTGGGAAGAACAAACAACTATGGTACAGGAATAGATGTGCAAGGTGGGATAGTTCAAGTTTGAATGCTTTCATGTTACCTGCTGACAGTTGCTGGAGATGCCTCCTCTAAGTCTGCTGGCTCAAATATTAAACTCATTTTTGAATTCATCTGAATTATTTCACCACTCATTAAGCATAGCTAGAAGAAAAGCATCACGTATATATGATCTAGTCATGTCAGTGCTGATTATCCAGTCAAAGCAATGCCTGTCATAAAAATCACTGAACATTCTACTTAGTGTCACTTCTCATTCACTCAGTCGTGTACTTATAACACACGACATTTTCTGACCTCATCTCAACTCTTCCACGTGTTACTATAATGGCTTGCAAAGACACAGAGAACGCTGCTCTATCTTTAAATAACTCTGCAAGGAAAAGCAGTTATGACCTGCAGCTTTTTTTTAGTTAATTTATTCACTAAGTAATTTAAGCGAGTTCAGTTTTCAGTTACAGACCTGAGTTTATGTGTTTCAGTTTCCTAAAAGGGTCAATAAAAAAGCCTCAGTGAGCAGCCTCATTTTAATAAAGCAGGAGCAAGACAAGGCTTCTAGGGAGAACTAACAGCTTAATATCATCTACTAAACCAACTCATATAATTGGGGAAAAAAGCAATGCTTTTAAGCATATCAGTTTTCCTGAGTCTCACACCTCCTTTGACTACCTACCATGGTAAGAATATTGCTACTACTAGAATAAAGTATGTATATTCAAGGACACGGTTACTGGCAAAAATTAGGCTACCTTTTTATTATCATCCAGCACAGTGTTCATGTTCTCTATCCAAACTGCATCCACTGGACCATCAAAAATAATCCACTTCCGATCATCTGTGGTAGAATATGCTTGTTCCCTGAAGGCATTTGCAAGGACTCCATCTGTCCACTCATGGCTTACAGGATCAAAACTGCCATACAACTGTCCCATAGTAATTGCTTTGGGATTAATAACTTTGTATTCAACAGCAAATTCATCCATGGATTTTGCTGTGTAAAAAGACAAATAGACGAGCTTGAGAATTTGATAGGTTAGTTTCATTCAAGAACTGAAGTACAGAACAAGACGATTCCTGAGGATCCTACTTTAGCTGCCCAAGGCAAAAAAACCCCAGACATTTGGCAGTTAGGTAGCAGTAAATAAAAACTTCTGTTACTTGTGCAAGGAAAGTACAAAGTCCTATGTGCAAAAGCACATGAAAAAAACGAAAAAGCAGAGCAGAGTAGATTTTATATGTTTATGAGAGCTACTTACAATCTCCCTATCAGAGCTAGTTTTTTTCAAGTGTATTATGCACAAACACAATGCTTAACAAAATTCATAAAAGCATAAACACATTAGTATGTTTCACTATTCCAGTAAATGCAGACAAAAAATACTTCCAGACAAATGTACCAGACAAAAATAGTTCAATGAATAGAAACTTTCCAGATGAGAAAGCAGAATATAGGTCAATTAACCTGGGCATATCTCTGCAAAGGAAAAACATTAGTCACAGAATTAACTTAATTTAATGAGAAGTTTGTGGCTGAACAATATTACCTGCACACAAATCGCCAAGGGCTTCAGCTAGCACTTTGTACGCACAGGTCTTCCCACTCAAAGGATCTCCAACAATCATAAAACCATGGCGCACCAGCATCATTTCGTATATCTGTATCAGTGACGAGATTGACTCTTTAACACAGCACAAAAGCAAGCATTATGTGTATGAAACTAGGGGTATCTCTCCTGCACTCATACGCAACAGTGCAAAATATCAGCCAAACATCTGCACTCAGCTGACCGAAGCATTAACCCAAATCCGAAGGCAGTCATATTATTATGGCAATTCTCACTGATATAATTTAAGAATTCCTTGCCCCTAGACATCCTCCCTTTCTCCTTGGTAAATGTCATCTCTCAGCTGTAACAGCATCATTGTACAGGGTGAGTGCACTAACTAGACACTGCAAAACACAGCCTAGTGTAAAAGCCTAAACTGAAATCAATGGTTACCAATGAAGCTAACACAAAGGGATTGAAACTACATTTCTGAGGATGTGTCATATGACTGGTCCCACAGAGGCTGATTTTGGACTGCAAAGGTGGTAACTTCTTCAGTCATCCCACAAGATCTTGTCAGAACTCAAATCAAAGCCTTCAAACAGAACACCTTCAAATAGACCTGTAAGAAGAGCCCCTAAGAAGGTTTTTCTTAATCTCACGTTAAGGCCGATATATTCTGGTTTAGCTTAAATTCCTTATCAGTTAATACTACCCCTATTTAAATGAAAGATAAAGCACGGTTTGCAAAGCAGCATAAGCCAAGTCTGAACATAAGCCATAAGTTCTGAACTGCTGTTGGAGGGGCCCCTCATGATCCTGCCTCAGGCCATACATTTTTGCCCTTGCCATTACACTGTCACTAGGCTACACTACCCATAAGTTTAAAAAAACCCAAACAACCAAAAAACTTAACCATTCTTTAAAAAGTCACTAATACTAGTAAATGGGAGACAATGGGAACACAGAGCTGGAGGTCAAGCATAAGCAAGGGTGAGAAATGCCACCCCTTTCAAGACTTCTCAAGGACACTGTGAGCAGAACTGGGAACAGAGCCTGACTCCCAGTCCAGAGTTCTGTTCACTAGGCTACACTGCCTCAGCTAGCAAGAGATTCAGTTTAATTTTCTATCCTGAAACATAAGACCTAAGATGTGGCTGCACACGTTAGCTCCTTCACAGGCTGGCTGAATTAAAAAATCACTATGAGCAAAGCAGGCTTTTAATCCATGATTTTCACTCAGTAAAATTACGCTATTTGTAATATTCTATTAATTGATCATGGAAACTATTAGCTATTCATTCAGGACAGAGAGACAGTGAATGAAGAATGTTTCTGCTCTCACTTTTCTTCCCCAGAAGAAAGTATGTGAAAATAAACCTGAATAATTTTTCCAATGAACCACGGAACTGGTTGAAGATCCATTTTTTTTATATTTTCAGTTAGTGCCTGGACAAACAGGTCATAGTCAGGTGTAGGAAGAACCACTCCAGGAAACAGGTCAGATATGATGCCCTGTTAAGGAAAGACAATAGAACCCTATTTAAACACAGATTACAAAAAGGGAAAATTCCCAAAGCATAAAAACCTACAAGTAAAATAATTTTCACACAGATAACAGGAGCTCAAGAGGAAATGTCCTCAGCTAGGCAAAACTAACTTCTAGGCAAAAAGTAGCCATGAAAGTATTTTGTATGCATGAGACAGAAACGAGTGCCTGCACTTTTCATACACACATTGGTACTGTAAAAGGAAGCTTAACCTTCTGCTAATTTGCCCCAAAAAGTATTACAGGAAGGGATGTGAAAGTGGTTGAAAGAAATTCAGTGATTAAATAGAAGGGTACATGTTCCAAAATTTCAGAGCAGTGACTGTGTGCGCTTGTACCCTAGCTTTTAGGTCTTTAATATTGATTGCTTTGTAGCTTAACATAGTCTTCATTTTCTATTAAAGCAGCATGCAAACAGAAACTTCATTGTTTTCATTCTGACTTCAAATTTCTAATTGACCGTAATTTAGTTGTCCACATTTCTTTTGCGGCACAAAGCCAGATGCAAACTTCAAAGAATGGTTTCCACGAATGAACCAGCACAAATTGACTTTTAGCAAGATATCTTATAAAACATTTTCTAGAATAACTTAAAAGGCACCACTGAAAGTTTGTTGTTCAAAATAATACTAACAGAACCAAGAGTGCATCCAGATCAGTGGACTGAAATAACTCTACACTAATATGGCAGCATCTAGATCAAACTGTTCTAAATTAAGGTAATGACCTGCTTCTGTAGGTTCTTATAGTGGACCTCATTATCACAAAACTTAAACACACCAGCCTGATAGCTTACCTGAAACAATGGCACATCCTGTGCCAAGAATTTGGCCAAGTTAACATCCAGCAAAGCCCGAAGTAACAATACGCTTTCATTTTCAGTTGGGTACTTCAGTTTTAAGTTTCCTGCTGCTGTCAGGACAGATTTAACAGCACGCATTCCATAATCATAGTGATGCTGAGATGACAGCTGCTCAGAGCACAAACGGTAAGTGGCAACAATTTTCTGGGCAAGACTGGGGATATTAAAATATCACATGTAGAATGAAAATATCTCACCATGCAAGGAAAATAATTTAAGTATCTATATACACAAAGTAACTGCAGTGATTAGCAGACATATCACCTGACAAGATGGCCCAAAACACCTAGGAAGCAAAACTGTAGATTATGCCATGCCAGAGAATGTGTGTGCCATTTAGGAATTCTGTTTGATATTATGATACATTTTCCAAACAATCCTGTGTAGAGGTGCATATCTGTCAAAATGAGGCGGTAAATGAGAATTGATGATAAAGCAGGAGATTAAAGCGTACTTTCTGGAGAAATAGAACATAGACAGCCTTCCAGAATTATATGCCTCAAACACACGTATGTGCCTTATAGAGGAATGAGGTATATCAGACTCAATTGAGGTGGAAAATTCATCATGTCTTACCTCCGAGACTCCAGAAATCCCATTGAATAAAGTGAGATTTCTCCAATCAAAGCATAATCTGGAACCATCATGGCAACTGTTCGGAACAGTGCCTGTAAGAAAAAAAAGATAAAAGCTTGGACTGTGGAATATGGTAATAACCTGTGCCTGTTTTGTAAGAATAGTATCTCTCCATAAATTCATTAACTCTCCATAATCCAATAACTAATGGAATACTCTGTATTCCATTTCATTCCATTCCATTCCAACTAATGGAATACTCTGTATTCCATTTTCATGACTTTAGGAATCATCTGAAATCTATGAGATTGCATTAGAATTCCATTCCATTCCATTCCATTCCATTCCATTCTATTCTATTCTATTCTATTCTATTCTATTCTATTCTATTCTATTCTGATCTTATCAAGAGTTTCAAGAGGTCTGTGCTAAGCACTGTAGGAACAAATGTTTAGAAAGAGTCACAATCCTAAAGAACTATTAATAGAGGAAAAGGGAGGTATCATTCACCTCATTTTCATAACAGACAAACTAGCACATGTTATGGTCAATGTCTTGTAAAAGATCACACAAAAAATTGTGGCAAAGCTAGGAAAAGAACTAGGATCATATCAGTCTCTCTGCAGTATCTCAGCAACTTGCAAAGTTATAATAAATTTAATCTGGGATTTGGATCACCAAGCCATTGTAAACGAGGAGAATTTCCACTTAGAGAGAGCACAGTTAAAGCTGCGAACTGGTGTCAGTATGATTATACTGAGACCTTTCGTCTGTGCATTTTGTACAAACCTAAACACTTATTAAAGCTTGGCAAAAAGCACAACAGAATACACTTGAATGGGTTATCAGTGTATTATTTGATTGCTGCCATCCTTTTCTTATTACAATAGACCAGAAGTTGCAAATTCAGTTTAATTTCTACAAGAAATCAGGATTCCAGATTTACCTTCAGATTATCAGGCAGCTCTGCCCGTCCAGCATAGCCAGGGTTCATTGTGATAAACACAGCACATGCAGGATTAAGAGAGATCTCTGTCCCTTCAAAGATGAATGTTTTGAGTTTGCAAATAATAGCTTGCTGGATGGTAAGTATTTGTTGGGCAACTACAGATAATACTTCAACCTAATACAGACAGAACAGATAGGAAAATATAAGACACTTGGAGACGATATAAAATGTTTTTGTTTATATATTTCAATGGCTATATTTGCATTCCTCCAGGTGAAAATCACCCTGTGTCTGATAACTGAGCCTAAACATTAGCTGTCTGTTGAAGCGATCCTCTGAAAGTTAGTGCCACCATTCCCAAATCAACCAACGCAGACAGATCAACAGAGCCTCCAAAGGGAAATATCATCTGCCTAAATGTAGGCATCCAAGTTAGGTGGACAGGAACTCCCTCTGGAGGCATCCAAAAGCACTTTCCTTTCACCTCAGATAAAGAATTAGGCTCTTCAGAAAGACTGATTTCACTCAATGCCCCAAATTGAGGGTTAAATGTAGAGAATGGGTAAGGCAGCCTAGGGCCAGTCCTCAGTGCTTTAAAGTATCAAGGTAACAGAATATTGGAAAATGAGAATGCTAACACCTGAATTCAGTAAAAACAAGTTACAGCACACAAATGGAGAAATTAAGGTGTTAAGGATACTAAGACATACAAAATAGATCTTCAAGGAATTTCCACGTTTACTAGTATTTACTTAAATCTAACTCCAGGAAAATAACAATAAAACTTATCCAAAGTCAGTGATGAAATTAAAAAAAACAACAGAAAAAAAATAATCAGAGTAAGACCAAGGAGGGGATTAGATGTGTCTGGTTACACAGCTAGTTAACCAGGTCACTCAGTTAGTGACACTCAGCTAGTCGTCACAGGAATCTCTCCACTGGGATTTGTCTGCCTTGTGCTGAACATAGATAAACACAATCCCACAGCTGTAGTTTGATTTCTCAAGGAGAACAGGAGAACAGTTCTTTCCCAACAAATAAGTGTCACATACAAAAGAGGAAATTGCACAGGAACAATTTTTCCAGCTAAAATAACCCAGAACACAAGACTTCTGCAACACAGCACAGGTAGGCATGTGGTCCTACAGCATGCAGCTAAGTACCTATTTCTGTGTCAGTGATTATCAAAACAAGGAGGCTATACCACAAATAAAAGTAGAAAATTGGCAATAATGCTGTCATGTCTAAATATAAAACTTCTTGTGTCTTAAATTAAAGTTTTATCATTTTATTTGTCTGACTTAAAAACGTTACCTCAATTCTATTGAACTCGTCAAAGCAGGACCATGCACCAGATTGTGCCAGCCCCTTAAAGAACTTGCCCATTGCCTTGTAATCGAGACCATCAGAGCAATTAAAGACCACACACTACAACAAAAACAGAGAACATCTCTCAGTATTAACACAAAGTCCACTAAATTCTTAGCATCTAAAATGGGAAGGAATTATTATTGCTAATTTTGGATTACAACACTAAAATGCCATATAAACACAGTCCTAAACATGTGCTTCTTACCAACTTTTTCTGTGAATAAAGAATAGGTACAGAACAAGCAGTACTTGCTTAAGAATGGCATTTCAAGAATCACAGAATCACAGAATCACTAAGGTTGGAAAAGACCTGTAAGATCATCAAGTCCAACCATTACAAAAAAAAACCCAAAACAAAACAAAACAAACAACAACAACAACAACAAACACCAAAAATAAACCACCAACAACGACAAAACACCACAACCCACACCAAAACAACCCACCCACACCACACAGCACCATGTCCATCAAGCCACATCCCACAATGCCACATCCACACGCTCCTTGAATACCTCCAGGGAGGGTGAAATATCTGCATATCCAAACATAAACAATGGAAAGAAAAAAAATCTGTATTTTGGTACCTGCTTAGCTAGTGCTTTTGCTAAATCTTTTGTTGTTTCTGTTTTGCCAGTCCCAGCAGGTCCTTCTGGAGCACCACCAAGATTTAATTTCAAGGCACCCATTAATGTCCTACATAAATGAGAACACAGGCATCAGAAATAGTAATCTTTAATGGCAGATTGCTTCTGAAGGAATGGATAAGTATTTTCCTATACAGGTTCCCCTGGAAATTATTCACTTGTTCCCTACTGACTTTGCGGCTTGCCCTAAAACACCAGTATTATCTCATAACTGATTCCCAACTGTGGAAGCTCACGTTCACCCACTTGGCCTACAAGGAATGTCAAGGCTTTTTATTCCATTAATCCACCCTGTATATCCTCAATTACACAAGCAAATGCACAGTGCCATAAGCAAAATGGCAGAGTTTGCAAAACCACCCATTTTCATCAAGTGGCACTCCTCACGACAAGAACTTGAAGCTGGCTTTATAAATGAAGTCAATCTTTAGAAATGGCTGAGAAAGTATAAAGGTTGTTTCATAAACCTAGGAATCACATTGCTCTCCAAGTGATTTTCATACTAAAAATGAGATCCCTGTTAATATTGGAGTGATATGATTATTTTACAAAAGCCTCATTCAAAGGCTTTGCCACCAAAAGCAGTTGTTAAGTTGTGCTGAATAGAGTCTGCTTGCTCACTGCTTGCACTGGAACTACATCTGGCCCAGTTGACTGCATAGCCTTAGTTTAGACTGAGCTAATGCTAATGACAACAATCCCAGTTTACAGCTAATGCACCAGCCACATGGCTCTTTCACCACCACTGTGAATGCCAGAAGATTAAGCATTTGCCAACATAGGCATTAACACAGACACTTTACTACAACTGCCTTCAACACAATGATGAGTTGACAGCTCAGTGCTGAATTAAAATCTTTACATCCTCACCATATATTTGCCTGGAGATACTATAAAGAAAGCTCTTTAAACCTTAGACCTAAAATTACCCGCTGAGATGACCTGTCTCCAGGGCTCACAAGAAGTGAATTACCAAATGCCCTTGAATACCTCAGCCTTGGGGCATGAAGTATTTCCATTTCAACCTCTTGCAAGCAAGCGGTGAACAGAAAGCTAACTGCATTCAAATATCTGTGAAGGGCTCTAAAATTACCTCATTTATTTTACAGGCAGGCATACCCTACGTGCATGTCTTATTTCAAAGAAATTAATTGACGCAGAGTTCTTTACAGTTCCAGTACCATGAGCTACCAGCTTTTTTCAGAAGCACATTCGTGGATACGACAGAGACTATTACTCTACTGGTGTAGAAACCTATATATTGTAAATATTTTACCATATTTGGGCAAAGAAGATACATAAAATTTGCCCCCAAAACCTACAGAAAAATCTTAGCTGCTCAGGTTCCTGCTATTATTATGAAATGTAAATGAAAGTAAATACAGATCAATCAAAAAAATGAAAACATTATTCACAGACAACATGGCTTTACCTATAACATCGATCTGTTAGTGGGGTTATAACCAGACGTAGAGAATTGCCCAGATACTCATAACCATATTTGGCTTCTGTTGTAATCATTCGTACTATTACATCCTTCTCTTCCCAGTAGTATCTCAGCTGAGAAATCCACTGGAAGTCATTCAGATCTGTGATTTTGTCTTCAACCAATTTTGCAACCACATCACGAGCTGCAGAGTAAAAGACAAATTATCTGAAAAACCTAAACACTTCTACTATGTTAGTTTACTTAAAACGATGTATAAGTAAACTAACATTTACTTATAGCTATGTAAGAGTAAATAAACATTTAGAGTAGTAGGCTGGCTTTCATGTTAGAAAGGAATCTGCATCCGTTTTGCATAGGGAATCCACCTAATTTAACTTGTGCAGTAACTCTGTAAGGGTTGTTTAAAGTTAGAGAAAGCATTTTAGCTGCCTCTTTCAATCAGTTCACCCAGCAAACAATAGCAGCACTGCCCCAGATGTAACAAGAGTATCAACAGCTGCACATTTACCATGCACATCAATGACAGTAAGAGCTCCAAGTGTCAGCCGGACTCCACTGGACAGCTTTCCTCTCACTAACTCAACGATGTCCCCAATTTGTAGATTGCTCTTCTCCAAAAAATCCTGTCACAGAAGCAGAACACAGGCATTAACATAATGCTGTAGCTAGCAGTTCCTAAGCTCCCTAGGGTGCAGTCACTGGAGACAGCCCTTCCAACAAAACATAATAATGAAAGTCCTGGCACTACACAAACTTTCATATACTGGCATTTTATTTTACTATGAACACTTCAAAAAGCTTTATGGCCTGAAAATAGTGTAAGCAGAAGTCTTATCTTTCTTCCTAATAGAAATTACAACATTCTACGATAGGAGATGAGTAGATTCTCTCTGTTGGGTAAATTTGGATTAGATTTCTTCTGTAAATTAGTAGTAAATTGTAAATTAATAAGACAAATAGAAAGCTAAGATTCTCCTAACTTTGCTATAAACATTTTAAATTATTTTCTCATTATTAAATGAGAAAGTTTAATGAAACGAAAGATCAATGAAGTTTTCATTAATGACCTAGACAACAGGACAGAGTGCACCCTCAGCAAGTCTGCAGATGACACAAAACTGGGAAGAGTAGTTGTTAGACCAGATGGGTGTGCTGCCATTCAGAGCAAACAGGGAGACAGGAACCTTGTGAAGTTCATCAAAGGGGAAAGTCCTGTATCTGGGAAGGAATAACCCCATGTGCCAGTACACACGGATGGCCAACCAGCTGGAAAGCAGCTCTGCAGAACAGGACCTGGATGCTGGTGGACACCAAGCCGAACATAAGCCATCAATGTGCGCTCGAGGCAAAGAAGAGCAGCAGCATCCTTGGGTGCATTAGGAAGGACATTACCAGCAGGTCAAGGGAGGTGATCCTTCCCCTCTAGTCAGCACTGCTGACACCACACCTGGAGTGCTGTGTCAGTTTTTGGCTCCCCCACAGAAGACAGGCATGGGCATACTGCAGCAAGTCCATTAACAACCTAGTTTAGTTGGCCCTGTTTTAAACAGGGGTTGGACTACATGATGTCCAGAGGTCCCTTATATTTTGTGATTCACTGTTCTGTTGTTCCTTCTCATTTTTCTTAACCTATAGATTGTTCAGGATATTTTCCTTGAAAGCAATAAATATTTTCAGTTCTGACTGGATCTGTGGAGCAAGATCTTCAACTGGTATTAAACACAGGCAAGTTAAATCTAAGATATTCAGTAAGGATACAGAAACAAAAAGCTAACATTAAAATCTAGTATTTTGTGTAAAGTTTTAATAAACTTTACTATGTCCACATTTAAAAAGCAGCCCAAACACTCTGTTGACAGAATTTATCCCCAAATAAATCCTCATCCACCTAGCTCCATTAGGATGAGACAAAAGCCCACTGAATTAATCAGATATTATTTCCATTACTTTAGCATGCATTTGATTAGCCTCAATGAAGTGATACTTAAAACTGTTGTGATGACAGAGGCACTACAAACACATAAGGAAAGTCTCTTGTATGAAATAACAAACTTGGCTGATCCATCTTCATCACCAGGAGAATCTAGCAATAACCAGAAAAATAACTGTGCCATTCTGTAAGGAGAGATTTCTGCCTGCACATTTCCCCGGGGCTTCACATGTAAAGACAGGAGTTAGAAATAAAAATACATAGTGTTTAACAACAGTCTATCACTTTTTGTTTGATACTTCTATTTACACCAGTATCACTTGTAAAAAAAAGTAATACAATTCCCTTCAGTGGGACTTCTCCTGATACACATCAAAGTAAATGAGAACAAGCCCCTGCTAAGACACAAGAACAAAGGAAATAGACAGAAAATAAAGCGTACTGCATGAATAAACTGCAATATGTTGTTGACTGAAGATCTTTGCTAGAAGCAGCTTTTCATTACTAAAGAAGAAGAAAATCTTACTAGTAAAGTTCCTTTCCTTATAGCCTCAGACACTTCTTCCGTCCAGTAAATGGATGAAACGCAAATAACCACCTGTCCAGGCCACTGAAGTACCCACGTTTTTCGAGGAACCTTAAACAAAAAGATCCATTCCAGACACAGGGAGTCACATAAACACGTTAGATTATGGCACTGATAACAATTACTTTCCCAAAATGTATTGTCTCATGCTATAAATAAATGAGAATCAGCACAGAAAGCTTTGATACTTTTTCTTCAAGAAATTCAGAGTTAAAACTTCAAAGTGGTACTACTGAACAAGGAGAGCTGGATTCCACTTAGCTTCAAACATGTTTCCCTGGTTAAGAATTTGAGCAACCTGTTCATGTACAGTTGCTTGTGAAATCTACTTTATACTATAATTCAGGAACAATTACCTTGACATATCCTCTTACGCCATCTTGAAGAACTTGTCTTACACTGGCCAGCATCATTTCCTCTACTTGCAAAAGCCATTTTTCTACCATGCCCTTCAAACAAGAAAAACAGTTAGGAGTCAATACACATTTCCTGATTATCTTCCTCTTAAAAGGCAAATTCTTTGTGTTAGGCTTAAATATGCTTTCTTCTGATCTAGATGTGGTATATAGGAGGAAAAAAAGGTCGAAATGTCCCAAATTCTGACAGCCACTACTGCAGTTTAACACTGTCTGAAGGCAGATAAATCAAGCTAACACTAAAGACAACCCAGCTGAAGAAACAGATGGATATGTTTCATACAAGCATAAGCGAAAAATGCATATCAAAGCTTGCATGGTCAGGGAATGTTTTTTTCCTGGAGGATTAAGGGAAAAAGGGTATCTGTAACTCACAACATGTCCCACCTTTCATCGCTTTTTGGTTACCATACAGCAATTCAGCTCCATACCTTCACATTCAGAATAGCAGAAAAAGCTGGAACTGAGATACTTTTCAAAACTTTTAAACTTGAAGACCATAACAGTGGAATTGTGCTGACCTAACTTTAATTTAAACAATACTGTAATTATCTTATATTCACAGTGTACCATTATACCTTAAAGTTCAATTTTCATTGTGAATCTCTACTAGTTTTAGCAACAGCTAAAACAGTGTGAGTTACTCGTTGCATATACCAGTGGGAGGCATTAGTAGTATAGGAGTAGAGTAACAGAGATCCTGTAGTTTAAGATCGATCATGCCTTCCCTTTGTCTTCCTGCCATTCTCTACACTGGTCCTGCTCCTCTCTTGCTTTCTACAGCCACTGAACAATGCAGGTCTAATAAGCCTAATAAAACAGTATTCAAACAGTACTCTTGCCCTTGTAGGACCTTGTGTGCAAAGAAGGCAGACTATTTCTTTGCTTGCCTAGATGCTACTATTTCTACTCAGCCCCCTTTTGAACTAATGCTCTGACTCTTCACTGCCAGTCATTCATCTTTTCCCTCATTCCTCTCTGTTTCAGCCATGCTGTGCAATGTTACATACATATGTATATAGACAGCTTGGGTTTTTTTTATAAATATATATAGTATATGTGTGAGTGTGTGTATAGATAGATAATACATACCTATATATATCTACATCCTAAAAGTAGTAGGTGCATAAAGCTGCACAAAAGTGCCTAGAGGAATTTACCCAAAAAGTCGAATGTTTTACTCCTTTTTGGAGGAACTCCTTTTTGGAGGAATTCCTTTTTGTTCTAGAGTACTAGTCTGCACTCTCAGTTTCTGAACACCTTTCATGATCTGATCCTAAATGTTTTAAAACTCATTCCCCAAAAAACGTACACTTTAGGCAAAGTATTAATTTAATATCATATAGTAAAAAAAAAAAAATTACTTTTGCATTCGCCGGATAGATTTTATGTATAAAGGGAACAATTTCTTTCTCTGAACTGATCATGCCTACGATCTCCAGATCTTCTGTGAACTCCAGTTTAGCAATTCCTTCAAAACACTTCTTTAAATGCGGTTGTACTCGAAGGGGATCCTTTGTTTCGGACAGTATTTCAAGCAGCTCATCATTAGACAGGAAAAAGAATCTGTTAGAAAAATACAATTAATGAACATGCACTTCCCAAACATGAAAACCGTCATTAATAATCTACTATATGCAAGATAAATTGAATTGATTTTATTGTTGCTTAGGTCACTAGTGTAAGAGAGGAAATTATCATCTCAAATCCCTTTTCTTAAGCATTTTTTAACATTATAAAACTCATCACACCTGTTTTTTTCAGAATTTCAATATGACCACCCTTTTATGCAGAGGAAGAAAGAAGGGTTCTCAAACTCACGCAGGAAAGACCAGATATATCTTTGTGGACAATAAAGACCTTGTAAAGACATATATGATTATGAGGAACATGGTTCTATAACTCCCATGTATCACACACCTCTGCACAATTAAAGAGGGTAGGGCAGAGACATAATTGCATATCAGCCATGGGAAGGTAGCAAGTTCCGTCAAAAATGCCCTGTAAGTGATAATGTGTTTCTAACTGTAAGTTCACTGTGCTAGACAGATTTTGCCTCTCCATCTCTGCCTGCCCCTGGCATTGCAAATTTAACTGGAGCTGAGGAAAATTAGTGATGTCTGGAAGAAAGAACAGGTTTTCATTTTTTGTTGCATGGGACTGTTCCACATGTATTTATAAAATGAGACTTTTCAGTTCAGTAAAAAGGGTTTGAAAGAGCTTATGGCTTTTTGTCTCTAACTTATGCCTGTTTAATTGATTTACCTTGGGAAAAATAATCTTTTCTTCTCCAAGTAAGTATTCAACCCTTTTTGAATGTCTTCTAAGAGAGTATTCGCTTCCTGAAGTCTGTCTAACATCATGGGCTGTTCAGTTGCTACAAGTACCTTTGTGTCCTTCACCTTTATAAAAACAAATACACAGCAGAAACTGCTAAAAGTTGCAATATGTTTGTATTTTAAAATTGTTATTATCCATCACATATGTTGCAGGAAGCTAAAAAGCTAGATATTCTTCCCTGTATTGTGCCTTCATGTTATTAAATATATATGTATTATTTGATAGTTCTGCACTTTCAGCCTGTCAGTTTTACCAATTTGAACTTTACAGACAATAATGCAACAAGGAAATATCCACACGAATTAAAATTCTTGGCACTTGCTCCTGTGTCTGGGCTTCCTACTTTTTTTCCATTCACAAGTAAGTTCTGTCAAACAGAGCCACAGTACATGACAATTATTCTCTGCTCTTGCTATCTAGGTTGCATTTTTTTCTTTCTGATAACATTCCTCTTAAAAGATACACCTATTTCAGAACAGGCTTCAGCATTCAGAGTCTAAGATGTTAGACAGGTCTCAACTTCTATTTTGTTACACTGATTATTTCAACATCTTTATCACACAATCACACACTCCCAAGGTTTCTGACAAACATCTCAGCTCACACTACCACTAAGTATCTGGCCTCTTACACTATTTCTTAGTTATAGGGAACGGAACAGGATACCCAATTGCACTTACTATCCCCATTATCTTATCCTGACACACTACCATCTCAGTATGTATTCACCAAAGTTTTAAATAACCATGCCACCACATATTAGAGAACAATCATATGCCAAAAAAGCCATTTAGTTGCTCTAATAACGTGTAAGCCTTAAAAGCCTAATCCAAAATCTAATTGTATCCAGAGGCTTTCTACAGATTGCTAGTGAACTCTGCAGCAGATCCTGAAAGCACAAATCATTCATCTTTCTACCTAATTCTGATCATTTAACCATAAAAAAGCTAGAAAATTTGGAATTAAAATATTACTTGAGCTCTAATTCATCCTGCAATATCCAGCCTTTACAGAAATCTCAAAGCAATAATGACATAATCTACCACTTTTACTGCAAGACTGGATTTTGGTGGGCTTTAGTAAAGGATTTTCCACTCCATATTATACCTTCTTGTGACTTAAATACAAAATACTTAACTCCAGAAAAGCTAGTATATCTTCATGATAGCAATAATCATGTTACCAGATGTGCATAAAAATACACAATTTATTAAATGCAAGCACTTACCACTTGTGCCATAATGTCCTTCCAGTATGTATCCACAACCCCAAACTTTCTGCCCTCTTCAGGCATTTGAGCTACAATGTCTTCTGAACTAAAAATTGGTTCCAAATACAACCATGTTGCCTGACATTTTAACCAACTATCTAGAATATCTTGCATTAAACACAGCTTATCTTCCCAAGCCTGTAATGAAAACAGTTAATATTTAAGCAAAATTACATCAAGAATTAATCTATGCTGAGGAACTGAGGAACACTAGTTGCTTGGCTTCAAAGAAAAAAAAAAAAAACACAAAAAAACCCACGAACAAACCCACAAACAATTGAACAATTTTAAAAGAGGGAGAAACTTTATTTAAAAAAAACCAAACACTAATAAACATCTGAGTATTTCTTATAAACAACAGATGTATTCTTTCACTAGCACTTTTTAGAGCAAGTTCTGGGAGAACTGCTTAAGAAGTGGAGAGGTGACTAGCAGCCCAATCCAGAATCTCTTCTTTTAATTCTATTTGTGTACTCTCTATCTTATTATCAATGAAAGGATAAAAGCTTAACGAGGTATTCAGCAGACTGAGTAAATGTCAATTCACAGGCCCTATATACAGTGGGTTCAACCTTTGCCCCCCCCAAAAAAGCTGTTTCATGCAACTCTAGCAGTACAAATAGGTTTTAAAACCAGAGAGAGATTCTTTTTGAGTAAAGAATTTGAGGTGGCATTGCTTTTGTGACTTTGACAGTCTACAGTGTAAGGGATATGCAAGGGAAGGTATTGCAGGGAGAAAACACAGCCAACCTGTATTGTTCATTACTCTGCAAGAGGTATATGGAGATTGTTAAGATAGCTCTATATTAATCATTCCCTTTCATTTCACCAGCTCTACTGGAAAGCAGAACTCAGCTTTACCTACGATTTCCTAAAGTCCACAGGAGAAGACGGAATTTAGGTTTTAGCATTGCTTACAAATCATCACTATGAGGCCAGAAAAAGTGATATTAAATACTGATAGGAAAGAATTTCTCTGCTTTCTGCATAATCTTCCTATTAGAAATTCATCATATTTAACAAAGATCACATCTTTACAAAATAGGACAGCTAGCAAAAAGGACTTTGAAACCCTTATGGATCATGCCAATACGGAGGATTGCAAATAAATTATCTCTCGCAACTGACAGACCTATGTCTTCTTACACAATGCAGCAGGATTTGTTTAAATCAACTGACCCATTCCCAAGACATTCAACTAAAAACCCATGCTTGTAATGACTAGATTAGCAATGCAGTTACAATTTCTTTAGCTGTAAAGCAAGCTTTGCATACCTTTGTCTGGAAACCATTAATTCAAAGCTCTTCAAGAAAAATACGAATATGTGTTCTTAGAAATAGTTAAAAACTATATAGCTTCTTATCATGTCAAAATACCTTATAGCATTTAGGAAAATCATATTATGAGAAACGCAAGCTCAGTCAAACCAGCTTTTCCTTACCCGGCATTCAGCTTCTATTGGTTTGATGAAGGGAGAGCCACACATTGTCTGAGTCTTAACAATGTGATCATCCAGCAAAAGCTGGATGTCATCAATTCCTGACAGAATGCTGGTGTTCTGTAAATACATCATATATTGATAAGGCAAATGGCAATTGCTTTATTTCACTGCTTTTCAACCTCACCCTCATTCAGCTTCCTGTTTTCCCCTTGTCTATGATGATTGAAGGTACGAAAGTAGCAAGGCATTGAGAAAGCCTGCAACATGTTTGAAGACATGAAATGGCATCCCCGCTGTACATGTCTGTTTCAAAGGTCAAGAGATAGACTGGTTTGTGAATGGGAAGCTAGCCAGGGATGCTAGTGACTTCTGACTCAATCTTTTGGATTGCATGTGATTTCTTGTTTCTTCTGGGCAAATTAAAACTGCACTACTGTCCAGCTTTCCATACAACACTGCAGAAGCTCTCAGGCTTACAGATTTGTTAGGATGAATATGTTGAGATCACAAGTTACGCAGATACTAAGGTCCAAATATAAGGATATATAGTAATAGAGACATTTGCCCAGGCTCTGGGGTATGATAGCACTTTCCATCATGCCACAATGAATCAGCAGTAACTTCCCTCTAGTAATTCTCAACTGGTATTCGGAACCAGAGTAATTCTTTTCAACAATATATATATTGATTTGGTGTTTACTCACAGTATCCCTGTATTTCACCAGACTGAACTGCGTGTTGACCCACTCTAATTTCATTTTCTCTATTGATTTCTCTAAGGAATACTCCTTACTTGCAGCTGCTCCAATAGGTTCCAGCCTAAATTGAAATGAAACATATATTTGAAATGTTTTTGCAACACAGTTGAAGAGTAAAAAAAGCAGTTGTAGGTAGAGTTGCATATCAGACTACCTTTCATATGAATTTGTTAACATTATCATAGACTCTAATTTCAGGGAATATTTTTGCAATTTCAGGCTCACCAAGTTGGAGATATTAATATTAATTTGGAGATAAATACAGATAGAAAATTCTGAATGTGCAAATTAAGCGGTTTAGGAATATGACTGGGTTTTGGTGCCTTTGTGCTACAAGGACAACTGACAGTTCCATCTGTAGCTTGATAAAATACAGCCGATTTTACAGCAGGGTCTAACAGCACACAAAAAACCCCAGACAAATTAATATTTGGTATCTGACATATGAAATACAGGGATGGTCTAAAAAACAAAACAAAACAAAAGATAATAGAGTAAGCTTCTTACTGATCAGTATATTTTGAGAGTCCAAATTCCAGCATGTTTTTAAGAGTAGTAGTTTCATCAGGTCTGATCTTACATCCTATAATTTCACTAATCTGAAAATAAATTAAGAAGTAAAATCTATTACTAAGATGCATGTTTGTAACAGACTTCTCAAACAGCAATAAATAAATGCTAAAGAAGTATTAATGCAATCCCCTAATTTGCTTTTCTGCCATAAATTATTAATTCAAAGAAGTTCCTGCCCATACCATTACAAATTTCAAAACTGGATCTATCACGTGACACGATAAAGGATCTTCTTATTGTGAAATACAGAACTATTACTGTATTTCACAGTATGGAATATATGGAGTAGTATATCGAACTGTCAGTTTCTGTGGTAGAATACTCCCACAGTTAAAGCAGAGTTTAAAGTACCTGCTCCCAATGTCTCTCCTTCATTCCACGATTGCAGGCAATTGACAGGACAGGAAGATGCTGTTTAAATTTATCAAGCTTATATTTCATAGTTTCTGCTAAGCGTCTAGGCCCAGCCAAATCTGGAAAATTCTTACTGAGCTTGTACATAGTCCTCCACATATTTCCAATTTCTTCAGTAATTTCATCAGCATTCAAATTCTGGAGAGATCCTGAATACAACAGTATAAAAAAAGCACAGCAGGCACATCAGCACAAGGAGATTGCCAGGGTGGTTTATTTACCAATATTTATAATCACTCTCCTTTAACTGGAAATCAATTGTGTTACAAAAAATTATCTTAATGCAAAATCCAAGTCAGCAACTGTATTTCACACTGCTTAACAGCATTTATTTCTTCAAAATTATTTTCTCACAACTAATCAACCCTTTCAGCTTCTATTTAACTAACTGAAAATGACACGTTTCATCAAATGAACACCAAAGCCTCACCATTCATCCATTCCTCAGATTTGGTATGGAAATTATATGCTGTTATCCAAAGTTGTTCAAAGGGTTGTTTGTTTGCAATTATAGTTTGCAGTAGAGGAAATTGACTCTTCTCCCGCTCAAGTAACTCCTCTTCTTTATTAATAGCCTTTAAGGGGAAAAAAATAATCTTGTTTCCATCAAAAATTCCTACTGTTGCTTAAACTTTTAAATAGGTAATACTGAATACAATGTTTTTACATGTCATAAAGCCAGCCAGCTTTGTAGATTTAGGCCTGTGGATTTTAGGTAAATAAGGTAACCGTATTCTTGAAAATTCCCCTAGATATTTGTTGGTATATTTTACTACTCAAATAATTTTTTAGATCTGTATGTATTTTAGAAATCAATAACGCACCATGACATTCAGTGAAACCAAGGCTCACAAGTCACCAGCCCACTTTGAAACCTGGATGTAAGCTCCTCAGTCACATAGGCTTATAGGAATTTTTTTTACTTGTGATTATTTTTTTTCTATTACAGAAACACCTTGGGAGCTCCAACCAAAACAGATGTTAATTACTGTGCTTATTCATGGTAAGATACTGTCTTTGTCCAAAACACCTTGAAGTATAAATCAATGTGTAAAGATTTAGATTAAAAAAAAAAAGTATTGCCTTCTTCATTTTACAGGTAGGGAGGTGAAGCACAGAGAAATGCTGTCTGAAATGCAGACATTGAATTCAGATTGAGTTCCAAGTCTGTGCTTTTACAATGCCGACAGACCTTTCATAAAACTTTTAATCATTCAGTGTGAGATGCAGGCAGAGAAACTTAAAGATCCGCATTCCAAGATAATTTTTAACTTCATGTATTCACTAAGCTGACTGTCATGTCATTTAAATTGTGTGGATACACTCATCATTGTGATCATATATTAAGAAACTTGAACTTAATTACTTATTCTGATCTACCTATAACAACATATCAGTGCTGTTAACTCACACTAATTAAATATACGAGATGCCTTCAAATCAGATTAAGAGTGTTGACATGTAGGACTAGCAATTTATCTAAATCCTAAACTCATTGACTTTTTGAGTGGGACTTAATTAAAATCTTGATCCTTAAGGCTCCTTATGTGCAGAAATCTCATTGTCTCACTGTGATTTAGAAGATTAATTAAGCCTCACAATGCCTGTGAGACCTCTCAAAGGTAACCATTCTCACTTCCCAGCAGAGGCACAGCCAAGACAAACTATTCAACCTAGAACTACACAGTACACTGTATGGACAGCCCTGAATACAATCTAGGAACCTTGGTCTTCAGTTTCCTTCTAGCATCCGAAACTTCCCTTTCTGTGATATAACACATATTTAATGCCTAGAGGCAACTTCCAGAAATTATACAAACAGTTGAAAAGCATTTGGTTTTAATTAGAGAACAAGCAGAGGGACTGAAAACACAGCTCCAGCAGCACAAACCACAGTTCAGGGAAAATGCCACCTCCCTAACATTCTGCTCCTGCCAACTCTGCCAGAAGAATTCTGTTTTGCGTGGATAGCATCCTACTACTACTGACTGCTTGGTAACACTGAAATTCAGAATTTCAATTAAAAAAACTCCCTAAACTTTTTTCCCGCAAAAAATACGCTCTTCAACTCAGCAGGGACAACTCACCATACAGGGACAAGAAGGTATTTGCCACATGTTTGTGAATTTGGAAATTTTAAAGCCATCTTGACAATGTATGGCCAGAACACTGAAAAAAAACAGGGACAGGAACCAAACTTTTGCTCATCCAGCAGATTGCAGCCCACTCCATACTTGACTAATAAATACTAACCTCAAATTCTGTTAGTGCATTATTTAGATTCTTATTTAACTCTTTAAATTTCTCAGCGTTGTTCTTCATTTCTTCTATGGTCATGACATCCCGCTTTTTGTAGCTTTCTAATTCTCTTTTATAACCTTCAAGAGTTTCCTCAAACTGAGAACACCTGAGGTAGAGACAGCTAAGGTAATATGATGTTCTATTTAATTCCTTTTCAGGTTTCAATTATTTTATTAATTAGAATAGGCACTGTCAAAGGAAATCTGATCTCAATACTAGTGTAAAGTAAATACAGATGCCAGTGAAAACCCATTAATCAGTTATATCAATACTATGCAGTTCACAAGATTAGAATTCAAGGTTCATTTTCAAACCTCCCAATTGATTTAGTTCACTTACATTTGCTACCTTTACTACCTAGACGAAATAAAGGAAGAGTGAAAACAATGTAATGAAATTATGTGTAATGCTGTACTAAGCAATATAACAAGATAAAATTATGAATATTCTAGCAAAATCCTTCATGCCTTCTTTCAGACCTATTTAAGATAGGAATATTCTGATTCACCCTCATCAACAGTATCTTTCTGAAATCTCCATAATACTGTAAACCAGGATTCTTCCTTACTTTCTCAGCTCCCTTCCAAGTTTTACTTCTTTGACATTATCTCCCTTTACTGATAATCAGATTTTTCTCTTCCTTATAAATACCCAGTGAAAGAAAATGTCTTAACACCATACCTTTCAAGCAAAACCATCTCTGCATGATTCCTCCTGTTACACAACTGATCTCTACTGTTTTCAAAGATTATCTCAATCTGATCAGGCCAATGGAAAACTGTGCTATTCAGGTATATGTCATCACCTAAAATAAAAAATATATAGACATATATAAGAAAAAAACCTTTTAACCAATGACCTAATAGAATGGCTATTGTGAAGAGTAAGCAAAATAGCTAAAACTACATTTAGGAATAAGCTGTCTAAAAAGCTACATATTTCAAGCTGCTGGCCGAATTATCTTCACTGCAAAAAGAACTGTTCCCTAAACCAAGTTAGACTGATAGCAAAACTCTAAAATCAAGTGAAGAATGTGAAATTCTTTGAATAAGACCTTAGCTAGGCAGAGAAAATTAGTAAGGACAGCTATTCCAGAATATCAATTCCATTCAACTACACACAGAGACAGACCGCTCCTAACTACATATATATAATATACCTACATAAGGTGGATAAAACTAAAGTTTAAATCATTTTTAGTCCACATTGTGTAAATGCTGAATTATTCACAAAAGCTAGAGCATAATAACTACAATGAGCAGACATCTCCACCTTCATATTTGTCTATTTGTTCAGTGCACTTAGCTCATTATAAGTAACTGCAGGACACATGCTTATAAACCCACCTACAAAGAATATGTAATTATGAAATACTGTGCATGCAAACACTCCAGTCCAAAATGTAACAGAAAAATGTCCTGGCTTCCATAGGCATCCTAATTTTTATCAGAAATAAATTCTAATAAACATGGCATATCCTAGTTATTTCTATCACTGTCTGATTGAGAGTGTATTTTGCTTAAGGAGAATGGATCATCCTGCCACTAAAATGGGTATGCGTTCCTATAACTGCTCTTTGCTTTTATGTATGGAAAATAACATACAGCATCTGTGAATGACACATTTTCGCTTTGAAAAGAAGTGCAAACTAAAAGCAACTTCTATAGAAGTTTCTTGCATCTTGGAGACAGCCTTTATATTAATGAAGAACAGCAAAATGACAAAAAGCCTCCACTGATCTAATACTCAACTGCAGAGATGCAAGTTCTTACACTTTCCAAAAGTGGTCATAGAGCCTTCGAGACATTGCTTTTTAGATAGTTTTTCTCTTAAGACTTTTTATTGAATAACATAGGGGTGTAACACCATTTGGCCAGATTACATTACATTAATCTGATAATGCCTAAGTCATTCTCTAAAACACAGAAAAAAGCACTGTCTGTGCTATACGCCATTTCTCTAACCATTCCTTCCTGTATTGGTACATTTTGGCCTCTACCAAATTCTTTTTATTTCCTTTCTGTCTCTTTTGGAGCTTTCCGTTAGCATTCTAGAAGATGCAACATTTATGCATGCAGAGCCCAATATCTATATATAAATATTTTCATATGGAGACTTTTATATTCTGTAATTGAAACATACAAGAAAGATTAGCATAGTCCATGAGGAATTCCAGTCTGTGTGCTGCTTCAGCGACCTCCTGTCTCAGTTTAAAAACAGTAACTTCACTGGATTTCTTTAAGTATGCATCAAATTCCACTAGCTCTTCAGTGTTCAGAGGCACCTCACTCATTCTCTTTGCAATTAAGTTATATTCATTGCAAATTCTACAACAAAAAGAAAACAGACATATCACTGGGATCATAAGTGCAGTCAGATGCAAGATCTTGTTAATGAAGTTTTGTCTTTTAAACAAGAATATTAAATTTCTTCATAAATTAACTCTTCAGATTGAATACACATAGCAGATAGGCATTTATAAAGGATGCCATTTTACTCTGTACAATCAGTTCTATTGTCCTACTATGTTTACAAGAATTGATATATAATAGAATGATTGCTAAGTTGGTTCCAAATGACAATTAACAGCATATTAACAGTTTCATTTCTGTAGGTTTAGAATTTCCCTTTCAAGACCCAATCTGCTGCAGAAAGAGATGTTTGAATGCAGTAAGCAAGAGCTCACTTAATCACCCCACAACAATAAATCAAGTGCATGGTATGAAACAAAGTTATAAAGAGAAAAAATATTAAACAATCAAGTTTATTTTATATTGTATGTGGGAACAGAAAATACAGAAAGGAAAAAATCCTGTTATTTTCCTTCTTCCCAGTGATACATTTTCTTGTTCCAGATTCCAGTTCAGTACTGCAAATATCTATACAGGCAGCAGGCATGCAAACAGCAACCATACACAAAGGATAGGTTCATTTAAACCAACTCAAGCCTTCCAAATGTTAGGTGTTCAGCATAAGCTCATTGTCTAGATCCCCCCCCACAGTAAGTGGAGGCAGAGAGGCCCCTCTAGGCTGTGGTTCATCTCCACCTGGAGATACTTTTTAGATAAGTGGGTTGAATCATTTCTTTACGATGATTGTCTCTCCCCATTCTCTGTGGAAGTATTCTTTAATTGCCAGGGTGGGGGTTTTTTTGTTGGTGATTTTTGGTGTTTGCAGGGGGGTGGGGGTGTTTTTAATTCGCAGAACTAGGATTATCCCATTACATTGGAGTCAAATTATATTTTCAAGGGGTTTTTTTTCTTTTTTTTTTCTTTTTTTTTTTCCTTTAAACTTGCCAAGATATGAAATCAGGACCATTACTTCCCTAGGAAAAAAAAGAGAGGGAAAAAAAGAGAAGGGGAAAAAAAAGGGAAAAAAAGTCAGGGACAAGAAAAATGCAGAGCTGCATAGTACATTCTTCATGTTGCTTTAGCTGGACTTCAGCAAGGGAAGAAAGGACCTCAACCCAAATCCTAGAATGTCAGTAAAGGAGGAAAGAATGATGGCGTATTTCCAGTCTAATCTCTATGTACACCCTATACAAACTAAGTCAGATATTTATTTACAAATATTTCTGTTCCTGTTAATTTTAAATACCCACTTTGGTATCCTTGCACATGTCTGGTCAGCACTAGAAAACCCAGCAGATCAATATCCAAGTTTATCTCATCCACATACAGTTATCTCATTCACAGATATACACCATCAGTCCAGGCAGACAGCAAGAACCATGGATGCTAATAACATGTACCTTTTATTTAACTCTCTGTTTTCCATCACTTCAAATTCAATCAATCTATCTTTAAGATTTTGGGTTCGATTGCAGAGTTCCTCATTCAGTTGTACAGCATCCAGACAGAACATGGCCAGAGGGACAGTGGCATGCATGGAAGCAATCTCTCTTTTCAGTTTTGTTAAGCTGTCAATCTTCTACAAATGGAAAATAATAAATGTTATTTTTCCTTAAAGCCTATAGATGAAAAATGCTAAACAACAACTAATTAGTTCCCATCCAGCCAATGGATAATAGACTCCAAATAGAAGAAGGAACAACAATTTTTTATCTTTCCAGAGCTCAGCTCCTATCCAGATTCCAGGGCTGAAAGCTTTGCACAGTAATATGCCATATTAAGGAACACCATCAGTTGCCTAAAAAAAGTATTCAGCCAGAGGCTAACTCAGGAATGCAGAGAAAAATGTAGAGAGAGCTGACTCTTTTGACAAAACAGTCAAAAGACTAGCAAAATGCAGATTCACCAAATACTCAGGGCAGCCTTCCACTGGACTTCTACTAGGACCCAACAAAACCCATAGAAGGCGGCCATAAAGAAACCTCCTACATTTGTACAGCAGCCCTATAGTAAGGGGCTATGTAAATTGAGATGGCTTCCCTAGTATTCCCAAGGATAAAAACAAGTGATTTGAATGGGAGTTCTTTAGGCAATATGTTGGGAAGTTACTTGATATGTTAGCTGCTGTATGAACATGTAGCAGTTCTCAGTTACATATTACCTCTGTTAAAGCTTCTAAAGAATGACCTTCTTTCAAGAACTCTGTGACATCTTGCTGTGCATTGTTGTTTAAAAGATTGCTGTATTTCCTGTACATGTTTAAATACCTTAAACACAGAAAATCACAAAACATAAGATTCCAACCTGAAGATTCGCTATAACAAGAAACAAATCAACTCAAACTGTTTGTTTGAGTCAAATGGATAGTCTTATGAATCTGAGGGTTTGGATGGGCAATGGAGTGAAGAGCTAAAACTTACTTCTGCGGACCAAGTACGTTGCTCTCAAAGATCTTCTCAAGTTTGTTCACATACTCTGAAAACAATGATTCATCTGGTCTGACTGTACTGAGAGTGAGATCATCTCTTTTTAATTCTGGAAATAGAAATCTTTCTACCTAAAGGGAACCATTGCAAATACTGTAATAACACATACAATAGAGGAAATAAGGTAGTCTATTACCCATGCACCCACCACTTCAAAAAATGTATTGTTTGGTACAAACACTGCAACGTGAAAAGGCTCTGATTCATAACTAACACTTGGTTACACACATAGTTTGCTTGCGAAAACTGTATGAAAATCAGACCAGGGCTTTAATATAACTTGAATCTGAAAAAGAACAATTTCTGTGCTATCTTCTATAATCACAGAAGTTCACACAGTTCGTGATACACGCCCCTCATCTTTATCTTCTATTTGTCAGTTTTCCGTCTCATTCATAACCTTTACTATCACAGACAGTTTTTATTCATATTGTATTTTGTATGCAGCTGTAACTTAACCAGTACCTTTGGAAGTTCCTCAGCACTGTGCAGGATCTCCCTGAAACAATGACTGATTAAATCCCAACATTCTTTCAAAGGTGGCTCAAAGACAATCTTGGGTTCTTCCACACTGAGTTTGACTGTTAATATCTGAGGTGCAAAGAACTGCATTTCTTGATACGGTTCTGTAAAATCACTTCCATCCTTAGGGAAAAGAATAAAAATTGTACATGCCAAGGAAATCAGCTATCACTATAATGATTTTTAAAAGATTCAAACTCCCCCAAATCTCTTAACTACACAGCACCAATGGGATCTTCATCCTTGATTTTTATTCAAAACACTGATGCCCCAATACACAAGATTTTAAGGTGCCAACTCCTAACTGAATCTATAGAAGCTGGAATTAGGAAACTGGATTTAAGCCTAATTGCCTTGATTTTCCCTTAAATAACAGAAGTAAAGCACTAATTACTGTACAAAACAAAAGCTCTAAAAAAATACCCATAATGTCTATCAGAAATAAAATCTAGAATCAAATACAAGATCCTGATTTTTTAATTGCCCGGTATGATTAGTAAGAACTCCCTTCCCCCAAATTGCCTTTACAGTAATGGAGTCCTAACCCATGACAGACTCCTAATGTAGGTGCTAAAATGATTTAAAAAAACACCAAAAACCAAAACACACCACACAAAACCAACTGACAAGACAAAACAAACCTAAAAAAACCCCCAATCATCAGCAACACCATCATCACCCAGATGCAAGGCTTAGCCTAAGTTTGACAGCGTATTGTGTTAAGCGTGATCCTCTGGCTGCAATGCAGTATTTAATCTGCTACATTTATCTGTTTAAATACGTTTCATTTTGTCTTACCATGCTAGATCCTGGGTGATCTGATATTTAAAGAACTCATTTCCACTCAGAGGCAACTTTGTCATAGACAAAATAGTGTTAAAAACTCTCACAGTGTAATGTTTAATATAATTATGTGCATTACTTGAAATAATACAGGACACTCATTTGATATAGATAGGGACACCACATACATAAATTACTTCTGCAAAGTATTACATGCATGACTATACACACTTTTGACTTTAAATGGGAATACTCACGTGCTTTCAGAAAAACACATTTAAGTATTTTGCCTGGTTAAGGCCAAGAAAAATAAAACTAGAACTGAAGAAAAAAAAAAATGCACAGTCACTCAAGACAGACCTGAAAACTCCTATAAACTGCTAGTTGTAACCCTAGGCCTGCAAAATGATTATTCAAGTGAGCAGCTCTTGACCATGCTAAAAAAAGAGTCCAGAGTATGCACAACTGTTTGAAGGATTCAGCCATTTTTTATGGAGTCAAGAGCTATCTGGGATATTTTAGCCTTCAAAGAGCATTACATTTTATGGCTATATGAATTACTATCTCTAAGTAACACTGAAGACTACAGATACACTTCACAGCATATACCTTGTGGATCATAAAAAATGCAAGAAGATCTTCTAAGGAGTTAACAACCATCTCACGTAATTGTAACGACATTAGAGTTGCCACTGAATGAAAATAGCTTTCAACTCGCTGAGAGGAATCACAGTCATTTTCAGGAGCAAAATGAAGCCATTTCCTTTTTTGATCAAGGAAAATGGATGCACAAGTTGGGATCCACCTACAACAAAATAATATGGAGACAAAGTTTTTAAAAGCTTATTAGTCTTACTTTGCTCCTTGCAGTGAAATCCAAGCTCAGAAATTACCCAAAGAATGAGCAAAATTCAAAGGGCTAGCAGAGAATTGTGAACTAGATGTCAAACAAAACTGTACCTACCAGGACTCAGAGGAAACCTGAGTTTTTAAGCTAAGGATTCTTGTTATAATGGGCTCCTGCTATTAGTTTAAATTAATATTAATAGGCAAAATACTAGTGACAATATTGAATTTTTAGCATTGTCCTGGTTTCAGCTGGGATTGAGTTAATTTTCTTCATAGTAGCTAGTATGAGGCTATGTTTTGAATTTGTGCTGGAAACAGTGTTGATAATACAGGGATGTTTTCATTATTGCTGAGCAGTGCTTACACAGAGTCAAGGCCTTTTCTGCTTCTCACACCACCCCACCAGTGAGTAGGCTGGGGGTGCACAAGAAGCTGGGACAGGACACAGCCGGGACAGCTGACCCCAACTGACCAAAGGGATATTCCATACCATATGACATCATGCTCAGCATATAAACCCGGGGGAAGAAGAAGGAAGGGGGGGACATTCGGAGTAATGGCGTTTGTCTTCCCAAGTAACTGTTACACGTGATGGAGCCCTGCTTTCCTGGAGATGGCTGAACATCTGCCTGACGATGGGAAGCAGTGAATGAATTCCTTGTTTTGCTTTGCTTGTGTGTGCAGCTTTTGCTTTACCTATTAAACTGCCTTTATCTCAACCCATGAGTTTTCTCACTTTTACCCTTCCAATTCTCTCCTCCATCCCATTGCAGGGGGAGTGAGCGAGCAGCTGTGTGGTACTTAGTTGCCGGCTGGGGTTAAACCACGACAAGCATTAAATGGGAAACTTGAGTTTGGAAGAGATCTCAGGTGGCAGAATGCAATCACCTAATATCATGGGCTATTACCTCATTTAATCTCTTTCTTAAATTGATCTATTTCCATAATTAAAAAAGTTAGGTTTTCTGTCACCATTTTTATAGATTTAGACTCCACTCCTCTCATGGTTAGAAAGCTTTTAACTTCCAGTCTACATTTATTCATAGTCAGTTTATTCCCAGTTGCTCTGGTGCAAGCAAGAGTTTCTTGCAGTTTCAATAGCTCTTTCAGCATCCAGATGTTTATCCCTCTCCGCTATTTTCCCCTTTGTTTTGGCAGCCTTGTGGTTGGGACTAGTGTTATCTCAGTCTAAGATCTGTTTTAAAAAGGGAGCTTCATGTAAATCAGACCCTAAGATACTGCATTTATCTACTGTTACTACAGTTGGCACTGACTTGTTCTGAAGAATATTGTGAGCTTCCACACAGTGTCTTTGAATGACGTCCTCAAATTCAACAGGCAACAGTGGCAGGTCTCTACAAAGCATTTCTTCAGTGCGAACAAACCTTAGATGACTATACCTATGGAAGTAAAACAAATAGTAGATATTTTACAGAATTCTGTTTAAAAAAAAACCCATTAAATATAGTCAGGAAGGTCTCGTGTATTTATAAACACCAATAATATAATTTCATTGATGCAGATCACTTCATCGCTAAGCTGTCCAACAAGTGCACTTCCAATTTTTTTTTTGCTATTGGCAAACATAAAAGGCTTCACAAATTTCATTTTGTATTCATTATTTTTAAAGTTGTGTTATTTTTTTTCTAAAATAATTTGCTGGAATAATTTCTTGCCCTTTTCCTTTTTCATTAGTGTATCCAGGCATTAAAGAACATACAGAATGACACCTACTGCTTCTATTCCATATTAATAATAATAAGCACCTATGCTGTCTACCCTGGGGGGGGCCAAAATATTCATCAGCATGGCGTGTATCACAGTCTGTAACATACAAGAGCTTAAATTCCTGCAAATGTTACTTAAATGCAAAAACAGTTCTTAGGATTACTAACCACCATATTTATCTTCATAAGAAAGCATATCTCCATTTTCAAAAGTCCCCAGAACAACTTCCAACTACAGACATTTGAAAGACACTCAATTTTGTTATTTTCAGGAATCAAGATGAGAATTCCAAATCACATCACGGATATTAGGGATAACATCTTTTAACAAAGGGGATGATCTTTTCCTATCACGAAGTTATCCATTCTTCACTGTGGACATGTAAAACATGTTCATGCTTGCATTCAGAGTCTGCAGGAAGCAACATTTTATGTTGAGATTCTTACAGGCTCAGAAAAAAAAAAATTAATTAGAAAACAGAACAGATTTTGCCATTTTCTTTCTACTGGCTCCCCCAAGATCTCCGTAGTATATGTAGAGAAGTCAGCAGATGCACTCTCTAACCAAGTCATAAAATAAAAACATTCTCAATTTAATTAAGAACCTATGAACAAGATATCTTACTCAGAAAGCCAGAGCTGCTGCAAAGTGGGCATCAATGGATTCACTATGAATAGATTCCTTTCATTCCAGCTTTTCACTTCTTTGTAAGAGCTGTGCCATGGGACTGGTGCACGGACAACTCTCTGGGGAAAAGGGCGTGGGGTACTTCCAATAAACAGTCTCTCTCTCTCAGCTGGATCCATCAAGATGTAATCAACTAGAACAAATTATATATATCATGGTGAGTCTGCATGTATGGTCAAAACCTACATATGAAAACAAAGTATCTCCATAGTTCAGGAAGTCATAGTATTCTGCACGTTTAAAACTTATACACTGTCATACAGTTACTTGCATGTTTTTAGGATGAAATACAGCACAATAATCAAATTACCAATTTGACTATAAAATTATTTCAGAAAAAGAAAACAAGAATTGGTCCTGGTTCTAAAAATGGGAGGCAGGAGAAACAGTTTTTCGTCCTATCTTTCCAGTTGAAGCACATTTATTTCATGCTTCAGTTCCTCGTCCGTACACCAGGGGTGGAAATATCTCCCTTTCAAGGATGATTTTTAGAAGGCTTCTTAAATGTTTGTGAAATACAGGAATGTTATGAATCATCTTTGCACCTAGGAAGGATATGACATTCAAAGGGCTGATCTATGATCTGCTAAATGCCAAAACTCATGTGCTACCAGTTCGTTCCAACCAATGGCCCATTACATATGAGATTAACAAAAGCTGGGAAGCAGACTCACTAGCCCTTGTTGACAATAGCATTACCACAAAAAGGGACTGCAAACACTAAAATTGTGACATCGATAAAAGGCAAATTAAAGGATACTTTGAAAGATATCAGAGACTATAGAAGGCAGAGTGAAAACTGTTCAATCTCTGCTTTTTATCAATCTCATGAATGAGAGGCCACACCTACTTACTGGTCAACATATTTAAGAAAATCGAAAGGAATTATTTCACATGTGGAAAACCCAAAAAACCAAAGACTACTGGAATGCGAATAAAAAAATCTCATGTTCTACAGAACTGTCTCTTTCACATTCACTTGCAGATGGGCATTACTGAATTTAAAGGATTATAACATTCTTTTGCATTTATTTATATATGATGATCTTCTATTTGTTGAACATGAGCAGTGTAATCATGCACATTAATGTATCATCTAATTTTCCTTAATCCTGTATTGTCTAAATTAAATTCTTTGAACTTGTGATATTAACCCAGTGTAACATCTGACTTTACTGGAGTCATGAGACAGATGAATTTGGCCATTAATGGGTATCACTGACTTACTGCAGAACAACAAAAAAGTTAGTCTGGGAAGTATCTGTTAAAATAGCCTAGTTTACCCTCTCTCCACATCAAGATCAAATATACTTAGACTGCTGTTGACAGATACTTGTCTATCATGCACTTCAAATCATCATTCTTCAATGAATCAAAGCACATTCATCAATGAATTATCTGCTGCAGTGCTTCACAATCTTTATAGTCACAATGTCTTTCTAATTTCTTATCTAATTTCTTTTGCTACAAATTAAGATGATTACTCCTCGTCCATCATCATTTGATCAACCCCCTCTTTATACATCTGATGAGATGATGCAGAATTATGCATTTTGAATGTAATTTGGATTTGAATTAGGAATGGGAAATTGTATAAGTATGGACAAAACGATTCTATGTGCCCAGAGCTACTGAACTTGGAAATGACTATTTTTAAGTGATGGGATGTATGGTTTAGTAAACAGGTATTTGTTGAAACTGGAATGTCTTGTAGCATGATCACAGATTATATTCTCTCAGATATCTATTGCAGTTCTACTGACCCCAAAGGAATTCTTCATGGGTGCTAAGAATAGAATGCAGACTTGCTTTCAAAGTGCAATAAATGTTTACACACTCTGTATTGCTAAGAGATTTTGAGTCTTACCAATGGCTTTCATGAGGCTGATACGATAGTCTGCCTTAATCTCTTCTTTTAAACTTGCAAGTAAATTCTCCAGGTCTGGATTAGTAAGAATGTGAGTTGGAATATGCTTTAAAATTACATTCATCATTTCCTTATTCTGAGGTGCCAGCATGTCTTCCTGCACTCCATTATATATGTAGTAACAGTACCGCTAAAAAATAATGTTAAAAATATTATGCTTATTGTATGAATTTTCTGACAGATAATTAATTACTACAAAATACTTTTCGCTTTTCTATCACTTGAACCTTTTCCACAATTGAAAGGTGTTTGAATATAATGGATTTTGGCTATCTGTCTCTTGGTTCTTTTTAAAGCACTGCCAATGCCTGATATTTTTACAATACTTCCATCTGTTTTGATGTAAGCATATATACCAATAGAACCAAGTGCAGCGTATTAAATTACTGATCTCTGAAGTACTAGCCAACAATGTGAGAGGCTAGTGAAGATTTTTTTGGGGAAGATACTTCTACTTGCAAACCCATTAGAACAAAAATCGGACTAAGTAGCTAGAAAGAGAAACAAATGGGAAAGGAGTCCACAATATTTAACAGCAGTTTGCTATATGGGATATTTACATCTTCTAAACCTCATGTACTGCCTTCTTTTCTCAACTACTTTTAAGTAAACAGTTTACAGACATATATGGCAGATGATTACTGCTGCTACTTTTACCTGAAAAAAAAATTATATAAATACCTCTATATCATTTCTTGAAGGTGGCTTTTCTCGCTTACTTATCTGTTTCTCATGTAAGTGCATGACAACAAACTGTTCTTCTGGGGTCAGTGGTTGGTTGTCTGTATAATGTACAACATGTAATTCTGTCATATGAGCAGGTGCACACAGTGAAATGGGATCCAAACTGTTTAACAAAGTTGGTGTACTTCTGAATAAAAAGTATACAAGTTTAGTGAATAAAGAAGCAGTAATGAATACTTAAATCAATATGGACAAATGACAAGCATTATATAAACCACTTACACTGCACTGAGGACAAGTATGACCTATGAAGTATTTCAATTACTCATAAAAAAACCTCAGCAAAATTGTATAACATAGCATACTACTTTAACAGAAAGAATACAATCATGTAAACCTTACAACCACACGGTATCACTCAGACAGGCAGTATCTTATAAGCAATTCTATCAGAGCCAGACCTACTAGCACTATTATTTAGGTTGCCTAAGATCTCCACCTCTTTTCAGGTGACTCTTACCAAAATCTTAATGGTCTGAGTCGAAAGTTCAAATTGGCTCATTTGCGTAAATGTTACACTACAGACTTCATTTTCTGATTATATGCTGTTTTCTATCGGGCCTTTGTCTACACTGCTCAGGATGAACAATACTCAGCCAATAAGCTGTCACTCCATATTTGATTTACTTCACATTATCAAGTCCGTAGTTTAAGAGAATTTAAATATCCCTTTTGTCTTTTTGTTGGTATTTATCACCATGTCATCTTACAAGGAGTAAGAAAGTTATTGTCATAGCACTTCCAGAGAGGACTATTTCCTTGTTTTACAGATGAAGAACACAAGCACAAGGAAAATAAAAAGAAATATTCACTACAGCAGAGCACCCAATTTGACACAACTCTCAGAGCATTACAGAGCATTTAAACACTCACAGCAAAACTGAGAGACTTCATTTCTACAATCTGCATTGCTATTAACTAAACTCTGGGTTCTCAAGTCAGTAATCACGAAAGGAAGACCTTTTGTTTAGCATACCTAAGACTGAAATCTGTGCTGACACAAAGAAGCAGTTAAAGGTGCTAGCGTAGCATACCATGGAATTTCAGTCTTGATGCATATACATTTTTTTTGTAGAGACTTAACATTTCATGCTTGGATGCTTAACATAGCATCCAAGTAAAAAGAAATACTCACAACTCAGATATCTATGTAATAATCTGTATCTTTATAACATTACAGTACATTACCTATCAGAATTCCATTGACTTCTTTGTGTACGTTTGAGCTTTTTCCTAGAAGGACCAAGTTCTTTTGAAGCTTTAAGCATCAGTTAAGAAAATCACATACAGGAATATTTTTCAAATAAGATATTATTTCAGACTGGTGAAAAACAGAGCTAAGACAATTAATCAGATAATGAAATAAGAGAAAACTACAATGTCACAAAGAAGCCTTTAGTTTTGACTTAGCATTTAGCAAGACATTAAAATCATGTGTTAAATAATCTTGCTGATTCCAGGACTATAAACTAGCTTCAGGAAAGCATTCAGCTCATGCTTAAGACTGCAGTGCTTTCTTACCTCCCCGCACAAACCCAATTTTCTGCACTGGGACTTTCTCTTTTGATATAAAAGCACTTCTAGAAGATGCATATTTCCACCAAATATACTGCACATGAAAAATCTGAGAAGTACAAACTATTACCATGTGATTTTCAGAGTACAAATAAATAGGTCTTTTAACAAAATTAATACATCATGCCTTTTCACCAAGAAAAGCACCATGACCTTCTTCCCACATCTCACCTGTGTACTGGAGAAGTACACGGAGTAGAAGAATCAGGTGTATGATAAAGAAACTGTTAAAGAGACCCAACGAACAAAACCAAACCCTCCTTAAATAACGTACAAGGGGACTAAGCAGATATTGAAGCTATTATGTCTCATCTATCCCAGGGAAATGAAACCATTTCTAACACTTCAGAGAAGAAAAGCAACAATGCAGGATGAGTACATTCACGGGCAGACTGACAGTCTGTAAAAAACTATGGTTTGTGAATGTCTTAACCTTGATACAGAGGACATTTAACTAGATAATTAGGAAAAAAGCTCATTAATAACTTACTTCGGAATTTTCAGACTAAGTAATGGAGTTAATTTGACCCCTGCAACTGGCAAGATACTTAAAGCCTGAGTAACTTGTTTTTGTAAAATGTTTGTTGTATACATATTGGTAAACTTAAATAGCAAGAGTATTACAACTCTTAACCTTATTTGCTTTATATCACAATGTCATGTTGAATCAACGGCATATAATATCTCATATTGTAGGATTTACATCTGTATGCAGTTTACTAACAAATATATCAATTACATGGTTTAGATGTAAACAGAGTATTAAGCAACATTTCTTGGATTTGATTGTCAAGTAAACATTTTAATGCCTGTCCCCCATCTTGTTTTGCTATGCAAGACTCATTAATATGAGCATAACAGGGGTGCACACATTGAATTTGTTTCTGGTTTCCTGTTGGTACTAACTTTTCCTTTCAGCAGTAATAAGAGCTAACTTCTATTTTGTTCCTTTTCTGCTTTGCAAACAATCCCCTCCAAATTGCATGTGATTATTTGGAGGGATGAACCTAACTAATTAATCAGAAACTGACCTTACCTCTATTGAAGAAGTTATGCATGCTTTTGGAAATTTGTCTATACTGACCCTGAGGTGATAAGCTTGTAAGCGTTTATTAGGGATAAGTGATTTTTCCAGGGATGATGCTTTAACAGATAAGCGATTAGAGATAAAAATGTATAGAACAAGCAAGGCTAAACTTATAAACACATTCAAATATGGATACGCAGTGAGGCTGTTCTCTGCTCTGCTGAACCCAGTGATGTCCCTGTTATTGAAGAGGACTTTAATTTGTGCAGATTTTTCAATTTTAAATCCCGTGCAGTAAGAGAATAGTTATTAGCTATGGAGTCACTTGGGCTTCGGTAGTAACTTTGTTCTTTGAATGGTGCTGCCAAAGTCCATGATGCTCGTTGCATCAAAGAAGGATAACAGCTGCTCTTAAGGACAAGCTGAAATTGGGAAAAAAAGCAATAGTTTTACACAGCACAGTAATTTAAAGAGTCTTCTTAGAGCTAGAACAGGGTTAAAGACCAGTTAGTATAAAGACTAAATACATAAGTTTGACTTACAGTCATTTGACCACCAATCTATTTTTAGATCCTGATGCTCCACACATGTATAAGAATAATTTTACACAAAGCTTCAGTAGGAGTACTCATGCATTCTTTTGCATAATCAAGGTCTTTTTTATAAATAAAACAAGGCATTTGTACATTATCTAGTACTCTCTACTCCCCCACACCTCCATCTTGCTTCTTTTTCTTCTCCTCCTTACATTTGCTTAAATTTAGAAAATTCTTATTCCTCAAGACTTTGTTAATGACCTGTCTGTCTACTTTTAACACTCAATCCTTGTAATAGTTGAACAATAATACAAGTTAACAAATTCAGCTCTCATCTTTCTCTCTCTCCCACATCAAGACAGGATTTGTAATAGATTTCTTCTGTCTGTTCATTCCGTGTTTTCTCAGGTGACTTGGTATCTATTGATTGGCTTGTCATCAGTCCTGATGTCTAAGCTTTAATGAGACAGCTCACAGGCATAAGGAATGTGGGATCGAGATGTATGTTTTTTATCAAGATACCCTCAGAGAAAAAGCGTACATAAAATAGAATCATGAATGTACTTCATACCATGGTTCCTAAAGCTCTTAGTCTGAATTAATATTTAGCTTGTTTCTGTATTCTGTATTGGTTAATTATTTTTTACTTCATTGGAGAAACACAACCATATCCCTATTACCCATTTCTTCCTCTTTACAATGCAGCATTACCATTGTCAGTTTTAAATCATTCTTAAAAAAAGCTTCTAAATACATTCATGACATCCCATCTTTGGTTACCTCATTTCACTTGCCTTTCCCTTAGGAGCTGCAGTTAAGCTTGTCTTCTCAGCATTTTACAACCTCTGAGAGGACAGCATACTAAAGCATAAACCAGCTTCTTTTCATTTAACCTATAGATGCAGCTATGAATTATTATTTTTTTAGTCTATCATGAGCTTCAGTGAGAACAACAATACAGTTTGTCAATCTGAAATGCAAGTTAAGGCAAGATTATTACATCTGCCTTGCATTTTTCTTCTGACTGACAGGGCTAATCTTATCAGCAAAGAAAAAGGCATTCACACTACTGCTGCAATCACACTCCTTAAATTAGCTTCTGAAAGTTCATAGGATCTTTTCAGTTCAATTTCTTCCACTGCACACACTAGACAGGTGAGTAGGTCCCTGCATTACAGTTTTGGGGAAGAAACTGATGCAAGAATTAAAAACAATTCAGGTATTTGGAGATTTTCCCCAGAAAATCACTCTGTATCTTTAGGAACAGCTGAAGTCAGCATAAACTCTGAATTCTTATCTCCTCTCTTAATTAAGCCCAGTTTGCAAACTATATTCTTTCTTCCCATGCCCATGGGAACCCCTTGGGCAAAACATTGGTCAGAGAGGAACAGCTGTTTCTGGAGAAGAAGAAAGAAAGTCACCTGGCAAAAATCTACTGCTTATGCGACACAAAAATTTCAGGACTGGCTAAATCAGCTCCCATGCCTTATATAAACCCTTAACACATTCACTTTTTTACCATTATTTTAGAGTATATGTTTCACTTTAAATTTCTGTTTTCAAACAAAGGCCAAAATAACCCATTTTCAATTAGAAACTACCTTCAATTTCTTCACAAACAATATCTTTCTAAAGAAAAACATCTTAGATGAACTGAAGTGCTGACACAAATGAGCCAAATGAGCAACCGTGAAGCACTTATGGTAGAGAAAGCCACCCCTCTCTTCTTCCTCCTCTTAAGTGCTGTCACACGTAATTTTTATTTGTGTCACACAGCATAGGTTGTAGTTGTGCAGCTGTACAAGCTATCCATTCTGATCAATGCTGCACCTGTCAAGCTCTCAGCTGGTTTTGGAACAGCAGTATAACTTTTTTTTTTTTTTTTTTTGGTGCTCTGCCATAAAGTATTGGGGTAGAGGGGGAAATCTCAACTTGTTTGGAAGAAAAATATTTTTACTATTTGCTTCCTTCCCCAGAAACTTAAACTCAAAATATTTAATCCAAAATTTAACAGCGAATAATTAACTATAAATTTAAAGAACAGACTTAAACTGCCAAGGTTTAATAGCCAAATCATAACAGAAGTTGTAACAACACTTTTCTAAATAAAAGCAGCTCTAATCAGGTACCTGACAATTTGCTTAGTACTTTAACTTAGTAATTTAAATAGTTTTTCCTAACTTTACTTCATCTGCCTAATGCATGGTAATATATGATGCCTGCAATCATGCTAGCACATGTAATTTAATGTATACCCTGACACAAGGGAAGAGAGCACGTACCTGATACAATTCTGAAGGTGCAGCTGAAGCAGAAGCAGGTAGGGGCGGTAACTCCGGTAACTGTTTTGTATGACTCGTGTTATACACAGAATCGTTTTGTGACTAGAGAAAAATGACAAACAACTTCAAAGACATTTTTGAAATACACTGTTTTGAAAAATATTCATTCAGAAAGAACAGAAACTTTCAGTTTTCACTGAAAATGACATATTGCAATTTTTCTAATTCTAAGGAAACAGACATTCAGCACTGTTCTTTGTAGTCATTTGATAAAGCTTCTAATCACCAATAAATATCAGATAAAAAAACCCCAAACAACATTTTTATATCACTGAAAACAATACAAATTTTTTAAAGTATTTTTAGTTATACTAAAAACTCCACACATTGTGTGGAGTTTGTAATGGTATAAACACTGGATATTAAAATATTAAAGGCTAGCAGACTGCCAAATTGACAGTGAAACAGTCCAAGTTGTGTGAACTGCAGAACAGAAATGCAGGGCATCACTGGCGAGAAAAAAAAACCACTAGATTTTTTCATGTCTATAATGACACAGTTCCAGAAGAAGCTATATTGCCAGGATGTCACTGGAAGAACAGATTGCTCACAAGGACTCTGCAAAGTGTTTTAAGACAAATGTCAGAATACCTAATACAACTTAGGACTACGTTCCATCTCCTCAACACAACAATACTTTGAGGTGGCCTTCCAGGACTCCATACAAAGTTCTCTAAGGATATTTTCTCAGAATTATTTAGCCTCACAAGATGTTTTTGAATGGCAACTTTCTTAGTATAGTCCAAAACCTCGCCCCTACTCTGCTCTGAGTTTCCTAAATCAAATTTGTTTAGGAGATTCATGAGGAACAAATTCCCAAATACATAGTGTGACTATCAGAAAAAGGAGGTAGAAGTATGTAGTATCTGAACACCAGTGAATTAAATCACCATGAAAGAGGAAGTTATTACCCAATACAATTATGTTGTAATATAATCATTTTTTACAAAATTTTAATATATTTTTAGCAAGTGGTTATTGCTTTCTGATATATAACTGGAGAACTAGGCTGCCCAAACCTAGTTTTCTAGCAGACAAAATTGTGCCCTCCTCAGTATGAAAGTAGAGTCCATGTAGAAATAAAATTTGAGAAAGGACTGATCTGATTTACCTCCTTGGTATTCCCCAGCGTGCCTGCACACAGACACACAGAAATCAAGACATTATCCCTGCCAGGCATATTTCACTAAAGACAGAATGAATTGTTCTTGATTAATGACTAAAGGATTGGGCCTTAGGGTACTTTAAAAATGAATAAACCATGCAGTTTTTTAGGAGATTTGTTCATTCTTAAAGGTACAAGAGTTATTAAGGAAGCCATTGTTCATTCTAAAGAAACTCTTGATTTATATGCCACCTAACCTTTCAAAAAGTAAAATACCTGAGCAAAGGAATTCTTAATAAGTATATTATAAATGCTTAGGTCCAAAGAACATTCAACAAGAATGAGTGTTTCCAAGTAAGAGTTCTTCCAATGTCAAACCACTAGCCACCAGTAATGGCCAATTTAATCTGAAGTTTTGAAAAAGTTACAAATCTTTCACAGTAATGCAGAAAGAACTTACCCTCAGGAGCCTCGGGCTCTGTGTTGGCTTCATTTTGCTTTGTTTTTTGTTTGCTTAGAAGTTTTTGGTCCTCCCCCTCAACATAAGCATCCTTGTCATTACATGCACTGGAAAAGAATGAGAGACTCATTTCAGGTACTACACAAGGTGTCCAAACAATCAGCTTCCTATCTCAACTGCCAGGAAGAAGAAAAATCTCTCCCCCAGCTCCCTTCTTCCTTGTTTACAACACTAAGCTTTCTTCCCCTCCAAACCACACACTCTTTTTCTCCATTCCTCTTCAAGCTCACTTTTCACCTTAATCTTTTTTAACTCTCTCCAGACACCTTTCAAGCAAGACTTTTTCCACCCTGCTCTTTCCACTTCCTCCAAAACCAGTTTCCTTCACACTGCCTGTTTTCTTCTAAGGTCCCAGGGACTCTGGGCCCTTAATTGTGGTTTAGAGCAGACGGAGCCACACATTAATTGCCATGAGAAATAAGCACATGTCAAAAGGAATGGGAAAAGAGAAAGAGAGAGATGTCCAGCATGCCTTACACACAGAGTGCCTGAGCGAGCAAGGTTAAAAGCAGGTACTACCTGCAGACGCCCTTGTTACCAGTCCCTCTGCCTGTTCCAGTTTGGTAAACTTCTCTGACACTCTGCCTTTCAGCCCTCAGCTTCGTTGCCCCAGTTACAGCATAGCTGGTGCTTGGAGACAGGAATTCCCTCCTCCCTCTCTTCCCCAAGCGGAGAAAAAACAGCCCCTTTCAGCACAGTGTTGAGCCAAGCTGTAGTCAGGGAGATTCAGTTCTGGAACCAATAAGCAACTGTACAGGTTCACTTTACCTCCGAAAGCTACTAAAAACATAGTCCTAAGACATCTGAGATACTCTGACATTTGTATGAAAACACTGCGCACAGCAGGGGAGCTTCCAGAACAATAAAGGCTATATAAACCCCAATTTTTTAGGAAGAACTAGAAAAAAAAAGATATTAAAGATTCAAAATCTTGAACCCAAACATCTCCACCACTTTTCCACCATTCAGAATCAAACTCCCTGAAGATCCAAAGACAGCAGGTGGGATACTTGTACTCCCAATTCCTCTAAGTCTGCTTGTATGCATTTGCCGCCCACCCACAGTCGTCACTATGTCCTGAAAGAGTCCTCCATCAAATTTCTTCACAAACGGGAATTATTACCATCTGACATTAAATCTAGCACAGTCTCCTTACACTGACCCTCAAGAGAGGCCTTGTACACGTTCTGCCAACACAGCAAGCCTTCCATTTTAATTTTCCCACCATCTCTGGATGCTGTTTTTCATCCTATTTTCTCTAAACTGTGAGAATGGCTGATATCCCTGATTTAACAGCACTGTTTTCCTTATATCTTGACCTAATACCAGATACAAAAGGAACATTGTTCCTGCCTGGCCAGACGTGAAAGTTCCTACCACAAACTAAGCTGCTCTTTAAACACAAGCCAAACGTGTGGGGTAAAGAACCCTGGTGAAGAACTCTGCTAATGCTGGAGCTGGCAATTCCTCGGCTAGCGTGTGTGGTAACTCTCCAAATGCTTCAGTGCTCATTTGCAACATGAGTATTTTCCTGCTAACTCGAGCTGATGCTGGCACGAATACAAGCTCAATTAAGCAACAGTTATAGTAACTACTGTTGCTCTGTGCGCAACAACTCGGATGCATATATATGCATGTCCTTTGAAGTTAAATGAATTACTTGCGCTGCTTGGGAAACATTAAAAAGTTATTTTACATAGAAAGAGATTATATGTGAATTTTTAGCAGAAGAAATAATTATGCATAGCAGGAAAATAATCTACTAAAATGTACAAGACTATCTCCAAAACCACAGCTACAGCGTATTTCGAAAACAGCCAGAAATTTAAAATCTCCGATATACTTCTAAAGTCGGTGGACGCATTAAACTTTATAGTGTCATTATCACTGGATTATGTCACACTATAATTCTACGAGTTAGTTTTTCCCTATGCTCACTTTAAAAAAAAATTATATAAAGCAACAAACTGAAATTTAATTTTACATGCAGTAGTCTACTAGGAATACCAATACACTATGCACTTCAATAATATGAGATATAAACACTTCAACAGTTCAAGCAAAACAAACTTGCCCTCACAATCCTCTTCCTGCAGGTATCTTGTGTTGGACTTTTAGAGTCCATGGTCCCAATTTGCATTAATAGGCAAATCTCTCTTACATCCTCCATCTGCACAGATCCTTGTATCTGCAGAGCTCATTGAAATCAGCACCTCAAAGACACAGAGCTCTCACAGTCTGATACGTTAAAACCCCCACATTTTATAAAACCCCTCTTTGCATTGTAAGACCGGTACACTCCAAATTAATCATGCTATTTATTTTGTTGCCTTTAAAAAAATAATCATGAAACCATTAATGTTAAGTTTTGCAATACTCCCATGGGTGGCACCAATCAAAAAGAGTGATTAAAGCAGTCCTGAGAAACACGAATATTTTACTAATTTCTGACTTTAATTTACAACATGAAAAATTCTATGTAGCAAAAGCTGGGAATTCACTGAAGCTTCATGCTTGCATGTAACACCATCATGATGGCCCTGGACAGCAGCTAGGCCAAACCATCATGAAACACACCTCACCGAGCATCATTTCGGAGATGAACAAGTCTTATGAGGAGCGGCTGAGGGAGCTGGGGTTGTTTAGTCTGCAGAAGAGGAGGCTGAGGGGAGACCTTATCGCTCTCTACAATTACCTGAAAGGGGATTGCAGAGAGGTGGGTGTTGGTCTCTTCTCCCATGTAACTAGCGACAGGACAAGAGGAAATGGCCTCAAGTTGCGCCAGCAGAGGTTCAGGCTGGATATTAGGAAAAATTTCTTTACTGAGAGAGTGGTGAAACACTGGAATAAGCTGCCCAGGGAAGTGGTGGAGTCACCATCACTGGAGGTGTTCAAGGAACGTGTAGACGTGGCATTGTGGGACATGGTTTAATGGGCATGGTGGGGTTGGTTGATGGTTGGTCTTGATGATCTTACAGGTCTTTTCCAACCTTAGTGATTCTGTGATCTGCCTGCCACTCCACTGCCACTTGCTCAGCACAGGCCCTGCTAATCTCAGCACAAGTACTGGGACACCGTTGGATACACTGATCTTGCTGAAAATCCAGCTGAATTTTTAAAGTAGTTATTGCTCACGTGGAGCACCTCCCCAAACAGGTTTGCCACATGGCCACCCAAACACCCATGGAGGCAGCAGGACAGGGTGGAAACGTGCGGGAACAAGTAATTAGAGACAGGGGGAAGGTGTTTATGCCAGCTGAAGTGTTTCACAGCTGCCATTCCACTACACCACAGGGCGTGACCGCCTCAACAGTCACAATTCATGGAAAACTGCCTTCGTAGCCTCCCACTCCAATGGCTGCAACCCTTCTAGCTGGGGCTGGTGGGATTATAGACAAATATCTGAGCAATTCCTGGCAGACGGAGTCGTGCGGTGCAGCTCAGAAGCCAGCGGTCAGCGCCACAGCTCTGTGGTACCGAATACCCGCCCTGAGCCGCTCCTCCCGCCCCGGCCTGCGGCGGCCCGTCTGCCGGGGCTGAGCGTGCCTCTGCACGCCTGCGCTTCCCGCAGGGAGGAACTGCACGGCTGCCACACATATCCTCATTGTCTACCCTTAATTCGAAAAAGCTCAAGGCTGCGTGTCCTAAAGCCACGCAAAACCCTGGGATGCTCCCTGAGGGTGCCCTGACCCGGGCGGCTGAGGCAGGGCCCGGGGGCTGAAGGGCAGGGCAGGAGGGCAGACACTAAAGGGCACAAAAGGGAAATAAGTAAGAGCCTCTAACACCCCGCTGGACTGTGGAAACTTCCCTGCTGAAAACACCACTGCGGTGCCTGTGCCACGCCGCGGTTGGCCCTGCCCCGGCCCTCGCTCTTCTTCAGCCTCCCCAGGCGCCCGGCCCTGCCCGCCGCGCCGCCGGCCCCCGCGGGGAGGAGACAGCGGCGGGAGGGCGGCGGCGCTTCCCTCAGCCCCGGCAGGCCCAGCCCGGGCCGCGCCGGGCGCTGCGTCCGGAGGGCGGGAGAGGGAGCCGCCGAGAGGGGCTGCGGCCCGGCGGGCAGCAGCCGCAGGTGAGAGGGACCGCCCTGGCTCAGCGACGGCTGCGCGGCGCAGCCCTGCGGGCGCGGGAGCCGTGCCGCCCTTACCTCCCTTGGCTCGGGCGGGCAGCGCCCCGCAGCCCGCCGCGACGTGGCCTCCCAGCCGCCAGCGCTGAGCCCCGCGGCGGGGCGGCACAGGCCCCCTCAGCCCTGCGCGGCCTCCGCCCGCCCCCCCTTGTCTCCGCACCGCGGCTTGGTGCGGAGCCCAGCGGGGAGACCCGCGCTATGCCCCAGCGCTGCAGGTGGGGGGAGGCCGCGGTGGCGGCCTGCGGCCCGGTCACTGCCTTTGAGCTACTGCTGCCCGCGGACCCGCTTTCAGGGCAACGGCGGCGGGCAGCGGCAGCGCGTCTCGGCGCTGGCGGTATGGCAGCAGCGGCACGGTGGGGTGTGATTAATCGGCGCCTGACCTCGACTTTAAGTGTCCGGTGGAGGCCGCGGGTGGTGGCGTGGCGGTGAAGGTAACGCCCGGGGCTGGGGCGCTGCCCGCCTCAGAGCGAGCGTGCTCGGTGGGGTGGGTCCTCCGGCGGGAGCACCCCCCGGTCGGTCTCCTGGCCGGTGCTGCCAGGAGCAAGAAGTCGGACGCTTTTGTGTAAAAATACTGTGTAAACAAAGGGAGGGGCCGTGTGTGTAGGCAGAGTATAAAATAGTAATACTGACACGGTGACTATTTAGGTTTGCAAGCAGGAAACGGCATCTTCTAATCTTCCCCCGGTAAAGGTCTCCCTAGCAACAGCAGATTACATTTTTGTTGGGGGAAGGGAGATTTCTGAGCTGATGTTGCCTTTAGACTGTCACAACGAAGTATGTTCAGAGCGTTGGAAAGCGTTTTGCCTTTATATGCAGAGTTTTGAAGCTGTACAGGGTATGGTTTCAAGTCCAAACATGAGCCTACTCAGAAAACCAAGTCTCATTAATGTGTTACAAGTTTCCAGCACTTATAGCGATAAATTGTCCATGTGGATGGAATTGACCTTTTTACTGGTAAATCAACACCCTCAGGGTTTAATACGGGGTTAATGCTATAAAGTAAGGAGGTGAGAGTCACCTTGTATCTTGATACTTGGCTTTGGGAGTTTCGGAAGAGCTTTCAGGGATGAGCCCCCTACATTAGATGTACTTTTGTAAAAGTAATGTTTTACATTCTGTGGATCACATTAACATCTGACATCTACATTGCCTGCTTTTGCAAAAGAAATATTTCCTTTTCACAAAACATCTGCATGAATCTGTTACTAATTGTACCTTAATTTTAAGGAAAATTGGATGGCTCAGTGAGAACTGGTTGTTCAGAAGATTCACGATCGTGGCTGAGGATTACAACATGTCTAAAGAAATGCAAGAGCTGCAGAAGCAATGGCACTCCATGGTGCAGTCCATCCACAGCAACTCAAATGTGGGTCTGGATTATAATTCTGTATAATTATAAAGATACTGCTTTTGTAACTCTTGGACTATTCACACCCCAATTTATTTAAATGCAATTTAAAAACTTTTTTGAGAAAATTGGCACTCCCTTTTTTAAGTGAACACTGAGGAGCCTGTGGGAAGGGCTGTCCTCCCACATCTTCAGCAATCAAGAAAAAGGGAAGCCTGTTCTGCACTTCTGTGTTTTACTGGTATAACCATTTGAGATAGTAGAGTGGCATTTTAGTAAAATGGTTGTGCTGCTATAAAAAGAACTAAAACTACAATACATGTTTCCTTAAGGGAAGGGAAATGTCTCTACTACAGTAAAATTCCATTGTATAGGTATGACTGCCTCTATTAAAAGAATTTTTTTTTCTACCAGTAACATTATTAAATTTCTAACAATTCTGTGATACAGACATGCCTGCACTGTACTTATGCTCAATAAATGAGCAGGTTGCAGATGTTACTGAGGCATGGAAAAAAGAAAAATCTTCATCATTTTTAAATGTTACAGTATTTTGTTTCTTAACAAATACAGTCCTCTCGATCAAAATCATAGCTGTTGAGACCCCACTGAAATCTGTGCAGGTAAACTGTGATTTGTTTTTTTACTTGTTTTCAGGGTTAGGTTTTTTGGTTTTGTTTTTTAATTTGTGCAAGAATGGACCTTGGAAGTCCAAGAGAAACATGTTTGTTGTTGGTAGAATTATATTTGCTATGCAGTTATCTAAATTTGCAATAAGTCCTCATGCTTTTGAAATATAGAGGCAACAGCTGCCCTCTGTTCAAGCTGCAGACTTGACCTCTAAAAGTTATCTGTGACAAGAAATAAAACCAAAATCTGAAATGTTTTTCTTTCATCCACAGGTTGTTGCATTTATGAATTCTCGTGTTGGCCAATATTTAGATGACCATCCTTTTGTTGCCTTATCACTCCTGATGTTTATTGCAGTGTCCGCTATTCCTGTTGCATTTTTCCTGATTTTTGTTGTTACAACAGCTATAATGGCCTGTATCAGTGTGATAGTTATGGAAGGTATTGTATGCATGCATGCATGTACTTACTCATTCCCTTTTAAGGCATGACATCTTTTCTTTTCCTTTTTTTCTTTTTCCTTCTGGAGTTTCCAGTTCAAGCAATTGAGGATTTCTGTATGTAGTCCTCAGGTCTCAGCAGTAGTGAAACTGTTAATACAAGAATAGTAATCTGATTAACTGTAGTTTATACAGGGGAAGTCCTATTTCCCTTTTTAATCTCAGCCACCAGGATATGGCTAAACCAGTTATCTTGACCATATGTAGCTTTTATAGCAGCTAGCTAGTTGATTGCAGACTGTTTTCCCAAATGGTTTGAATTTGGGGTTGTGGTAGAATGTCAGCTCTGTGAGTTTTATTGTATATAAACTTGTTTAAATAACAAACTGATCTTCTTTAATAGGTGTTGTAATAGCCATAGGTGGCATAGCCCTCCTTTGTGTGCTGTGTGGCCTGGGTGCACTTTCACTGGGAGTTTCTGGAGTACTGAGTGTTTGTTACGTCATTCTTTCAGCTCTGGTCAACTACTGGTATGCTTCAAGGTGAGTATTGATGTCTTGAACCATGCTTGGATTTCAAACTCTGCAACTGTACTATGGCATTCATTACTTCATTTATTCTAAGTGAGCCACTGTTGCTTAGTTTAACAAATGCTTCTTGAATGCTAGATCATCATTGGCTACTCTGGTGGCTTAATGTGCAGCATATAAATGTCTGGTCATCAATATATATTTTAATGAGAGTTAATACATGGCCTCCTTCCTATTTAGGAAAGATGAAATGTAAATAGTCTTTAAATGTGCATGTGCTAATACAACATGATGTCAAGTGATAAAATACAAGTTTGTCTCACTCAGAATATTTGTTGCTTTAAATGTCATTAAAACACACTTCCAAATTGGACTTTGCCTAGAGGATGAACCTTTTGCAGTTCTTTCTGCATGATGACCCAGCTATCTCTGCTTACTTGCATTTGTAGAGTAATGGACCAAAATTAGTTGTAGATTTGGGATAGGCAGAGGGGTGCTTAAAGGGGAAAGTGTGGCCAAAATAGAAAGTAGAGGTGTTGCTGGATGCTGCACATGTGCTGCTTGCCAGTCATGTCTCCCAGTACTTCAGCCTTGGAGGCCTGTTTCAGTCAGCATTGCCTTAGCCATGCTTTTACCAAGCGTCTGGCTAGGAGTAAGAGGCGGTAGCGGGTTGTGCTGGAGTGCCACCTATTGCCCGCTTGAACATCTACCAGGGAATGAATAATGATAATCACTTCTTAAGCACAGGGGAGAGCATGAAGAAAAATTACAGCTGTTCCCTCCTAGACTTTCTCAGTTTGCTCCTTCATCACAGCTGTGCTTCTTGCACAGCTCTCAAGGACACACAAAATTGCCTGTGGAGCCCGTGATACTGTCAGGTGACAAGACCATGGTGCAAGGCCCAGCATGCCTGCATTTGTTCAAGGGCTCTGTACCACTCCTCCAGGGCATGCTGCCAGGTCCATAACATTGCCCACCAATTCCAGAAAAGACTTCTTTTTTTTCCACAGCATATCCGAACATGCAACCCAACCTACAACCCAGTCATATTGACTTACAGCTTTGATGTTAAAACAGATAACATGTTCCTGTGTCTTTTGAGAGAAGCTCTGGTAGACCGGCCGTGGATGTTCCAGGAGTCCCAGACAGGTTTACGTTTTGCATTGCTCAGCTTTTTTGAGCAAAAAGTTAAAAGGCAGTAATCCTATGGAAGAACAGACTGTAAAACCATTCTTTTCTCCTGTATACAGGGGTCAGATAAGGAAGCAAGAAGTTAATGGAAGCTTGCCCCAGAAGAGTCCTGTCTTGGATCTTTCCACCGATAATGGAAAGAATGAATAAGTGGGTTTCTCCCCACTTCCTTCATAGGCACTTAACTGTACTACTCTGACCTTTGCAATGTAATTGTTTACTCGTTGAGCATTCAACCTTTGTGCACTCCTTATGGGAACTGAAAAAATCAAGATGCATCTTAAATTGTCACTGTAAAGCTAATATTAAGAATAATCACTAAGCAGCAGTGCATTGTGATATTAAGTCTATGTGCATGATGGAATGTTCCACAGAATTTGGTAAAAGGATGTAATAATAACAGCTACTGTTAAGTCAGTGACAATTAGGTGAAAGAAAGAGTAGGTAGGTATTTGACTTCCCATTTGTTACTGGAGTTCTGGATGTACTAGCTTTTGAAATTTGTGTGCAGCAGTTGGTCATTTTGATACATAAGTGTCAAAGTTCAGAACACCAGAAATGTGTTTTGAATGTTAAAAAATATTTTTAAGCCTTAACAGCCTTTGTTAAACTAGTATGAGCACACCATGCTAATGCTTTGTATTTATTATAAGAGGAACATTGGGGTTTATCGTATGTTAAGTTATGGTATACGCTTTTATATACCTTCAGATGTTGCATTATTCTGAAGGGATATTTTCCTTGTCATTGCCTCATCACATCAATGGTATGCAGTTAGGTCTTGCATTTTGTCATACTTGTTCAGGTATTTAAATGGCCTGTTCTGCTTCTCAGTTGTAACTTCTTGTATGTTATTTAAACTTTTTTCATTTTTGCAAGTGCTATAATATTTCTAAGCATTAAGAAAATATCTAACTATATTAGTTTAATAAAGTGCTGTTTGTTTAACTGGGTTGTCTTGTTATTTTGTTTATTCTACACTAAAAAGAGGTTTTCCAGATCAACTTCTAGGAAGGCTACATTTGGAGCTGAATTTTTCTCCTCGGTTAAAGTATTTTGTCTGGCCAATATTGCTGAGCCACAAACTGCAGACAACTTGTATTATGTGAGAGTACCCCCTTTCTCATGCCTGTAAAGGAAATGCAGAATCCTAAGGACTAAATTAGTGTAATACTCCAGTTTTGCATGAACTAGCATGCTGTTTGATGCCAGCATGGAGTCAAAGTTTGTCTGAGCCTTAATGTGTTCCACATAGTATCAGTGGTAACATTTTCAGCTGTAGTGATAAGCTGGCCCCACAATTCAGTAGTAGAGTGAAACCATCCTTAGCCCTACTCTGTGCTACTGTCTGCAGCAGACAGACAGGACCTGATGCCAGTTCATAAAGGGCTTTAGTATTTACTAAATTCCAGTTAAATGTGAAGGACTTACAGAATGGAGACCATTACAGGAGATTTCATTCATAATTTACTAAGTAGATAAAATGTGGGCTTTTTTCAGGTGCTTCAAAGCTTTATCCCAACCAGAATATATTTTTTTTTTATAACTTCAGTTGATACAAGTATACAAGTGGTACAAGGGAAAAAAAACCCAAGCCAGGAGAAGTACTTTTGCTATATTCCTTGTAAGAAAAGCTAGTGCTCTGGTACTGTTTACATGACATACAACCTGGAGAAATCCATCTAAAAGATAGGACAAAGATTTAATATGAACATGGGTTTTTTACATGGGTGGTTTTCCCTACTTCAGGATCAAATCTGCAGCTGCTGCCAATTACAGTAGAGCTCTGCAGTTCACAGCAGGCAATGATCAGTGGAGGGGAAAAAACTAGAATGCTGTTCTTAACAACTGTGTGGTGATGCACACCACAGCTGTAGGTAATGTGACCTAAAAGCAAATTCCCCAGTGCATTCACTGGACTGCAAAAAACTGAAAGATAGTGGTGTTCGCAAGTGAAGAGACTCCAACTAGGTAGTGTGCTGAGGGTATTGATGTGAAAGAGGCGTTTTGCACCGGCTGGTAAATGGAATATATTATTCCTTGTGCAAATGGACTGGTGACTGCTTTTAAGATCTGTGACAGTACTGAAAAAACTTTCTAAGTGCTAGAAATCCTTATGGCTAGCATTCTAGTCATTACAGAATCCTTCCTGCCTTTCACCAGACTACTAGCCCCCCATCATCAGGATACAGTTTGAGTCTAATCTTACTTTCCAAATCTTACTTTTTTTAGACAGTAATGCCTTCAACCTAGGAGTTTACTGGCTGCTGAGAGCAGACTAATGGTTTTGAGGGAAATAAGGCAGAGATTTGTGTGACTTGATCATAACACAGTCACCACCTCATTTATTTAATGTTTCCAGTATTTTGCCTGCTTTACATACTGAACTGCTGTAATTTCAAACACACCCTGAAAATAAATCCCTTGTTTACCTCCTATCAGTCTGCCTAAAATGAAACATACATAACTCTTCATTACTGTGCTTGAGACCTCAAAATGAATTGAAATGGAGGAAGCACTTCACAGGAGGAAAGTAACGATGCTGTTTATCATCTGTGCTGCAACCTATCAGGCATAGCCAGAAAATAGCAGATTTCCACATACTTACTCATGCAGCTTGTGCCTTTGCACTTCAGGATGATCTCACTTCAGAATCTAAAGATATTAAACCCAGTCTATGCTTGCAAATCTTGCTGCAAACTTGACTTTAGGTTAAGGTGAGTCTTCGCAGAATTGTGTTGAAATATTTATACTCAATTAGACCCTAAAAGCAAAATGTGCTCTCAGTGCTCTTAACCATCATTTTTTTAGTGGATGTTATTTACTTCCAGGCTCCATTTGCATCTCCAGAGCACAAGTTCATTGCTTAGTTGATCAGTGGATCCCAATTCACTGCCTTCAGCACCAAAATGAAATTCTGCTCTCCTTGCAAGTGTATTTCCAGCACTCTGGTGCCAGCCTGGTGACAGGCGCTGCCTCATTACATCTTGGTATCACTTTTGCCTGGTGGTGGTACAGGGAGCAGAGGAGCTGCTTTTTAACCTGCATTAACAGCCTCTGCTGAAGGTGGTTTTCTGAGCAGCGCTACAGATCTTCAAGGAATCGGCAATCTTTATTCTTTCAACATGAAACTAACATCTTCAAGCTGCTGATGGGGACCAATTTTTCCTGAAGGATGGATTTTAAAACAAATCACACCGAGAGCTTGAACAGCTGCATCCCCAACAGCTCCAAGGCTATTCAAAACTTTTCTCTGTCTGGTAAGTGCAATAAACAGGTAAGGGAAAATATATGTTAGCATATAAACTATAATAGGTGTAGGCAGAGGGGAAGAAAAAAATCACTTATGTGAGATGGTTTTGAAGAAAGCCTGAATATGAATATTAATATCTATACAGTTGAGCAACATATGTATCAGAGATATTAATACATCTATTGAAACATATATTCATTATATATGTTTACATTTGAAAAGGTCTCTATGCACATACGTGGAATGATATACACACTGGTGCTTTTTCATTCTATTGTTAATATGTGTCTGTACATATGCAGGGAAGAGTGGGTGTATGTACATTTGATTAGACACATGTTTTAATGTATACATTTGTGAAAGCTGCTGAGAAAGTGCCTGTGTGTGATTAGACACAACCACACACAAAAAGCCCTTCCTCATCTTACATGTGCCTAAGAAATCCACTATTGTTTGCATTCAGAGCACTCATTTAGCACTGTTAGAAGCCAGAACATCCACAAGGCATGTCCTCACTGGTGGTCCTGGCACAGCTGACTTTTTCCTGCCTACACTTGTCTCTGCAGGTGACCCCAGCAGGATGAGCTATGGCAGCTTCATCATGCCCACCCTGTTTGGTATTATCTGCCTGTTGGGCATTATTGGTAACAGTCTGGTTATCTGCACAGTCTTAAAGAAATCTGGCCCTACCAGTAGTGTCCCAGATATCTTCATCATCAGCCTCTCCATGGTGGACCTGCTCTTCCTCCTGGGCATGCCCTTCCTCATCCACCAGCTGCTGGGGAACGGAGCCTGGCACTTTGGGGAGACGATGTGCACAATCATCACCGCCCTGGATGCCAACAGCCAGTTCACCAGCACCTACATCCTCACTGCTATGTCCATCGACCGCTACCTGGCCACCGTCTACCCCTTCACCTCCACTCGCTTCAGGAAGCGCCCTGTGGCAATCCTCGTCATCTGTGTGCTCTGGGCCCTTTCCTTCCTCAGCATTACGCCTGTGTGGATGTATGCTCAGCTCATCCCTTTGCCTGGAGGTCTACTAGGCTGCGGAATTTGTCTGCCAGACCCCCAGAGGGACATTTATTGGTACACTCTCTACCAATTCTTCCTGGTCTTTGCCATCCCTTTTGCCCTCATCACAGTGGCCTACAGGAGGATCCTGCTCAAGATGGCCAGGTCCTCAGAAGCACTGATGAGCCAAAGATGTACCAGGGCACGAACAAAAAAACTGACCCGTACAGCAATTGCTATTTGCGTGGCCTTCTTCATTTGCTGGGCACCTTTCCACATCCTGCAACTGGCCCAGCTTGCCATGACTCGCCCCACCCTGCCTTTCTACTACGCCTACAACGTGGCTATCAGCCTGGGTTATGCCAACAGTTGTCTGAACCCCTTCATCTACATCTTGCTGGGCCAAAATTTCCAGAGGCGGTTTGGGGTCCCTGTAAGGCCAGCAGCTGCAGGGCAGGCTTCCCCACATGGGAGCAAAAGCATTCAGGGGGATGCAACTGAGTCAGGGCAGCCACTGCTACATTTGGTGTCCATCTCGGGCAGGTAGCAAGACCTACAGCAATTAGGGTATGCCCCACAAGCCAGCCACTCTCCTTTCCCAACCAAACACAGGCAGTGGCAGGCAGGAGAGCACCATGCACCACATCTCCTCTGAGATGGATCTGTACCCAGCCTAGAAACAAAGTAGTGGCAGCATTTGGGCAGAAGCTTTGTCTAGCTTTGTGTTCTTATTACATCTTCCCTAACAGCTATGACTTTTGTTCTCCCCAGAAGATTAAAAGCTTTCAGGTATTTTATTAGATTAACCCACATACTAAAAACATTTTGGTGCAAAACCCCAGACAAGCAGCCACCCACGGCCGAGGGCTGAGACACTGCCACCATTTGAAACTTGAGGAGTTTCAAGTTTATTTCTTGTTTTAAGCTTTGAGGAGAGAAGGAATTTGGACTGTTCTGGATCATTTCCCTACCCCCCCAAAACACGGTTCAAGAGCATAACACACATCATGAAAATTTTAAACAATAGGACAATCATATTTTCATCTCCTTCCTAACACACCAGCTCCCTGACACCTTTAACAGCAGGTGGGACATCAATCATTTTCTGTCTCTTTAAAGCCAGCAAAACTACCCATTTTCCAGAATCAGCAATTATCAAGAAGTCTAATAAATAGTCTCAAATATATGTAAAAGTCACCAGATTGAATAAATCAATCATTCTGACAGTTCTGTACTATCTCGTTAAGGGACAATAGCAACTCAAGTTAAACAGCAGCTATTGCTAAGTCACCAAGTTGCTTTGCAGCAGAAAGTAATGATTAGATTTACTTATGTTAAAAAAAGAAAACAGAATAGTTTCTGACTGTTGGCAGTGTATCATGTGCACACATGTATCATTGTATTTCCTCAGCTGGCAACAAGCCTTTAGTAAATACACATCTTGAAGCAGATTGCTCAGGTTTTCAACATGATTGTAGGTGGCTCACTTTTCACATGCCCATCTTGAGCAATTTTGAAAGGACTTGACAGTAAAAACCACAGAGCATCCATTCTCTGACAGTCAGACCACTTAGCTGCATGTGGCAACCAAAAAAAAAAATCACTGGGCTTCAGTTTTAAAATGTTATTCTACTAATAGCAGACATCTACATTCAGAAAAATGGGCAAAACCCAAGGTTCTACACACTTCAGTTTTAAAGGAACATTTCCCTCTTTATGGTAGATCAGTTAAAGCTGCTTAAGAAGTGCTATTGTATTTCAAAGGATCATAAAGACCAGACAAAATTCTATCACAAACGCCCAGTTGCTAGAATGCACAATCTACTTTAATTTTAATAAATTAGAAGTTATCATCACTACTTTGATTTATTCCTGCTCCTATAAAGTAACCAAATATCAACACTGCAAATAAAGAAATGTACCCAGGGTTACTTATAGGCATTCTGTAACCTGGAGAATCCTTATCTTCAACTCTTTAGATTTTCAGGAGCTATTTTTTTTATTTTAGTGGCACATGAATTCAGCAAACAACTATTAGAAAACCACATGGCCAGCAATCCCTGAGGCAAGGCTGTCTCCAATAGCTTCAGAAGGCACTTCCAAAGATAAAGCAATAAAACCCTTACACCTGTCTCAAGTGGCAACACTCAAAGCTTTAAGACCACAGCTCATATACAGATACACAGCTGAAGGGATCTAATCTTTTTCCCTGGATTGTTTTATACCCTCATCTTTTGCTAAAGGGAGCAGGCATTGCTTAATAAACTACCCAGACACTGAAGCAAGTGAATTTATTCCAGCTCAGAGTCTGGCCTCACATGAACCATTTGCTCCTGCATTTTAAATTGATTTTTCATTATGTAATTCATTCTATCACCAGCACTTATCAGGAGCTAAAGCTGCAAATTCTTAATTACCAGCAGGTAAACATGGAGCAGTTTCACTCCTGCTGCCCTAACCTTTGCATGTTTATCAGTCACTGTCATTTTAAAGCTTCTCACCATGTCCTTCTAATAAGAGTTGTGTTCAGTGCTGTGCTATCACCACATCAGTGTGGGTTTTGATAGGAATATACTGAAAAAACAAAACTAGGTCAGCATAGACCAGGTGTTTTTACTGGAGGCAGTAAGGCCATCCCTCAAATGAGGGTGTAAGTTGTTTGGGGTTTGTTTTCAGCATTTTGGTTTGTTTTTTTTAAAATTATTAAACACTGTAATAGAGCTAAGTAGTCCTTAGCAAGGGAGGCTGGAGAGATGGTACTGAGGTCCCATTTTCTCAGCCACTCTCTTGGCTTCCTACAGAACAGCACCAGCCTAGCAGGGAAGTGGCAGGAGCCTTTCCCACCCTGGTGGCACCATTCCCAACCAGGTCCTCCACCTGCCCAACCTTAAGGACCTAGTTCACTAGCCCTTGCTTCAGACATAAGTATGCCTCAGTGGGCAGCCACTCCTGCTGCCCTAATCCCTACATCCTGGGGGACGCCAAACATCCTGAGTCTTTCTAAGGAGATTTAGAACAACCAACCTTGCTCGAGCTCAAGCTGCAGAGACCCCAGTGCTGCCTCCACATGCAACAGGTTCATTGACTGCCTTTTCTCATGCCTCCTCTTGCTGCACCATCATTCACACTTCACCCTCCAATGCATATCAGAAGAGAGGGAAATCCGGCCTGAATACAGTAAAGGAATCTTATATTTGTAAAGTGAACTTAAAAATTCTATGGTTAACACACTGCAACAGGACGAGAAACACTAGCACTCATACAGGAAGAGGGAAGGAATGCATGTGGCTGAGCTCCAAGGTAATTTATTTGCAAAATAGTGGGAAAAACCCCCAAACCCATGTTTTTCTTAAATTAAGTAACATGAGCCTTCGTTCAAACTTCCCCTACAATGTCCACAAATAGAGCACAACTGAACCACCCTGGAAGAACTATAGAGTTAATCCTCCCAGAGACTAAGGACAGTCTTCCCCTAAGCAGACAGTATCAGCCACGGATGGGAACCCATCAAGAACAACCTGCCCTTCGACCTGGATGGCTGTCACTGTGTGCAGCCTCTTTGTCTCACCTCCCTAGCTAGTGAGAATTAGTACAAATGATAAAAGTCAAAAAGCAGAAGTAAAGCTCTTATCTATGCCCTTAAAGGTAAGTGAGGTATTTTAAACACCCTCACTAGTGCAAATCTCTAGATTCATATGCAAGCCATGTGAGAAATATTTTAATTTAACAGGACATTGGCTAGCATTTCTCTTCTACAGAGCGTTCGCATGACAGCCTATATAGTGTTATTTAGTAAACTCCAACCATCCTGAAATGGAGGTTCAAACTCCATCCAGCAATAAGAAACAAGGAAATGCTTCTCTGCCTGAACATGCATCTATCTTTTCCCACACTTGATAACAAGGAGACAGACTGAGAAGGGGGAATAAGAAGAATATCAGCCTTATTTGGCTCAGAAGAGCTAAAAGCCCATACAGTTAAATACAATGTGCTGTCAAGTACCTAAACCCTCTTCATCAAGCACCACTTTTCTAGCTTTTGCAGAAATACTTCATATTCCATCCAAGTGCTAAGTCAACAGGACTTAAGTGTAGTAGGTGGTTTGCTGGACAATAGCCTAAGTAATCATTTCAACCCTAACCCCTGTCAAGCTGATAACAGATAGTAAAAGTGACTTGCAAATAAATGGCTCCAATGTGAAATTCATAGTTTTATTGTACTTCTATTGACACTACAACTATGATTAACAACAGCATAAAACCTTCCTAATGATCATGTTCTCAGTACTCTATACTCTCCTTACATGGAATTTACATTAACATTTAGAATATGTACCCTGAAATCTGTTGTATTAGAAATAGCTCATTAAGTGAAGGGCTGTGGCAGATGAGCCCCCAGCCCTGTGCTATTTATGCACAGCATGCTTGACAATTAGCATTAGCAGAGTTTGTCCCCAACTTGATCTGAAGCCCTGCATGCGCAGAGAACTGGACTTGTGACAATCACTCTCCTTGTTCACACCAAGTTGCCAGACAACATTTAACCTAAGGCTGTTACACTCATAGTGCAACATAGCACTTTCATCCCTTTTCATTCTGTCACATGCAATTGTATTTTTATGCCTCATTTCCTTGACTGTGTAAAGCAATGTGTACAGAATGCAAAATAAAAGACAATTGCATGACTGGAACTGCCTTACTTCAAATGGACTCTGTTACATTACAAATATTGCTGCCCTGGTCTATACTGAAAGCTGCAATGAACAACTGCAGTGACATTTTAAAAACGTAGTGACCTTTTAACAGAACTCATTTAGTACATTTCTTGCCATGCTGAAGTTCTGAGTGCTACCACCTTTTGTGCCAGGTTACATAAAGAAAAAAAAATCTTGATTTATGGGACAGAAAAAATAAAGATCCAAGGTGTTTGTGTGCCTCAAGTGCGCAGCAAATCTTCAGTGACTCAGTGCTTTTGCTCTACTACCAGCTCTAGGATGGTGGGTTTCTAATGTATTTGCTTTAAATGCAATTCCATTTATGGGTTTACAAGGGAAATATAAGCTGAACCTCGCTAATCCCAGCACTTTAGGACTTCATCGCTATCTGGTTTAGTGCAGAAGAGCGACTGCTAATACAAACCCCATTTTTCACATAAGAACACAGAAGGGGAGTCTCCCCTGAAAATTAGTATTTTGGTACAAAACAAAAGCAAAGGAAACAATACTATAGAGTGAAAGCACTAAGCACAGAAACTCTGGTGATGACAGCAGGAGTAGGAAATGGTGTAGCAAGTTAACATTCAGTTCAGAGCTGTCCCAATTATCAAGCCCTAGAGGAGCGGAGATCAGTTGTTGTAACCTAGCAGAACATAAGGAACCCACAGGTCAAATGAAGTCTGGTGAAGTTAGTGCATTACAACCAGTCTTCAAAGAAGGTGGCATGAATGAAGAGGGAGCATTAATGCTCTCCATTCTCTCTGCCTGCAGGCTAAACATACTGTTAAATCCTGGGTGGCTGCCTGCAACCTTATGGTATTTAGTTTATATGGTTGCATGACAATTTCCTTCAAACTTAATTGAATTTGGAAAAATATTCCTTAGAGAGAGGAAGGGCAACATACCAAACCCAGAGTTTGACTTTTAGTAGGAAAGACTATTAATAGTACAAATAACACCAAAATGTGACATGGGAAATCTTTATAGCCTTTTCTGGCACACTAATAAATTAAAGTTTTCCAATTTTTTATACAGGTTAGGAAGACTTACACATAAAGAAAACTTATTAGAAGTTCACACTTCCTCTTTCTTTATAATCTAGGTGCCTCAGGCAAGGGGAGAGGAAAAATAACAGGTATGCAAGTAGCTTGTCTGCCAAGTGTCAACAGAACTCTATTTTGCTTCAGTGTGTAAGCATTACAGACAAGATAGCTTTATCTGTTACTCACAACCCTTTTTGCCTTTCAAGAAACACCCTGCTTACTCCCTCCTCATTTTTCAGAGACCCCGAAATTACATATTCCTGGTGCCCTTATTGAATGGCCATAGAACTTCTGGCCACCAGCACATCAGCTCTAGCAGCAGGAAGAGTCTATTCCACTTTGTGGGAGTTCCCTTAATATCATTTTAGCCTGCTGTGTTTGGAAAAGGCAGGCTCCAGCTTCACTATAAATGCTCCTCCAAGAACCTTTTGTAATTATCTGAATCACATAGTAAGGAGGAAGAGGGATTTTTTTTGCAGTAATGTTTTAAAACAAATGCTGGGTGTTGCTAACAGATTTAAATAAAGCCAGGTTTTAATCCCCAGCTGCAGCACAGAGCTCACATTTACAAGAACAGCTGGAAGAGATTCACTTACTGTGGATGTTGGCACAACATGATTTTTTGGAAAAAAAACTAATTGAATGGAATCGCAATTATGAACAAAAGCATTTGATAAGCATTTCAAAAATGAAATTGGCTGTAAAGCCCAACAGGAATGTAATACAACAATAGGAGATTTCAGAACAAAAAGTCTCAGGAAATTCAGTATTATAGTCATCATTAAAGCCAAATCTTCAGTGAGAAGATATTAAGATGACTAACAATATTCAGTTTCATAAGTTGATATAGGAGAAAAATACACAATAGACACAAATCATTAACAGAGTAAGAGTGCTGCACTGAATGCTCTCTACCCTGACAGGTAGTGGAAAGCCACAAGAAAAGTAAAGGCAACAAACCTGAAATAAATCCAGTAAACAAAACCATTTTTTCCTACTGTCCATAATTGGCCTGAAGTATTTATCATGCAAGATAGAGAAGCTAAGAGTAGTAGAACCAGAAATAACTTGTTAGTAATATGTAACAAACCTATTCATGATCCTCTTAGACAGGGACTTGGTTTTACACCATGTTTTTTCAAAGCACCCCATTGTCCCTGGCTGACCACTACTGCAATACAGTGTAATCTAGCAAAACAAAAAGCATTAGCTAAGGACTCAAGAAGCCCGAGTTTTAACCCCCAAACACTAAGCATTAAAATGCATTTATTTGCTTATCAATTATCATGAACAAGCCCTCTCTGTTTCCCCCAAAACACTAGCGATTGTATTGCCTTTCTCATAGGGAAGCTTTAAGACTTACAGATAGAGAGCAAGGCGATACTGGGGACTGTTCTCGCTCCCTTTAACAGGCCATTGGGGAAAACTTTGTTACCCAGACAGTTACAATACAGATACCTCATTTATAAGCTGTTTCAGTAACAGAACTCAAGATCTGTTCTGGAAAGGATGACATTTTTCTACTTCAGAAAAGTGTTCTTAGTTTTGTTTGCAACCACTGGAATCTCCAAAATAATTGACTAATTGGTCTACAGGGAACAGAACAAGCAGATAGGGCATCAAAAACCTTCTAAAATACGTTAATAACAGCATAGAGTATATCTGAAAATGAGGGCTAGACCTACAAAGGTAGGGATGGCCAAACAGAAACCACTAACTGCAACAAAAGAGGAGGTGGCAATCAGTGGCACACTTGCAGCATAAGATAATTTCTTTCAAGCGCTTAGTACCAATTAGAGAGGCAGATACTAAACATCTACTAGTTACGCTATGACTAGAAATCCTGAAGCTGATGTTCAGTACAAGAGGACCGGACCAGGCTATCGCTAGCTACAAGTCCATCTGCTCTGAGTGCCCGTGCCCCCGTGCCACAGGTGAGCTGTCGGCTGCCCGAGGGGGAACTGCTGTAGCCACAGCAGCCTAAGGCAAGGCAGGCATGGCCAGCAGGAAGGGCAGCTGTGCTCAACAGCAGCACGCTGATGCCAGAGCAAGGGGGAACAGGGCTTTTAATCTGAAGGTGCAGAAGGGCAGCCTCAGACCACAGCTGAGCAGACAGGGGTTTAACATACCACTGCTGAGCTTCACTCAGCCTCAAAAGCTTGCGATCTTTGACTCAAGTGTAGTTAAAAATCAGCCAATGAACTTAAAAGCTATATTACAGTCTTTAGCTTCTCAGTAACAGAGAAAGAGCATTGAAACCAATTTTAAGGCACAAAACAAGCAAATTAAGAAGGTACTCTTACATGGTTGCTTTTAGTCCTAGAGATACTAGTACATAAAGTTAAATTATTCTGGGACAGCTTATTCAATCACATTCAGTCCTCCCTGCCTGTAGCAGTAAGGCATAAAACCAAATAAAAAATAGCGCTACTTCAAAACATTTGGCTATTTTTGGAAAGAGCACACCTAAAGCTATACAGATAATGTAGCAGATTCTCTATCTGCCAAGTCCTATGTAACCACTTCAATGTTGCCCTCAAGTCTTTTACATGTAAGTTCATTTTATACATGGAAACTGAGCTTGAGTTTCAGGCAACTAAAGGTATCCAAGCCTCTGTAGGACCAAGCACATCCACCGGTGCCAGAAGGCACTCCCTGAACATGTTTTAAGCAGGAAAGCAACAGCAGAGCCATGCATATGCAAAGTTTAAATCTAGAGACCTTGACAAACTGACATCCCTCATTAATGTGGCAGCTGTCTTGGTCTTTGGAAAAAAGGCTCAGCAAGAGATTTGTTTGTCTTTCATAGCTAGTTGATTAATTTCTGCCTTCACCAGCAGTAGGATCAAGGCTGGTTACAGGCTATAGCTTACACATTGCACTGCCTACCCATGCAGAGACTTGGTTATAACAAGCAAGAACCACGCAAAGTTATGACTGACTTTACTTTTACCTTGAAGAGCAATAACTGGAACATGTCCCTTAGTGTATTTTTACTTAAGTGCCACAAAACATTCACTGAGCAGCTACCATTTGCCCCTATTAGCAAATATAGCCTTATGTTCACCCAAAATTGAATCTCGATTTTTTGTAATCTAGATGACTAGCATGAAGTGCAATTCACAGCTGGGCTTTGATTCTGCAGAGTAGTGTCATGAAACACTGCTTGTTTTCATACAGCACCAGCTAAACTAGTAGTAAATTTATACTGAGTGTTTGGTTACTGCTGTAAAGGGTGTAGATGATGCTGAATTACCAACATTAGGCCTAACACTGCAGGTTAACTGCACAGTTAAGGGGTACTGCTTTGTCTTAAGTAATATTTTTCTTCAGTTAAATTATCTTTTTTAAACAACCCTAGGAAAGGGCAGGAGAAGTCTATGGAATCTTATAAGAAGCCAGTTCTCACAGTATTAGAAGAAACAAACAGTACCTGTCAGTCACCCCATAATGCAAACTAAGGAAGCAAGGAAACTATCTAGTATAGGGGAAGCTGTTGTCCCTTAGGTCTTACCCAAAAAGGTTCCGCTTTTAAAAGCTTCAGTTTAGTTTCAGTTAGAGCACCCTGCCCAGAGACATTGAGAGCAGCACCACTGCTCAGCAAGGCAGACATCCATCTTTGTCTAGTCTAGTTCTGCAAAAGCTATACAGCAACAACTCCAAAGCTACACAACTCATCCAGAAGACTTTTGCAATTCAAGTTTATTTGTAAAAAATACATTAACACACTGCATTTACCAGGAATGCTCTTCTCTTTAGGCATTTAAGAAAAGCCAAAAATAATAGCATTATGGCCACCAGAGAGAGAATGCCAACAGCAGTCATTGTAATGCCAGCCCATGCTTCCTTGCTCAAGAGAGTGCTCCCTACAAGGAAAGCAGAAAGACATAGTTGGTGGAGACAGCTCTTCACTACACCTAAGCAACATACATTAGCACCACACTTGCTTAGTACCTTGGGTTGCAGACCATCCTTCTGGTACAAGGAGGACAGGACCCTGCAAGCTCACCACTGCAGAGTTCACACCTGGCATCCCACTCTCTACAACAGTTAATATAGTAGAGGTGAACCCTATAGTACAGCAAGTTATCTTGGATCAGTACAACCTAATACCTGTTTAGACATTACCTCGCTTGCTTCTAGATGGCCTAGGGCATCTTGTCATACACAGAGGGGAGTCTGGTTGAAAACGGTCACAGATCAGGACACTGCAGTGGAAGTATACCTAGGATAGAGAATGAGATCCATTCATTTTGAGACAATAATGCTTCTAACTCACTGCTCCAAGAAGGCAAGTGTCACCTACTAGGCCAGGGAGGGCTTTGCCACCAGAGACAAAGGCAAAAGTCTTCACTTCCAGCCTTTGGCGATAGTTAGCATAGCTGACACCATGTCCCACAGGATGAAACACAGTCCTGTAGCTGTCCAGGTCATACTCGCACCTGCCAATGGGTAAGATGCAGCAAGTCAGAACAGCAGGGTGGAGGTCAGTGGTTTGTCTGGGGATTTTTGGTAGTTTTTTTTAAAAAACACACCATACCAAAAAGCTAGAGTTTGAGGTAGAGGTGTTGCCATCCTCCTACAAGTTCCAGCATACCAGGGCAACACCACCAAGGTACCTTGAAGGCCACCTGAAGTGAAACCCTTGTACCTGGGGCTTTGTTCCCAAGGGAGGGGGAGGGGGAATTCAGGAATCCTCCCAGAAGCACTTTGATTTCTCTGGCAGGACACTCACCCATCGACAACAATATTCCACTGGGGAAATGAGCTTGGATCTTGTGAAGTTGTTGCCCAACAGTCATCCAATACTAACTGGAGATTGGGATCATTGCGGTTCAGGACCTGAACTTCCAGGAAGATGGGCTGCCGTAGGTACCTTACTATTGGGTACTGATCATCACGGTACGGCTGCCTGTATGAGTCCTCTGCAAAAAACAAAGCCTTGTTAGATAAGTCAGTGTACAAGGAGAGTCCTGAAGAAACTCTAGTCTAGGGCTCTTCAACAGCAGCCAGTCCATGAGAAGCAGTTGTCCTAGTCACAGATTTAAGGAATCTGCCTCAAATAGTATGGTTGGGAAGGAAGCACATCAGGTCATTAGAAGCCCATACACCAGAACAGTTCACTTGTACATCCTCCCCCCCCACAAGCTCAGTTGCTTCCCAGCCACCTGCGCCCAGAGTCAGCTTTACCTGGGTAGCTTAGAAGAACTAAGGAGAGGGGACCTTGGTTTATTGAAGAAGCCAGAGGAGGAAGGTTGTCCACCCTTATAGTGAGGGAGGCATCACCATTGCTGAAGGAGCACAGTACTGTTAGCCTGTAACAAAGAAGGAGCAGGTAAGTCCTATGTTCATATATAGGATATCCAGGACTAAGTATTACCCAAAGATGTTTCCAGACACACCTGAGTTCACTGTCCCTTGAGATCCTGCGCAGTGGAAGGTCTGCCCATAATGCCCTCACTTCATTCTCATAAACAATCTTCTCCCCATCAAACTATGGATAGATAACAGCATTAGCAAGGGCATTCCCAATGCATGAAGCCCTCCCCATCAATCCTGGCTACACTTACCCAATACCTGGTCCCACATCCATTCAGTGGGACATGAAACCAAACCCTGTCATTCAAAGATGACTTAAAGGCTGGCCGGCATGCAGGATCTCTGAGCTTAAGTGTACCCAAGTCTAGCGGTGGTATAGTACGGTCAGCAAGGATTTCAAAATCCATGTACCCATCCTGGGTGCATACAGCAGCTGTAAGAGAGGTTCACATAAATTGTTACGCCAGTCATTGACAGCTCAGTTGAAGAGCTGTTGTGTTCTGGCTAGAGATATGCTTTCCTGGTGAAGGACTAGTTCAGGAACAAGCCATGCTGAAGGATTACCATCTGAGCAGCACATGGGTCAAGTCCATTGCAGTAGTCAGTCACTTACCTATTGGTGCATGCCAGTCACAGGGGCACTCTGGATGCATCACCATTGCCACAGTCTCCCCATGGAGGTGAAAAGTCAGTTTCAGAGAGGACATGTAGGACTGAAGCCCTGAGCAACTCTCCCCATATAGCTGAAATACAAGAATTACTCTCCTGGAGTGTAACTACAAAAGTCATTTTAAACACATGCATGTGTTAGTGTTTCACATGCCCTGGGGCCATGACGCTCTTCACACTCAGATAGTTTGCTAATTTGCATTGCTCCAGGTATGCCAAATACCAGCCCACTCCAAGAAGGATATTTCCACTTCCAGCTGTTTTTTTTGCCAAGAGACTTCATGAAACCCAAGTTACCTTTGAGTTATACCTATCTATTATAGAGTCAGTTTGCATTCATCTTAAGCACAACTGCCCTCACCCAGCCACAGGGCACATGGCTGACTTGACAGGTGCTTAGTCAAGGCCAAAGCTATTGTGCTCCGGTTCTCAGTAAGCACCAAGGAGTTGTCATCACACCAACTCCTGTGACTTGAGGATCAGAACTCACCCTGGACTTCAGGACTCCCCTGCTAATATGTAGCTTGACCCCACTCTTCGTGTCCAGAGCAATCCCATTTTGCTGAAGCTGGTCCATAGGGATGGTCTTATCCTCTACACCCACAGCCATAAGGATCCCTGGGAAGGCTGGGATGGCAACAGTCATGTGTGTTGCATTACAGATTGCTGGACCTGCAACAACATCTTGTTAAACATAACACCAGGTTCCTCAGAGCAGAAGCAGAGCAGGTTTGACTTTCTCCCTGCATTACCCGGTGCACAAAGCATTCTTGACTCCACAGTCAGTCTACGTTCAGGAGGGCCATACGCAAGCTTGAGCGCCACAGTGTAGACCACCTTATCATTGTGCTGACAAAGAAGACAGAAGTCTGTTAGAGAGTACTCAGCTCATGATCATAAGAGCAACCCTGCAGGGCCACATACTATGTCTGGTTCAGGACTGCTGCTATTCATGTTTGCAACAGCAGTTTCTTCCCATCTCACCCTTTCAAAAAGGATCTGCTCATAGGACTACCAGTCAGATGTTCACAGGACAGGCTATAGCTGGAATCCCACTTACATAGATGCCTGTCAGCTGTGCTGCTGAGGTACATACTGCACCTCCCCATTTTATAGGGCTAGGCCAGTTCACAGGTTTCTACAGGAGGGATATACTTAGCCTCTGTTAAGCAGCACTGTCTCCTCAGTGCCAATTCTTTGTTCACCTACCTTGTAGGAAACAACTCCAGTGGCAGTAAAGGCCACCTGAAAGATCAGGTTGTGGCCATCAGCTAGAAAGTTATAGCCTTGCTGCATGGCTTGCCCAAGGCTCAGCTGATATATTCTTGTTCCATCATCAACTGACAGAGTCCAGGTCATCAGAGTTGCTGGAACCTGCAAAGCAGGAGAGCCTTCCTTAGGAAGGGAAGGCATAGCCACACAGAAGCAGCAAGGCATTATAGCCTTCACCCTCCAGGGCTGCCACCTTGCAGGTTTTATATTCAAGGTCCCTATATTGATAGTATAGAATTAAGCTTCCCAACAAGATGCAATTACCCCAGAAGAGGGAACTACTCCAGCCTGGAGACATCAGACTCAGTTTAGATCCAAAACCCATGCATTCCCACACCCTCCCTTTGCAAGGCAAAAGGCACATACCATATGCTTATCGCTGAAGCTTGAAATGAGTCTTGGGAAAGTAACCTGGAACACAGCACAAGTGTTAGACCACAGGAACAGACAGTGGTCACAACTCTACAACTTGCTAAGAAAAATCTCCATTAGAGTTTTCCAAAGCAGACAGCTGGCACCAGCATCCCAGTTTCCCCTGCAACAGGGCTGGAGCCAGATCACATGCATCATTAATGACCATTTGCAAATTAGCTCTTCAAAGAGCTAGTGGTCATGCCAAGATGGACATGCAGCCAACAAACCTCCCTGAAGTTGACTGGAGCTTTCCCCATCTTCCTGCAGATCCCAGCCATGCAGTTCCAGGAGGCAGCCATCCCACCTCGCAAGCCTCTAAACAGGATCTATAGCACTCCCATTCCTCTACTTACTGCCATGAAGTCTTTTGTACAGTTTGTTGTAGCAGCAAACAAGGGAGTAGCTATTTCATCTGCATGAACAGTATTGCAGTCAGCACTGTAGGTTACATTCTTCTCCTCTCCCATTGAGTCATTCACCATCAGCCTCAACCTCAGCTGGTGCTGCCCATGCTATGGAGAAGACATTAATTAGAAAGAGGCAGGACTACTCACTGCAGGATGAGGACAACTAAAAGCCTTGAGACCAAACTGTAACTTCAGAGTTGTTTCAGGTGTTGGTATCAGTGCAAGGACACTATGAACTGTCATTTTAGAAGCTTACGGAAAAGGACAGGTTTGTTAGGAAAGCATAGGGTAATAAGACTAGGTTGAAGAGCAGAAGGTATGAGAAAATTGCAGGAGTCAAGAAGAAAGCCTTCAAGGACTAGCAGGCTCTAGTGCTAGAGCGTCAGCTGTTCAAAAAACAAGTTATAAACATCAAGATTCTTGTGGTATTTCCAACGCCTAAAAGCAACTGATACCAGCAAATACTCTGGTATTGAGGCTATTAGAGGCTACTCTACCTCAATAACTATGAATAGCCTGCACTGTTAATTGCTCTATCAATATACATACATGTAGACTGAGTGGTGCTATGAAACTCTTGGACCCAATTCACTTCCCCACAAGATGTTAACATAGCTCTCAACTCCTTTGCAAGAGAGCACAACATTTTATGTCAGTATCTGGGGGGGTTTAATCCTTCAGGTAATAGTTTGGGTTTTTTCTTTTTAAACTATGTTTGGCATGAACTGCTCTTATAGAATGGTTTAAGCATTTCCACTCTTGAAGAAAGTTAAAGCTAGAAACCCTATTAAACATGGTCCTGACTAGGAAAAAACCACACACTCCATCACAGCACCTTCCCAGAACAGAGACCCCTTACCTCCAGGCTAGTGCAGTTGACAAACAGGACACTGAGCAGCAGCCTCTCATAATCCACAGTGTGGTCACAGGACATCATCACCTCACCACTCACATCTCGAGAGAAGGTGGAAGATTAGCCCTGTAGACAGGCATCTGCTTTCAAGCTACAGCAGGAAGGACCAAGCCAGGCCAGTAGCAATACCTACCCACAACACACACGTGCCAGGAGTAGTTACCAAGTTCTCTGGAAAACTCAACTTCCATTCCATCCCTGTGACAGGTCACATTCTCTGCCAAGGGAAGACCACAGTCAGCTCCACCATCACCCTCCTGGAGGCACCCACCCTGCAAGCCCTCCAGCTACCCATCCCTGCACCAGAGACCCTTTCCGCACCAAGGCAGAGGGGAAGCAGCTCCAAGCAAACCTAAAGCCCACATCCACACCACTACCAGCCCAGAGAGGCATCATTACCCAAAAGATCCTGATCCCCCAGGCCATCAGCGCAAGGGACTAAGGGCAGCAAAAAGCCAAACAGGAGCAGTAACCTGCAAGAAGAACAGGACCAAATGAGAGAGCAGAGAGACAAGGACTCAGCTCCCCATCCCTCCCCCAAACCCCACTCACCATAGCCTTGAGCTGCTCAAGCACAGCTGCTCTACAAACAGCCCCATCTTCTCTCTGCCACCACAAGCTTGCTCTTCGCCTGCCCGGGGAGGATTATATAGGCCCTGGTGCAGACTCCACACAGGTGCAGCCTTTCTGCTGCCTGGGGGACTGGGAGCTCACACCTGCCTCCCGCTGAGCTGCAGCCTCCTTGCTGTGAAGAGGAGGGCTTGCAGGAGACCTTAGGGTGATACTGAGTCTTTGGCATGGGTTGTTGTTTCCCTCTATTTTTAAGGCATTTTTTTCTTGCTCTGATAGTTTACTCCCTTTATTTCCTTGTCAGGTGTTGCACAGAAAAATGCACATCTTTTAGCAATGATTTTTTAAAAAGGAGATTTCTGTGCCACTTTGATTTTCTCATAGTTTAAAACAATTCCACCAGTAGATTTGTATGTAACTGAGAATATTTTGTTCCCTTTTGAGCAAATATGTAATGCTGATATAGATCTAATTAGGAGGAAAACATGAGTGGCAGGTTAAGGAAGAGAAGTCCTAGATCAGATCTTTAGACTGGAAGATCTCTGCAGGCTTTGGTCGGACTGTCATTGGTCAAAGCTGTAGGGAAGAGGCCTGGGAAGAAAAAATCTCATATTTATGTTATCTTTCAGCTTCCCCAATGCTTTTGAACTCAGACAGACTTGTAAAAAAACCCCCAAACCTTGTATTTTTAAAAGTAATTGAATTCTTGAAATGTGAGAAAGCAAAAAGATAGATCATAGGAACAGAGGAAAATTAATATTATGGAATAGTAATTTAGGAGTGGGATGTTACATTGGGCTTCAGGGAATAATAAATTTTGTATTAATGTGCTATATAATCATGTAAAATGTATTAATTTATATTTCTTTTTACAGTTATAGACCTGTGGCTAGAGCAGATTTTAGAGTTTCCCAGCCCAAGTGACAGTGGCCTCATTTCTCTTAAAGATTTAGAGTTGTGAGAAACAGCTTCTCTATCAACTGCTACCAAACTGCTGGGAACTTGATGGGACAACAGCACGGGTGGAGGCAGGTAGCTGCAGAGCATGGGATTGCCATCAGTGCGCTGTGTAGCAAAGCAATATTATCATACAGGCAGAGTAGATGACTAGTGTGAGTAATTTAAAAACGTGCATTCTTTAGAAGCATCTCTTTAACTCTCATCCTTGTGAGAACACGGCAAATGCAGAGTTAAAGCTATTAGGCAAGTGGGGACACCAAGTGTGCACAACACCAGTCACAGCAATAAGCAGGCACTAGCTTGGATCCGTAACCACACCAGAGTAAATAGCACCTGATGTTAATAGCACAAAAAGAAATTGCGCTTCTGCTTTTGCCATCAATAGGATTAGCATGCAGATAACCTTTGGCAAGAAATTAACTTCCCAGAGACTCCTGAATTCACAAACATACATCACGTACCTTTTTTTTCCTCTCTTTTTTTTTATAATGAGATTCATTGTTTTCAAAAGCACTGATTATACAGAAAACTAAGGAAACAAACTCTGAAGCCACAAACAAGTTTATTGTACTATGTATCTATTATTATTTAGCTTGGGTTTAACTAACACAGTGGGGGAAAAAAGTGTTTCAAGTACACATCCTTTAAAGAATTACACAAATGAGGTACTTTTAGGCAGTCAAATCTGATGTAAAGTCAAACTTGCTCGTCATTTCCCCGCCCCTGATTCCCAGCTTCATTAAGTTGGTGGAAAAGCTGTAAGCCCCAGGGAGCTTTGGATCATGTTCCCAGCATTTGGCTGACCCTGGGCTGGTAAAAGCTTCATCTCGCATCACGACGGAGTGATGCTGCTAGCGTGGGGGAAACCTGCAGAGCCCCGGCCAGCAGCAACGCACGGTTCCTTCGCAGAAGGACAGCCTGTCCTCGCCTGCTGGAGTTAACTCAGGGGTTTGCCAGCTCCCAAATGCCTCGTAACAGGTTGTGGCTTGTGTAGCTGAAAGGTAATGTTGGGCCAGACAACGTTCAACAGTTAGAGCAACACTATTGCCACAGTCACCACAACTGGGTTTGCCCTGCGGTGCAAGTTACCGATCTTCAAGAAGGGAGGTTTGTAGGATGTAATTCATCAGCATGTGCTAAAATAATTAGTTGTTGCTTCACTTAACATGTCTGAATTTGCAGCTTAAGCTACAGAGGTAAGACGGCCATTCCTCCTTTCAAAAAATTCATTTCCACCTCTCCGAGTTGTTGAGCCTGTAACAGTAACTACGGCCTGAGTTACAGGTAAACAGCTAATTCATGCCCCGAAACACAAAACTATCCCCATGGCTTTCTCTTTTTTTTTCTGCTGCAAAAACCTGAAAAACCTCTCCCAATCCTCTGCTTTTCTCTTTTACTTGTTTGATTTTCTAACTGTTGGGAAAAAAAGCATTGCCCAAGAGCAGTGCTGAACACCCCCGAGCATTGGGGCGTTTCATACCGTCTCTGGAGAGCACAGATCACCTCAGCATAGACGCACTTTCCTATGGGCTTTGGTTGTCCCTGTCCCTCACACACTGGCAGCAGGACGGCATTTGAGACACCGATGAGCTCAACGTGGTTTTTCCTGGGACTGTTTGTAGCACTGATGATGATATCATGGGGAAAAAAAACAAAACCAAGAAAAAGGCTTTAGCAATGCAAACAGCCCAAATGGCAGGTCAGAACTCCTACTTTTGGGCATTTGCAGCAAAAACACTTATTGCAAATGTCACTGTGATACAACAGATAGCGTCACTGCTTCTAGCCCTACGGAAGTCCCCCAGTCTGCTTTTATATACCCAGCATGACCGGGCGTTGAGGTGTGCAGGTGAGGAGAGACAGGGCTTTGGTAGAGTTGGCTTTATTGCCTTTCAATTTTACGTATCTTTCCCTATTGATTAGGGGCTCGCTCCTGAAATGACGTTTGCAGGCAAACTGCGAGGGCTGCCCTTGGACCCCTCGAGCACGGCTACACCTGAACAAAGACCATGTCAGGATGGGTCTCGGGCAGCACCGGCATGGGTCACACTCAACCTCGCTGTGGGAACGGGGCTGCTCAAGAGGACATCCAGCAGCAGTGTTCTCAGGCACCGCAGTTTTGCCTCTCTAAGGAGTGAAGAAATAAGCTTTTATTGCTGTTTAAATGTTGTTGTCATCTCTGAATTGCGTAGCCACAATTACCCCGTGTGACTAATTTCATTCTTCTCTAAGCTCATTAGTTCCAAGGATCTCATTAGACAAGCAGAGCCTTACTTGCCTCCCCTTGTATGGCCTTTATCATACCATGTTTGGTGCTTATAAAAGTTGCAATGAGGAAATGTGCTGGATAATACCTCATGCAAAACAGATGGCACAACAAAATTGCTGTTCAGACCGGGCTTTGAGTTATCTAGAACAACGTAACTAATGATGCTGTAGTCTTTCAATCTAAATAGTTTGTTTAACTGGTAATATTTTATTTAAGATAGTTCTTAAAAAACTAGAGCAATAATCAGAGACAGCAAAATCCAGTAACAAATCAAAACTGCTAGTTAAATAATTCATTAGCTTACAACACCACGTACCATCACAACAGAGTTTCTCCTGAGCCTGGTAAGACATTTCAATTGGAAGTGGAACGGTTTTGAAGTTCTTTTCAAGCTCCAAAAGAAAAGCTTCATTCTAACTACTCAGGGAGCTGAAAAAGTTCACAATTTTGAGCTTTAGTCTCAAAAGAAAAATCTCCATTCGGGCTGAGAAATTTAGCTCATTTGATGTTGAATCATTTATCGCATTTTAAGTTGAGGTTTTTGGATGGGACAAAGATGAACAAATACCAGGAGTTTAGAAACAGATGGAGATTTTGTTTGGTCTTTTCTTTTTCTTTCTTTTTTGTGATGCCCACTTTTGTGACATAAATAATAATAAAGCTTGCAAAGTCCCAAAGCTTCTCTCCAATTGATGGGGGTTTTGCTTTACTTCTAATTAAAACTTGGAACAATGGTTTCCCACTTAGCATGATAGAGAGTAAATTTCTTTTAAAATCAGTATTTTCAGATGTTAGCTGATAAAAATCACCCTGAGATCAACACTTTGTGTGCTGAATTAATTAACAGAAAAGCAAATTAATGTACTTCTGTAGTAGAAATCAATAATCTTGAAAAACGAAAAGGTCTCTTTTGCCACCAACTCACTTCCATTGGTGTAGCTAGCAATGCGAAATGTCAACATACAAGAAAATTGCTGTCTCCTCTCTTCTACTTGGCACCAGTGGCATAGGCAGTATGTGCCTTGGTGATCATTTTACACTCTGGAGAGTAAAAGAGCTCACACTACTCAGTAAAGGAAATAAAATTGAATGGCATCAAGAAACAGCTAATCTAATATATACATAAAAAAGTATATGTATTACCTGTCTTTGTTCTGCAATAGCTAGTTTTTTCTAGTAGCTGCAATTTTAACTCAGTTTTGAGCCTGGTTAAATAGAAAATGGAATAAATGACTGCATTTTTAATTAGAAAATTATTAATGGCAATGCAGGGAACTTGAAAAAGGGCTGCGGGTAAAACTGTCTTCTAATGCGGGGATGGAGGTGGCCTGGGTGAAGCACAGCCCTTCCTCTCTGCCCTGAGACGGCAGGAGAGTGCCGGGGATGACTGTGCCTGTGGGTGCCATGAAGGAAAACCAGGGCTTTCGTTTGCTCCTACCTAGACTTGTTTATTCAAAGATTCAAACCTGTCACGGGATCTGACTGACCCTCCTTGTGCTCATGGAGGAAAACGTTGGTACAAGTTTACTCCTGAAGAGGTCTTCAATCCCTGTCTGAGAAAATAATTGAGAGAGAAAGCCCATTTGGAGAGGTCCCCGGTGTATTACATGGGTGGCATTGTGGGAAGTAAATGAGGTGGCACTCCATTCAGTAATTGCACCAACTCTGGACAATGAGTTGGTTTGGAATTGCTACTGCTTCTGTAATGGGGCATAATAAGCAACAAAACCTCACTGCTAATTGCTGAGGGTAGATTCTCTAAGGTACGGGTTAATTCAGTTAGTCATAGAAAACAGCTTGACAAAAAAGTAACATTTATCTGGCAGCTGTTGTGAATGTGACCAGAATAACAGCCAGCCTGCAGCATTTTATTAAGCAGCAGGCAGTCTCTTACTGATTTCTTCTCAGCTGCCGTTTTAAAACTGACCTTTTGCATGGGTTTCTCTTAGTAAATCTCTTGAACCTAAAAATTAGAATTACAGACCAATTCTATAAGCTTCTACTCACAGAGGTAGCCCTTAACACCACTGAAATCAGGGGAAATGATTTCTAAAGCGAGAAGTGGTTATGTGAGATGGGGACCGGACCCATCGGCTCCCAGGTCAGGACCACAGTGCCCAGGCTGGGGCGGTGGGTTCAGGCCCATCACGTTTCCATCTCTTGAGTTCCCTGTGCTATCCTGAGGAAATGCTGCACATTTTTTGCATCTAAACCAGAGATTACAATACCCGTTAGATGACTTCGTATTTGCCAAGTGCCTTACGATCCTCTGATGAAGTACAATCTGCAGTTAAAAGGCTCACACTAGTTCGTGGTTTTGCCTGCTGTGACTTGTGGACCTGCTGGCGGATTTATCCGACCACCACCCTGGTCCTGACAGGCCTGTTTCCATCCGCACATCAATCCCTGTGCATGAAACGGCTTCATGGATGTGCCTGGTTTGGCGGGGGAGAGGCTTGTTTTTAAAGGCAGCAGCCCAGTAACTGATAGGTTACAAAGGACTTCACCAGTAAAACTAACTGCTCATGCATTTCATCCTATCAAAACTCAGGGATACCTTAGTACTTAGGGTGAAATCTGGTCGTACTGACATTCACGGCCTTTTGAAGATTTTTTTCAGGTTTTGAAGGTTTTTTTGAAGTTCAAGGCCCTTTTGAAGTTTTCGCAGAACAGCTGGGCACAGACACAGAGAAGATGAATGAATCCCCTCTACGTTTAAAGAGTGAAATATGCAACAAATGGTAAACGGCAGAGCCACCTTCCAGAAAATGAAAGCATTCACCACACCATCACCTTATTACCTATGCAGAGCTCTAGAAAGTTGTCTGCTAGGATGAACTTTGCCTCCTCATTTCCATCCTCATGGGGATGTCTCAACTTGTAATCATTAATGAACTATGCCTGTTACGGAAGGGTGACTGTACAGTCTGGATATCGTTCAGAGCTGCTTTGGGAAACCAGAAGTTAGGGAAAATGTCCAGCAGGTATCACAAAGCAGCAGCCGACGGCAATTTGGACCTCTTGAAAGAAGCCACGAGGAAAGACCTCAATACTTCAGATGAAGATGGGATGACGCCCACCCTGCTGGCAGCATACCATGGGTATCTAGAAGCTCTGGAAGTCATATGTCGGAGGGGGTAAGTCAATCAGCCTCCACTGCTTAAAGCCTCTGCCTTAAATCTGTAATGAGTGCGTCATTTTTCTAATGCCCCGATGACCTCAGACCCAAAAGGCTGAAAATCACAGTCATTTCTTTCAATGCATTGCCAAAATTCATTCACAATGGCCCAGAACCTGCAAGCAGGTCTGTATGTGCGGTCAGTGAAGCCGCATCGACATCGGCGGGACCGCCTCATACATGGAGTCTGCAGGGAGCGGTTAGTAGGAGCAGGGCTCTGGGACCTCGCCTCGCTGTAATGGAGGAGAAGTTGGCCAACAACCTGTGATTATAACATGTCTTTGAAACTGGCTCTAGATAAATGCAGTTTGAAACATTTTTAGCAAAAAATCTCTCCCATTTGCTTCCAAAGTGCAGTTAGTAGACACCTGTGAAGGTTTAATGCTTTCCAGAGGCAAGTCACAACGGATAGTTTTGAGACAGTAACATCTAAAATTGTTATTTCTCTGCTTTTTATAGTGTTAGCAACTACCATCACGATAAAAATGATAATACTGTTTCAGAAGCTGCAGTATAATACTTGCAAACCTGGAAAAAAAAAGAAAAAAGTAAAGGAAGGTTTTCTACAGGTTTATTTTCTAATAGTAATATTTCTATTTGTTATCATTTAAATGTACTACATGCTTAAAATGTATTATTGAAATGGTAATTACCTCCCCACCCACCATACTGTCTTGCTTGGAGCCTACCTTTTAAACTGTGATTCTGTAATAAGATCTGATAAAAGAAAATCTGCTGTTATGTAGAGATAAGTTAATAAAATATTCTTTCTGGGCTGAGATGAAGATTAAGTTGACCTGTATTTTCAATCATAATAGTTTAAAGGAGATTGGAGGGAAAAGTTGAATAACTATTCGGATGTATCTCAGTTTTCTTTTATCAAAAATAGAATTGAAAACATGGAATAAAAATAGGTTTTTCATAGATTTGCTTTATAGCTCATTGAGCTCAGGTGTGGCTGTAATAACACAGTAAAAAAGACCTTTGGACTGCATGGTTATTGCTGTACCCCCAAGAGAAGCAAAAATAGATTGGCAGTTTTTCAACTCGTATAATTAAGGCAGCTCCAAGGAAGTATCTAAAGTCAATAATGGTTTGTCCCTGAACACCTAGAAGACAGAGCAACTAGCTAAGGAACAAATAACAAAATAATTTTTTTCAAAATTTGAGTGAAAAATGTCTTCCACCATATAAGCTGATAGAAGTCACAGAGGATGACACGAAGATCAGAATTTCTATGTATTTGCTATTTAACATATTTCTAACTCTTTTTCTTGGTAGAGGACAGCTTTGGGACAGTATTGCCCTCAAAACCTTCAAACATATGCATTCAGTTCTATGTTAATCCAAGATTTTTTGACATGATCAGCAAGCTGGGGCTGTCAGAGATATGGCTGTAGTCTCACCGGTTTTCTTGGGAGAAGCTGAATTTTGGAAGACATTCAATCTGTTCTGCAGTCAGTTAATGTTTTCCTGTGAGAAAGTACTTTAATTATTTTCAACATTTCAACAATTTCAACCTTTCCTTGAAGAGGTTTCCTGACAAAGGCACTGAGATACAGGATGGTTTTCTTTAGAGTGGTTGCAGATTTTACAACTCTGAAGCTTGCAACACATTCAGCTCTTGGAAAATGTAGCAATACTAACAATAAGCCCCTTTCATCTTGAAATAATTTATCTTCCCAGGCATCAAGAGATGTTTTCTCTGCTTGCTTTGCAGGTACATGAATAAAGGCAAGACCAAGTAGCAGATCTGCTCTCTTTTGTGTGAGCCTCTTTCTTGGGAAAGCAGGGAAAAGAGGAGTATGAGAATCCAAAGTATATGTCAAACCTTATCCAAAGTCCCACTGAGCTGGGAACAGACACTCTAGTTTGTCAATTGTTTGAGGCTCAAAGGCTGGCAGGCTCCACAGGGAAAAAAGACCACAAACAGCTATGAAGGGACCTGGGAAGGATGGATGACCCAGCACTCCCAAGGCTCAGGATAACGCAGCCTGTTTGCTAATGTGGGAATTAAGGGATCTAGCACGGTCGGCCACAGTCAGGCAGTTCCCCAGGGCAGAGCCACAAAAGCAGAAATATGTACACATGGTTTCCATATGTCTAAGTGGAGAAACTTTGATCCTCAGCTGCCACCTCCGTGTAGAAACGCCTGCGCTCTCGCAGCCTGGCATGCTCAGAGTTGCCATTGTTTCTCAGTGCGAGCAGCTCCATGTCTCAGCCCTGCGGGGACCCCCAACCTCTCCCTTGGCTGTGGCATTTCAGGCTAAAGGATGTTTTCAGATATGGCCCTCAACAAATATTTTCTTCAGAGATACTCAAAGCCAGAGATCAATGCCTGAAGGAGATTTTGTGATAGGATGTGCCATTTAATTCATAGTACAGCTGCCATGGAACAAATCTCCAAGACATTGAAATACTTAAACTCCCAAAAGCAGAAATCCTCCTTGTAAATTTGGCCCCTGGCTCTTAAGTTATTAAAGGTTTTGGGCTACTGTGGCTGCCTTGGTTATTGGTCGATGACTCAAGCTCTGTTCTGAACCATTACTAACGCTGATCCTGCCAAATACGAATTAAAAGATTCAAGCCGATTCTTATCTGCAGGCAGCAGTTCAGTGTGAAGTCAGTGCAAGAGTTAAAAAGAAAGCGGTACTTTTCACTGGATTTAAATTAAATTGAAAAGATGTGGTATTTTATTTTCAAATAAGCTTCTGTTTTTCAAACCCCACGAGCAAAAGCAGCTTAAAGAGAACAAAAGAGCTGAAGAAAAACAACGGGCCTATCTGAGCTTAAGCTAATAGCAATGGAGACAAATGTGTAATCAGGGCTTTACTCCTAATCATTTACCGATTACCCACCAAACCCGTTATTGCATGGGCTCATTAAATATGTATCACTGTGGCAGGGAAGAACCCTCCTAATATTGTCCCTGCATTTGACACGCAAAAGAGAAGACTCACCAAAGAGTCTTTAAAATATTCCACCCAAATCCTATTGAAACAATTTTGCCATTAATTCCAATGAGTGTAAGTTGAAGCCTGAGCCCACAGACAGGCAGGAATTAGAGCTAATGCCACACACGCAGCCAAACTCAGTGCTTGTGTAAGTAGGTGCAGTGCCCTTCTAGAGGATGGAGCCAAGCTGACTCATTTGCATTGGGCTGTACTCCTCATAGCAAAGCTGAGCTAAACATTTAGTATCTGTTCAATCCCACTGCAGTGCTATGCTTGGATACGTCCAGCTCACTGTGTGCTATTTTCCTTCTCAGAGGTGATCCGGACAAATGTGACATCTGGGGGAACACCCCTCTCCACCACGCCGCTTGCAATGGTCATATCCATTGTGTTTCTTTTTTGATCAACTTCGGTGCCAACATATTTGCTCTGGACAACGACTTCCGCACTCCCCTGGAGGTGGCTGCCAGCAGAGACCGCAACGAATGTGTCCGAATCCTGGACAAAGCTGCAACCGAGCAGAACATGCTGAACCCAAAGAAGGTCTCCAAACTCAAAGCGCAGGCCCAGAGGAATGTGGAGAAACAGATCAAGGAATGCGAGAAGCGCCAAGAGAAACACCAGCATGAAATGAACCGGAATTACATGAAAGAAAAGGTTGGCACAGTAAATTCTTCCCGAGGGACACAATCCAGAGTAAAGTTGCCTAGTCTCTTTGCTTCAAATACAACAAGTCCTTTCTCCAAAAATCTAAAAGATACCTTCAAACTGAAGGCAAAAAGGACAGCTGACAGCACAAGAAGCCAGGAAACACAAAGCAATGACCAAGAGGGTGGTACGGGTAGGAGAACTGTGATGCATTTGTTTGATGAGAAAGAGGAGGATGAATTACTGAATGACCTCGGAGAGAAAAACTTTTCTGATAGTGACAGCCAGCTCTCCATTTTTAAGCGGCCAGGTCTCGGCAAGATTGTATTTGGAAGGAACTTGGCTGCAGATGTAAATCCTGGAACTGTGTCTTCTGAGAAAGAAGGTATAAGCTTTAAAATGTCCAGTGAGCTCTTTCAGTATGAAAATGCTGAGAACGGCCGGGAAGATGATGGTGAAAATGGTGCTGATACCCCTTGGCATGAGGAAGAAGTCATTTGGGATGACGAGGAAGCAGAGAACACGCCCCTTGAGGTATTTCTGGCATCACAGATGCTGGATGAGTTTCTTCCAGTCTTCATGAGGGAAAAAATTGATTTAGATGCCCTGATGCTATGTTCTGATGAAGATCTACAGAGCATTCAGATGGAGCTTGGGCCAAGAAAGAAAGTCCTGAATGCCGTCAATAAAAGAAAAGAAGCACTCAAGAACCCTGGAAAGACTGTAGATACTTGCCTATAAATTAACATCCCTGTTGCTGTAACCTGCACACTGATTCATTCTTTTCCTCTTTCCAGAGAGCATGCAATTCTTTTCAGATGTCTGCTAAAGCCAAAGGCAGAGAGGTTACCAATTGCTTTAGAAAGTGCAGCAAGGACAAAGATTTTTTTCTCTGGATAGATGGCTGTGGTGTGCAGGGTATTAATTCAAGCATATTCTGCCAAAAAGAAAGAATGTGAAGGTAAAAACCCCAAAGTTACAGATTTAAACCTTTTTCTCCCTAAACTGTTTCTGGGGATTGGGTTTCTTCTCATTGGAATAACTTAAAATATCAGTGAAGGCCAGCCACACTACATTCCTTAATAAAGCCCTTCCCTTCTTCTCCAAAACCACAATGCAAAGAGCATTCCCAAAGCTTGAGAGCTTTGAGATTTTTCCATTCGCTTCTGTTAGGTTGCTACAAACCACCCTCCCCAGTACTGATGATACGTTAGAAATAGCATCTGAATCTTGATTTCAGCTATGGCTTATTGACTCTAATAGCCTCTGAATGAATGTAAATAAGACTAATTTAGAGCCAGTTTCATGTTCTTGTCAGTGAAGTGTTTTGCTACTGTATTGATATTAATTTAAAAATATATGAAGTACCTTGCCAAGAGATGTTTGGTGTGAGTTGTATATTCCTTTTTCTTGTCTCATTAGACTGGACCCAGTTGCCAGCATCCATCATGCCCTAAATGGCATCAAGACTGCAGTACTTTTAACTACAAGAAGCTGAGGGTTTATTTTCAACATTTTTGATCTGGTTTGGTATATCCTCAGCTTGGTTCCTATAGCGTGCATTTGCCATGTAGTCCCAGAAACCAGGACTCTCATCACCCAGCATTTTCTGTTGATTGTTGTCGGCCCCAGCCTGAAAACTGCATGTAACACACCCACCCCCAGCTCATGAAAAGAGAAAGAAAATGAGACTGTGCTTCTGTGGAAGCTCCTGTTCTTTGCAGTCTGTCTGGAGGCATTCACAGCAGAGTTCCCTTCATCTCTCTTAGGCCTGTTCCCTTGGGAAGACAGCACAATCTGATACAAATTAATCACTCCAGTTGAGTTTTGTGAACCTAGTAAGGTGCTTGTAGCAGTCTTGTTCTGCCTAAGATCTCAGATTTTAGAGGCACAATTATTAGCAGGACTTTTACCTTTAAATCTCTTTTTATAGCTTTCCATGAGTTAGCTATCGTTTTTTCCTTAAGGCTATACTAATCCTAGTTAATAATCTATTTTGTCATGCTTCCTTCTTTCCACATCTTCTTGTTACTTTGATTTGTATATTATAATTCCTTTTCCTGGCTGGACTTCGTACTGCACTCTTTCCTCCTTGGATTCCTATACTTAAGCAGGCTGATATTTTCTTTTATTAAGCAGTCACATCAGAGTCCTGTTCTGCACAACCTTAAGTGACTGCTGTGCTTAGCACAGTAGTTAAATCAGACAGCATGGCCCCAGACTCTGTGTTATTAATCTGCTGGGTTGTTTCCATTTTGGCTCAGAAACCCCCAACTGTTTAACAAAGCAAGAAGGAAATGATGAATCTTACATATTTGAAGGCATATGATGAGTGGATTTTGAAGGGCCAAATCCTGTCATTCTCAGGCACATAACTGATGTATTTGCTGGTTCTTTACCTGCCCAAATGCTTGTGACCTGCCCCCAACACACCATCAAAACATCAGTGAATGGCCTCACTCACGGAGGACCTGTCCAATAACTGCCATTATCACAGATCAGCTTCAGCAGCTCTGTGATAGGCCCCCAGTATCTCTAAATTGCACTGAAAATCTGCCTCTCTGCACACCCATCTGTAAATCTGCCTGACTGCTACAGCCTCTGACAACCAGAGATAACGGGCAGAGACTACCTGCACATTAATTGCCTCAGGTGTCACAAGTATCCAGCATGTTTAGTATGTCCCATGGAGCTAGCAGAAAGGTCTATGGGAAGGAGTTCCCTGTCCTTCTAGAACTGCATCTAGAGACTGAATAAGAAGCCCCAGAGCACCCCACATGACACATTTTTTAGGCAACTGAATCAACTCCGATATATCTATCTCCTTTTAAAATGAACTGTAAAAAGTGCAATAGTGCTAAGTCCTTTTCTTGCAGGGTGGTCCTGGAAATTGGCCTCTGGTATAAAGTAACCATGTGGAACAACTCGGGAAAAAAGTAATAAACAGGAACACTCACATTTCAGTTTTTTCCACTTATGTGCTTTGCTGTTCCCCGAATTTTTTCGCCAACCCCTTTGTTTCTTTTATAATTTGAGATATTTGAATTAGTGAATCCCAGATCTGACTCCTTAGTAACATTCGTACAGCACGGTTCAGTTAGAGACACTTTATGTATCACATGTGCAATCTTACAGCCCAATCCAAACCCAAATCATAACACCATGGGATCTCACATGATTACAGCCCTGCCAAGCACAAGATTCTCCTTCCTTAAGGATTTAATATTCTGCACTGGACAGACAGCAAGAGGAGGGAATGTGCAGCATGGGATAATGACTGCAAAACTGAGTATCACAGTGGAGCGGGGCAGTCTCAATTTATTTTCCCCTTTACATTCAGCGATCATATTAACTGAGAGAGTAGTCACTGCAACAACTTGAATACTTTCTTCCTCATCTTCAAAAAAACCAAACCACCAAAAGTAATGGACAACAAAATGAAAGTCAAAGAAAAACAGCAGCATCTATTTAATTTTAACATAAACGCAAGTTACACAATTTCCTCAGACTCTGATTTGTAAGAGAAGGAAACATGGAAATTAAGGCTATTATTTCCCCTCAAAAAAAAAAAAAATCTAAAGACGGCATCCAAGTAACTCCCATTGTAACCGAATCGAATCCTCTTCATGAATTCAGAGGTACAATGCTGAAGCCAGGCTCCCAGAACCTCCTATTGCCAATGAAAGCTGAGAACACTGTGGGTTTTCAGAACCAAGGTTTTGGACTGGTTCCATCAACTTTTAAAGTGCATAGTCTGTAGAAGAGTACATGTGAAAACAAACTGTATTTATCTTCTTCCCAAACACTATGTCTCACTTCAAATTACAAACCTTGTTTTACACAGGCACAGAACTGGGATAATATTATCATAAAAAGTAAGTACAAGTTCCCATACAGTTCTTCAGTTACGGAACATCGATGGTTGTCACGTTTGTCTCACACTAGTGGAGTTCTCCACTGCTGAATTAACAGGCGAAGTCAACACATACATTTCTGAACACGCCAGAAATTACATAGAAAAAAAGAGATGTGGAAAAATAGAAGGGTAATTTCACTACAATTAAAAAATGCAAAGCTTATAGAGAAATTTCTGTTCTTGTTTCTGCTGATATAAACAAGGTCAAATGGAGTTAGATTTCTATCCACACAAACACATCCGTTGGCCCTGCTCACTTACTGGTCTGGTACCCTTCCATGCTAAAACTCTGCAAATTACAAACTGTGCCACTTACTACTTTTTGCCAACTAGTTTACACCAGGCTTATAACTTGGAGTATTATTTACGTCACACCTACACTGTACTCATTAACCTCTTCTATACTTACTTACGCACCGTCAAGGGCTTTAATGCTAACTGCTTCTGAACCTCCTTCCTGTTGCTCTGCTGTATTCTACTGGCATCAATATAGAATGACCATGTCATCTAATCTTTCCGCAGAGTGAAGAAACACTTAATACCCTGCATGAAATAATATGTAAGTAGAAATAAAATTTCGTAAGGCACAACTCGAGCCTGAGACAGGAATTTGTTTCCAGGGCAATAGCTATTTTCCAGCAGATGCTCAATCTTTTGTCAGACAGTTGCATAACAGCACAAAACTGGAACGTTTCCTTATGTAGAACATCACCGCGTTCCTCTGCCAAGAAACACTCGTGGAAATTCCTGCCCTAGCAAATATCCACTGGGATAAGACAACAATTACCAATTGAAGCATAGTCCAGCCAAGGTAAAAATACTTGGTTGTATACTTGAAGTTTATCCTACTGAAATCAATTTGTGCAGTTCCAATCTTCAAGAAGCTTAGAAAAAGAACTTACAAACACCATAAATTAATAAAAAAATCTCCCCACAGAATATAGATAAAAGTTAAATCAAAACACATTTTTAGTACTCACATTTTGGGTGACTCCTTGCAATGAAAATAGCAATATCCCTCTCAGGAAAGTACTAAGGGAGGTACTGAGTATAGTTTACTCCCAGTTAAAATGTACATAATATTAGCTCCGATTTTTTGCACTCTGTCTTCCTGAGCCAGGTCTTTTACAAAAACAGACAGAAATCTAACTGTATGGAGGCATCATTATTTATATAAACTCCTACTCAGGAGGATCTGAGGGCAGAGAAGGGGGACTGTTGGGTGTGAAAGCAATGATGGTGACTTCCAGATCCCATTCTGAGCTGGAAGGGAAGGGGTGCCCAGGAGTCAGGCGTGGGCTGTGTTCCCAGGAAAGACTCAAGACTGGGTTATTGTCAGTGTAGCACTGAAACTCACAGATGCATTTGAAGCACCGTCACAGGTAAATATGATGCCAGAGTCCACTCTCCAAACTGATATATTTTACTCCAGTATGAATTACCTCTCTAAAGACACAAAATATACCCACAGACTTCTGCTACATAAATAATTAGGTAGGAAAGGTATTGATTCCAGAATTATACCAGACTATATAAAAATACTCTTGTTAGTATCACCGCAAACATCTAATACTTGCCATTACATGAGATACCTGCAGTATTACTAGTAAATGTATCTAATACTTGCCATTAGAAAACTGTAGAAATCAGTCTATTGCTGAAATTTTACTTTTCATTCTTGAATACTCTAGAAGGGCCACATTCAGATAGGATTGGTGCCTTTTTGTTAACAAAAGATCTAAGGAAACTAAGTACAAATCATTTTCTTGGCCTCATTGGCATTGTAGACTTCTCTTAGTTACCAGCTGACCATGAGTCATAAACAAATTTTGCTGCTACTGTATCTTCAACCGCCATCCCTGAAAAAGAATTAAAGTCATCTTCAAACAGTCGTACAAAATAATTTAGCTTCAGAAGGGAACAGAAGGACTCAGGAAATTATCTAAGTGGACAGGAACAGAAATCATTCCTCCTCCCAAACACCTACAGTGTTACATTCAAAGTTTATAGCCATCACGTAACTGTTAGGTGTGCTATATGAAGTTAATGCAATCGTATGAATCTAATTTTCAGTGTTCGTATCACAACTTGGCCCTTTCAGACCTCTTTCCCCCAAACATCAACTCCAACCCCACAATAGACTGCCACATTGTCTGTAGGTCAGACAGACTTCAGGGGCATAACAGCAGGACGTTCAGGTTGGAGCTGTATTAATAAATGCTGCAGTCATGTGCTGAACAATTGTGAAGTGGGAAATGTACTTCTTCCTATTGTTTGTTTGCCTTCCTATCACTTTTCATTACATCAGTCCTGCTAGATAAATAAAAAGGGAAATAAAAAGAGAAAATGCAAATCACATTCTAGTTTCTTCTGGACAGTGCATTACCACAGCAGTTTTGAAGACTATCAGCAGCTTTCCCACGCATGGGGGACCTAATAAATAACAAGGCATTGTTTTCTGTCAGACTTGTACACAGGAGGGGTTGTTCTTACCCAGTGATTTAAACACTGTTGTTTTCTCAGGCAGGGCTGGTTTCGTACCCTTCACTACCTCACCCAGCTCAGCAAAAATCTCTGCCTGTAAAACAGATACATATTTATACAAAAACATAGTATCTATACATATGTTAAGAGAAAAACCTTTCTTCTGAATGACTTCAAAAGAAAGAAGTCCTCCAGTTCTGCTATCCCAGAACTGATTTCCTTTCCATGCTGAAGCAGGTCAGTATTCAGACAAATAATACAGAAACTGGACAGAAATCAGAGGAATGGAATGGTTTTCAGAAAAAAAAAAAAATAAGGCAAGCAGCTGACAGACTTTCCTCAGTCAGTAAATTACAGTGGATAGCTTGCTACTTATCCTACAAAATACATGGGGTTCCACACACCTTACTGTATCTGGACCTCTTATATTAAACCCCAGAAATGGAAACCATATTTGTACTGCAAAAACTTTAAAAGAGGAAGAAACCTCCATTAAACCTAAAAGAGCGCCTGCCATCAAATTTCTGCAGATCACTGTCTGCTTGGCTTCTGTCATCCATTCTCTAGAGGCCTGATGTGTGTCAATCACACTGAAATATTATGGGAATAAACTTAGAAGTTTTAACAAATAGATTTGAAAAATATTTAACATAACTACCAAACAGTGCAGGAAATGTAGGTCTTTCAAAACCAATACTTTGTTATTGTACACAAAGGCCAACACTGAAAACATGCTAATGTAATATGGTACCATGTAATGGTTGATACAGAGGTTGCATGGTTTTGGCATAGGCATATAGAAGCCTCGGTGTGAAACCAGTAGATCTTTCAGCCTGTGCCTGGAAAGCGTTAACTACGTCTGATGCTCTAAAAAGTTTCAGTGCCGCACATCATCAGTATCAACTCATTTCAAACGCAAGACAATTGCCACAAAAATAAAGTCCATAATTTAAGAAAGTCTTACCCCTGATAATATAACATCTCCCGATTCCGTAAGAGCAGCCTCTCTGGAATCCACAAACAGAACAGAATTCTTCATCAGTTCATCGTCCAGTTCTCTCCAGTCTGGTCTGCTTGCTCCAACAGCTAAGACAACAAAACTTATGAACTTGGGAGGAACGTTTAAAAAAATTCAAACCACATGTTGTCCAAAAGACATGTGTGAAGTAACAACAGACATTATTGTGGAAACGTAATATACAAACAAACTGATATTAGCACTGGAGACATGCCGATTGATAAAACAACAAAAAAAATATGATGTGCCTGAGCAACTGGGAAAAAACCTGGATTTCTCTCAACCAGGCCTCAGCTGTAACGCTGACATATATATGGCCTGTTTCTGTAGGGTGCTAACCCCCTAGATTTCCACTGATGTCAATGAAGGATGATATTGGGTGCAACCTTCCAAATTATAGCTCATTAAGATGTACAGCACCCTTGACCTCTAGTCATGCAGATGCTGCTACCAACAAAAATCTTACATTCCTCATAACACAGCCAGAACAACTGAAATCAATCAGCCTTTGCATTTCAACCTGCTAAAGCATTAAACTGCAGCTCTTCAGGAAGCAGAAGCTAGTTGTTTTGCTGGCACTGTTTCCACCTCTTTCGTACGCTAGTCAAACTGCTCCTTCCAAATAATGCTGACAGAGAGGAGAAGAGGAAGTAGTTCTGCTTAGCCCTTCATCATCTCATAACTTTACATTTTTCTGTTGGTATGTGTAACTATATATAGCTACAAAACAAGCCTTTGCTAGGAGCCTTGAAAACTACACCGATAAATAAGCATGACATAATTACTCTGTACGGAGAACAGAAGGCACTGTTAGAATAAACGTTGATCATTTGGTGACGCAACTCAGAAGATGATCTTAAGGTTATACAGACTACAACTCCTCTGCAGACAAACAGTAAACCATTTCTGCGACTGCCGAATTAACAGGTTTTTGATGCTTTTTATTTTTTAAACCGAGTTAACTAACACCTAATACAGCTGCTCCAAAACATTCAATATTTGATCTGTCAGTAGAATACCCTTATCAGCAGACTCTGGGTAGCTGAGGCATAAGAAAATCATCTCCCTTTGTCCATTATCTCTTGTACCCTTGTCTTTTATTAATCGTTACCCAATGCCCTTAATTTTATAGACCTTTCATTTGATCCAGACTGTGTTTGTTATGTGTCTATAGAGAAAAATAAGATTTGAAGAATCCCTCTATTATCCTGAACAGATGAGAATCCAAGTACTGTGCAGCAAAGACTTGCACATGCAGACAGAGAGTTTAATGTTACTAATTAGGATTTTTAAACCTATAGTCTTCTATTATTTCCTTCTAACTTTATAAGCAGTACAAGTTGAGCCGGTTATGGATTTTCACTTATCTGGAGAAAGTGAGAACAAATCAAGGAGTTTAACTTTTTAAATACAGAAAGACCACTTTCAACTTGTTATGGGCTAAAAAAAGATAAAATAAAAGTTATACTGTAGTTAAATATTTTTACAAATTGTCCAACTGCTACAGAATAATAAATTCCACATTGCCTGAATGCCTCTTCAAACAGCACAAATGCCTCAGTGGAGGGAAAAAAAAAAGGCAAAGAAACGAGAGGGATCTTTGTGTATGTGTTGCCTCACTGACTGTAGACCTTAATTGATTTTGGTTGTACTTCTGGCTTCCATTCTGTGACATAACACAGACAACAATATTCAATGACAAAGGACTAAACTGAGTTAAAAAAATTGGTAGAATGCTGCTGGAATGTGGGACCTTCCTTTAAATTGTTCCCTCTGACAAGTTGTTTTTGTCTTATTACCATGCCATTTGGAAAGTGCACAAGGTCATCTGAACCAGGCCCACAATTAATAAAATAAGCAAATGGGGGCATGTCCAAATACTCCAAGCAATAGTGTGGCAACATTATTATAAAGACAGAAAAAAAAAAAAAGCACCCCTCAAACCTCACCATAATTAGAGGTCAAATTCTGAAGTTCTTAACTCAGTTATCACAGTTTTTTAACTCAAGTGGGGAAAAAAAATAAAAAAAAAAAAATCAATGTGATCAGCCCAAAAAGTAACAAATAGAGGTGAACTGGGTGAAGCAAAGATGACAACTACCAGGGAAACAGTAGACTGAGCAGCAATCACTTTAGAAATAACATGTTTGTACACGTTATATAAATGGAGAGCAAGGTGAGCATCAAATGACAACATGGTAGCAAAGATGATGCACCACTAGGGAAAAAAGCACATCCCATGCTCTAGCAAACATCCAGTGCTGGAATATGCAGGAGTTCTGGCTCCAGACATCCAGGAAGACAGGGCTGGGAAAAGCAGTCCTCACTAAAGGGAAAAAGTCAACATGGAAAAGAACATTCATTCTGAGAAGCAGAGAGTATTGCTTTTCAACAGTTTTTGATGCTAAACAATGTGATAATAAATATATCCTTCAAACGATGAGAACATAGCATACCATTGATATGGGCCCCTGGTTTTACCCAGTCTCCAAATAAAATTGGTGTTGTTGCCATAGTGACTGTTACAATCACATCAGCCCCAGTAACTGCCTCCTGAGCAGAAGAGCAGACCTGCACTGGACCATTAACTGAATTAGCAAACTTCACCGCTTTCTCTTTGGTGCGATTCCATATCCTGACCTTCAAGGAAAAAAAGACAAACATATTAGCTTGGAGTATTTCTTCTTGCTGAAACACAACACTGTTTCAGTTTTCAATGGAAAATTACATGTATCCTAAATGTGAGGTTTTTCCCCTTTAATTTTCTCATCATACAAGTGACTAAATTTCATGTGTGTGCAGCTACATTTGAATGACTGTTTTGTAACACCAGAATAACAGCTCCTTGTAGAGCTATATTTATAAGATAAATATATTTATTGAAAATATTTGTAAGGGAAAGTCACAGAAAGCTCGTCCAAGTATGCCATACACAGTAGGATTTTCCTCAGAGAGAAAAAGCCATTCGAAACTTGACTTTGTCTCCAACCCCGCCCCCCCCTTTTTTTTTTTTAAGACCAACATTTGAGCAAGAAATTCTACAGCTGTTCAGAATATTCTTGGGTTCTGTAAAAATGTAATCAAAATATGATTAATCCTTTAACTTCATTGGCTATAGCATGGTTTATTTATATTAAGTGCTCCTGAAACATAATAGAGTCAAATAGATGTATCCTGTTAAGGTGTGTCCATTACCTCTTTAAATGTGAACAGCTCCGTGAAGATATCATAATGGCTATATGCTTGAACACCAGCTCCCAAAATGCACAGCACTTCTGCAAAAGCTGGCATTAACAACTGAACAGTATAAAACACAAAAAAAGAATATGTAAGGACAATATATTAACAGATATGACAAATATATATCAAAATACTACAAAAGAAAGCAGTATCCTTAATCCTTTTAAACAAAAAAATAATGTTTTTATGCAAAAGCTAGTATTGATTCATATTAATATAAACCAATATTCAATTACCACCATATATATATATAATTTCTTTTAAATGCAAAAGCTAGTGTCAATAGCACCAAAGTATATCTTGGCTTGATTCCGGTTTTGAATTATCAGACTCTTGAAATTCAGACTTAACATGCAACAGCATGAGCCAGTGCAAATTCTGGGGCCTCGGCACACTCTAATATTAGTATAATGTGTTACACCTAGGTGACTAATTAAGTGTAAAATGTTGATATTCTGCACTGGCTGAAAACCGGGCTCATAATACCCAAAGCTATCAGTACTGAAAGTGATAGATGCATGGGTAAACTGGTCTTGGGATACTCAAACTAAACCTTCTTTTTCAACTCACTGAAGCCATAAATCATACCACAAGCAGACCTTGGCATTGTAAGAGCCATGATACATATGCATCAGGTATTGTAAAAATAGGGATGGTTCTGAGGAACAAATATTAAAATTCAGTTCTACGATTGCTTTTGGTTTTCTGGTTTAGTTCCTGCCTCTGATTCACCAGTACTTGGCAAAGGTGAAGAGAGGGCTGCTGGAGTGCAGCCTGAAGCCATCCTTGTGTCTTGTTTATGCATTTGCTGTGGCCGCTCGCTTCTGTACAAAAAGCTTTAGAAATGTCTAGGCTCTCAACACTTATTCTGCTGCAAATAAATTGAAAAAAATCTCATTGATTCCATTTTTCGGTAGCAAGAACTCTTTACAATGTTCCTTTCAAAGACTCTGAAGCACTGATTTCAAAGGTTCCTTGTATAAAAGCATGGGTGATTGAAAAGCAAATGCCATAAAGAGGACAAGATGACAACTATGAGCTGAACTCAAACACTCCTGAAAGTTTCCCAAAACAGCAGACGACAATGAAGGATCTGATCTTGAAGTCTCTCCAGCAGCCAAGCTCCTTTGAGGCCAGCAGAGCCTTGACTGTGTAAAAACTGTCAGAACTGCCTGAGTATAGAATGGCTGAGAGGAATGAGGTCCTATAACCTCATGTCCAAGGAATCCATTGTAAATTGTTCTGTCCCTTGGACCAGGGGAAGCTCTTAGGGACAGGTTCTTCACTCCAATTTTACATCAGTTTAGCTCTATTGCCATGGATAGAGTCACACTGGCATGAAGACTGCCACTAACGAAGTGGTGAGATCAGCCTTCAGTCTGATGCAAAGCTGATGGGTGAAAAACAGAGCTTAGTCCCTCTTCTTATTGCCTCGCCCTTTGAGATGAAGACTAAAACCCTGCTGTGCTATGGACGGTGACTGGCTCTCCTCCTGCTATTAGCGGGCCAGCCAAATATAGTTTTAAAAAAGAATTCAAAACCAACTATTTCCAACTGAAATTGAAATCCTGTAAAGCAACATACAGCAAGATACACCTCACCTGTCTTCAGAGACTGAAGTTTATGGCTGTAGTCAGGGAAAGTCAGCTGGACATCTTCCAGTGACAACAGAGAAACTGACAGCCAGCCAGCCACCTCCGGACATGTCATCTATCTATCCTGGGCATCATCTATCTTAAGAGGACCCATATTGCCCCCTGGAAATGTGCCTTTTTCCTCTTTCTCCAGGTCCAGTAAAACCCACCTGTCCTGGCCCGACAGCAGAAAACATACCTCTAAACAAAACTGAATTTATCATCACAGCTGTATCACCCAAAGCCATTAAGGAGCACGTTAAAACAAGCACAAAAGAAAGAAAAATCAGAGAGGAGGACGCCTCAGCAAATGCCCAGAAAAGAGTGCAGAACAAGCCACAGAATCATAGCTCTGATTCCTTCTCCAATCATACATAAAATGTTAAAGCCAGACATGACTCATGCAAAACAGAAAATCACCCCGCTTTTAAGTCTTCCCTGAAGGTACATACGTTATCATACATCTAACTTAAAGATGTATTTGACGAAAGCCATTTACATCATTCCTTCTAGTTATTTTATATATAACACCACTAAATCTGTCCCAATTTGAGAAACAGAAGACATACCTTGGTAGCAATTGCAGAAACTGCAGCTGTTCGTTTTGCTGTAATCACACTGCCATCTAGGACCTTAAAAAAGAAAAAAAAAAAGAGTACCAAGCATTTTCATCCAATTTGTGAATTATGTGATATTACAGGGCACAGATAAAAATATAAAAGTTGGTAATTACTATAATAGCAACCAGAAACCATATAAAATCATGTTTAAACTAGACAGATTCTGTCTATTCCAGTTCTTCCATGTCATTCCACCAGCACAAATGGAGTGAAAACTGGTCAGAGCTGAGCCATCCCTACCCCACACAGCTCTTCATGCACTGTACTCCCCAGCGCAGAGAACAGATAGACAAAACTGCAATACTCTGCACTCCAGTAAGACCAGGGACTGGTGCAAACTGGCAGTGGTTCACGAGTCCTGCACTATCTTGGTCTGTACAAAGGGATGACAAGGAACCACGGAATTCCTTTAATGTGTATCGTACACAGTGGGGCACTCGTGCCTCAATGTGCATTAGCTACTGCATACAAATGAATTAAAAAGCTGACATGTTTTCTGATGCAGTTTAGGAATAAAAGCCCAATATAGTTTTCTTGACCAGTTTCGGCCTTTACTAATCATTATTACTAAAGTGTAGCGAAAATGGTCCATATTCTTAAAAAAATTCTTAAATTCTTTAAACAAACAACAAAAAAATCAGACTCTGAATACTATTCCCTGTTGTATCAATTGTAAATCTGTTTAGATTTAACTTAAGATGGTTCAAGATCAATTCTTTATTCAGCAAAGTTTTTTTTCCTTTCAAATGCAAGGTAAACTTTTCCTGATAATTTCTCTCTCCCAGTCACCCCGTGAGCCATTAGATTCTCTTCAAATCACAAGTAGCAGTAAAGAGCAGAGAGTACAGTTTAACACCTATGAAAGATATAAGGCTTTAGGCCAAATCCTCACTTGGCACAAACGCATTTTCATTGATGATGTAGGTAAACTCAGGCCAATTTACACCAGTTTCAGCTTCTAAGAATCAGAAGGGAGAACTGACCGAGCATCAACAGAGAAGAATGCAGAAGCACACATGAAACTCACAGCTTTTAAAGAACCATTTCTGGGGTCAAACAAGAGGACAGTCGCTTGGTGAGAAGGGACAGAGGAATCCTTCTTGTGCTCATAAAAAGTCACCAACTTGGTTGTCAGAGCATCGTCTGCAGCACTGTAAGCAGGCATGACTCCTAGGAACCTTGTAAGAGAATGACTTACATTACTTACGTACCTTTAGCATGGGAGCCTGCAGCCCCCGGGGTGGTTAACATCAAACGGCTACTGACCAGTTAACCAGTAACTCGGTACCAACGACTTTTTCTGATGCTCCAATTCCTTCCTCCCACCCCGTCCCGTCCCCGCCGCAGGCCCGCCCCCCCGGTGCCGCTACCCCCGTTCCTCGCTCCGGAGAGCCCGCACCTGCTCCCGCCGGCGGCCGCATGCCCTCGCCCCCCCCGCCCGGAGCTCCGCCAGGCCGCCCCCTCCCGGCACCCGCCCCGCCCGCCCCGGCGCCGGGAAGACAGCCCCGCTGCCCGCCCGCCTCACCCGCCGTGCCGGTGCACCGGCACCACGGTGCGCACGGGCTGCACGACACCTCCCTCCGCGCCGGCGGAGAAGTCGGCCAGGGCGGCCTCCAGCGCCGGCAGCAGGAGGCTGGCGCGGTGCAGGTGCTTCTCCACCTCCCCGGCACCGATGAAGACGGGCGGAGTCGAGTCCATGGCGAGCACCGGCAGGGCGAGACGGAGCTGCGGCGCCGTGTACCGCCCCGCACCGCCGCTAAGTACTCGGCGGGGCGCCCCCGCCCCCCGGCCCGGCCCGGCCCCGCTGCCGCCCGCCCCGCGGCCCACCCCGCGCCCGCGCTGCGGGACGCCGGGGTCCCAGCTGCGCCCCCGCGCCCCGCTCCCCTCACAGGCACGGCGGACATCCCCCCGCCCCCGCCCGCCAAGGGCCGGGCCGCGGCTCGAGGCGAGCTCCGACGCCCCGGGAACGGCCCCGCCTCCTCAGGCATCGCCGGTCGCCGCCGCCGCCACCCCTCCTCAGGCACCGCCGTGGGGAAGGCGGTTGCGAACGCCACGAAGTGGGTCCACCGTGATTTATTTACGGTTCGCCACAGCCCAGAGGCACCACCGGGACCCCCGCGCCCCGACGGTGGAACAGCCCCCCCGCCCCGGTGAGCGGGAGGCGGTGGCACCCTGCACGCGTGCGCACCGCCCCGGAAGCCCGCGAGGCGTCGCCCTCTAGCCTCAAGGCGTGAGTCTAAGCGCGAGCAGTAGAGTTGGGCATTCGCTCACTAGAAAGTCGAAGCGGCGCAGGGCGTGCCGGGAAGGCAGAGTCTTCCTCCGGGGCAGCCATCTTGTTCTCCTCGCCAGGGCTGAGCTGAGGGGCGCGGAAGGATGAAGGGGTTCCCAGCGGCCGCGCGTTCCCTCTCGGTGAGGGCGACCTGGAGGCGTTGTGCGCGGTGGGGGAGAGGCGTAGACGGTGGCGACAGTGGTTGTCTGGGCCCAGGCGGCTGCGGGTGGGCCTGACCCCACCCAGCGCCGGGGCGGCGAGCCGGGCTGGCGGGCAGCGGGCGGGCGGGTGAGCGAGCGGGCTGCGTTCGTGTCTGCGGGGCTGTCAGTGAGGGGCGGGAGTGGGAGCCAGGGCCGGGGTCGAGCCGGCCGGCCGGATGGCGGAGCGGGGCGGTGCAGCTGAAGGTCAGACAGGCCGCGGGCCGGGCCCGGGGCGACCTGCGCGCAGCTCCGTGGCTGGGAGCTCCGGCCAGGGCGAGGGGCTCCCCGGGGGCTTCACCCGAGGCCTCTCCGGGGCGCGGCCGACGGGGCAGGGCCGCCTGTGTGGCCGGAAGGAGCGGTCGCCGAGGGGATCCTTTCTCGCTGGGGGACCTTCAGCTGCTTGTGGCAAGCTGGTGCCCTTGGCAAGTGGGACTCGACTTGTCCCGGAGGCGTGGAGGGGGCAGAGCGCTTGTTCTGCTGCAAAAAATGGTGTTGAAGTGGCGGACAGATGAAATATAAGTTGTGTTGGGTCTCTGCTGGAAATGCTCTTTTGAGTAGGATGGCATCTTCTGAGTCACAGTATGTTTGTAAGTCAATTTTAGACATGCACTCATAATTCATAAATAAGTAGACTTAGAGGTTAAAATTAGATGTCTTAACAAATTTTGTGGTGGGAGAAAAAAGGAGTTAGACTCATGTACTGAACAGAGTGTGTGGCAAAGCAAGAGGAATTATGTCATTGGTATCCCTACAACTGAGTGCAGCCATGTTTCTGTCACTGGGTTTGTACTTTGAGATGTATGGGAATGAAGGGGTTTTTTATGTGAAAATAAGAGTAATAAATAAACTTATTTTACAAGTATAAGGAACTTCCAAAAAGGGTGAAAGGGAATAAAATTTCAGATTCAAAACCAATAGTCGTGTCTTTTCTGTTGCCAGCTACTGAAGGGAGGGCTCTTGCGATTTTCACCTCTTCAGTTTGAAGGCCTGCTTCTGGTTATTACTCTGCAGTTCGCGGACCTGCATACATGTCCCCTTTGTATGCAGCAGTCAGTGTAGATAGGTTGGTGTTCTGAGAGGTGACTCTTTAGGAGTTGAACTGCCTACACCTAATAAATTAGAAAGTTATCTCCAAAGCTGTGTTCTGCGTATGTGGATTGCTGTAGCTGTTTGTTCAGTTAATAGCTTTACAGTGGTCCTGCAGACTCTATAGTATCAGTAGAGATTCCCCCTGTGCAACAGCGAAGAGAAAAAAAGAAAGCTTTCTTACAGTGCTATTTCTTGAACTTCCAGAGACCTCGCATAAGTCATTGCACAGGTTCCAGCAGGGCTGTAAAACACAGTCAGAGGAATTACAAGGGAATCACTGTTTTTACTCAGGGGCTTGAAGTCGTTCATTGTATTTCTACTTTAAAATTAGTTGCTTTTTCAGTATGTAATCAATTTTTGTGATGAACTAATTCAGGAAATCCATTCTCTTATGCTTTCTCCTCTAGAAGAGACTTTACTCGCTTAAGGTGGCTCCTAAAGTTGCAACCTCAGCAACTGCAGAACGACTGAAACTATCTCCAGAGTCTGAGGATCTTGAGGTCAGTATGAATACTGGTATTTTTTACTCTCTCCTTTTTATTTATCTTTTAGAACTCAGTCAAAGCAGAACTGTGACAGTACTTCCAGTGAATAACTAAACCAATTTTTTTCTTTTTAATACAGATCACAAAATTACCAAATGGCTTAATTATTGCATCTCTGGAAAACTTTTCTCCAGCTTCAAGAATTGGGGTGTTTATTAAAGCGGGCAGCAGATACGAAACTGCTGGTAACTTGGGAACTGCTCACTTGCTTCGTCTTGCATCTAATTTGGTAGGTGTTTATTCTCTTTGTTATTATGCTGGCAGTAGATGAAATGGTGGAAGGTTTGTGATCACAAAGAGAAACAATATGGTATAATTTAATGTAAGAGATCTTATAAAGTGGAAAACAATGTACATTGATTCTTGGTTACCTGGTTCAAGTGCAGGAGAAATGGCATTACTTCCTGGAAAAGACAGGCAGTGATATTTATTTAGAGTTATGCTCCCTGGTGGTGTCTTTATATATATATATATATATATATATATATATATATATATATATATAAACACATAAAAAATATCTATATCAAATTATGTACATAACTAGTTTTATTTAAGGTGCAGCAAAAGTTAATTTGGGTGGCTGATACAAACTCAGTTTTGTGTGTGTGTAATATTTCTCAATAGTTTTTCTTACTACTGCCATCAAGATATTTTAAGCTCCTTGTTTTCCCTTCCTGTTTTATGTCTAGCTTCAGTTATACAAGATGCTGTGGGGGCAGACACGTTATCAGCAGGTTAAAAAAAAAGAATCGGACAAATTCATTGACAGCAGGTCCTTAAACAGTTGCGAACAGGAGTAACTCCTGTAGGTACTGCAGGAATGCCATTGAATGGGTTCTGGGATGGTGTATTTAAATAGCCTCGTCTGTTGCTACTGTTAGCTACAGAACGTTGGGCTAGATGTCCCATGGGCTTGACCCACTGTGGCCCTTCCCCTTGTTCCTGTTTATCTCAGTTGCTGTCTGGCTCTAGCTGCAGATGTAAACACAGCCTCTCGCACACACCAACCAGGCTGTGATGATTAGACCAAACAGTACCACTGACATGTGTTTGACTGCTGTTGCACGGGCTCAATCCACATCAGTTTCAGGCAGAACAAAAAATAACATCCCAGGTGCTCATTACCTCCTTCCCAACTGCTGTCCGAAGTTACTTTCCCCAGACAGCTGTCAGCATAATAGTATGTGTAGGCATTCCTTGCGCTGGTTTTGTCAAGCTTATGTAATTCAGAGAATCCTCTGAAATGTTCAAGCAAACCTGGATTGTTCTAGAATGGGGCTGGGGAGCAAATAGGTGGAAATTACGGTGGAAAATCACAGAGGATGATAGAAATTATTTGGAGTGGGGATGCAGTAAGCTGGCTCAACTTTTCAAAATGGCTTCTGGATAAATGAATAAACAGACACTGTTTCAACTTTGCTTGAGCACTGAACAACATCAGGCAAATCTTTTAAGTTGCCTTTTTTTTTTTTTTAATAGACTACTAAAGGAGCATCTTCTTTCCGGATTACTCGTGGCATTGAAGCTGTTGGGGGTAGCCTAAGGTATGTAACCACATATAAAGATAATCCGTCTTGGTAAAATGCAAACAAGCTGTATGACTAGAGGAAACTTAAAACAATAAGCATAACAATATGTAGGCATATAAGCTCAGTGTGATAAAGGTACTTGAATGGTGAACATTGACAAGGAACTTCTCTTTTGTACTTCTCATTCTATTCTTGTTCTGTTAAGGTTCAAGAGGGCACCCATGATTGCTATTTTAAAAACACCTTCCAGTTAACAAAATATAAATCTTGTGTACCTGGAAGAAATATACTTTGTCCAGAAAGCTTAGTGTTCTTTCTGCCTTTTCAGGCTTCGAGATTAAACTTCCTGAAGTCAGTAGATTTATTTTTTTTTTTTCCCCCTCCATCTTTTGTGAATAGATACCACTCATCACACTGCAACTTTGGGAACAATTCAGACAGTAGTTGGCTTTCGTGCTTTGGGAGTTTAAAGCCTAGAAAACAAGCCTAAGAGAAACAAAAGAGGGATCTCGCTGTGCCTGCTTTCTTGCAGTGTATCTTGAAATCATCCAGTAAGATTGTTTTATATAGAATTTGGTTAAAAACAGTGTTTTATATAACTTGAGACTCTACCATTTTTTGTTCCTGTTAATTACAAATGTGTTGAAGCAAGTGGAAAAGACCGGACTATGTTTTTTGCCCAAAGAGAATAATTTCTAAATTGCCTTGTTTAATATGTGTACACATTTTTCTTCAAGTTTTGCTATGCAGCCTTATTTGTTGTTTTACTTTGAATTATCATGGTATCTTAAATGCTGATGGTCACAAGACACTTGTTATTACTTGAATACTTAAGATACGAGTTTTAGTTATGTCTATTTCTGATGTGTGTGTATTATCACTCCTTTAAACAGTCATCTCAAGCAGATTTAAGGTTAACTAGATATTCTAGTCAGTATCTTGCTGACAAATTCAATAAATAGGGAATGTGTGAAAGATCCAATTCTATGTTCTCTGCTGAAATGGATTTTGTATTTTTTTCTCATTTAGTGTGTACTCAACAAGAGAGAAAATGACTTACTCAGTTGAATGCCTGCGTGACTATGTGTAGGTATCTTGATGTGCTGTAAACTGAATTATTGCGTTCTTTACAAACTGCTCTGTAGTGAAGTAGAGACCTATTGTAATACCTATTTTCATGTCGTTATAATAAATCAATAAATTACGGTATTAATATGCAGCCTCTTTACTGAGCATACAAAAGCTACAGAACTGAAGTTGAATTCTCATACTTTGTACAGCAGTGCAAATAACTACTCTGGCTCGAATGATATATTTTGTTGTTAATGTGTTGCTTACAGATCAGTTTGAATTGCTTTCAACTTCAAAAGAAATACATGTTAATTCTATGGTGTTTAATGCCTTTGTAAATCTTTTTATCTAGTGATACAGTAATGGAGTACCTTCTTAATGTCACCACAGCACCAGAGTTCAGACCATGGGAAGTAACTGATCTTCAGCCACAATTAAAAGTTGACAAAGCAATCGCATTTCAGAATCCTCAAGTGGGTAAGTGTATTTTCTGATCCACTACATTGGCTTCATGGGAGTTTCTTCAAATTGAAAAACTAGAAAAAATAGAGTTTCCCTTTTGCTCTGTCACATGACCATTTCATTTTTTAGCTTTTCCCCATTGATAGGTATGGTCTTTTTGTTGTTACGGAACTTTTTTTTATAAATCCACAAGTTTTTCCAGCCTGTGCATAACAATGTTTAGCAAGTAACATGCTGAAGACAGGTTACACCATTCTCCTTGATGGCTTCCATTTTACCTTTTAAATTTTTTTAAGTACAACCGAAGAATGTGCAAGTCATGACTGTTGTTGACAGTATAGTTGAAAAAGCTTCTGTTCTGAAAAATAATATTTAGGTATTACTCATTGATGTGGAAACAGTATTCTACAAAAGACTTCTTGAATTTGTATGGTTATTTTGGTATAAAAACAATATGTATTTTCATTACACTGAAAATAGATTCCAGTTTTAGGTTTATAAATTTAGGCTCATGGTTTTAAAGGAAAAAAGGGAAAAAAGCAAACACAAAGCCTCAGCCAAACCAAGTGTATTCCGATATATCTTGTGTTACTTAACTAGTCATCCAAGTTCACCCAAGTCGTTCTGCACAATAAACATCATTTTAACTACTCTGTGAAGCATGCTCACCTTCATAACCCATTAAAGGTGACAACACAATGTTGGACTTTGGAAAATCTCTGCCTTATATTGAAATGCTACTATTTTTTTTAAATTGGAATCAAGAACAATCTTTGTTTTTTAAACTTGTATCAACTACAGGTTAGTTTCATAGTAACTTAATATTTTTAGTTACAGTTATGTTCAGAATCAGAACTATGAAGAAAGGAGTGTCATCTTTCTCTTGAGAATATTTTGACCATATCAAACAGGAATGAGTAGAGTGCTATTGGATGCAAGAAGAAACTCATGAGAAGTGAATTGAAGACAGTAGCATCCTTCATCTGAATAGGGAGATAGATGAGACATCAGACAGAGCTGCAAATAGTATTATAAACAGCCTGTTCTTTCTCAAGCTCAAGAATAAGGGATGCTTACAGTGAAGATGATGATGATGATCCTGAAGCAAATTAAAAGGATGTTGGGGTTTGATGTTTTCTACTGCTCCCCATCCCCCAAACACTGATTGCATTTATAGCTTGCTGTTGAGGCCAAAAAGTGTTGAGCATGTGCAAGTTATTATATTTTTTTTTTTTTTTAAATAAGCAAAAAAAAAATAGAAGCCTTCAGACCAGATTCTGTTGCCCAAGGATTTGGATGAAACCTCAATGTGTATTGGATTATTCCAGACCTGCTTTTGCAGATCTTGTGGTTCTTAAAGTGGACCACAGCTCTGTTTCACTGGGGTGACATTTAGTTTCATTCATAATCTTCATTGAAAGTGGCTCTTGTGTTAATTATCATCACTGAAACTTTGTCCCTCTTAGGCGTGCTGGAAAACTTGCATGCTGCAGCTTATAAGAACGCTCTGGCAAACCCCTTATATTGTCCAGATTATACAATTGGAAAAATTACTTCTGAGCAGGTAGGATTATTTGTGGTGTTATAAATCTGTTTCAGTTTCTTTATCAAGGATAGATGAGAGAGAGAAAATGAATTTAGTAAATATACAGCCAGTATTTACTATCACATTAGTCTGGTGTTAAAATAACTTATTTCCATGCAGCTTTTAGTATCGGGTACGGAACTCATGTTCACATTTAGAGAGGCGGTTAATGTCGATGGCTGTTTGTTGATAGGAAGGTTGTCAATGAAATGCAAATGTTCTTGTATGAAAGGGTTTTGTAGTTGTCACTGGAGAATGCGTAAAATGCTATTCTATAGACAGTTCCTTTTGGAAGCATTGGAGTTTGCTGCATTAGAAGTATAAGGCTGAACAGTGTCAGAAACACACTTGCCATTTTTATTCTGTTTATAAAATACCCTAAAATGTGAATTTACTGTTACAGCTTCACCATTTTGTACAGAACAATTTCACAAGTGCAAGAATGGCTCTTGTAGGAATAGGTATGTATGTTCTTTAATGGACACTGCAATTTGTAAGGGAAAACTACTGCAGAAATTTGAGTTCTCTGCAGAAGTAAAATGCTACAGTACACTTAAAATATTTCTATGTAACTGCTGTAGCTTTTCAGTGCCATTACATTACTTGGAATGAACTATTGTATTGCAGGTGTAAAGCACTCTGACTTAAAGCAAGTTGCAGAGCACTTTCTAAATATCCGAAGTGGAGCAGGTATTTCTAGTGCGAAGGCTGTCTATCGAGGGGGTAAGTGTGTTTCTTGTATCTGTTCTGAATGACTGATTTTTTGTTTATTATAAATGTAGTGTTATTCAAAGTTGCAACTGAAAACTACATAGTTGTACGTGGGAAGTGACAGTTCAGAGGCATCTCCCATCTAAATAAGCAAAGGATTATTCCCCACCATGGAAAGTTCTGGGATAAAATGGAACACGTATCTCCAACAAAGCTTTACCTGCAAGATCATTTATTCCACAAAATGAAAAACGATCTGGCATATGGTTTCTCTTGGCATTTTTGGGAAGATTCTCTTAAGAATAGATTAAGGAGTCTTTTAGAAGTGGTGGTAGGCTTTCTTTTTAGGGAAGATCTGTTAGAATGTCGTAAGTTTCTCATAAAAGACAAAGCAATGCTTAGCTCTTTCAGAGCAGTATCTTGTACTAATACCAATAGCTATTCTTTAGTTGGAGTATCAGATCACTCTGTAAAGAGATGGGGAAAAAAATAAAGATTTTTCCAACATTTAATATTTGACTGGAATAACTTCAGTTTCTATAAAACAGGATAAATATTACTATGAACAGAAGGTACGCTACTTTTCTGGATATTTGTTATCTGGAGATTCACTGAGTTTTATCTTCTCATACTAGATATGGTTTAGGGTCAGGTTCAATTAAGGCACAGTAAGGTACTTGGTTTTGTGCTTGCAAGAAAATTTTTGAATGTAAAGGACTTCTAAAATAGCCTAGAGCCTACTAACAGCTTCTTGCTGTCTTACTGAGTGGACATGCAATAACTTCACATTCTCTCTCATGAAACTAACTCCTTTCCATCCCTCTGAACGTACAGTAGTTTCTAACTGAACACTGCATTACCTTTTATTCTGTTGTTGTATTTTTAGGAGAAATCAGAGAACAGAATGGTGATAGCCTTGTCCATGCTGCTATTGTAACAGAAGGAGCTGCTGTTGGAAGTGCAGAAGCAAATGCGTTCAGTGTTCTTCAGCATGTTTTAGGTGCTGGACCCCTTATCAAGAGGGGCAGCAATGTTACCAGCAAATTGTCCCAGGGTATTGCTAAAGCAACTACCCAGCCATTTGACGTAAGTTCAGAGGGTTACTGTACTTTAATACTTTAAGTAAAATGCATATTATTCTTTGAGAGGTTACTACCTCCAGCTAGAATCTTAATTAGTTCATTCTTGCACAAGTTACAATATTTCAGAGAAGGCCTTCCAATCTGATCTTTCCTTTGCACAGATGGAGTTTAGCTTCCTGAATTACAGTATTTTAGATCCTAATAGTAATTATCTTCCTATGTTTGATGCTGAGTTGTTCTGATACGTGAAACAGTTGATGATAATGTTTGTTTTGCAGGCTTCCGCATTTAATGTTAATTACTCTGATTCTGGGCTCTTTGGGATTTATACCATATCCCAGGCTCCAAATGCTGGGGAGGTGAGTTGCTGATTAGAATTTAAGTATTAACAACATAACCTTCAAACTAGTGTTTTGATTTGAGATAGTGACTGATTCATCTAAAAAAAGTCAATTCATCTGGTTTCTTGTCTAAGAATGCTGCATGTTCAGTTATGACAGCTCTATAAGCTGGGAATGAGACTTACTTTTGTGGAAGTACAAATGCCTAATACGAACTAGAGCTAGTAAAATACCTTGAGTTGCTGCCTGTAATTGCTGATTTACATGTGTAAGTCTAAGCATATCATGAGGAACGTGCTGGCTCTTGAAGCTGGCAAAACTGAACACTCTCATGAAATATGGTGAGACCATACAAATTAATGCGGTGTTGCAATTTAAATCCACCCTGGGTTTTGTGTGTTACTTGATCATTTATTACAGTGTTTTTAGTTCTGTTACGAGGCTGTTCAGAATTGTGTTCAGGCAGACAATCCTAACACTGTCAGCTGCTCTCCCCTGAAGTTTCTAAGATGTCAGATAACAGAAATAACATGTTGAAATTTAATGTGAGAAGAAGTCTTAGATGATTTAATTTTCCTCAGGTCATTAAAGCTGCTTTGAACCAGATAAAGGCAGTTGCTCAGGGCAGTGTCACTGATGATGATGTCACAAAGGCAAAGTAAGTACATAAAGAACTGTCTTGTGTGTTGTAAAGAGAAGTTGCTTTAACATGTAGCTACTTGCCAAACACTTAGACTATTCTGTACAGCAAAGCTTATCATTGTCCTGTAATTATTTCCATGGGGAACTGCTCACTTTCCTGCATTAAAACTGAAGCACTGTGAATACTCCTTTTTTTTTCCCAAAGCTATACTGATTCTCTGCTAGCGGTATTTTGTAATAAAATCTTGTTAGAAAAGTGTTAATGTTTTCTGAAAACTGTTTCAATGTAAGAAATTAGCAAGTATCACCAGATGCTGTCATTTTAATCATACTCTGTAGTATTAAGATGTATTTAAATTAGAACCATAAATTGCATTATTTAGGTAATTCCCTTTACAGTCGCACTGCAGCAATTCCCAAAACAATTATATTAAGCAATCTTCTGCATCTTCAAAGAATAGTAATAATGAGGGTCTGCAAGTGTAAAGCACTGAATTAGTGATGTTACATCCAAGTGCTCGAAATACGTGCCCCTAGGAATATTTGAGATGGGGGAAAATTACTATTAGAGATGCAGTAATACCAACAAAGTTTTAGAGCTTCTAATTTATAGAGGGTTGTGCACATTAGTTGGTGCTTGATCTCCAAGTAGTGTTAAACTGCACTGAGCCTCTAAAACTGTAGTTGTGCAATACAAGGATATAGTAAAGATTCACTCAAGTAGCAAAATTAAAATATTGTCAGTTGCATACATAAAATACTTACAAGACTCCACCTAAAGCTTGATTACACAAAACATGGTAACCTAGACATGATTGGTTGTGCCTTAGTCACTAGTAACTAAATGGTGAATTCTGGACCTTTATATTTGGCATTATTAGTTTTGCGTGTTGTGGGGTGTTTTGTTTTGTGGCGTGGGGTGTTTTGTTGTTTTTTTGTAACAAAGCTGCCCAGTATTAGGGAGTTACACAATGCTGTGGCTTTTTTTTTTTTTAAGTTTCTCTTCTGGAATGGCCTCACATATTTTCTATATTGCTTTTTTTCCTTTAGTGACCAAAAAAAAACCCCAAAATACAAATTCAAGGTTAGTGATATTTTCAGAGTCTTGCAATTCAGTCAAAAATACCAAGCTACTTAATGATGTTCTATTGGAATAAACCATTTTCTACCATTTTGACTTTTAAAGAATAGAAGAACTAGCTTATAAAAATAAGATTTTCATATGTAGCAGTGAGACTGCGTGAAACAGAAAAAACAGTATAAACTTGCTGTCTTTTAACAGAAGATGAAACTATTGCACAAGGAGCCTAACCATTTACATTCATTGCTTCTTTGTTGCTTACAACAAAATTGCTCTGCCTACATCTGTTCTTGATGAGAAACTGGAATCAATTTTAAACCTAATTTTTAAACTTGATAGTTTGTCTAATTCCTGGGGGGTACCTGCATTAGTTACTTTGAACCAAAACAAATTCTGAGCTAGAGATCTGCTGACTGTGTGGGGTGGCTGGTCATGCCAAGGCAGTAGGTGTTCAAGCATCCTGTCATTTTCATGCTTGGACTGTTTGTGGTGCCTCTTCCCTAACTGCAGAAGCCTTCCATACTTGAAAAGAAAAACACTTCAAAATGGAGAGGAATTTGAAAACTTAAAAAGCATCAAAAAATCATTGTATTTATGGGGGCGGTGGGGAAGGTAATAACAGGGCTTACATGCTCACTCATCCTTAATGCTTTGTTTGAGACAGAAATCAGCTGAAAGCCACCTATTTGATGTCAGTGGAGACTGCAGAAGGGTTACTGAATGAAATTGGCTCTGAGTCATTGGTTTCTGGCACACACACATCACCATCTGTTGTTGCTCAAAAAATCGACTCTGTAGCCACTGCTGATGTTGTGAATGTAAGTATGTGTCGGCATCTACAGGCATTCCTTAATCACTATGTAAGGTTTTTTGGTACAAAACTGGTGCTTATTTGTGTGTGTTTGCAAACACACACATACTATCTTTAAAAAAAGGCAACTCATTTACAAATCCCAGCTGGCTATCTTTTGATGTCTTTACTTACTTTATTAACAGAAGACCCTTTAATCCAATATGCTGTAAAACTAGTGTAGCTGAGAGTATGTGAAATTCTCATCTACTTCACTTAAATTTACCAAAACTGCCAACTAATATTCACGGAAAACTTGGTCTTAGTTCCAGTGCAGGCACCTCTGTGTCAAGGCTTTTAGGATTCTTGAGTCTAGAATATTTGGTGTGCTTAAAACAACTAGGCTTTCAATGATAAATTGACATAACTGCATTGCTATTCCAAATTACCTTGTTGCTTATACTTAAAGCAAACTTCATACAGAAGTCCATCAGAAACTGAAATTCTAAGATAGAAAACTTGTTTTTTCACAGTCACCACTAATTTGTGTTGCAGTAGCAACTAGCAATAGCTTTAGTAGTAAGGAGAGATCCACTGTATCTTGTGGTGTAATTATTCTAGGAATAACCATTTTCAAAGAGTTTATGCCTCTTACATCCAACTGTCATTCCGCCATTCCTGTTTAGATTATAGTAACGAGGAGCTGGATTAGAAGCAAGTAATAGACAGCAAAAGGGAAATTGTTTACTTGATGATGTACTGTATTAGTGTTGGGATTTGTTTAATAACTTGAAGCTAAGGCTATGAGCAGCGAGATAAACTCTGTTGTAGTGAGTATTTCCTTGTATACATCTCTCTGATTTATTTTCAGGCTGCAAAGAAGTTTGTCAATGGGAAGAAATCAATGGCAGCTAGTGGGGATTTGGGAAATACTCCTTTTCTTGATGAGTTGTAAAAACAAAACTGGGATGCAGATTCAAGATGGACCTGAGCTCTAAGTCACCTATGTTCTAAATAAATTACTACTAACTTGTTATTTATGAATTCAGTTCTTTCAGAAAATTAATCTGGAGTAATTGTGGGCTTGCACTCATCAAATAAAGTGCTGAGTTCATACATTTTGTGTTGAGTTTTTTCCACTGAAAATGGTATCTAATACTGATAAGTCTGACTCTGTATATTGAAGGTAAAACTACAGTGAGAAAATAAGGTGTCGATGAAAAAATAGATACATCAGAAATGATCACTGTGATGCAGCCAAATACTGTAATTGCCACTAGTTGTCCATGTATTCTTGTATGTTCAGGAAAAGTTCTTGATAAACTGTCTGCACCATCCTTATATCAAGTAAATGAAGAAACTTACCTTCAAACAAAGATGAATGTATTAGACCTCCTTAGAGCTTGCAACTGCTACTTGTCTGAGACTAGCAGAGGTAGTGTTTCTGAATGTCTTCTCCACAAGTAGCATTGATAGACATCTTTGAGGGGAGGGAGGGCATTGCTAAAACAGCTTTATATAGCTAATGTATTATTTCAAATATCTTAGGACATTTAGATTTTTTTAAGTCCAGGCATGTATTAAAAGAAAACAGAACAATACAACTTCAGAAATGAAGGTTTTGAAGAAATCAATTTTTGAGCTATTCTGAAACAAAGGCAAATTCTTACAGATAGGACATATCCAATACAGAAGGGCAGGAGGAAGAAGAACTGGTCTCATTGTTTTCCATAGCCCAGTATGAAGGAGGTCTAACACCGCGAGCATCGAACTTGGGATTGCACAGTGCATCAACATCATTGTGAAGTACAGTATCACAACCATGGTGTGTGCCTACTCTGTAGTGTCTGGCCTGTATCAGATATCTGCCAAATTTTGGATGTTGATGGTAACTTATGAATGAATTTACAACAGTATGACTGGAAAGATCTATATTGAAAAGCTTCCAAGTCTACATCATCATCACTACTGGACCTGCTGTCTTCGTCCTCAGCATCTTCACTTGTGCTGAAAATACACAGCATGGTATTACTTTAACATGCAATAATTTCCATAGCCATTTAGTTAACTAATCACAGACTTGAAGTTTTTTGCAAATACTTGTTCTAACAGAAGAAAAACAGAAAAGCAAGCTATCCTTTTTCTGCTCCTTCAGAATAGCAAATAATTTGATTTATTTAAACATAAGCTTAGAGGTTTAATCTCTTGGAAAGCCCCTTGCTGTGTGAGCTTCCTTTCTGCTGTTCTAGCCTAATTATCTCCTTTTAATACTTCTCTTGCTTTCCCTACCTCTGAGGTTTCTTTTCTATTAAAACTTTGTGCCTCAGGAAAACTTGTAACTGCTTTGTATCCCATCTAGATTAATTATGCTTACTATATGAGCCACCTTTAGGATTGAGAGCAATATATTTTTAAAAGCTTCTGCATGCAGTGGCTCTCACAAGTAGAGTTCATTTTTCCTGAAGTTTAATTTTAAAAGTCATAATCATTAACCACTGTCAGTAGTTAGACTGATTAAGAAACAGATAAGCTTTTAACATGGTTGTAGCAAGACCTCCATCTTGGTATCATCAGCTACTTGTAATTGTCTAGATCCTTGGTTATTACAAATCGCCATGGCCTCTTTGACTTCAGTGGCATTATTGCCAGCCAGACCTTTTATGCTTACTGTGGAGGCAGGAAAGGGCATGTCTAAAATTAATGTTTGTCCTGACCCTGTCTTCACACTAACTAGAAAAGTGAACTTTTCTTTTGGTATTTGTTCATTTCAAATCATAGTTTTCTATTTCAGAAAAATACATGAAAATAAATCTTTAGACTAACATGTTATCCTAAAATGTAAAAGCTATTACACTATTTCTTGTTTCTTGTTAGAATAATAAGCAAGGTGTGAAATTCTGGTTATATACAATACTCACTTCTTACTCTGCTGTCATCATAGGAAGCTTTTCTTCAGGAATTCATTCAACTGCACTTTGCCAGTGTTGAGGTACTTCAACAAAATCTCTGTAAACTGATTTGTAGAGTAGTTCCTATAGGAATATTGTGCAGGAGTTGCCTAAGCTCTCGCAGAGTCCATCCTAAAACGTTAGCATGTCCAATTTTTATGAGAACATCACCTGCCAAGTGAGAAAATTGACAGCAATCAGTTTAAGATACTTTTTCACTTTTTTAATATTCATATTACAAAATATATAGTCTTAACCACTATACTTTCACATTTTTATGTAAAATCATGTGTTTAGCAACTCCAAACCAACTGGATGCAAACTTTTTTTTGCTTTCTTTTTTAGTGAAAGTTCTTTTAGCTCTGTTAAGAACTAACCTTTTCACAACACTAAAGAAAGCTGCAGTTCACTCACTCATTTCGGGATTTTTCTGAGCAAACATGCTGAACCTTAGATTGCCTATTCAATGCTACCTTCCATTTCTGTGGGTCTTTTGGGGCAAGATAAAGGTACAATGGTGCATGCTCTCATCTTGACCACTACTTGGACCAGACAGACTCCAGCAAGGTTGAGCTGAGGTTATATAGCTGCACTCCAAACACTTCTGCTGGCATCTTTCCACTGCTTCCCTGTACCTTTTCACAGCTGGAATACTCTGTCTATACATATCTGCTGCCTACCCTTTGCTGTTTATCTGTTGGTACGGAGCCAAGTATACCCCTTCGTCCACAGTGGCCAAGTTTACCTAGGTGGATGCCAGAGAATCTGTATAACAGCCATGTCACCTTATGTTTGTCTGGGCCCCTGGAGGATTCCAGGGTTTGACTCCTCGGTGGCTGCTGCCTCTCCCTCTGCTCTGAGAACAACCAACGGGTGGGCACACTGCAAGACACTGTCAAGCAAGGCTGGGGGAAACGCACGAGACGCCTGCAAGAGCTGCTGCAGAATCTAACTGAAGAGTTCCAGCAGAAAGCAATGGTGATACTTTGTTTGTTTGAAGGGATAAGGCTGCAAATAATATTCTTATTGCCTGCTGCCGGTGGAAAGCATTGAGCTGCAGTTTTGCAAAAAGCAGTACTGCATCCAAGAACAACAGAGTACAGAAGTCCCAGCACCTATGTATACCATGGGGTATATATAACAAGACGGGCTTCAAGCAGTTGCGGGGAGTTGCAATTACTGGGTAAACCTGTAATTTTGGAGACTGCAAAAGGCAAGCAGAATCCATCTGCAGCAGACTACAGCTCTATCAGCCGCCTGGCAGAAACAGTTGCACACAGGAGCAGTATCAGTAAACATTATGTACTGAACTGCAACAGAACAGCATAGGGGATTTAAACAAGCAGTACAGCTGTCTGCTGCCGTATTAGGCAGAGCAAGGAGCCTCTCTCCATCTTCTCTATTTTCTTCTTAACACTTTTGGTTTAAAAATACCTGTAGCAAAAATTTACAGGCTTTAAAACTGTTTACTTGAACTACTGACTACCATTTTTTCATTTACTTTTTCCACTAACTATTCCTTCTACTCTATCATCATCACACCCTCTCTCCACTCTAGCTTATCACAAGATACTGGTTCTACTGGGGTGCAAACAAGTTCTGGAACAAGTACCAGGACAGCAGATACCAAAAAAGCAACAGAAAACATTTTGCCAACAGTTTTATGTAAGTTCTCAGCCTCAAACAGAAAGGCAAATCACCCAGATTATGTGTTTCAAAATGCATAGACATAAATGTACTTACACTTTAAAATCTCTGCCAAACACTCTTGGTTTTTAATAGATTCTTTCAGAATTCTGTTTTTTCTGCCCATACTGTCCTGATAACACTGTTGTGGCAAGTCAAAGCTGTCTCTGAACTGCAGACATAGATAATTTTGCTCCTCTGCTCCAGCATCTAGAGCCTGAAACACTACCCAGCTTTTCAGTTCACCTAGCAGTTTTGTGATCAATATACTTCAGTGGCCACTGAAGAATTATGTGGAGATAGATAACCTCTTGCACTTGAGGTACTTTGAAGAAACACATGTACTAAGCAGCCCTGTTTCTTCTTGCTGGAATGGAGAATAGGGCACGCATACATACAAATGTGTTTGGTGAGTCTAACTGTCAGATTTTAAGACATTAGTGCCTCCCACCACCTCTGTTAATTTCTACCTCCTCCCCGTTAAAGTCAGCAGAATGGCATCAGCTCTTTCAAGCTATAAGCAGTAATAAAATTGTTCTTTTAGGTTCCAGTTTGAAATCATACAGATAATACTCAGGTTACTTAACTGAAAAAGTAAGTCCATAAAGATAAAACCTAATTCACTGCAAGAAAAACTCCTAAGCAGTGCATTTGTGTATCATATTTTTCTCAAGCCCCATGCTCTGTACATTGGTATTAGTGCCAAAGTAAGCGTGCTGTCTCTGGTATCATTAAGAGATGGAGCTTCTACAAAATACTACCTTTTCTGCAAAATTTAACAGCTTTGGTCTTAAATACAAAGTTTTTGTAAGTTCACTCTAAACATGCATTGAACAAATTCAGCTGTTTGCTTTTTGTGTGTGTGTGGAATCTGCCAAGTTAGGTCCAGGTGCTCCATAATGCATGCTCAAATGGTTTCATTTGGCTCCAAAAACTAAGATCAGCTACAAAGGGACAATGTTTGTTACCAGGCCTCAACCCCCTTTAAACTGTTCAATACTTGCTGCAGTAAATCAAACACATCACGTGCCACAAATAAATTGATTCCTTGTTCTTGTAGCCTTTATTGAAAATGCTTTTGGAGCTTGCCTTTTTCAAATTGTTGCAAATAGAACTACTTAGTTTCAGTGATCAATTTTCTGTATTTTTTACCTTATGGATGTAAAAAAAAATCCAACAAGCAAATCTTATATACACTTCTGTATACCATTGAGGGTTTTTTTAGGGACTAGATTAAAGCTATCAGCTCCTAAGATAATAATAATAAAAAAGGTACTTAGTTCAAATCCTTTCTATTTTATGCTCAGGATTTTTTCACTGATTTTTATAATTGGATCAAAAGTGCAAAGCCTTGTCTAAAAAGAGGTTAAGAACTCCACTTGATGGCTTTTATTGCATCAAACAAGCAGATCTTTCCTCCTAGTGCTTGGAATTCTAATTCTCTCTGAAAGGTGAGAGAAGAAAGGACTGCCCAAACTATAAAGGCAATCCTGGGAAAATTGTTCTAATTTAAAGATATGCATTTTCACTATACAGCCACTAAATTTCTAAATTACTTCATTACAGTCAAGTCTTAGCTTCATAGATTTCTACGTTAGAGCAATTTAATAAATGGTAATAACATAGCACACTATCATACCCAAACTGTAGTTCATGAGTCTAATGTAATTGGTCTAGGGACCCATAGAAGCAGTCAAATTTACAGAGCTTTAAATTACAAGCTTAATGTAGGAGTCTGATGTTCCACAAGAAACCTTAGTAACTAGTAATAGTCTGTTAGTACTGATATGGCACATTTCAGGTTTAAAGCATTTAGCGGAAGAACACCTGCATGGATTGTTAGAACACAGAGATTAGTCCATTGCCACTTTGTAACGATTCTATATAAAAAAGAGACATAAAAAGCAAACAATAAGGCAAATTGATGTCAAACCTTCGGGAAGTTTTGTGTTACTTGTAGAGTGAAATTACTTGAACAACAATGCACTGAACAAAGAATGGTATTATTCAAGTTTAGTTGCTATGTAAAGGTAATAGTCAAACTATTTTTGGACAAACCTGTTGAGGAATAGGAAATCTGTTTTTGCTGGAGAACAATATATAGACTTAAATCTGTGATAATGAAACAGTCACACATATGAGCTATTTTAAGATCACAGGTATTTCATTACAATGGAATGCTGGCACTGAGCTTTATACAGTTTGTGCTAGTTTCTTTTCTCTGTAATTTTAAATTGAGTTTCTTTTGATCTGTGTAAGTGTAAATAAATCAGAGACAGACTCAAAGCATAAATCCAGAACATTTTCAATGCTATTAAATTTGAATATCACTGTTGTTTCTTTTTACCTGGTTTTAGCTTTCCATCGTTAGCTGCAGAGCTTTTCTCAACAAGGCTTGTTATCTGGAGATACGGCCCATTCTGTATGATTATGAGACCCAGCCCTTGTTCACACATCCTAATATTTGCCTTTAATGCTGCAATCAGTGCGTGCTGAGAGACGTTTTCCAGTGCTAGCAACTGCCCTTTGAAAAGTGAGATGAAAATTTTACTAGTTAAAAGTGTGATATCATTCTTCAACAAAATGTTTAAGGAGACATTTAAGCAGGTGCTGTACCCATTTTTGATTGTCCATACAGTTAAGTCCCTCATCCTTAATTACTTCTCTAGACAGGCATTGCCTGCTGAGTTGCTGCCAAAAAGCCATAATAGCAATACTTACAAAAAGTTTGTGTACTCCATAAACTAACTTTCTGCAAATAAATGTACTGAAAGTAGTTTTTACTTACAAACTTATTTCTTAAAAAGTCACACATTTTACCAAAGGAAAAAGCAATACTGCTGTTAAGTTTTCATTACAAATGGTGATATATTCAGGGAAGGTAGAGAACAGGGTACAGAATAACATAACAGAGGAGTTGTCAGCTGTTAAGGATTTCAAGAAAAGATTGAATTCCTGTAAAAAATTGATTTTTCAAATCAGTATTTATAGAGGAGATTAATTTCTAAATTTCCAGCAGATTGGTTTCACACCCTACTGCTGACGTGAGGGAAGGGACTGTACTTGCCATATTTAGCACCTACAGAAATAAAATACTCTTGAGCATCCGCTATCCATTAAAATGCATAATACAAGTAATACAATATAAATGACATTATCTCTATGTCTCCACCAAGAAATATAATAGGGTAATAAACTAAATCCTCCATCTCTCAGCCTGTGGTCACAAGAGCCAGGAAAAGTTAAGACTGTCACACGAGTGCTTGAGACTCCTAAAACAAACTGTATTCTGTTAAAAATTACTTTTTTGTCTCTGTTTTAAGATCTAATCTCTAAACGTAACTTCTGACAGTAGGGTAGCAATAACTTAACTGCTTGAGACAGTCTCCCACAGTCTGGAATCACTTAATGAAAATTCCCACCACTTTACCCCTCTTTAAAATACGGAAACTTGGTCGGCTTCAGTAAAGCTTTGGATCAGGCTCTAAATGACAGCACAGAATGTCAATAAAAGAATTAGGATTGAAAGTATAGCAATGTGAACATTTGATTTGTCAGTTTGGCTGCTAAACTGAAAAACAGAGAAGGAAGCAGGAATGGTTTGAATTTTTTTTTCCCCTCCCAATGAAAAATGCAGGATTCTTTTGTTGTTGAGTAGAGTTTTACATTTCATTTGGATGAAATACTTAATTTTCATGGTCATGGAAGAAAAGCAAAGGAAGACCCACTCTGGAACACACTTTCATGTGTTGATAATTCTGAGAGCTTGGACGTCTGACCTGCTACTGTTTCTCTGGCTCAGGAATTTATGCAAAGTGGAACATAATCAGTAGAAGGGATTGAAACCTTTCCTATGGTGTTCTTGGTCACTTTTCAAGAACTGTGTGTTTCAATCTCCTTCACCCAGAAGGGGGAACTGAATCCTAGTTTCCTACTTCCAGAATGAGTGCTTAACTCCCGGGCCAATAAATGTAAACAGACGATGTAATGAAGTAAGGCTACTTTATATTATTTTCTAGCCAAAATTATTCAGCAAATTCCATTAAAATTCATGAGCAGTTGTAGGTCAGAAAATGATCAGCAGTGAAACAACAAACAAAAAGTGCTAATAACAAATCCAGCTAACTTTAATTAGAAGCCAGAATCCTGATGTTAAGCTGCTTCTTATTGCATGAAGTTATTTTGCTGGACATGAGAAATTTAAAACCATGAAAGCTGTGACTAATTCAAAGCCTACAAAATATTTAAGAGGAATGCCAAGATTCACACTTTTAGATGAAACTCGGGTTTTTTACTATACCTGATATCAGTCTATATAGTCTCCAAGGAAGGGGAATTTTCTTTTTGTTCTGTGCTGCAGAAAGGTTAGACACTCGGCAGAATTTACATCATAGCTCCCCTAACACTGTCCTGATTTTCTCCAAGGTCACCCTTAAATTCTGCATTTTCTGCAGGCAGCAGCATAGGATATCATCCAATCCTCTTCTGCTGAAGAAACTCCTTTTCCTCTTGTCATCTGCCTACGATTGCATTCCAAATACTCAACCTCAAGAGCAGAAATGCCTCAATTAGAAAATTTGGGGCACTGGGGGCTCTGTGAAGAAGATAAACTATCTGGTAGCACAAGGACTTAAAAAGTTTGAGATACTGAAATACAGGACTGGAAGAGTAGTGCTGGGGCAGCAGTGAGGAGATGTAAATGAACAGAGGAAGAAATGACTGACAGAGATGGAAAGTCACTCTTAGTTTCATCCCCAATCGCTGGCAAAGACTGTGTACGTTCCATTGAGTCCAGAGTAAGAGCTTTTTCTATGGAGCCAAAACCCCTGGGCAGGTGTGTCCTAGGTGAGCTCCTTGGCAATGCCCTGCTGCTCCGTGATGGCGTGTGGAGGAATAGTCTTCCAGCAGGCAAGGAGGTGACCTCAACCTCCAGTAACTGTTCAGAACGCTGTGGCAGGCAGGTTCTGAGCTTCCCAGCCAAGGGACCAGCCCATCCTCTCCTGGCCCGAGACCACAGGTCTGCCGGCTGGCCACACCAGTAACACGGGCATAGGGAAGTCTGGCCTCGGGCAAAGGATGTGTCTGCATCTAATGCATTGTTTCAGTCCAAGAGGAGTAATTCGATTTAGGCTGCCGTCCGTCAATACCACAGCTCTTTCTGAGGCCCCAAAGCTTTCTGGAGAACCTATAGCTGGCGGTGTCCTCCCATATGACATCCTTAGGCATGTACTTGTCTCCTAATAAACCTGAGAAAGATTAAATAACTGACCACACAGCCTGCAGGGTATGAAGTCGGGATTCTGTCACTATTTCTGACTTCATATTTGCCTGCATATCAAAAGCCAATGAAAACAGTATCTTCCCTTTGTGTACCCTCTCCACCCCTCCTTCCTTTATTCCTTTTGCCTTCAAGCTGTTATTTGGAGACAAACTCATTTTGAGGCAGACTTTTACATAATGCTTGCATTAAAAGCTATTTAAATACCACTTAAAGCCAGTTTATAGGATAGCTGCACATGATTCTTGGAAATAACTTCTTTTCAAGGCTGCTGGCTTCCCATTGTTAGTGCAATATAATTTTTAAATCTTTTAAATAAAAAATCAATTGTCCCATTTCTCCCACGCACCAATTGTTCCCTGTTTAAAGGGAACAATTTCAGCTGTTTTTCATCAAAAGTCTTACTATTTTCTCCACCCTTAAGAAAATCCATCAAGAACAGGCGATTTCAATAGAACCTAAGTACAGCTCTTGTCCTCCAAATAATAAGTCCTACTGATTGCTGTTGAACACTTTAAGATTACTTTACTAATATCTTAATTTTGTTTGTATAGTCACCCATCTACATAAAAGACTTACATAAAAATAAACAGCACAGACAATTGCCCGCTTGGCTTCCCGATACGTTCTGTATAGAGCAGTTATGCTGCTCAGGAAAAAACAGGTTGGTGTTTGCTGTTAGAAGGAAAAAAATATGTAAGCAGTTAGATGTTTTTCAAGTACCTGTAGATTTGGGGGCTGCTAGACTAATTTAGTTCTGCATTCCCATGGCAGAGTGACAGTATCGAAAGCACAGACTTATTGAGGCCAAAACTGGGCTGATTTCCCACATTCGGTGCATTGTTCATTTATTGGCTAGAGAGATTCCCCCACGCTTCAATATAGCTTAATGCATGGAAAAGCAGGTCATCAAAAATCACTGTCTTTGGGTGAGTTTTCTAGTCAAGATTAATTAGATTTTATTCCAAACCCACAGCAACGCAATGTAGGGCTTTTGCGGCGCTCCACAGCGGTGTGAGGTCTGGAGGAACCTCCTTGAACCAGTTCTTCCACTTCCCCTGCTTTTACCGCTGCTACAGAAGCGACTCTGAAATTTAATCTAATGCCCAACATTTCAAAGGGATAGAGGGTGACAGTGACCAGTGAAACACGAGGTGTTTTTCTGTGGTGAAGGCAGATCTACGACCGTTCCTCAGCCCTCCTCACACGGTGCTGACCGAGCTGCTCGTTCTCGGCCCTCTGTGCCCGTTTCCCCCGGGGGACGGCGGGCCCTGCCAGAGGGCGGTGAGGCGGGGGCAGCTCCGGCGGGCCCTGCCAGAGGGCGGTGAGGCGGGGGCAGCTCCGGCGGGCCCTGCCAGAGGGCGGTGAGGCGGGGGCAGCTCCGGCGGGCCCTGCCAGAGGGCGGTGAGGCGGGGGCAGCTCCGGCTGGGGCAGGGAGAAGGCAGGGGTCCCGCCTGCCTCGCCTGAAAAACGCCTGTGGTGATGTGAGTGCGTGAGGGCAGCGAAGTACCGGGCTGCGGGGCAGGCGTCGGGGCCCACCCCGGGCGAAACTGGGAGGGGACGAGGAGTTGCCGAGGCCCCGCGGTACCGGCCGCCCCTCACAGAAGACCCGCCCTGAGGCGACGGCCGCCCCTCCCCGCCGCCTGCAGCCCCGCGCGCACGGGCCGGCGGCAGCGCCCCCTACAGGTCCCGCGGCGGCGGCATGCCCCGCCCCCTCCCCTGGGCCCCACCCACCGGCGGCGCTCCGCCCCGCCCCTCGCTGCGCTTCACGCGCAGACAACCCATCTCCGCGCCCAGCCACCTGCCCGCCCCTTTAGGGCCAGCCCCGCCTTGCGCCCCGCCCACTAGCGGCAAGCCCCGCCTCGCCGCGCGCCGCTCCCTGGAGAAAGCCCGCCGCGGCCTCGAGGGTTCCCCCGCCCCATTGCGGCGGCAGCCCCGCCCCCCGAGGGAAGCCCCGCCCCACTCGGGGGAGAGCGCCAGGGAGAGTGGGTTTCCCTTCCGGAGTAACCGCCGCCCCCCCGCCCGCCGGGTTCGCTTCCGGCTTCGTCCGGGGGGGCCCGTTCCTGGCGCCGCTGCCGAGGGGAGCGCGGGGCCCATGGAGCCGCGGCTGTGAGGCGCCCCCGGCCCGGGCCCGCTGCGGGAGCCGGGCGGAGGCCGGAGCCGGGAGCCGCCGGAGCCGGAGGAGATGGACAAACTGACCATCATCTCAGGATGCCTCTTCCTGGCCGCCGACATCTTCGCCATCGCCAGCCTGGCGAACCCGGACTGGATCAACACCGGCGAGTCCGCGGGTGAGGGGCGCCGGCGGCGGGGACCCACCGGGGGGGCGGCAGGTGGCCGGGCGGGGGCTCCGCCAGCGCTCAGGGGGCCCGGGGGCGGGCGGGGTGCGCGGCCCGGGGCGGCAGCGGGGGCCGGGGAGGCTGCCCCTGAGGGGCCGCTCCTCAGGCGGGGGCCGCGGGGCCTGGCGCTGTCGCGGTGGGGCCGGCATGAGGTGCCGGCGGGAGGAAAGCCCCGCGGGGCTGGTTGGCCGCCGGCCGGGAGGGGCGGCTGGGCCGGGCCCCCGGGGGGCTGCGGGTTGCTCTCGGGGCTGCCCTCAGGGTCGGCTCCCCACCCCCGGCGGGGCGCCCCGTCGGAGCTGGCGGGACCCTTCTCCCCGGGCAAAGCCGCGGGTGACCCGCGGTGCGTTCCGGCTGCTGTCCCCGGGCGCGCGAGGGGACGCGCTCTGCTCCGTCTCCCAAGGGGTCCTGCAAAAGCTCCTAAACCCGCTCTGCAGTCTGAGAAGCTGGAGGGCCAGGGCGGCATCCCCGCCTGTGCCGCTGAGGTTCAGTCACCTTGGACAGGGAATTTAGATCAGTCTATTTGCATAGTTTGTGGCAGGTTTTGAATCTTTCGCACGATACTGATGTTTCCTTTATTGCAGGGAAGATCTTGCTTTCCTTCATCATTTTTTTTCCCCAGAATATTTCCTGCGTGCTGATTTTTATCAGCTTTTAAGCCTAGATCCCATGTGTTTTTTATTGTAGAATGTGTCATTGTTTTTGTTAAAAGACAAGAATTTGTGCATGTCTTTTTACTAATGACGTAATTGTTTGTATGAACAATTTATTTCAGCCTGTTGACAAGGACCCGCATGTTCTGATCAGTGGAGCAGGGAGAGATAGGAGGAGGAGGGCTACTCTTTGATCTCATGTCCCAGAGAAACCCAAATCTCCGTGTCAGGAAAGGAAGCCATCCTTACTGCAAACAGATGAAAGTAACTTAACCACCTTTTCCTAAACTTACAATTGCTAAGGAAACCGCAGGTATAGAATAGAGAAAAGGAGTCTTGGGGTAAAGACTTCTGTCATAAATTTTTGCAGAGGATTTAAATGTTTTCTTCATCTGTCTTGCGTCTTGATGGTTGGACTTGATGATCTTACAGGTCTTTTCCAACCTTAGTGATTCTGTGATTCTATGCCTAATATTCAGTGCATGTAAGAGGACTGAACTGGTTCAAATGCAGTCATATTTCCTTTATTCTGATGAAGCAGAGTATTAAAAATGTTGGCTATTAGGGTTTGGTGACTGGACATTCCCTCTGACCAGGCTATCCTTATGGTTTGTTTGAATTGCTTCCAGTTACCTGGTCTAGAACCCAGGCTTTCTTACATGGTCCAGAAGAGAGGAACAAGTCACTTCCCTTCCCAAAGTGCAGCATTCAGGAACTCCCTAGATGACTTCACCATTCCTCCTATAGCTAATTGTGATGATCTTCCTGCCTGTGGCTACATAAAATAGTTGGTTCTTTCCTCTTGCAATTCTACCTAGCAGCAGTGCTGCAGTAATGAGCCCTTCTTCAGGGGCTTACAGTCAAATAAAATAATCTTCATTTTAAATATTTAAGTATGTCTTTCTTAAGTCCTGCCTCATGTTAACAGATCAATGTGTAATATGTGTAACAGATGCAATGTGTAATATGTTGGATTCTCCCTGCCTGTATAGAAATGAGATAGCAAAAACTACTCTGAAGAAATTGCTGATGGAAAGAAAGGTCTTTTGGGAACTAAGCACAGTCCACTACATTCTTCATTAAATAAAAATGTTGAATATCTCTTTATAATACAAAAATTATTTCCTGAAATATTATACCTAGAAATCATTAATTCTTAGTTGATGATTACTTAATCATCTGCAATTTCTGTTCTGTACTTCTTTTAGAGGTGCGAATAACAGTTTTACTTTTAATTAGGCTGGCAAACGTGAAGTCTGTATGGACTTTTCTGAAGGACTTCACTAGTCAAGTAGTGTTTTGATAGACCTAAGCCTTTTTTTGCTATATTTTGAAGCCAAATAAATTGTTGACTTGATAAAACCATGAAGGAGAACTAGCTGCAATCCTTCCTTAATGACTATTTTGTAGATTTTTATTGATATGGGATTCGATGCACTCTATTATAAGACTTCCAGTTAAAAACAATATAAATGTATTTTTCTAGTACTTAGACCTTCTAAAATGAGCCTTTTGCCCAAACTGTAAAGAAAAGAAGTGTGAGGATGCCCATTGAATCAAGGACTTCCTGTAGCAAATACCGTAGTATTGAATTATGAGATAAATGCTTTTATGAGTGCCATTCATTACCCAGAGACTGCTGTGGAGAAGTATGGCATAAGAGGACACAGCCCTGATAGTAAACCCCGTCCCAGCTGCTAGCGAGATTCAGGCACTCTCAGCAGACTACCATGCTTGGACCACATTCAAGCCATCCAACATCCGTATGTGCCACTAAGAAGTAGGGTTTTTTGAACCATCCTGCTCTCAGCTGGTGAAAGAAACTGTTTGGTGAAAGAAAATATTTCTTTGCTTTACCTCTGTGTTCTTAAGTTCATCTCCTGTGGGAATTATTCTAGATTCTGCTTCTACAAGTCAGCCTAGTACTAAGGAGAAAGGGTAGAAATACTGTTTCTCTGCTTGGCTGCAGTATCCGGGGTTCTGAAAGGCAGTGTGGAACAGCCTGGTCTTAATACTGCAGCTGTTTGAGAATTGCATAGAGCAGAGGTCTTTGCAAACCTGGGAAGGCAGCACTGCATTGGCTCATTCAGAGCTGTTTACAGCCATTAAGGTTGGGAACCTGGGCTTGCATTTCAGGGGGAAAAAAAAAAAAAATCTGTTCTGATTTGAATGCTAAACAATAAGTACATCTTAGTCTGGAGATAATGATGATTTTCTGCTAAATTGGATAGCAAAATAAATCAGTGGCTTTAATGCTTTTCTGATAAATCTAGATTGTTTTCAATATTTTTTTTAAAGGAGCTTATATTCTGGGAAATCGATATATGGGAAGGGCTGATTAGTCTCCTAAATCTTACTCTTAAAGGTAATGTTAACAGTCATTTGAAAAATGTTGGCTATAAAAATTTCTCTCCAGCATTGTAATTATGAGCAAAGGATTGCAACTGAGGTCGTTGAAGGTTTCAGATGCTTATCTGTCTTTAGGCCAGAGGAACTACACCTTTGGACGTGGGCCCAAGTCTCCATTGGGTGCTTTTTCTTTATGTAGTTTTGTAAGAGTTGTTCATTAACTTGGTTTCAGGTATTTCATACATCTTTAAGATTATAAAGGAAAGATTAAAATTAAATGGATTTTTCTTTCAGAGAGTTCTCAGTGGGGTTTAGTTATTCGTGGTGTGCAAGTACAGAACACTGATAACTCCAATCTGGAAACCAGTGCCTTCTCAATATTCTTGCACTGACATCCTTTTCTTATCAAACTGATATTCCATGCAAGAAATAAGGACGGAGTTGGCTTTAATTTGAGCCAATGCCTAAGCTCCCACTGATTTCAGTAGTAATGAGTTTTGTTACTGTATCTCTATGCTTCTTTTGCAATGAACTTTAAAAGCTAGTAGTTTTGTCCCCATATGTTCCTTTTTTGTGTGGGAGGGTCTTTAATGATTTTGGTATTTTGTCTTCAGTAGGGAAGGAGGGGAGATAAAGTTGCTCTAGCTTCAGCTCTCAATCCTTTTGTGGGGAAAAGGGTATGAATAATATGCACAGTTGAAATTAGACATGTTAAAAGCTGCACGTGGGGGGTGTGGCAATTTGAAATGCTTTTAGGATAGGTTAAATAATTCAAGAGGAGAATTTAATCAAATAAAATCCCCCTTCAGAAAGCTAAGCTATCAGTTTGTTTATATGACTTAGTCATCCCTTCCTATGTAGCATGATTGTTCATTTGATTCCAATTTACGGAACAACATGTACCTTTTTTTATAGCAGTCATTAAGTTAATATGGATGTCAGAATTTACAGCTGCTAAACTCTGATGGGTAACTTCTAAAGCAAGTATTTATCACATCCTCTTATGTTGATACATACATCACAATGGGACACACGGTATAATGTTACGGCCAGGCCACTCAGTGTATGCGCAACGGTGCTGACTTGGGTGATACCAGTGTTCAGCAGAGCTTCCAGTTTCATCTTGCATCTGTGACATAAGCATCAAGGTCACTTATGTTAGGAATTATACTTTTCATTTAAACTGCCTTCTGTACCATGCTGTGCAGTAATGGTATGATAGTAAATTGTGAATCTACAACATGCTACTTATTTTGAATTGTCTGGTTTGTTTACAAATGCTGCCTTTCCCTGTATCTTCCAGAGTGTTATCTGTAGTTCTTGGGTTTGCATACTCAGTTGCTTTTTTATTTGTGAAGTATGATTCCAGATTCAGTGGCATCTATGGTCTTATAGAAGAGCAAGCTATACCCAGCAGGCTGTTCCTCGTGAGGCAGTTAACTCCCTGCTCCTGTGAAATAAGTTGTCTAGTACTAAGTGGCAAATTACTGCTGTTCACTGTTATTCCTCTGCATGTGATAGCTCTTCCTGAGGAATTTTGCTCCACAGTTCCAACAGGAGTTGTAGCTTTGTTGGGATCAGCTTAATGAGTTATCACAGGTGATACGACCAAGCAGTGATTCCCAACTCCTGCTGAGCTTGAGACCGTATTGCTACTGAAATACTTTTCTCTACTTTGAGCACTGACTATACATGGAATAAACCCAAGACCACATGACGGTACTCGAATGAAGCAGTATTCCTAAATAGAATACATAGAATAGAATAAAGCATCAACAACTTAAGAGGGCATAAACTTGAGTTCCAGCTAGCACTATTGTTCTAAATGTAGTTGTCTGCTGAAAAAGTAGTGGTATGTAAAAATCGATATGGCATATTACCACTTACATCTGCCCTTTAGGGCCTGTGCTGAGAAACTGTTGAAGTACAGTGCTCCTCTGTGGAGGAATTATGGTATAGAGCAATCACTGTGCTGTCCCCTGAAGTCGATACTGCTTTGTTTTGTTTCTTTGATGTATAAATAGTTGGCTTTTCAAAAACTGTCTGTAAAAGGGTTCTGGTGATCATTTGTTAAGCACCTTGCAATATACTCAAAACACAGCATGCTTCTCCCAGTTCTTCTCAGTAGAGAATGATGGGACATGATAGGAAGCAATTCTAGAAAATTACTTTTTCCTAATGTTTTTTGTACTGTATCATGTAATGACTGTGACAGGAGAAGTTATTTGCCCTTTTGTGAACCTGCTTGGATTGCATGCTGAGAATACAAAAGAAAAAAAAAGGGCGTGATGATACAGACAGGAAGAATTCTGTGCCATCGTGCCCTAGAGAGAAGTGACTGCTGAAAAGCAATCTCCAAAGCCATCTGAACGTCAGAGTGTTAAAATTAGGTTCTGGAACATAATTGCTAGGAAAACACTTCCATTTTGGTAGATGCCCGCAGGTGCGTGAGCAAGGAGGGGAAGGTGGTGCTTTGTGATATGTTGCTGATCTGGACAATGAGGGGATTAGGACCTGCTGTAAGATGCAGGCATGCTAACAGTACTTGCGTTGTAAAGATGTTGCCAATGCCTTAAAAACAACAATACAAAACCCAAATAAGAACTAGTAAGGACTGGTGAAGAATCTAAACCCCATATAGTCTGAATACTCTAACAAGAGCAGTCTGTTAATAGGTGTGCCTGGACTGGGAGTGTCAGTGCCATCTTTAAAATTAACATTTCCCTTCCACTTCGTGACTGTAGATGTCTTTCAAGTGGATGTAAAAATCTGACAAAGCAGAGTGTTTGAATTGTGCTTAGATTCTGTAACTGACCAGGCCTTAAGGCACAAGAAAAATTAATAGTAAGGCATTGTTGTAATGAATTAATTTTGTGCTTGCTCAACCACTCAACATTTAAACATATGGAACTATTTTATGTGTAGGAAGAATCTCATGAAAGAGAGCTGTGTCAGCCTGGTTATTTGAGCCTGCCAGAGCAGAGATCAGAGAGCTGATTGTTTTTGTCCATAGAGGAACTGATGTTTTACATCTACTTTTTAACAAGTACAAATTAATACTGCTTCTGTTAGGTGAAAGTTTTGTTTTCTCTTCAGTGTGTGAAGGTACAAAACTATTAGTTTGCCTCCCACCAAATCCTGTTGAATTCCTCATTCTCTAATTAGCGTTAAAGAATTAGGTAAGAAATTATAGAGTACAGATCTGGGAGCCAGTAACTTGTATTTACCTTTCAAATCTAGCATATGGCACAACTGACTTTGGATGTTGGAAAGTTATTGTGGTAGTACCTCAATTTCTTTTTCTGTAAAACAGAGGTGATATCTTCATCACAGAAACTTCTGTTAGCACTAGCAGCAAAGCTTTAATTTGATTTTTTTTTTCTTTTGTTTCCTATCACAGTTTTACTTTATTAAACAGAGGAAAAAATCTAGGAATAACAGGTATTTCATTTGTCTTTTCTGATAGTAGGTGTCTTTGCTAAGGTACTTGAGTTTCAAGTATTTGGAATAACTTTTTTCTTTAAAGTATTTACTTCAGAGCAGTATGTACAGTTACTATAGAACTAAATTATATTCAATATGTGCAGATACAGATTTGTTTTCTGTCTATACAATGCTTTACTCAAGAAGTATGTAGTTGTAACTCTGCTTTATAGTCAGTACAAATTGTGGGAAAGGTGCCTTGTTGAGACATCAGCTTTGTGGCTTCAGGAACTATCTGTGTTTCACCAATAGTGATGATTTTTTAAATCAACTTAGAGCTGATTTTAGGTGTGTGTATTACATCTGTTGCCACAATATGACACTGAGATTAACCCAAGAGTGACTTAAATATGTGAATCTTAAAAGTAAGGATTCAATAGTATGTACTGCAAAACAGATTTAAAACTGTCTGAAATAAAAAAAAAAGGAATCCTGTTAATGACCAGGGCTTATTAAAAACATTTGTATTGGTTAGTTTCCAGCCAGTGCTTACATGTGAGCAGCATTATGTAAACTCCATTTGTACTTTTGCCAAAGCAAAGAAGATCAGTAGGTCAAACTTCTAAGCTTGACCTACTTTTTTATAGGTACCTCACAGCAGTTCAACTTTTTCCCACTTATTTTCTAGTCTGGAAACAAAGTAGAGGGAATTAACTTTTCTTGTTTGCTGCAGTACAGCTGCAGTATGAAGGATTTTCCTCTTACACAGGAGTTCTCCACCTAGTTCTTGAATCCTTTCCAAGCAGTGGTTGATAACTGTGTATTTCAGAATAAGATAACTAGAGTGACTCATGGATGAGGAGGAATATTGACCTCTGAAGAAGTTAAATGCTGCTATCTATTTTAAAATCAAATACAAAATGACATTTGTAGTATGGTGGAACAAATACAATATGGAGGCTGGTTTTATTTCTTGTATGAGGTAATTTGGGAAAATTATAAATTTATAGTTTATAAAATTTTAAATTTAAAAATCAATTTCTTATTACATAATTATAAGTTGTTATTGTAATTCACAGCACCAACAAATTTAGTAAGGGACAGAGTCTTTATTGAGGGCTATATGCAGGAAAAAAGTTCTATGGTAATTTTGCAGCAATCCCCGTATGTGTGCTCCAGCTGCTTTGCTCAATCTCACTTTTCTTCCCCAAGCCTCTGACTGATGGAGATATACACAGATCTGAAAAACTGGAGATATGGCCAAGAAGAGGATCTGTGCAGGGTACGTGTCTATTTTAAGGAGAGGGGAAACTAGATGCAAGAGCATTTGGCTGGCAAAGCACTTATATTGGCCTAATTCTGTAGGAATCTATATGGAATTAACAGTCATAGGTTATATCCTTTCTCAGGTGAAGCTCTTGGTTTCTTCCTATTATATCATATTTGATTTCCTATTTGATGCGTTATCTTGTATATGTTTTTTAAATTTTGTAAATAGAGTTGATTACAAGAGTTTGGTCTCTCCTGCATACCCGAGGAAACGTAGTCTGATTGTGATGGTTTGCCTGCAGGATGAGCTGATCGAGTATGAAACACTAGCTGCTAAGAGTTAGAGGTTCAAAATTCCACAGAGTATGTAGAGTCTAGTTCCTCTCTTTGAGCAAAACATACTCAGTCTATTATGTCTGGGTGCTTGTGATGAACTAAAATGCTCCCTTGTGAAGGCGTCAAAAGCCTCCCAGGGATTTGCTGCAGTATCGGAAGCCAGCATTTCCTATCCACACAATGTAGTGCGATAAGCAACAGTTGGCTGCTACCCAAGGGCCTCCTGGTAGCTGCAGTTCTGTGCCATAAATTACAAAGCACTTTGGGATTATTAAGGATGACAGTCTCTCTAGGTGTAATGATTAATAACCCACTTAGATGTTTAAATATTTGTCCAGTTGAAGGCAGTTCACATTAGGCCTTCAACTTGACCATGAGCGGTTCTTTGGACACTGCATTAGTAAGGCTGAGCTGTCTCTGAGCTTGTTACATCCAAGAATTTAATAATCAAATGACAGTGTTCATGGGCAGTAAAGTCAAGTAGTTTACTTTTGTAGTGCTCATCATTGAGCCAACTTCCCAGTTTATAGTGTTGCAGTTCTTACTCCTGGGTTTCCTCTTCTCTTGCTCTCCAATTGTTGCCCAGGTCGTTCTTGCCTTGTTTCCACTTCTCTTGCTCTGACTGCTTCCAGCTACTGGGAGCAATGTAATTTAGTTGTATTTTAAGGAATAGGTATGGGATCAGAATAAGAGAGAATGGGACGACTGATTGTTCAGTGTGCATCAGAACTGCTTTGCTGTGAATACTTCAAAAGAGCTGCTTTGAATCTACATTCTTTCTACACTTCTCAAATTGATGGCGTATATACTAATGTTGTTAGGATGTCTCTGTGAAACTGCTTGCTTTCTGCAATAAAATCTTCGTAAACATCTGAGATGAGATGGATCCTGACTTCCATGATAGGCGGGGCAAGTGTACAAGTAAGGAGGAATGGTTTTATCTGTAACTTCATTAGTATGAGCTTAATGCATCAAATATACACAACCTTAAATTGTAATGTCTTTATACCAATGCGAAGTGAAGAAAACCGATGAGGTTGTCATGGACCTCAAGTTTCCTGAAGGTTGACTTTTGTGTAGAAGGTGACTTGTTTGACTTGAAAATTTGCTTTAATGTTCAGTGTTCTCTGTACAAAATAGAGCTATTATAAATTGCAGTATTAAGACGTACCTTTTCTTAAGCATAGACAGTGACCAGTGGTATTCCCACAGTCAGTGGAAGTGTCAGCTCCAGAACTGACACAGTGGAAGATTCTCATCTCCTTTCTCATAGAGGAGAAAATGCACTGCAGCTTCTGTGCCTGTTGATGTGAGGAGCGTTGTAGGCATTGCTTGCTGTTGTGGAAGAGAAGTCACAAGGGTGAAGAAAGAACTTTTTTTTCCTTAGGTTGAATTCCATTCTGAAACTAATCATGCACCTAAACTCATGTGTTAATGATGTAGTTCTGCACTGTAGAAACTCATGTGGGAAAGAAGCATGTTTCACTTTGTGTTTTAAACCAACACTTAATTCCATTTAAAAACTGTGCAACAAGATTGTACAGGAAACCTGAAAAGATTGAACGGCCAAGAATTTCTAATGTGGTCTCATAAATTCTTTCAGTGGAATATTATTGGGTCACTCAGCAATTACAAGAAGCACCCTGAAGCTTAATACATGAAAAATGGTGAAATAAAGAGAGTAAAGGCTAGAAGTAGTAGTTGCTGTTTTACATACAGAAGTCTGTTGACTTAAGCCCGATGTAATCTGAAGTAAATGCTCTCTGTAAGTATATGTTCAGTAAGATGAAGTTGATGGTAAAGACAGAGCATTTCTTGCCTGTTTATATTGAATCTAAAATTAGAGAGAATTCTGTTTCAGAATGTCAGTGTAACAACTGCATAAACATATGTTAACAGATACGTTCTTTGGAGCACTATATAACATCTGATTGCTTTTTAAGAATAGTCTCACTTGTTCAGAAAGGACTGAGCCTGCTGTTCAGATGAAGTTGTATTTTATTTCAGTATAGTGCAAATTTAACTGTTCAGGAGTGGTCTGTCTTCTCTTATTCTAGCCAAAAAAAAGTCTCCAGACTCTAACAGTTTATTTTTGTAGATGCCAATTTGTGATAAGGGAGAAAATGTTATCACCACACAGACAGCACCTGTTAACTGCCTAAATAATGCAGGCTTAAATTATGCAGGCTTCTAAAACAAGGGCTTGCCCTAGCAAAAGGGATAAGAAAATATAACTTCAGGATAAATCCTGAATATGCTCCCTGCCTTCCTATTCTTCTTTGTTTTTAATGTTTTTCTTGTGATGGGAACAAGAAGTAAATGCCTAAATTTGAGAATCATTACTGCACAGGAAGGTTGGGTGTTCTGCAATTTGCCTGAAAAGTTAAAGCTACCTTTTATACTGGGGGGGGGCTTAAAATGTTAATCAGCCAGGAAACAATGCGCCTGCTGCCCTTGAAGACAGATTGTATGTAGTTAAGCTGTATGTCAGCCTGTCTTTCAGCACATGAAGCATTTCTTGTAGAGAATAAATGCTTTGTTGGCCCTGTACCTAATGCCTATTTAAAGTGCAGTTTAACCTGTATTGCCAGTTGTTACGAGCATGTCATACACAGATTTGGCAACAGTTAAAAAGTGCCTTTAGGAATAAAAACTAAGGTTAGGTTTTATTTTACTTAAAATACTACTCTAGTTGCAATGAAATACGTCTGGGGACATTTAGGTGCTATTCTTCAATTGACAAAGGTGCCTTACAGAATGAAGCTAGTCTAGTAGACAGAGATAGTATCTTTTATATCCCCGGTTAGTAGAGTAGGGGAAACTCGTGTGTCCGAGGAAGGGCTTGCTGTACCAGAAATGTGCTTTATCTTTCCAATTATTCTAGTTGTACTAATAAAAGGTATTACTTCTGCCTGCGAACTGCCCTTCTCATGTCCTCATTGCTATAAATACAATCCTGCCATCAGGTATGTGATTTAAAGAAATTGCCACCAAATTGTTAGTACATTTTTATTTGCTTTTTGAGTATTTTGTTCTTTATTTAGCAAGGTCTGTTGTACTTTCTGGCAACCTGGGCCTAAAATTTGCTCTCAGCAGTGGACTGAGATAAAGTTAGGCTCAGCTGTAAGAAACCATTCAAGCACATAAGGTGTATTTAGGCTGAGTGTTTGCAGAGCAGACATGTAAAATTTGCAAATATGTTTCTAACCATATAAATGCCAAAAGGGTTTTCAACATTTCTCTTTTCACTTTACACCACTGGGTGATTCATAAGGCCATGGAAGAGCCAGATCAGTGGGTGCCCTTGGAGCATGTCTGATGCAAGCTGAGATAAGCGCAAAGCACAACACTTATGGCTGACAGAGGAAGATGATCCTTATTCCTAATGAATTTCATTTGATAAAATGCACAAGCAATCTTGAGGGCTGAATTTTCTCCCTACCCTTGAATGCCCTTGTCACCAGGCCGGAGAAATTGCTTTATATTGTGAACAGGAAGGTTGACAGATGTTTTGTGCTCATGAATAAAGAGAGAAAGAATAATAGGCTACTTTACTTCTTGTGATTTGGGGGTTTTGGTATATGTGTCCTGATCTGCTTGGACATCTATTTCGTTTGCACTTCACTTGACTTGGTGAAATGGTGCTTTTAGATATGCGGGAGTTAAAAACTGAGAGCTCTGAAGTCCAGTTGTTGCCAGCCCTTGAACAGACCACTTCATAAGACATTTATGTGGAAGATGATCCACCAAACTGTGAAGATCCAGAATTCCTATGTTCTTGCTGGTTGTGTTGTGCTCGTACCACGTGGCAAACTCTGGTGCTGCCATTACTGACCCAGCCTGGCCACTTCACATCACTGGCTCCTGTAGATGATGGCCAGCCTCGAAGAGCCTGCACATCAACCATACAATTGTGAAGTGATTAGCAGACCATTTCTGAGAAGGTTGGGGTAGGGTTGTGTGGTGTATTGGATGGAGAGGTATCATTTTACAGCTCTGTCTGAAGCCAAATATAACTCTTAAAGAACACAAGCTCATCAGATGCTAAATGGCAGAACAGCTGTAGGTGTCATAGCTTCTGGCTTTCAACTGAACATATGGCATAAAAGTGGTGTAGCTAACTAGAAGAATCACTTTTAAATATTGACACTGCCTTTGATCTTTCTTTTTTTAGGCAGTGAATTTTGTCAACTTTGAGTAGCTCTATATTGGTTGGGGGAAAAATGGAAATAACTATGCATTTTTTGTATGTTTTTTAAGCTAAATAAAACATTAAGTTTTCTTCTTTTTTTTTTAAGTTTTCTTTTTTCCAGGCTCTTGCTGCTTCAGAAATCATAAAGATTCTAGTCACTGGCAACACTATGCTATTGTGAAAATGCTTATAGTGTCAGAAAATAAACAACCAGAAGCATGCAACTTCTTAGAGATCCTGTTTACCAACATTTAATTAATGCTGTCTTCTGAAGCAGGAAAAAATACCTTCAGCATGGGCAGATTATTTCTTAGCTCTGATACGTGAGAACACACAGAGCCTTTGTTATGTCCTCAGGAGAGTTCCTGCATTGTTGCCTGAAGACAGCTCTTTCAGTGTGTGGTGGTCCATCTCTTCTGGGGGGGGAAAAAAAAAAAAAGGCAGGCAAACCAAACATTAAAACCCCCACTCCAATACACAAGTAGCATGGCATTGAAACTTGTATGTTGGAATTCAGAAATAAACTTGCTTTTTGTTGGTCCAAATGTCTGCAATTTAAACATAACTTACAACTCATGTGTCATAATGGTTGTCATCTGTAGTAATAAACTCTTCTAATACGTGTAAGTCATAAGGATCTTTCCCGATAGATGGCCCCTTTTTTTTTTTCTCTTTGAGGGTGGGAGGAGGGACAGAGAAGACTGTGGTTTTTGTGGAGGGGGGGGTTGGTTTGAATTAAGCATGATACAAACACTGAATTGAAAACTTTTGAGGCAACTCAGGCACCAGATGGTCTTCAGCAGCAAGGCAGGCTTTTCTGCTAATATAGCACAACTCTTTTAACGTCGAGTTTAGACTTTAAAAATCAGATTTCTTCTGTTTAAAAGCCGGTAAGCTTTGGAGCTCTAAAGAGTGACCAAAAATGGTACCTAATAAATTGAATTATCTGGACATTAGATTGTTAAATAGAATTCAGTTGGCAGGTTCCTCATAGCTAGCATAAACTGGGTTTGAAGCTAGGGATGTTACCTCACCTATTGTTGCCAACATGAGTATTTTTAAGAAAGTCACTTAGTTCCTGAAACAAGGAAACACCCTTTACATCTCTAGAGTAAGAAGGAAGGTGCATTTCAAAGTTGGTTTGAAAGGGAGAGAACATTCTGATTTCAGAGAAAAGGATAAATGGAGTAGAAGAGAAATAGCAGCTTATATAACAACATGCTGTATCTTGCAATATTGATTTGAATTGCTCTTAAAAGATGCACTCTTGATATAGCAAGGACTTTGCAAGTAAATGTAGGTCTTTATTAAAACTGATCTTTTAACATTGTATAAATGCTTTTTAGGTGTTTGTGGTGGTAGAGGAATACCCAGTGGGCATATGAACTGATCTTGCATCTGGTCTGCTTCAAAGTGAGAAACTCCAAAGCTTTTCTTCCAGGGTTACAAAACCTATTAGATGATTTGAGAGACAAATCGGAGTGAATGCCAAAACCATAAGATCTGGCATACAAAGGACAGGAAAGATAATTTATAATCCCTTTGTTTTAGACTCCTGTGTTCTGTGCCTTTGCAGTTAATCCTCTGTTATTCTTTTAAGCCTTTCTCTAGATCATCCTTTAACATTCATAAATCTTATTTTTGTAAGTCTGAACTTGGTTGCCTCTTAATTTACTAACTGAACAGCATACTGGAACATCCGCAGTCAAAGAATCAATCTGTCATGCCACATCCTGAATACTGTACTTGCATGGTAACCTCAAAGTTATTTTAGCGGCATGAGTACTAAAGAGCATCTATTCAAACTACCCCCCATCCCTCACAAAAGAAGTAATTATTTATATAAGAACAGTAACAGAGATGGTATTCTCATACTTGATTGGAAACTGGCAGTTGATCCTATCTTATATTTTGATCCATTTATAGTTATTTAGGTATAATCCAGTTATTGTATTATCCTACAAAAATGACCTAAGCAAAAAAGTGGAGGAAAAGGTGTTCGACTGGCTTATAGTTACTTAGCTGCGGTTAATTATGTATATGTGCTATTTTACAAAATGCTCTGATATGACATTATTTGAGGCTGTAAACATTTTTTAATTGCTTTAATGGGTCAATGGCTGAAAATTTAGATGAGGACTAACTACATTTCCTTTTACAAGGCTATAATTCTAAGCAGTTGTAGATACAAAAAAAATTCTATGAGCTGTGCCTGTGGGCATCATTCAGTGCGACCTTACATACAGAAATACTGCGATTCCGTTTAACTATTACAACGTGGACCATGCCTTTTAGAATCAAGAGATCTTCCCCGGTGTTGTTAATCCTTTTTTGCTCCCTGGTTTTGAAGTGCTTTGCAAACCAGCAGGGTACTGTGTCTTTTTCCTCTTTACACCAGAGGGAGGTGGTGCATATCCTGCAAAAGCATAGCTTTTTCCCTAACCTTCTGCATTGCTTACCCTAAGCATGACTAATCTCCTCATAAGAGAGGGTACAGGGCCTGATTTCTGATGGAGTTTTGCGCTGGAATAAGCAGACGTAACTATATGCACCCTGGAGCAACCTCCCAGGCTATGGCAGGGAAGGATCAGGAGTGTCAGTTTTGGGAAGGGCAGAAGGGAGAGTACTCTGTTTCCGAGGAACTAATACCTGCAATATAGAATTAATGGAAATTTTCCCCAAAACAAAATACATATAAATAAACCTAAATAAGTCATTCTCTCTTCCCACTTTGTACAGTAATGTCACTTAAAGTGCCCATTGCAGGAAAATAAATTCCATATGTAAGACAGAAACATCTCACTTAAACTGACAAATTCCTTGGATAATTTTGAAAAAACTTCCTCTTGGAAATACCTCCTCCTTGTTTGCTGTTATGGGCAGTTGCGTTGGAACTATTCTTACCGTGCTCTGTTGTCTGTTCCTCTCAGGAATTCCTTGGCTATGCTTCGCGCACTTTGAAAGCGGTCTTCTGTCAGAGAGGCTTGGTTGCAGGCAAGGAGCAGAAGACATGTTAAAGGCAAGGTGGCCGAAGTCATCTTGATGGTTATCCTTAACATTGGTACAGGGGATTGGTCTGCCATGACCAAATCACTGAATTCTCTTTAGACCTTTAAAGCTTCCACTTGGATTGGGTAGCAAGCTACAGCTATGCACTAGACAGCTGCAGCCTGTTCCTCCTCTTAGATGGACCTAGACCTTTTTCCATTCAAGTTTATTAACTGGATAGAACTTAGAAGCTTTCTAAGAAAAATTTCATTTCTTCCTGTCTTTGTCTGTGGCCCAGTAAGAGTTACAGGAAACTGTAGCTGCCCTTTTTTTACATGTGTCGCTCTCTGGCATGTGACTGTTACCTAACTAGCAGCAATGAATGTTTTAGTGTGCCCAAATAACACAGTTCCATGTACTGTGCTCATTACTAAAACATAAAACTTACCAGTGTCCTTGCCACATTGTTGGTGCTCTAAGATTTACGCCACCAACATGTCATTAGGAACCCTGTAAACTGTGCTCTTCACTTAGCAAAGATGGTTTAACAAGTCCACAGTACACTGAAGAAAAGTATCTTGTTTGAGCAGAAATTGTCTGGCAGTCACAGCTGGGGTTTCTAGCAGAACCATGCTGTCTCATCAGGACAGTGAGGGAGGGTGGGTGGGTGGGCTGTCTGGGAGCCGGTTGGATGTTTTAACCTCCTCACTAGGCATATTGGCCTGTAATACTTATTTAATGTTAGTAATAAGCATTTTGCTAAGGATGTGGTTGATGTATGGAAGGTAAAAGTGAGGAAGCTGTTGTCAAGGAATATAAAGGGTTGCAGATGCATTTAAAACCAAGGAATAGCATTTTCTCTAAAATGATGGGAAAGAGTAAGGACATTTTCAAGTGGGGACAGTAGGGGAGGGCAGAGGAAGGGCAGGTACCCCAAGCTGTATGAGCAGGAGCAGTTCTGAGGATTTGTGCTTTGTATGTCCATGTGACAACATAGCTGCTGAGCTCTGTGACCTTCTAACGTTTGAGCCCCACCTCGTTCACTGCATCGTGCTTTTGCCGTATTAGTTACTACTTATGCTATGGTAAGCTCTTCACGGCAGTGGCACCTCTCCTGTGTCCATCTGGCACACTTGATCCCGTGTGTTCTGGCAAGCAAATAATAGGTGAACAGAAAGAACATCTGAATAGCTGTTATTATGCTACTGCTTTCAAGACGTGGTATCGCTGTGCCACTTTTAATAATTCAGAAGTGATGGAGAGGTGGGGGAGTGAAAGGGCTGCAGCAATCTTTGTTTCTCTCCCTAGCGTGTGATTCCTCCTTGGTGGCTCTGTAGTTACCACGGAAACGGGAGAGGGATGGCACAGCACAAACAGGAGAGGGGCCGGAGTGGGACTTGTGGGTCGGCTCTGTGGCAGCCGCACATCTGTGCAAAGGGGAAAAAACTAGGGCTTGCCTTTCTTTGGTTTGATGCCTTTTCTGCTCTTTCCCTCAATGGTTTTGTGAAACTTAATTGTTAAACAGGTGATGCTCCCAAATGTCGGTGTATTTGTTAAAGAGTCTTTTTATTAGTGATTCTAGTAAAAATATGCAGTGTCAGAAAATGAGCATTACTGTTGGTCTGGAGGAGTTGGGTGAGGTAGTGTAGGAATATGATCATGAAATCTTTCACTGGTATAAATTAGAGTCCTGGTTATAGTCAGGCTGTCACTACTGGAAGGTTGTTTAATGTGTTTGAAATGCACTGGTACTTTAGGGAACAGATTTACTGGAAAAGACGAAGGACCACTGCACTGACATTTGCTCAGTGCAGCATTCTCTGTTTTGCTCAAGGCTGAATCTCATTTTTAGTAATTAGAAATATATATCTTAATCACCTCTCGCACTAGCTGTACTGACCTGCGTAACGCCAGTCTTGGGAGCTATGGAGGGAGAGGTATACGAGAGAAAGGGAGCAGCCCCCTGCATCCCCAGATTGTCATTATAGCTCCCGATGGCTGTGCAGTGCGGGTATTGGGAGGTGGAGGATGGGCAGGCATGGTTGCTCCGCTGCACACGTTTTGGGGCTGTATCCACCTTTAAGCTGCCTAATCTACTTGCATTAGCTGTGCTGTTTGTTTTAGACCTGTGTTAGGTGCTGATTTTCAGCAGTTATGCTGGAATTGTTCTGAGGGAATGACTAAAACCCTCTTTTACCTAGGGATCAGAGTGGAACTTGGTGACTGGCTTGAGACGGACTGTTGGGCTATTCTCTAACCAGAGGCAGGAGGAGAGAGTTCGATTCAGTATCTCTGTCCCTCCTTTCAGCGATAGACTAGATAAGGTTAAACAAGATTTTCTGTAACAAGTTAGTTTCTTAGCAGCTTCCTGGCAACTGTTTGCTTGATTGCTTTAGAACAGGACCAAGACAATAAAATACCATGTAACCCCACTCTTCTTTTGAATTTTGTGGCAAATAAATACTCTTTTTCCACACCAAAGACTTCTTTTGAACTGTGCATTCAACAGATTTGTCACTATGGGAGTGAGCTATGAGGTTTAATTTCCTTCTGCCCAGTTTATGTACACAAGTGAGGTATGCCTGTATAGTGAGCTTGAACTTGAACTTTTAACTAAATTTATGAGCACATCATGAGGTTGTTTCTCCCAGTTACCTTTGTGGAACCTTTAGAAATAGTTCACAAACCTTCTCTTGCCCTCCATTTGCCTCCCTAGAGTTTGCAGACTCAAGGTTTAAAACCTGAATATGGAGTATATCTACTTCAAATTTGTAATCCATGAAGTAGCGTTAAGAGAAAATACTAAGTATGTGTTAGCAAAAGCTTGACTATAAAGTAATGCTCAGTATTTTTCCTCCAGAATGGCAGATCCTGAAATTTATTTGCTGACACTTTAAAACTCTGATTTTTAAAAAAAAAAAAAAGGGAAAAAAAAGAAGAATGGAACAACACACTTGGGCACCAGAAGTGATGTTTAGGAAACCCTGCTCTGAGTAGTTTCTTGCAACTATCCTTATGTCTTCAAAAGGGATGCTACCCTTCACTGATTGTTCTCTTTTTTTTTAGTTTTCAGTTGTGGGTTTGTTGTGGGGGTTTTTTTTGAGAAAATCAGCCTTTGGAGAAGATGATGCTGACAGAAAAAAAATTGCACTGAAAAACGGTAGTTCAAAGTGGAGTTCTCTTCTGTTTCCTCTACATATGGCACGGCTGGGCTTAGCTTTGGTTCTCTCTGAACCTGACATGTTAAATGTGCTCTTGTTAATAGAAAAATGTCTCCAATGTAAACTGCAAATTGCACCTGAAGGATGAGTTAGTTGTTTCTTTCTAATACATGCTCATCTATTGCAACTGTTCTTCAGTTTCATTTAACGCACAAAATGGAACGGAGTCCAGCACAGTGGTTCTTATCACTGTTGCTTTTGCCAGGGTTAAAAATGCACTAAATTATTGCCACTGAATTCAGGAGAGGTCTCTAAATTCGGAAAACATCTATTGAGTGTGTGATGTCATTTTTATGAAGTCATTCTTTAGATCAGAATGGCAGTTTAGAAAAAACTGACTTCTACTCTAAGTATAGTAAAATTGTTGTTAAATCCTAGTCTTGCAGAGTGATTGGGATTAATTTCCTGTTCTATGATGCTTCAGTGAATAGCCTCTTTATCCCCAAACTACAGGAAACTACTTAGTGTTTTGTATGAGGTTCTGCAATGTGTGTGTGTTTCAGGGAGCTTGACTTCCAAGGACACATGCACATCTCCACTCTGCCCCAGCAGCTGATGTAAAATGAAAACATTGCAGGCTATGAAAAAGGAACTGAGAAGCAGTTCATGTAAAACTGTGCACTGTATAGGTATGTGAGCTGTGTAAGATTGCTTGTGTAATTCTGGCTCAGTTTTGTGTAATCCCGGTGCACAGCAATGCTGTGATTGCTGTGTATCTGGAATAGAAAATGCCAATTTTGTTGGTTTTGTAACTGACACTTTTTAAAAAGATTTTACTTCAACTTTTAGCTGAAAATTCATCTCTGAATCTTTCAGTTGATGAATATATGTCGTTGAAAGGTTGTATTTGAATAGGGCTAAAAATTTATAGTCTAAACAAAGGTTACAGGAATGCTTCAACAGAACTAATTCAGTAATGTTTTTGCTCTTGGTTCTTCTCAGTCTCTAGGAGTCTATCAGAAGTGTTACGTCTAATAAAATATGATATTCTGCCTCCTAACCCAATGATTCTAAGCTTAGAAGCTGATTCCGCTGGTACTTATTGCTGAGGTGTAAGCAGACAGGCTCTGAACACTTGTAGGAATTGGCTCCAGGGTGCTAGGAGGTGCATGCTAGGACTGGTTACCCTTTTGACTGTTGGCTTACTTCTTTGTTTCATGCTTTATTTCCAAAAAGAAGCTAAAAAGTGTGACAGTTGTTTCTCCCTCCAAAAGACAGGCTAAACCTAAGCTTCTAAGTCTTACTGTAATTGTTTCTAAGTTGCCCCCTTTTTATTTTAAACAGGTCAACTATAACAATATTTACTTACAATAATTTGTGGAGGAAGATGTTGACTCTAATATTATCCGCTGTTGTGTTTTGCTCCTAATTTACATAAAGGACAGTTGTGATTATTTAGGAAAACAGTGCAGAAGAAGGGACAAAATTGAGAAATATAGGATTTAATGTTTAAGAGACACTGGAAGAAATGGATTTTAATCTTGCATGTTAATTTCGGGTTATAATTTTCCAAATAAAGAGAACTTCACTATTAAAGTTTACTAAAAGTTTCTTTGAGTCTCTAAAGCACTGAATTGGATTTTAAATCAGATTTTTTTGATTTAACAGAAAATACCTCATTTTGTGTAAAACTTTACGGTTCCTGTACCAGTCTTGTCCTTTTTCTTGGATCTTTTTGATAGATCTTTTGTGTAAATATCCCAGTTTGTGTGTGTAGTAACTCTTGTTAGCTGTCAAAAGGATTGACCAGTCTCTTGCATAGAGGGACTCTTCAAGAGTTATTTGTCAAGAAGTTTTTTTTTTTTTTAAATGTTCTTAAAATCTTTATATGAATTAAATGCAGTTTCTGCTGCAAGACTTTGAGGATTAAAGCTGTATTTACAGATGAGGGAAAAAAGCATTAGACAATTAAAGGCATTTTAGGGGGCTGCAGCTCATTTTGTTAGATTATGAAAGTATTTCATCTTGCACAGATGAGGGAGTGATCCTCTGTACAGCTCAGCTACCACTTCAGCTGATACTGGCAGGTTTTATAGCAGTGCTTTATCCCTTTGATTAGATGTTGATTGCCACTCAAGAAGCAGATACAGCTTGCAGCCATCTCACTTCAACTTGTGCAAGCGTATGATGAAAGAACAAGAAGATAGATGTTTAAAGCATGCCCCCCCATCCTCTGTGTTTGAAAGGCTTATTAAGGTTCATCAAATAAAGAATCCCTTATTTTTGGACAATTCTGAGTTTTGGTTTGCAATTGAGCGCCCCTCAGAGAGGATTTTGAAAGTTTACTTGCCTCTCTGCTATGTATTTTCAGGTGCTCTCACAGTTGGCCTTGTGCGACAGTGTCAAACCATCCATGGACGTGACAGGACCTGTATTCCTCCACGGCTGCCTCCTGAGTGGGTTACTACGTTATTTTTCATCATTATGGGAATCATTTCACTAACTGTCACATGTGGTTTGCTGGTGGCTTCCCACTGGCGAAGAGAAGCTACTAAATATGCCCGCTGGATAGCTTTCACTGGAAGTAAGTGACCTCAACTACACAGTTGACCTGTATGCAGGATAAACTGGTGGAGTCTAAAATAACACTATAGTGTTGTCAAGGAGCAGTGTTTAGGGCTCTTACTACACAAAACGTACCTTCTCTTTAAATACCACGTCTGAGGGAAAAATAAAATTCTTCAAAAATCAAGGGGTTGGTATCTTAAGTGACTATAATTGAGAGGGAATAATAGTCTGTGGGCCCAAGGTGAGAGAAAGGAAGGCCTGACCCCTTTACCTTCTTGGGCAGTGCCATAATTGACCTAAAAAACCGAGTAGGGATAGAAGAGGTTAGTCCTGAGTTGTGTGTCTGATAGTCTTTCATACTTCCCCACTCCCATATATCCCCAGCTTATTCCTAGCAGAATGTAATGACTGAAAATTCCCTCCCCGAGGAAGAGGAGGCAGTTGATATATCTGAGACATACTACAGTCTGAAATCCATCCCTACTTCAGGTGTCTCATGAATACCTCATTCAGGGTTGATGCTGGTTCAGTTCTGCTTCATGCTCACAGCAGGTATTTTCTTCAGAATATCTGCATCCTAATTGGCTATGCAGGAGGATTGCCCACTGCAGAGCATCTGCTGCGCTTCACAGCACTGAGACTTTTGCTTCCATAAGTGACCTGCAGCAGTGCTTTAGCTGGAAGGAGGAGTACGAATATTTTTCTGCCTCCCTTGATTCTGCTCCATATGAGCACCAGCATAACTCCTCACAGCTGAGACTCCTCTAGGAGCCTTGTGTTTCCGCGCAGGGAAACATATCCTATGGCTACTTCGGTGCAAAAGAGAAACAGTTATAACGAGTAAGGGGAATAACTTTCAAACTTCCTTTTCTTGGTGTGTGTTACAGGCTTAGCCCAACTGTGAAATGGTGCCTTAATGGTGGGGATGACAGCATGAAAAAACTCAAAACCTGAGGGCTTTTAAATTGACTTGAATTATGACATACCACTAAAGGTAGTGTGAACACTAACTAGAAAATGCAAGTTTGTGGTTTACACAGGCGTAAATAAGGTTTAATGGAACTCTGTGACATCTAATGATATCTAATATGAATGAGATTTAACCTTGTTTTGGGGAAGGGAATAATATAAAAAAGAACTCAGCTTCAACAAAGGTACTTCACTGAGGTACTTGTACAATCAAAGCCATCCATCTGACAACTTTGCAACACAGCATATTAAATTAATAGTGCAGCTTTTGCAGACAATGGAGCTATTGAAATGCTGTATCCGTTGTGATTGACTTTTTTATTTATTTTCTGGTGAATGATTAAAATAGCAGACATGAGTATTACTGACTATTCCATCCCAACTTTTCCAGTGCCCTTGTTTATTTATACATATTTCATGTATATCTAATATATGCAGGGAGGGTTTAAATTCAAAATGCCGTATAAAATTAAGATGCTTACAGTAAGCTGAAGTCAAATCTCTAGTGTAAAGAGGGGTTTTGGAGTACTAGATATTAATAGTTGATACCACAATTTATTTACTGAGGTTTTTTTCTTAATTCAAAGCTTGTATTTTGGGCTTTACATATTTTAATGTTTTTTTAAATATCTCCAATCGTCACATCCCTGCATCTTTAGTTTTCTACAACTGTGATTGTTAGTTCAGCCAAAAAATCTGATATCCTAAAGCTGTTTTTTTTCCTGTAGATTTCTCTAGGCTTGCAACAGGTCCATTATTAGAAATCTAAATATGGAAGAACATTCTCTTATTTCAGCACTTGCCTTTGTATTATGAGATGTTTAATAATGAATTGTACTAATTTGTTCTTTTGCAAGTTAGAATTATTCATAATTCTATTAGGATATCACTGCTGCGTTGCCGAAATGCTAAAATTCAATGTCTTTGGTATTCGTCTCTAATACATACGACTCTGTGACCTTTGCTGGTTGGAAATTTTTGATGGTAGGAAATTTTATTGTTTAACTCACTTGTAAGAAAAATCGCTTTTGAAAAAAAGAAGTGAATGGGAGGAAGAGTTCTGTATTTTTCAAAAAGTTGATGAGAATGACTTCTGTGGTTCGTTGGATGAAGACACAAATTAGTAACCTATTTGTAGATTAGTATTAGGAAACATGTAGCCATGTGGAATCAACTTCAAATACCATGAACAGGTCCTTCCTGTGAAGAGCCAGTGCTGTAAGATGAAAACACGTGTAACTCATTAGAAGGGGGTAGGTGAAACTTCATAGTTGTATTACATGTCTTCTGCAAGCAATTTCAAGACTTAACAGCCTAGTACAGGCTGCTAGGAGATACTCTTCTCACAGAACTTTCTGAACACAAGATAGGGCATGCTATCCTAGGCAGGCAGGGAATTCTGCTGGGACTGCCAAGGGCAGCTCTGGGACTTGCAGCTCCATTCTCTTCAAATACAAGGGGGTCTAGAGTAAATCATGTAAGGGCAAAGGAATCCTCTTGCTCAGCCCTTTCCTTGCAACTCTGACAGCAGCAAGGAGAGCGTGGTAAAAGGTCACTCTTGCCCAGTTCATGCTGGAATTTATATATAAATATATAGCTTGTATTTTTCATGGAATTTTTGCTTGTAATCTTGTCATCTTGGGTGACTCCAGATTTTTTCAACCGTGTACCTAGAAATATGAATTATTGCTGACAGTGGTCTTGTGTATCTTATTTAGCTAAGGGACACACGAAGGACAAAAGTTTGATCTGTCAATTCTCTTTCGTGTATACACTTCTAAAGGGATACACCTGAGACAGTATTTACTAGCATGGCGTTTGTACCCTTCCCCAGCCATTGGTGGTTTTACTGCACAGAAACTTGTCTTTCTGGCTTCTCTGCAAAACAGCTTTGTGGAGAGGAGAGATACTTCCCTTCTCCAGGTCATACTGCATGGGTGACAAAAGTCTTCTAAAGGCAAATGTGAAAGTTTTCCTTCACTTTCTGTAGAGAAGAGTCTATCAAGAATCACAGTATTCCTACTGATGTGATAGATATTGTCACTTCGGGCATAGATACTATCAAAACTATCACTGGTGTTTGAGTCCTGTTAACTGTAGTACCAAATTCATACAATGTAATGGAGAGTGGATTCCTTCTTGGAGTACATTTGTGTACTGCCCGGGTCTTTGTGTGCTTCTTCAATGAACGAGGTATTCCAAACTCATAGCTGTGCCATAATAGTGGCATAGTGGCATAAATTGGTAGCAAAAAAGTAACCTGGCTTTGGTATTGTTCTATGTATCTCTGAAACTGCTGTTTTTTTGCTAGCCCTACTTCAAATTTATGTAAACCTCTTGCCTTTTCAGGGTGCTCGTTATGCATTCTTCTGGTTTAGAAGATATGATGTGGTGAACCTATGGTAAATCTCAAACATAATTTCCATGGTCCTTGGGACAGATAGGGTTAGATTCCATAATTAGAAACAATGTCCAGAGCTTATTCTCTGCAGAGGCCATGTAGGTGGTCTTATGTATATTTTAACAATCTTGGCTATTGCAGGAATTCACAGAGCTCCCACAAGATCTGTTTACATCTTACACAGATTGAGGTCTCTTAACCATCTGCTACAACTAGAAAGGGAATTAATTCTATGTCTGCTACCACTGAATTGGGTGCTTCTGAGATGTATCAAGGGAGGAGATGCTGGACAGAAAAATGGTATTTCTGCCTTTTTTCCAGCAGTTACCAGAGAGTCTGTTACTCTTTTTGCCTGAGGATTTAAATGTTCATTAGTATAATGGACTTGCTTTTTGGAATGCAAGTAAAAATGGGGCAGGATAATCACATTCTTAACTAACAGTAGCTATCCTGCAAACGTCTGTCCCTGGTGTTCCCCAGTGAATGAAGTGCTGCTTGAGTTATTAAAGATTTGTACCAGGTGCTGCTTTCTATGTTATGTATCTCTAAAGAGGCAAGCAGGTAGTACAATGAGCCCTCTGAAGACTAGGCCATAGCTTTTTCTCTCTTTTAATACACTGTATCCTGGATTTTTTGAAGTTGTCATTGGATGTTCAAAACAATTTCAAGCTAAAGAATTACAGGATCTAGATCTTTTTTTGACAGCCACCATTCAGAAGCAGACTAGAAATGATTGGTTTTTGTTACATAAATACTTTTGTTAATAGAAATTGTAGTCAGTAAGTGTCTTTTCTGCAAATTTTCCTGCCCAAGGAAGAATTTGAAATCAAAAGCAAGTACTCTTGAGGGAGAAGTTCTTTATGGGTTGCTGGAAATGTTGCTGGAAATCAACTGAGTTGATACTACCAGACATGGAGGTTACATTTGGGTTACAGCTTGTATAAGAAATTCCTATCCTCTAGCTTACAAATCTACTTCTAAAAGAATACACACTAAGTTAACTGAGCACTTCATATATTGGATTTTTCTCTTTAGTTTCTTTTTTTTAAAATAAATTTCTCATGCAGTCTTTTCTTAATGACTTATCGAAACTTTGCCAGGCTTCCTAATCTGACAGAGACTTTGATGAATTTGCTTTTTATTTGCTATTTCAGTAGACTAAAAATTCAGACCACACTAAGGAAATTGCTTGGACACCCTCACAGCAGAACATGTGCACTGTGAGTATGCACAGTGGAAGGGAAAAGATGGCTGGTTACTTCTGTAGTAAATGTTTGAAATGTGTATGCACATCAGCATTCTGCACACTGCCTGCACATGTGGAATTTATTTTTTCTCCTGCTGTGAACAGAGGGAGAGTTGAGGTACCTGCACCCTTCTGTCCCGGGGCAAGAACACAAGGAGACCCTGGGCACACACTCCACTTGGCGGTACAGTGCTGCTAGCAGGTCTCAGACCTCGTGCATGTATGTACAACACACCTCAAAGAACAGTGGTTTAGTAGAGAGCAGAGCGATAAAGATCTTTTCTTCAGCCATATCCATGAGGCCATCAGAACTTTTCCAGCTGTGTAGTTCTTGAATATAATAAAGGAGATTTAATCTTGAAAGTGCAGGTTGTTTTCAGAATCCTAAAGCTATTTCCTATAGGTCTGTTATTGTTAAAATATAACAGAAGTTTTGTAAATAACTGGAATGCTTGTCAGGGACAAACTGGCTGTAATAGGAAGTGTGCTGAGTTATGATAATGTGACTCATCCTCAGAATATTGTTCAAACTGTTACTAATTGTATGTTGTGTTACTAATCACACATCAACCACTGGTTTCTGGACCACTCAAGTATAGAGCTCTTCCACGCTTGCACAGATCTGCTCAAGAAACACATACCCAAGCTTTCTCTCCTCAGATGGACCAGCTGTTGGTTAAGATCCAATTAAAAAACTGGAAACATTCCTTAAGGATTAGATTGTGTAGTGTGGAATTACATGGACCAATAATCATCTAGGTTAAAACCTTCTAGATTATTTAATGTTTAACGCCTGGGTGCTGGTTCTTTGGTTTTGTTTTAGCAGACGGCCTAACGAGGTAGCAGTGAGCGCGAAAGCATAACTATGCCGTTGCCAGATGTTTTCTGCTTGCGCTCTTTCGCGTCCCCGCTGAAAAGCGATCCGCCGGCGCGGTGAGCGTACCCGCGAGGCACGGGCGCCCCCCAGTGGAACATTCCGTTGTCCCTGCTCGGTATCGTCAGCTGCGGGAAGGGCGGACCCTGGCGGTAGCTGCTCTTGGCGCAAGGTGTCGCGGGCGCTGCCGCCTGTGGCTCGCAAGCAAGGAGCAGCTGATGTTCTGATGCGGAGCACGGTTTATGAAACCGTCCTTTTTTGTTTGTGCCCACGTCCCGCTTGGACACTTTTTGAATTCGGAGTCATCACGCCCATAACTAGTCTCTTCTATAGAACATGAGTGTGTTTTCCTCAAAGCTGAGACCTGTGCTATGCAAATCATAACCTTTGAGCATTAAGATATAAAATACTATATGATAAACTATTTGTCTTGGATAAACATGGAGCCCATTAAAAAAAAGTTTTAAGTATGGGCATGTAACACTGTAGCTGGATAAACTGGAGCATGTGTATTTAGTCAGGAAGAGCAGTAGTGAAGTTACATTAAAAAGTATTGAGGCTGCTCCAGCCCATCATTTCCTCATTTGGGAAGACTACAGACTTTGTCCTGGTAGGGCCAAAGGGGACGGGCAAGGTCCTGAATTTGTTTTACGTACCCTTGGAAACAAAAGCAGCTGCAGCACTGCTGGCTTGCACAGGACCAGTGATTAAGGTGACGGCTGTTACTGTTGCCAGTGGTTTTTAGTCTTGTTTGTTTGACTTGTGGGGAAGCTCAACAGCATCCCCAGAGTTTGTTCTGTGTCTTAGTGGTGGAGAATAGAAAGGGGAGACACAGGCAGCACCTGTGTCCTTTACTAACAAACAAAAAGCAGCAGTCTGTGTTTACTGAGAGAAGACTGAAAAAATTAGCATGTAATGCACTGTATTCAGGCAGGAGCATTGCAATTTGGCTTGCACTTTCTTTTTCATGTGGCTAGGTTTATCGGTAGACTTTGAGGACTAGGAGAGGCTTCAGTGTTAGCTGTGCGTCATGTTAGGAGATGGTGGTATGTGGGTTTGTAGCGTTGGTGGGAGAACAGAGCAGGCTCAGCCCCTCTCTCCCCCCAGATATATTTTAGATTTGTTGACTAATGGGTATTGGGAGGCCATGTTCCACTCACAGTGAATAATGTTTGAAACAAAGTTGAAATACATAGAAGTGAAATAAGAGTAAAGCACTAATAATTGACTGAACTGGTAGAATCAGATATAACTCTGTGTTACTCTAAGATTGATAACAAACCTAATTGTATATTCTTGCATATGCAATCAAACCAATTCAAAAGCTAATCCTTTTTATTGTGAAGAATGTCTTGCCTCTTAGAGGAGCCATATTTGGAAGTCATTCCCTTGGTCCAGGCAGTAGAGCCCTGCATATTGCTACATTCAAACTAAACAGGGTTACTTATCCAAAGGCATGTTACAGCCACACTGAAGTTGTCATCTGGGACAGATTACAACACTGGATGTTCTCTCCTGGATTTGATCAGAGTACTGAAATGTGCTGTGGGGAATGTTGGCCACTACTGATGCCTGAAGGCCTGTGAAATCCATAACTTAATTCTAATGAATGGCTTTAATAGGAGTTCTGGTTTCTTTTCTGTACATCCACAGGGAGTCAGTTGTAAGGATGAACCATGTACATAAATCTAGCTGTTCAGGTGGAATGAAAAGCCTGATTGCTTGGTTCTTTTTGTTCATGGGGAGTCTGAATTTGAAGTTTTTCACTAAGAAGCTTAGATTAAACTGAATCAGAAAACTTTATTTGTATTCCAATGGGAAATCTTAAGGATATTTCATTACTTAAGGAAACATTAATATAACTTTAGGAAACTGTTATCTTTTAATCTAAAAGAAACTGTAATGACAATCTGTGTGTTTTCTATTTTTAGCAAAACTTTTACAGAAAATGACTTTGTGTGGAAGAATGGGAGAGGGCAACTACAGTTGAAAAAAGACAACTCTGATAATAGAAAAGGAGTTTCTTCAATGTTGAATGTTAGTTTATTTTGACTTTGGGGAAAAATGACTCTAAAATAACTGGAGAAGTAATGAACTCTGTGACTAAACTTGTGGGTGGTGATAAAAGTACATCCACCAAATTTTTAGTCTGTGAATACAGTTCATGATCTAGTGAGCAGGACTGAAATTGCAGTCAAAACTGGGGTCTTTTAGTCTTTCTTGGGAGTAGGTGAGGGATGTTTTAAAAGCAAGATAAAGCCTAGTCAATCATTTCAAGCAAGTTAGTTGCTGGAATATCTCAGCTTTTCAGTTTGGTCAGAATACTTTGCTTGCTTTTCTGGACTGCTCTGTGAACGGGTAAATATTTTGACTTTAACACAGCAGTGATCATTTTTTTTCTTTTCTCTTTTCTTTGCAGTGATTCTATTCTGTATGGCAGCCCTAATATTCCCAATAGGATTTTACATCAATGAAGTTGGAGGTCAACCATATAAATTACCCAATAACACAGTGGTTGGGTCTTCATATGTACTGTTTGTCTTATCCATTTTCTTTACAATAGTGGGACTTCTATTTGCTGGCAAAGTTTGTTTACCTGGCTGATGAATGTCGGAACTGCAGGACTTTATTTTGGAAAAGAACAAGACATCAGAATTGCATTCTCAGGAGGATGCCTAGATCAGACTATCAAACACTTACTGAAAAGAGGAATACTTTGACTTGTTCTCACTATGCACTTTGGATGAAAAAAAGGAGAGCCTTTCCCATAACCAAATACAGACAACATTGACTAATCTCCTGAGCATATTTTAATGCAGTCAGGTCTGCACTGTGATAGGAACTAGTGAAGAATGCTTTACGCTGAGAAGCATAATGCCCCATGTTACTGTACTGTTCCTGTTTTTAACGTCTAATGATTTGGAAGTCAAAGTATTTATGAACTTTGTGGTAGACCAGAGGGTTGCAGAGGAATTCAAGTGAGGCTGGCCTCGCTGTTTAGGAGATTAGTATTTTACATCTTCCTTCTGATGAGCAAAGCCTTTGGCACCAATGTGGATCAATCTTGCATTACTGCACCAAGAAGCCAATAGATCAAACATGTTCTCTAAATGTATGTAACAGCAAGAAGACATACATCCCCTCCTCTCCCATAAGCTCTAGAAAAACACTAAGGAACATTTTAGAGGGGGTTTCTTCCTTATATTTATATAAATATATATATAAATATATATATATTTTGCTGATGCAGTATACAGTGTGTGTGTATGTGTGTGTGTGTATATACATATATATGTATATACACACAAATGATTCCTGGAAAAGAACTCAGAACGCTTTGCTAGCAAAACACTGTGGTGTGCAAAACTAGAACTCAATAGAAAAAAGCCATTTCTCTGAAGGCCACATAGCTGAGAGTCTTCAGTTTACCTCATTCTTTGTAGCAGCCCTTGATTTTAACAGTTTTTGTAATAGGTACAAACGATCCCATGCCTTTCTAGGTGCAATTTTAAGTTAAGCTAAAATTCTTTTTATGGTAATTTATTTGTATATGAGGGTAGAAGGTGAGATCATGTCATACCTTAAAGTTAAAATCCTAATTTTGGGAAACTGACACTATTTAAATTATTAGCAACTGTTGTACAGAAAGTCTCTTTTTCTACTGCATTGTTTCATTACCATTCATACATGTTCAAGCACAGCATTTTGCCATAGGTAAGCATTTCTCTAGCATGTGTAAAATGCAGTGTTTAAAGTAGTGCAAACACTATTCCACTGCAAAGATGGATGAACTTATTTTCATTTAAGTATTAATTCATCTTTACAAAAAAAAAGGAGCAATATAATTGTTTAAATTATATATGCTTTGTTTACTAAAGTTTTTATTTTAAATGTGGATTTAAGGGCCACCCAAATTTGGAGTAAATACTCCTCACTAAAGGTAGTTTTATTTTTCAACACAAGGATAAACCTTTGAATCCATAGACGTCTTAATTCACTACTCAGTCTAACCTTGCAGAAAGTACAATTTAATGTCCCAGGAAAGCTGCCTGCGCTATCAGTATTTATTTTCCATTTAATACATTGTTTACCTGAGATTCATTATGAAAACAAAAAAATTGTATGTTTCAAGCACTGTTTCATTGAGCTTATTAGAACTGCATTACCGAATAGACGTTTTTCTAAAATGTTAGTGAAAGTGTATTTTAGAATGAGGTGGTTGTTAGAATATAATCAGCAGTTTCCAAAAGAATCACTTATCAGATAAGTGTTTGAAAATAAGACAATTTGCACAATTCTTTTAAACTGTGTGCCATTCAGACCCTAGAGGGTCCCTGTCCTCCTCCTCCACCTTTTCCCTCTCCCAACGTATTTTAATACGAAAAGGTTATTTGCTGAATTAAGTATTTTTTTCTTTTGACACTTTTGAACAAACTTATCACTGAAATGGTCTATAAGCAACTTTTTTTCCAGTCAGCTCACTCACAGGTAGAAGGGAGTGTTTATGGATCACTAAATTTTTCTGAAGTATACTAATCTGTAAATACAGTCAGGCACCTACTTGGAAGTAATAGTTTGAATATGATTTTGTTCGTAATTTAAGCCTTCATCTGCATGCATAGTCTGAGGTCCCCAGTGATGTTGGTGGAGATAAAATGCAGGGTTCAGCTACTGGATGTGTCTAAATTTTTGGTGTTACCACTGCTGTATCCTAAGCTGAAGTGTTCACTAAAACTTAGACCATAAATTATGTTGAACCCCCCCCCTCTTTTTCAGAAATGTCACTCTTGTAAATAGATCTAGGAGATTTTTGTAACTGGAACACAGGGAGGGGGGGAGAGTTTCTCAGCTGCTATGATTTCTCCCCCCTCCAGCTTTCTTATTTCAGTTATAGTAACATCATGTATACAGTGGATTTAGGCTTAGATTAAATGGATCATCATTTAATAAAAAATACAAGCGCTGATCTTGGAGCATACCCAGACTGTGGCTGGCTGGCTGGAAATTCATCTGATCTGCCAGTGCTATTGCTATGAATTATTAAATGATATAGCAGAGATTTTAACGAGTAGATTGTTTGATTAAATATTTGAGCATTTTAAGTCCAGAAATAGATGCAGCCATCTGCATTTAAAAAAAACCCACCCAGTAATTGAAGAGACAGCTGTCAACAGTTGCTTTTAATAAGGTCACTAAGTACTATATAGTACAGTATTAATTTATAGCAGAAAATCATATCTTGTAAACTGTATATAAAACACTGTTTTATGGTGCAATCATTTGTCAAACTTATGTCTGTTACTTTTGTTTTAAAGTTGTGTGCATTCTTTTCATACCTAAGAGCATCACTGTAAAATCTGCTGAAGATTATTTATAGGTTTTATTTGCACAACGTTTTGTTTTAAACTACAGGAAGTTCGTATTGAACATGCCTAAATATCTGTAGACTTTTTCAGTTCATGAAAAGCAAATGTTTCCATATGAATCTTCTCCAAAGGTAATCCCATATTTGTGTTGAGTGTTTACATAAACTTTTCTGATTCTGCCAGCCATTATTTTTAACTTTTTGAAGGACAGCTCATTTCATACGTCACTAGAGATTCTTATTTAGTCTTTTGCTTCAAAACTCCCCAAAGGTTTGATGTCCCATCGTGATGTAATTTATGCACACTTTATCGTTTATTTGGCTAACAAAATGTAAGATCGGAAACTTAAAATACCTTCAGAAGGAAAACTAGTTAATTTGTCTGTATAAATCTTATTATTGAGCTCAGCTGAAATAATCACCTGGAAGCTGTTTGTCTCAGACCTGGGGAGGGTGTGCTTCCCTGAACGCACCAGTCTAACCATTTAACATCATTTTCCGTTGTGAATCTTGCTGGCGAGTGATACCAGTTTCCCGAAGAGGCTGGTAGTGTGCAACGCGACCTGAGCCCCGTCCTCTGGCCGAAGTAAAGCCGCCAGATCAGGGCCCTCCTGCCATACCTGTGCTTCGGAGCCGTTGTTTAACCACTTCAGAACACAACTGTAGATTACTGTTTGCCCCAACACACACAGGAAAAGCCCGAAAGCTGTCCTTTAAAACCTTTGTGAAGGATGAAAATGATGAAGGAAATGGTGTCTGCAAGCGGGTTGTCCTGCCTGGGCGTCGCGTCGCTCCCCGCTCGAGGCCTGACCCTCTGCGCCCCCCCCCGGCCTTTACTGAGGATTGTTTTCTAATTGGTTAGAACATTTTTCAATTAATGATTTCCGAACAAATGTTAATACAAACTGTATAAAATGAACATAATTTTCTTCACTTGTATTTTTGTTATTGAGCAAGTTTATCAAAATAAATTGTCTACTAAAGCGACTGGCCCCGGCTGCGCTGACTACCGTCCCGCCTCGCGCGCAGGTGTCTCCTCATCCCCCCCGCGGGGACGCGGCGCGCGCGCTTCCCGCCCACCACCGCCCTCCGGCGGCGGGAAGCGGCGCCGGCTCTCCCCGCGCGCGGCCGCTGGGCCGGCCCGTCTCCACCGGCAACGCCGAAACACGGCGGTGCTGCCGCGCCGAGCGGGGCGTGGGAGTGGGAGCGGGCCGCTCCCGGGGCCCTCCGCGCCGTCGGCACCCGGCCCGCACGCGGGAAGGGTCGGGTGAGTGGCGGGAGGTGCCTTGGCCTGAGGATGCTGAGGGGGCTTGGGGGCGCCGTGGCAGCCCGGGCTTTCGGGACGTGCCCAGGCTTGGGGGCGGGGGGAGGCAGGACAGGGAACGGGGGAGCCTTTCCCCCCGTGAGGTGAGTCGAGTCTCTGGGGACGGGACGGCGCGGCGCGGGGTCGAGGGAGCTGAGGGGTCTTTCCCCCGTGAGGTGAGGAGAGCCTCCGGGGACGGGACGGCGCGGGGCAGGGGGCTGAGGGGCCTTTTTGTCGGTGAGGTGAGGGGAGTCTCGGGGGACGGGACAGCGGGGGCAGAGGGCTGCTCTGACACCCGCTGGTGAGCGGAAGGGCACGGGGAGCTGGGGACGGATTGAGGCGGAGGAGCCCAGCGAAGTGAAAAGCAGGATTTTGTGATGGGTTTTATTGCCGAAACCCGAGGGGGAGTTCACCTGCACGCCTCCGTACCCGCGTCTCACAGCCCGGCCGTCTCCAGCTGCCTGCGCCCTTGCTCCCGTTCGCCCGTAACGCTCTGGGTTTTGCTTATCTTTTTTTCTGGTTGAGCTGTGTAGCTAGTCTCCCAGCAGCTGTGCATACATATAATTAACTGCATACAATCCCTTAACAAACAACTTGCAGAATAGTTCCTAAATGTGTTTTCCATAGATGGATAATTGTAACTTCTCTTTGCAGTTATTTTTTGATTTGCTGTTGTCCCACATGCAATGTAATTTTCATATAATTGCTGACAATATTAATACTTTTTTAATAGTGTATATTCCTGAGGTTTTAAGCTTTTTACTCTAATACTTTGTCTTTTTGCTTTTTTTAGCAAGGCTAAGTATTCATATGATGGATACACACATCAGGAAAATGGCACAGTTGTTGGACAACGATCAGTTTTTGGAAAAAGTTGGGTGAGGATACTGTTACAAAATCTTGTTGGGACTTCATACGTAGATATAGAATAAATAACTGTAGCTCATACACTATGTACTATGTCCATTCAAAACAGTTATCGTATATCAAATGGAATGTGTAAATAGATGACAAAGTATAAAACAGTTCCTACAGAAAAAACTTGTAAGGACTTTATGACAATACAGGAATATTGTGGATAATGAAGTCATCCCATAAAATTCATTGTCTTATAGGGTGTCCACAAATTCCAGTCTACAGGGTGATCGTCCACCATGGCAGGATTTTACTATGTCTCACCTAGGAGCAGATGACGGATTGCTGGTAACACATATCAACAAGACACAAGATCTGTCGGTAGGCGAGTTTTCTTGCTAAATGGAGCAACTAGAAAAGTAACATGTACCAGCTATAAATACAGAGTGGGGAATAAAGAAGCTGATAGACAACTGATATGTTTCCTTACATATATTTGCATACACACACAGACAATTTGATAGATATAATCACTAAAGTCATGAAACTACATACAGTTTTTCTGCAGGGATGAATCAGTCTGAATAAATCAGGCAAAACTATAAAGGTAGATCAACTGTTGATACTGCATTTTTCCTTAGAAAAGCGGAAGACAGTATATACCCCTTCAAACGCTGTGAGGTGGGTTTTGGAGATACTTAATTTTTCTTCCTCTTTGGTAAATCGCTGGGGTATTTCTTTTATTTCTTTAACTAAACTCCTACTTCTTGTCTTTCTTCCTGTCTCCTCCAAACTAAGCTCTCCTTCCCCTTCCTTTAGCTCACAATCTGGGGGTATTCTGAAACCTTCTTTTCCTTTGCATCCCACATCCAAAAGAGTATGCCAGTACCTAAAATTATGTTGTTCTTGGATATGCGCTGCCTACTAGTGACTATCCTTAGGACTTATATTTTTGTCACATTTGAACAGCACATTTCATTTCTCATACTGCATTTAATTTTTCCTTATTTGGTCTATAGAGAGTACAAATGAAGAAAATACAGTCTAAAAAGGTGCAAACCACAGAGGAATGGCTAAGAAACTACAGTTTAGAATCCTTGCAATTAACATTAGAGCATCTGGTAAATGAAGGCAATACTGTTTTGTAAGTGTAACACTGCCTTTTCCTTTAGTCAGTCCTAATTTGTGTGCATCTCTGGTGCTAATTACGCATTGTGTTCCAGGAATTCAGGAAACAGTGTTGAAGAGATAGAGTTTGCAGAAGAGACTGTTACCGATTTTGAGTCCAGACTTTCTGAGTAAATATCCATCTTGTTTATGATTTTGATGCATAACTGATTCTATATCCCCATCCCCCATGATTACACTGCCTTAAAACTTAATTTGTTATTTCTGGGAACTTCAGAGTATCTCAGCATTAAATCCTTTCTGCTGAAATTGAAGTAGGTGATAATTATATGTCACTACAGCTGAGTTTTAAAAATTTTTTTAATGAAGATGCCTATCAACCAGGTTTTGAACTGAAGCAGTTGGCTCATTTTAGAATAGCAGCTAGTGAATGGTTGGGTTTTCACAGGTAATACTGCGTATTTGCGCGTTATGTTTACTGTAACTTGGATTAGTTTCAAGTCATGGTTCTAGTCATGATAACGTGGAAGTTAGAAGTTTTCTAAGTGAATTTTAAATATATAAAATCAAGGAAACTTATATTGAGGAAAACATTTAATGAATAGGCTCAATAAGCTGTGAAGTAATCATAATGTTTTTGCTGGTCTTCACAATACTTGTTAGACTGTCCCTAGGAGTGCCACTACTTCAGCATGCTTCACTGTGTCAGTCATGAAGATCCAGAATCTTCAGAAGGTCCACCTTTAGTACTTGGGCCCTGCACCATCTAAGCAAACTGTCTGCGATCTGACTTAAAAAAGAAGTAGCTTTTGTGTTTTGAAAAAGCAAAAAGTTTTTCCCCCTTTGGAATGTTCGTTTAAACTTTCTGTTCACCAAATTGTAAAAACTATGCACATGGTTTTAAAAAATAAGTTGGTTGAAGTAAAACAATTCTGGAGGACAGCAAGCACTTTGTTTTACCTCAGACTATACCTATTTTGAAATGAAATTGTTGAAAGTTGTGCTGCGGTTAGTCCGGCACTTCGGTGAGTGTGCTGCCTTTCAGTTGCAAGGTTATATTTCGTGAGTGTCTTAAGCAATAGTGTAGTTTGTATTAAATACATCCCTTGACAATAACCTACGTGTGATGAACTAAACTCAGTTTTGCCTGAGCTTCTGTTGTTCAAACATACACATGGTGAATAACCCTTTCCTATCTCTGAACAGAATAAGCCAGCAACTGATTAGAAAACATTTCAGTGATCCAGTTTTTCAGACAGCTACATACCTTATCAGTCAAACAGCTTTAGGGGAAGAAGTATTTAAATGGTTAGCTCTGCAACCACCAGTTGTATGAGAACACTGAAAACAGTGTTTTTAAAAGGTGATTTTGCATCTGTGAGAAGAAGGTTGTGATGAAGTCAAATGGTTGAATGTTACATTGATACACAATGCAGAGAATGCCTTAGCTAAATGTGTGCTATGCCTTTTGTCAGAGTGATTGAACTTTATCAGCAGCGAATTCAGTGGCTGTTGCAGGACAGCAGAAAGGTAACTTTAACTTTGCAGTATATTTTTAGAATGGAACTGTATATGGCCTTAAAGAATAAATTAACTTTTGAATACTGTTAAAAAGTGGCTTCCAGAAATCTTATGTATTTTCATTATTTACTGTGAGTTACACATCATGTGCAGTGATACATATCTTGACAATGGACTGTTTTTCTTCATCTTCCATTGGTATGTGGTTTTCTGCTTTCTAGATCTAGTCTTTTTCTTTCTCTTGGCAATCTTAATCATCAGGACCTCTCAGCACAATTTAAATGGGAGCAGACAATGCTGAGGTTAACCTCTCTGACTGGAGTGGAGCTGTCTAGTAGTCCGTTGTGCCCTCTCTTGCACAGCTGGTTAATCGCTTATTGTGCCTAGCAGTGCTAATGCTCAGGAATGGGAAAGGGACATAACTTCCTCTTGAAGGGGATAGAGAAAGAAGCAGCATTCCAAAATCTAGCTTCCACTAAGTTGCTTGATTTAACTCAAAGGAGATGCTGTAGACAACGTTATTTGTTATCCTTTCAAATAATGAATAGGTTGTCTTGGAAAGGAGCAGATATGACTCACTGGTAAGGATAAACTGGGAGCCATTAGTCCTCTCTTTTTTTTCTTGGCTTTGTCACTGTGTCATCTTTATGCTAAAAAGCTTAAAGTGAAAACAAATACCTAATATTTGATGTTAAAATGGTATTGTACAGAATAAACAGTAACATTTTTAAACTTTAGATAACCTTAGTATTTACAATGACTTTTCTCTTTTAAGGTGTTTGGCCTTATAAAAGGAAACAAAGTTGGACTTCTGGTTGATGTGTCTGATATGAGTTACGGACCTAGACTATTGGATTTTCAGAAGGACCTTTTGGTAAGTAATAATAAAGCAGACTTTGGCAATTATAACATAGTAATCAAGCTTTTTTATAACTACAAGTCAGAAACTAAGTAGAAAAAAAATCTGCTTAAATTCATAATATACAACACAATAGAAGTTTTCTGTTTTAGAAAAGTATGTTTTAAATGTCTTCGAAAGTGTAGTCTTTGTTAATGTCTAGATCCAAACAAAGTCCAGTATATACCATAACAATAATACTTTTCATATTAATATTCAGAAGCTTCTCAATTCTTGTACCCGCATTCTCTGTGGAATAAACTTGCCTAACAGAAACAGCTGTAAGAGACAGAACCAAGTTCTACATAGAGCTATTTATAGTAAATACAGTTTCCTTATGCCTTTATGTTTTGTCACAACAAGGCACACTTCACAATTTCGGTCAGAACCTTGGTCAGTTTTTCACTTACTGAAGCTCCAAAAGAAACTTGTCCTTTTTTGTGCTTTTTATTTTTAGAAAACTTTTGTGAAAAGGAAGGAAGATACAATGTGGCTGTTTTACTGTCTAACTTTGAAACTTTGTACAATTTCATTTCCTGCATTCAGGAATTATTTAAATTTTATTTCTATTATCAGCATTTTTCATTTGTGCATTTTAAACAAAACTACTTCAAGAAAACTCGAGTTCCACATAGTCAGGTTGGCTTAGTCTTAATACCTGTACTGTTTTTTAGCCCTATCCATGAATATGTATAAAACATTTTTTAGTAATTGCTTGATGGGTGAATATGCCCATTCTAGATCAGTATGTTGTTTCATGTGCTCATCAACTGAGGAGAAAAACTGATACCAGTACAGCAAATATTCCCTGCCTCCTGCCCCATTAACAAATTGGCTGGATTACCACAGGTTTGCAGGTTTTGTCTCTGTACTCCTTACCAAATATTTGAATCTCTGTGACTTTTTCTTGGAAGCTTTTCTCTGGTAGCTGAAAATATTGCTGTCAACTATTTTTAGGAAATTACTATTTTTATTCTTTTACATGAGAACCCTACTAGAAGCAGCATGGATAGTAATGCATTAACAATTCTTTATTTATTAGTGCTTAATAGATGAACAGCTATGTTATAAGAAGCAGTTGTACTGCCTCTCATTCAGTACAGAAATTTCACCTCTCTGGGAGAGTCCAAAAAACATCAACGTTCATGTGTAAGTAAGTTAATTTCTCTGAAAAATAAAGGTGTTTCAAACAAGGTCTCCATTTAGTTAGAGCAATCTCTTGTAGATAATAAATAGTGGTTTTCATCTTGTGCCTCCAGTGATTTGTTAGAGGGGGAGAAAAGCAATGAATTTTAAGTGCAGTCAGTGATTTCAAGCTGGTTGTTCATACATAAAATACCTTAGCATCTCCTGTACTTTGCAGTTATCTTCATGATCTATCTTATTTAGCACCTGCATGTTAAGTGTACATACTCCTTTTTTTTGTTGTTGTTGTTTTTACCTAGGCTACATGAAGCAAGACAGTGGATACAACAGCTGGAGCCTGGTCGAGGCTGCAATTTGCTGAAAGCCTTAAAACATGTCCTTACGATGAAAGAACTGAATTCTCTGGTTCTTATTGTAGGAAGCTGGTAAATTCGTTATCTGTCCTAACAACCAGCTTTAATTTGGATACAGAATTGGTACAAGAATCTGAACTTGATATAAAAATAAATAGAAAATTTAAGACCCAGGTTTTATGTATTTTTAGTTCATACCACTGAATTCCTTTATTTCTTCCCTTTTTTACTATTTATAAATCTTCTCTTTTCTGGTACGAAGCTACGTTTTTCCTTTGCAGATCAGTTATCGCAGTAATCCATTGAGAGTCTGCTAGCTCTAATGTTACATCAATAAAAATCCTTCAGCATCATTAAGGATGTCGCTGAAAGGGTCTACACCTCTGGGAATGTTAGATGATGAGCTAGATTTTGCTGTTAAATAGCATTAAGCATTCAAAGATAGTCTTCTCTCTGTGATACTGGTGCTGATGGAAAACTTAAAATGTGTGATTAAATAAATGAAACCAGCCTGAGATTAGATAAATTATGGACTTAAATTCTGCAGTTCTGCTGTCATCATTTGAAAACTTGCAGTACTGGAGTCAGGATTACAAGAACAAGACTACAGTAAGGATTCTGGGAGTGTTCCTATACTCCTTATTTATTCACTGTATTTATTTTAAATGTGCAAAAAAGGGACGGTGTAAGCTTGGCAAGCTTAACGTTTAGGGTGATTGAGATTACATTTCAGCTAACTTACTGAATACACAGTATTTGGTTAAAAGGTTCCAAGTTTTGCTTAGGTCTGCTTTGAAGAGAAAGCAAAAGTTATTACTATGTGCAAGTGAAAACTTCCTTAATTTCAGTCCCTGGCAGAAGTGTAGCTGGAAGGAAAGGTTTTTACTAGCCATGAAGAACCATCAAAACTCAGGGAATGAAAGCTGTGCGGGTTGCTAATTTCTAAACACGAAGCAAAGTTTTACTCTCTTGGTGCCTTTGAAAGACAATGGACATCCTTACATACAGTTAAAGATCTGAGTTGAAAATTTTTCTGTCAGTTTGTCACAGGGTGCAAAACTACAATTCCTGATTGTTAGCTTCCAGGGCTAGCAAGGAATAATTCAGAACACTTAATCTAGAAGCTGTTATGAACTGGAATAGAATCTTAGTGCTCTTACTATCATTCAGGTTTTCAGGACAGAATGAAACCCTAGTAGTGGTACCTCAGTAACTGTTGAAGGAGGGAGAGGAGGTCAAGTTATGCGAAATGACTAGATTACATTCCCATGATTTGTTATTTCTTTCCTGCTTAGTTTTCTTCCCTGTCTTCTTCAGTATGGCCTTTTTTTCCCCATTTGATTACTGCCATTGTTAACATCTTTTTTTTTTTTTTCTTATTTGTATCAGCCCTGATCAGTCTTTGGAAATATTGTCTGACTATGCTCAGCAGTCTATGCTGGGGAGAAAACTGCAGACTCATGCTGTTACATATGATTGCAGCAATCCTGCTTCTTTTGTAAGTAATTGTGATAATACTTAACTTCTTTAAGTGTCCTGTCATTTGTTTCCTATTCAGCTGCAATGTCTTCTTTCATAAAAGAATTCTTGATCTAGAGTGGTACTTTCTTTAGAGCAGATTAGCACACATGAAAAAAAATTGTTTGGAGCATTCATCTTGGTTCATACTGAAGCCAGAAGTGGCAACCAAGTGGTGTTGACAGGCTTGGCAGCTGAAGGGAAGCAATTATTTCCAGATAATCATTCTGTGTGTTTAGAGAAGACTTTGGGCTAAGAGCTCTTTTGCAGGTGAAAGCAGAAGAATAGAGGACTTCAGGTAGGCAATATTGCAGTAAGGACAAGTGGGTAGGGAGAGGGATCATAGGAGAAAGGCAGGGACTTGGGAGTGAGACCATGTTAGCTTCTGAATAGAAACTTGGTTTTAGGTGTTGATTGCTTATTTAAGCTTATCCTGAAGGCATGTAGTGACTTAAGTGGCAGGGAGGACACGGTTGAAATCTTTGTTTGAAGAGAAGATTCGATGCAGTAAGGGTATTGAAGTCATCCAGAAAAGGATTGCAGTGGTAGATGGCAGGAGAGAATGCGATGGGAGAGGAGAAAAAGCAGCAAAGGATTTAAGAGGTAGTTGTAGGCAGGGGAAGGATAGCCTAATATTTATACTTTGGTGATATGCCTTTGATACGACTAGCACAAGCTTGCCTTCAAAGGAAGGGAAGGTGACTGGCATTTTAACATAAGGTGACTGAACTTGACCCTTATTGCGTAGTTTGTAGATTTCTTTACTGAGTTAGTTTTTTCAGCCATATTAAAATAAGGCTGGTAAGAAAACATATATGGAAACATATTTTGGCTTTCTCACTACATGTACCTCAAAGATTCTTTCTCTATCTGTAATTGAGACTTGAATACCAACAACCCATGTTATCAAAAGAGACTACCAAATCAAAGTAACTATTTTTCTTCCTATTCATATATGTAGGCAGTTCTAAAGAACCTTGCAGAAGCTGTAAGAGGCCGTTATCATTGCTACTCTTCAAAGGGAGAGGTAGGTGACAGCTAGAGAGGCAAAGCATTTTTTTTCTCTTTTTTGATGATTCTTCACTTTTAGAAGGTAAACTAATTATCAGCAAGACCTGGTGCTGAAAGTCTCTGTCATTGAAGTGCTGAGGATGTGTTGGGAAGTTGGACTAGATGACCTTTAAAGGTCCCTTCCAACCCAAACTATTCTATGATTCTATTCTATGAATAAACCTGTGGTTAATTCTTTCTGCAACTGAAAATGCTTTCCTAAAAGCGCAATACATCTTGCAGATTTTGTTCACTGAGTTAAAGCTAATGAATAGGATGAAAGCTGTGGTTTATTGTAGACTGATTCAAAATAATAAAATAATACCTTGTTTATAAAATAATTAATGACTCATATGCAGTGCATTAGATAAATTTACACTCAGTTCTGCTATGCCAGGCAGTCTTGTATAGATATATGCACATCAAAGTGAGAAAGCTGTGTTTGGTTGGTATTTGAATAGTAGTTAACTTATTTTTCCCCCTTTGTTTTTATATGTACAGAATTTTGATAGCAGTGATGTTCATCTGCTACTTCAGGAATCCCAGAAGGCTAAGGACCTACTCAACAGCATCAAACAGACTTTTCAAAGAAGAATTGGTGGCTCACTTATTAGTAGAATAGCAGATGTACATATCTCTTTATTTTCAGATCTACTTTGACGTATCAGGGGTAGAAGTTTTTAGTGTTCACAATATGAAAAAAATGTATATGATTAATCCGGTATTTTGATAAGTGAACTTTGAATATTATGTATTGGCCACCCATTGTACGAGCAAATTAAGGCCAAAACCAGTATAGGAGATATTTTGCTAGACATTTTGCAAGATGTAGGAAGTTTCATAAACCAACCAAAATGCGATGAAAAGAACATGTACCATGATCATAATGGAAGTACAAGAGAATCGCTAGCTTAACTGTATGCATGATCATTTAAATGAAGTTCCAACAGTCCTTTAAATTGGTAACAAGATACTTACCCCTGCCTGGTTAAGGTGGACACTTAAATCAGTTGCAAAATTGTAAGGGCTTGTCTAGATTCATTACTAGTGTTGAAATTAGGAAGCTACAGTCTGTCTGTTACACATCTGTCTCTGTGTTGGTCCTATCTTATCGTGAGGATTTGGCACCATTTGTTCTGTAACAATTGTCTTGGTAATGTTTCTGTTTTTATGCCTTGTCTCATGTCTTTCTTTTACCTTGTGCAGATAGTCTTAAGTGGAAATAAGCATCTCGCTTTTGCCTTATTCTCATCTCTGTACTTTGTAGGGGCCTGGAAGTTTAGGAAGTGGCTGAATTCCCCTATGGTTGCTAAACTTTAATGCTAAAAATTTGGCAGCACTGTTCTACAAATCTGTGAGGATTTTTTTTGCTAACAGAATAGTCTGTTCTCTGTCACAACTACTGTAAGCAGTTGTGTGAGGTGGAGAAGTCTGATCTGAAAGAGGGACTGGAAGCTTCCATTGGGTATCCTTGCATATCTGGTCATCTGGCCTGAGACATTCCAGACAGGAGGCAAACTGATCATTTGTGAAACATATTTCTAATTCCGTTTCCCCTCATCTTCCCTATTCTTTATATACAGAATTCTTTCATCTCTCTTCCAACCTCATAATTACTAAGAACCATGTAGACTACATATGGAGCAGAAGGCACCCTGAAATGACTCAGAAGGTCCTATATTCCCAAATAAAAGCATGTCATTTCAGAAACTTACTATTCAAACCACCTGTATGAAAAAACATCTCCACAAACTTCTGTCCGTTCATAAAACAAAGATCTCTTACCCCTTTTTGAAATAAAGGAATTCTAGTGCCCCATAGGTGTTTTTGTTGACTTGTTTCCATTGGTGTGAATGAAGGTAGAATGTGGTTCATTTGACTCTGTGCTCAGTGCAGGTAGAAAATGGAGCAGTCGAGATTGGATCTGTGTGTAACGAAGTTCCTTTTCCTGTTTACTTTTCTTAGATAAATGATTGGCTGTTTTCATGCCAGTATGTATAACCATATGTTTTAATTTCCCTCTGGGTTTTTGCATTGTGGCAAGCACAGTGAAGTTAATGGAACATTGGCCCCCAAAACCCATTTTTAGGAGGACCAATGATAGCTATTTTCAAAGTATTTTGCTTGTTGAAATCGCAGCACTTTGGCCAATATAAGTAAAACTAATATTCCATGCTGGATATTTTGGATTGAGGGTAAAAAAAATTATGCTAAGACCTGCAAGACTTTTTCTTAAAATCTGTTTTAGGTTTCTACAGAATTTGCAAATACAGCACCTTCCAACTTCTTACCAAAGCCTCCAAAGCACGAAGGACCATTAGTTATTCAAGTACCATGCGTCCTGGCCAAAAACTCAACAAACTGGTTAAAGACAAATGGATTGAAAGGTAGCACAGAAAGAAAAGCTTAGCGGGTATGATACGTGAATTAAAGACAGAGCATGTGTTTTATTTCATTTCTTTGTTCCTTGCTGTAGCTAAAAAGTTAAACCTTTATCAAGTTTTGGCTCCCAGTGCTTTCTCTCCTGTGGAAGAATTTATACCTATTCTTAAAAAAACAGTATCATCAACTCTACATGAGGTAAGTGATGGGGCGACCCTTTCTTTTTCTTAGGGTATCTTTTTTTTATTTCTCTTGCTACATTTTTCTAATGAAAATCAGTACTTTATAAATTAGTGAAATTCTACATGCTTTAACTGAAATTTGAGTCGTAGATTCAAATCAGAGATTTACGCCATTCTTAAGAATGATTCAGGAAGGAATTCCATGTTAGTGTAGCTTATATAGGCTTCTGTAAACACGTAACTGTATTATTTACCCTTCTAGAAAGCAATGATGAGGTTTGAATGGTATGATGGAACTGTGAAAAATATCCACGTTGACCTGCCAGTATTATACAACTATCAGGTGAGTTGTCTATAGTGATGTGGCCTTGTCAGGGCTAGATTACCATCTAATTATTCCACATTAATTTGCCTGTTACATAAGTACTGCCAGGGATTCATGTGCAGACAGCTGTCCATGTAAGTCTGCAGTGATCTGGTCAGACCTGGGACACAGATTCTTATGGTAATGAGGAAGGAGGCTAAGTAAGAGAGAGAGTCCATCAGCGCTGTTTATAAGTACAGCAACGTGCCTTTTGCAATCTATGTGTAAGAATGTATTTACATTATTTTACACACATATGTATAAATCCTTTAGCCTGTACATTGAAAGAATACAATACAATAGAGTATTCTGGCTTGCTTTAACAGAACTGTCCCATTTCATCTTGGTTTAACCATTAAAATAAAAAAAAGTTTTGTATTTTGTTTTATCTCTTTGAAAGTCAAACAAGTTTTGTGAAGAACAATGTCTAATTGTTACTGGCTAGACCAAGAAAGACTCAAGGCATAACAAGAACATTCTAGGAAGTAGTGCAGGAGCAAGCTTGGATGATTGTTGCATGACTTGAAAGATGTTGTGTGATATGAAAATATGTGCAAAGGCACATAACAGCAAACCAGAGCCTCTTCCTATCATAGCAACCTAGCCCCACACATGTGTAGGAAAGAGAGTCAAGGCAAGGGATTATTTTGAAATAAAAGTTTGATCTTAAACTATCAAATAATCCAGAAGACTGGATTAAAAAATATACTGTGACATGAGTTTCTTTGGTAGGTGAGCTTCTCTCAACTCCATGAATGAATGGATTGATGGAGATGGGGAGAATAGTAAATTAAAGGGAATGATGTAAAAAGACACAGTATTCCAGATCAGTGATGTTGATTTCTGCATATGGGGAAGATGGCAGAAGCATATGAAAGCCTGCATTATGAAGAAAGCCACAGGAATAAAATTAGGTTGCCTTGATCATGATCTTGCATTAGTCTGTATTCTCTGTTTGGATAATGTGTACATACACATGAGTTTCTTTCTCCTGTGTAGTTTGGGGTGGATCCAGCACCCACTCTCTTGTTTGAAATCCTGCTATAATACCTTAAGACCACTAATGTAGTACAGTCCATATGGAGAGTCCAGTAGGATTTGGAGATAGAGTTTATATTCTGGATTCATCTGATCTGTACTTTCAGAGACATCACATTAGCCTTTTCATTGTGAATCCTTCATCCTTTCCACATGGGAAGTAGGTAGTAGTCTCCATTGTAAAATTATGAGATCCAAATCTAGTAAGCTCTACATGATTGGTAATAGTAATATTCTGCAGGTGGTCACATGAGAAGTAATTCACTCTGAAGTTACTCTTACCAAGAGCTTTGACAGTGTTCCTACAACGCTCTTGCCATACATTTAGACAAAATATATTTTTGCTAATATGCATGTCAAGGACAAATGAGTTCAACGTGTTTTCAACATAACCAACCTTTTTTAAGAGTCAGAAAGCAGAAATTATTTCTGCTTACTTTATAGAAGGTTGTCATACTTTTGCTTTACTCTAAAATGTCAGTAGAAGCTGGGTATTTGTATTTCATGTTTTAGGATATGCTCAACTGTTCTTTATACTTAATGTGAATTCTGAAAATTGTGCCAGCATAGGGCTGCAAACCACATTCTCCTAAATTATACTAGTTTATCCCCTTCATCTACAGCTTGCATGCAGGTGGTTTTGTTTTTTTCTCTATCTTCTTCCAAATTGAGTGCGGTATGAGGAAACTACACTCTTCAGGTTTAGCTGGGCATGTGCGGACAGTGGATGCTGCAGTTTTGGTTTTGCAGCTCTGTATGCAAGGTGAAATACCATGGAGGGATTTGAGTCCTGGGAAAAACAAGAGGATTGTGTCATTGTGCAGCATGGTATGATGAACAGAGGCACCCAGGGCTTTCAGATCTAGAGCTCCGCATTCTACAGTAGGGGCAAGACAAGAACTGTTCTCATCCTGGGCCAAAAAGTACCAGTCACAAAATGGAAGCTTTTAAGCCGTGTTTGCTATTAGTTATTAGGCATCAGTGGAAAACTATTTTTATGAAAGGGTTCAAGAAGGTTGAGCGCACCCTGTTATGTAGGCTCAGAAAGCTGGCTAGAGTTCAGAAAAAAAGCAGATTTGTCCAATGATACTGATTGCCCCATTTAGTTTGACAAATCTGTGCAATACGTACAAAATGCCTACTCCATGCCTTCCAGTCTGTAATTGTATGTATAAAGGCTGTTTGTCAATAGTCTTTCAGGCCTTGAGAGTTCCCAGTAAATTCCATAGCAAGCAATGTGGAGTTTGCCTTAGAAGATTGAAGGGGTCGGTGAAAATGATTTAACAAGACTAAAAGTAGAAAAACATCCAGCTGTGTACTCTGGCCCACCCTTGAGACAGAGGGGGAGATGTTGGTGATAAATATGGCAGATGGAAAGTAGGCCAGGTAACTCTTTCTTTTGGGTGGCATGTGTGGTGCTCTCTAAATTGTAATCAAGTGGCAGAACAAGATAATATCTCAGTGGCTGAGTCTCTGGTAATACATGTGAATTTTTCTTTGGGCAAGTAAATTATTTTTGCACTATGCAGGTGGCATTGGCTTTAGTGTCTGTCTAAAGGGAAGCTTTAAAATAGAGCTTACAAACAATGTTGTAGATGGTATCACTGATGAATTCAATAAGAACAGTAAAATACCTTATAGATAACAGATTTATGTTAAGTATTGATTGCGATGTCTCAAGTTAGAGCAGCTTTTTATTCCGAGACATGTTCATTTGTGTTAAGCACAACTGAAATTGTGTCAAGCACAACAGGCTGGCCATTCAATTTAAAGAAGATATAAGATCTGTGTCTAAGACAACACTCTATATAGAGTCTTCTTACCTTTCCTTCTATCTCCCTCGAGCTACATTGCACACTGCTCTCTGCCATCCCTTACATTCACCTTAAGTTTTTGAACTGGCTGCACAAAGTTATTATGCTGCTTTGCGTTTGCCTTCAGCCTTATAGTTCCCAGATTTTCTCCAAGAGGATAACAAGGCTGCTACTAGAGTTTTCTCCTCAAGCTTGCGGATGAATTAAGAACACTATTAGGTCAGCAATGCTAGGATTTTTGGATAGTTGCCATGGTGATATTACTATATAGATAACCTTAAAGCTGCTGGCACACCAGGAGAACATTTACACTGTATGGGATATTGAGGATCTTTGAGGACTTCATTCGCTCTTTAAGTGTGGAGGAAGTAGCAATACATATATAATATGCAGGTAACATAATGAAGGCCGCTGGAATTCTTACAGACAACAGTGATTCTTGAGGATTTCCTCCTTGGTCAGAATACAGATCATCAGACAGTGGGAGAAGTTTAATGAAATAGAAGCTGCTTGGGGATATTTGCAGCCACGGTGTGTTATATAGTGGTCTATTCATTCTTTTCCCTTTTCTATATCACTCCACTAGCAGTCCTGACAAAGGGCTATGGAAATGTTTCCAGTCAGCACAAATATTTCTTTAAAATGGAGGAGGGATGAGAAATATGTAGAACTCTATAGTCAGACCACAAAGGAGAGTGTAAAGTTTAACTGGCTGACATGAAAGCATCTCCTGGCTCCTTGATCACCAGTAGATGCTTGTGTTTTGTGCTCCAAAAGCATGATATCTTATAGCTTTTTTTCTGAGTTCAATGTCCTTTTCTAGCTTGATTTGCCCTCATACATATAATGCATACATATGCTTGCAAAGGTCATGTTCTTTAGAGTTTGGACAAATTGCCTTAATGTCTTCAAACTGGTACTGTGTTAAAGAATGATACGTGTTTGAAAATATGTTTATTTTAAATGATGTGTTTTGTTATGAACACTGCCTAAAAATGCCATTGAAGAAATGGTAAGCTTGCAAAAACTGTATTTTTGAAATATCTTTTTTCTTTTTTTAATATGCCTGACCACTATTTTGGGACATGCTAGCAAGGGGAAACGTGAAGAGGAGAGTTTAGACCTTTAGACCCTTTGTTGCTTTTTTATCATTGTATGCTTTTTCCCTCATGGACTGTATTCTCTTATCTTTACTAAGAGTGAAATGCTGCTGTCAAAATGAATGCAAGTCATTAATTTTTTTCGTTACTTCTGTATTAAGCATTTGGCAATAAAAGATGTACTTTAACTTTAATTTTACATATTTTATCCATAGAAACTCCTTGCTAAAATGGTAAGAATCTATGAGAAACGAATTGACTGGCTATCTGTTGCTAGCAGAAGAATATGGGGAAGTGTTTGTGAAATGAGGTATTGTACTTTGATAGCCCTTTTTTGTGTATTGGTGATGGTTCTAGTTTGCCAGCCTTTGTTTTGTGTGTCAGTCAGCACCAAGGAATACAGGGCAGAAAATAGCTGTAGAGACAACAGTTGCAGGTATGACCAGTGTAAGCAATCCACTTTTGAAAACAGATAATGATATTCAGCTTTTTTAATGATCCAGTGAATTTACTGAATCCAGTGATCATCAGTCAATACAAACCAGCAATTTCCTTGAGACAGGATGAGACTCTTAAATTTGAGTTATCTGGCAAGTAAGCCTTTGGGGAATGTTCTGTCTTAAACAGAACCTGATGTTTCTGGCCAAAGGTAGTGTTTACAGTCAGTTTTCCAAACCCATGCTATTAGTATTTATGCCTAGAGTTTTTCTGCACAGCCTCTGAGGGGTTCTTATCAGAAGATGAGATTCGGCCCACCAACTACCTTCTGCCTCCATCACTTGTTGAAGTGCATTCTAGTGCCAGATGACAAATGTCAGTGTAGATATACTCAAAAAGACTTTTTTCCCCTGCATGAGGTTTGAGATCTTCATCTGATTATGTGTTTGAGGAAGATGTTTATTTACATTGTGTCTGAGGCCTTACCCAACCTCAGTTGTACAATTGCTCTTTTTGTCCTGTTTATGAACCTTGAATATGAATTTTCAGGCAAAAGGAAGATAGCTGATGCCACTGTTACTAGAGATTTTCTTGTTCATTGATCAAGGATTGAATTAGCCCATCTGGCCACTGTATTGTGTTGGGAACTCATGTCCCACTGACTCTCCATCACATCTGTGATTCTTTTCATAACCGCTGTTCCCAAGATATCCCCTGTCCATTAACTGTAACCATCCTGCATTGTCTCTACAATCAAGACTTAATACTAACCATACTGAAGAAGGTCATCATTAACACTTTTTCTCAAAGCAGGTAATGTGCCAGATAACATCAGTCAGTCCATACCTGAGCAACCGGTCTGTCACTGACTTGCTGGGTGGAAACTTACCGTTTATCTTTGGAATAATACTACATACGTTCCTGGAATGATGGCTGGGGAAAGGACAATGAACTATCCAACAACTCTTCTTGTTTGATAACATCCAGACATTTCAGGCGTGTGTTGGATATTTAAGTACAGAGAAGAAAAAGAGCCTGTTTAGGGTTCAACAGCCGTTGTGGCACTACATGTGCCGGTACGCTGATTATTGCATAGCCTAAGAAAGACAGAATTTTCTGTTATTGTTACTATTTTTTTAAAATCTCGTGTTTTGCAGATTATTTTTTTTAAATATAGATTCAGTGTTTATACATTTTGATACATAGCTAGAAGATACGTTCCCTGGCAAGTTAGAGTACAGTGAAGATAAGAATATGTAATTAAATAAGATTTTTTTTCTTTGATGAATAACATATTTCTTATATAGGGTGGTTATACTTGTTGATATATCAGTGACAAACTCTAAGTACATCATCCATATCCAACATTCTTTGCGACTTTTACTTGAGGAGCAAATGTCAAATAAGGATTACTTCAATATTATAGCGTAAGCAACTATTTAAGATTCTTTTAAAATAATTGTAACGCATTGCAATGAAAGAAGTATGCTGAGAGATTGTAGTTACTAATGAACATATTTTAGATTTTTGAATTGTGTTTTATGTTTTATAATGAAGTAATTGCAAGAGTAGCACTGATTTGTCATTATTGGATAAGTGCATGGATCAGATGTATGGAGACCAGATTAGTAATTAAAAATCACTGTTTTGGGTGAGGCTCACTGGAACTGATTGCATCATACCTGTAACAAATTCTCATCCTGCTATATTGTTCATAACAGTATTAATTCACATGTCAGAAACTTTTACTGGAAGACAATTTTGGTGTCTCAGGTACTGTACCTGAGAACGCCTTTTAAATTTTACAGTAACTCCAATACTTTTTTAATATGTAACAGTACTAAAATTCTTTACTCAACACTGGTAGTCAGAAACGTATGGCACAGCAGCTGGGCAGGTTTCTGAATGGCAGGTAAAAGCAAGAGACAGCAGCTCATGGAGTTCCAAACCTGGTGGGAGAACAGAGCCCTTACTTCACAAGAGAGATAAAGGCAGCATCTGAGGGTTGGGTTTTTTTTGTCACAATCCTTCCACTGAGATTTTACCAGCTCATTTAGGATCCTGTTCAGGAAAGAAAAATGTAGTCTGGCCCACTACCTTGAAAATCTGACAACGCCTGAGTGATGGATAATTATGAATAATTAAATGGTTTGAAATAGAAAATAGTTAGCATCAGGTGATTTTAGTTCTCTAATGCCCCAAATGAGATTTTTCTTTTTCAGTGAATTTATTCTATCTTTTTGCTTGTTCCACAACATAATCTGAAAATTAATTGCTGTTATCTGTCCGTCAAAGATTTGGGAGTGACGTTGTGCCTTGGCAGCTGGAACTGGTTCCTTCCCAACCAGAAAACTTACAAAATGCTTGGAGGTAGGATCAAATACCTTTCCCATACATCTGAATTAAGTGATCATAGGCACCATGAAACAGATAAAAGAGAGAAACAGATAAAAGAGAGAAACAGATTTAAACAGCATTGCGAACAATTTAGAAAATTGGTAAGTTTATCATATTACAAAAATATGTTGCTATGAACTTTTCTACATTGATTGTTCGTGAAGGTTTGTTGTGAAAACAGCATTATAAAGTTTAATAAGTCTTGGAGACTTCATATTTCATATGTATACAGAATATATATGTACACAGATACAGAAGTGTCTGTGTAAGAAATGCACAGGCTACATGAAGAATTGAAAACGGCTTCAAATTCAACTGGAATGTGAAATCTAAACTATAAATAAAACATACACTGGAAACAAATGCCAGGTTTCTGTTTGTGGAGTCACACCCTCAGCGGTTTCATTATACTTGTGTGGTTTCTTATTCCTGTAAGTTCTACTGTATTACAAATTTTCCACATAAAAATAAGAGAGAATTCTTTCATCTCTATGCTCTGAATCTTATCTTAAAAACTAGTTTGCCATGGTGGCAGTACAGAAACTAGAACAAATAATTTGGGTCGTTATAAAATCTGGTTTTGCTGTCCGTCATTGTCAAAAATTTTAGACTCCAGTGCAGTGTTATTTAAGATTCTTAGTTCTCTTTATTGCTTTAAGCAGAAACAAAAGCTTTTGTTGCTCCCTTCTTTGAACTGTAAACATCTTTTTTAGGTGGGTGTTGAGTTTGCAGTGCAAAGGGAGTAGAAATTTCATGAGTGCTCTCAGGAGAGCTGTGGAAGTAGACTTCAAAGACAAAGATAAACACAAATCACAAGGACTTTACCTGCTGACTACTGGAATACCTGATCAGGAAACAGTAAGTATCATCACAGGTTTTATAACTCTTCTCTAAGTTCCTATCAGAATTAATCTCAACTTTATTTTTGTCTTTTCTTTTGGCTAGTCACCATAGCTTGTTGGCAGAATACTTTCCCTTTACATATCTAAGCCAGCACAACTGTCAGGATCTCAAACTTTCATTTCTAAAATAACTATTTGTGTGTTGGAGATAGCAATTATTAATAATGTGTGAATCATAGAAAATTCAAGAGGTGTTTTTAGGATTCCTTTCCCTCCTCAGCGCTGGCCATCATTTCACTGCAAATTTCTGGGTTTGAACAAACCAACTCCAATTTTGCTTATGATATCCTTTCCTTAAAACTCATGGGAACAAAGCCACAAATAATTTTATGGTGGAACTCCATAGTACACTATGTAGAGACAGCTCCTATTTTTAATAACAGTAATCCATTGCTTGGATATATGTTTGTAGTGCATGTGCTCTGTGGCTGTCAAGCTACGTGCACAGCCTAGAGATTCTGAACATATGGTAATCCAGCTGCAATAACCGTGCGTGCACAGTAGGGTGTCTCTTGCTTCTGTTACCAAACTTTTGGAAATTCTCCGCAAACCTAAGAAATCGTTAAAAGCCTGTGTGGATAACAAGAAAATGAAGGATACGTACAAAAAGGCAAATGAATAGCTCCATCCCTACTTCTTTGTTTCAGTGCATGGCTGCCTTGCAGTCTATGACCTTGTGTCTTTGATTCCCATAGCTACCCTGTCTTACTTTGTGGCTGCAGCAATGCTGTTACCATTGTCACTAGTAACAGTGACAGTTGTTGTGTATATGCATGAGTTGAGGAGGCATTCAGCTACTCAGGGTATGTTCCTGTAATGAATTTCTCAGGTTTGGAGTGTTTGTACATCAGTTCAGGAACCAGTGGAGTAGATGGAAGGTCATCTGAGGTAGAGGGTCATGACTGATTTTTTTCTTTTTTTTTTTTTTCTTCTCTGTCTTGCAGCACACTATCAGTGCTTATGTGGCTGAGGTTTGCAGAGGTTTTGATTTGCAGCTTCATGTCTGTCTGTTTAGTGTAATGGAAGATGTTGACTCCAGTGGGATTATTCCAGCCCGCTATGCTAACCCAACTGAAACTGCCATTGCTTTTAAAGAAATAGTACAGGCAGCCAATGGGAGATTTCATTGGTTTGGAGAAGCAGGTATGTGAAAAGGAAAGTCAGCACATACTTCTTTTTCATTAATTAAATAATATTTATTAGTGGGGGGTTTTCCCCAAATCAAGTAGTTTACTTTTTAGGATGTGATAATGCTATACTAGCACTGAGATAAAAACAGAGGTCCTAGTTTGATTAAGGCATTTAGTTGTATTGCAAAATATTATAATGCAGACTTAATGCAGGAATTTGATTTTTTTTTTTTTTTTTTTCCTGTTTGAATTCACATTTTCGGCTAGATATTTTAAAGATGTGCATTTAAAACATAGTCACTAATGCGGTACATCCAGACTGCCTGGCATACAGGGGAAAAAGGCTTTTTGATTCTTTTCATTGACATTTGACATGCTATACAAATTGTTGTACACTTTAAAAAAAATGTATTTTGTACACTTAAAAACCCCACACTGATCAGCATATATTTGATTATCAGGTATTTTTGAAAGTGATGACATCACTGTTATTGTGTCTGAAATGGAAAAAGCAAACAACTACTCCCAAAAGGTATGAATTATATCTATCTTTTTAAATCATGGTTTTTTTCAGAAAAAAATTCAACAGTGTTTGTTTAGCTGACAATGCAGAAGATTAGACAAAATGAAAATCCTTGTAGGATGGGCAGGAAGGCTCTAGACTATGAGAATAGTCACCATAGAGTAAATATGGACTAGAAGGCAGTTGTACAGTAGCACTGCAGTGGTTGGTGTTGAAGTGGCCATGATTCCTTATGAAATGCAAGGAGTTGACAATTGAAGTGATTCTCCTTTTTGTTGCCGATCCTATGATGAATTCTCCTCAAGTAGAATTAATTGTTCATTATAATTATATATATAAAAAAATAAACATATTTAAAAGTTTTATATATATATTATAACAAATATGTAATATTATGTTCCTGTAAGTCACAGTGGAGGGAGGGGTTGTCATTGGCGCAATACATTTGTTCAATTCTAAAACAATTGTTTTTTGAAGTGTACTAAGGATATAGAACTGTATCACTCCATATTACATGCACGTGACTTTTTCCAAAGATATCTAACAAAGTGACTGAGGCAATATAGCCAGCCTGGCAGTACGGTTGTTGCTTCTTACAAAAGTGTGATTAGAAAGATATATGCAGTGAGAAATATGTCCAGAGGTCTGAGAACCTTGTTGCATGCAAGTCTGAGTCACAAAAGTATTTTTAAAAAGAAGAGTTGGTGGATATTCAATGGGATCTTAAAATATTTTGTTATCGTTTAATAGTTGCATATACTTGGTCCATCATCTTCCAATTTGTTCTGGTCTTGGTATGTGCACTGTTGCCTTTTCTTTTAGAATGTTTGCTCAGAGCAAGGAGGATTTCCCTCCTATGTGTTTGAGCAAGCACAGCACAAAGGGGTTTCTATTCAGTTAGAGGTGTCAAGCGTTACCAGCGTAAGAAATTTGGTATGAATTTTATTTATTATTGAAGTAATAAATACAGAATGCCTGTATTTGAAATGTCATCTACTTAAATGTCATGTATATAAATTACCAAACAACATGATCTTCCATTTCAGTGTGCATTCCTAGTGGAATCCTTGAAGCAACGTTCAGTAAATCAGTCTGTTAATCCATTTATACCAGAAGGAGACTCAAACGTGCTTACAAAGAAAGGGAAAAGAAGGCCACAGAAGTTGCCATCTCCTAAACCCACAGCTCTGAGTCTGGCTAGAATGGTTTGACATGGTCCCATTTTTAAGATGCTGTGTGTTTTAATTAGAGATCCTACCCAGCTCTCAGATACTGCTCTTCGTGAGAGAAGTGGTCAGGCTGAAAATCTGAAGGAAGTAAAACAGCACTGTGATAGTACTCTGACTTTACATTTTAATTTGCATTCAAAATGCTACATGAACAAAGAAGTACATCTTACTAACTCATGCTAAGTAATTAATTATAATAGAACCACATTGTAGTGTCTAAAATTGTAGGAGAAAAGTAATCACTCAGAGATATGACTATATAGCATAGTTTTATAGGGATTAAACTTGTAGAAAACTGATACAGGTTTGTCTGTAGATGTTTGGTGATATTTATAGTAGAGCTGTATGTTAAATTAGATGTCAGTTACTTGAAGGTTCTGTGTCACAGCAAAAGTCTGATCCTACGGTAGGGTTAAACAAGTGTTCATGTTGTTTAGCAGACTGCTCAACCCCTAGACGGTTGAGCCATACCTAAAGGAAAAATAAGGTTTCCAATATTCAATAAAACTCTGAGGAAAATACTATATACTATATTCTATAAAACAGTGCCATTATCATACTAGACCGCTCCTTCAAGTAGCAAAAATGGTCCAAACTTGTCTGCCTGTAGATGTTAGTCTTTAGTTTTATGGCAGCAGATGAAATTGGCAAGATAATTAAAACAGAGCAATAAGAGTTACTTAACCTAGCAACAAATCGCAAATTAACAAGTCATCATGGCAATCTGCTGACTTGTTAGAAGAGCCAGAGTAAAACAGGAATTAGAGAATAATGAAGGATAGTTCCAGCTGGAATAATGCAGTTCTGATCCAACTGAAATTCTTTTTTTTTATTATATGTGCTTGTAGTATATTAAAGACAACCATGGTGCAGAGAGAAATGCTTCTGTAGGAGTAGTGGCGTGGCGTCCTACTAGTGCCAAAGCAGAAATTCCACCAGGTGTGTATGGATTAGGGGCTTTTTGTCTTCAGTTTCTTTGGGTTAAAAGAAAATATTAAATTTGAGATTAAATTTACGTTTTAGAAACACTTGCAATTTAATCTTTAATCAGACTGATAGGAAACATTGTGATTGTTTTGAAATTGCTTCGTTATGAGTTTTACCTGTAATGTATCTAGTTTTCTTGTGAGAGGAAGGAACACTGCACAGCTGTATAACTATTTCCAGGTCATATGATTGAATACCCATCCTATATCAGGAAATGTCAAATGTGTGTGGTGGAAAGTAGAGCCCCGTTTTATCCCATGCCTGAAGCTGTAATTAGAACCTTACTTCTCTTGGTTTTCAATTCATACTCCTTTTCTTTTTTTCCAAAGGCTCAACAATTCAGAGATTTATTATGTTATTAGTTCAAAATACATATTTCTGCTAATACTATTAGATCCCATTGTTATTAATATGCTGTTCCACTTTATTTATTTATGATCCAATAATGACAGAAAATTGCAACACAAATGTCAGGTTATCTGAAGTGCTGACTCTTGCAACTGCTCCCGGTATATGGAACTTGATTCCAGTCACTGTTGGTCCCTTAAACTCCAATTCCTTTCTCCTCCATTTTTGTAATTTTCCTGTGTTTTTTCTTTGCATCTTTGCTAACATCTGCAACATTGATTTTTTTATTTTTGCATTAAATTTGAGTCTTGAAATCTACTGATTTATTGAAATTAGATTGTTGCTATGTAGCAGTGTTTACAAATCTGGATTCATATTTGCATGTGAGGTGCTTTGTACAATGTTAATTGGCTTTTCCAACAAATACTATGCTTATTCTAAACCCCTAATCTTTTCAAATTATGCCCTGTGATATTTTTCCTGATGGTGATTTATAAATTTGTAAAGGTTTTGGTTCCATTTCTATGAAAGTAGCATAAGTAGTTCTATAATACGGATTTTTCTTAACCAGTATCTAAGAAAATTAAGTATTTATCATTGTGGCAACAGGAAACTATGAACTGAAGAACAGGGTTGCATGTTAAAGTTTTATCTAGCTGAAGTAAGTCAACATATTTTTTGTTTATTTGTAGCACAAACAATAAAAGAATGGCCTCAAACTGAGAATAAAAGAAACCGTAAACCAAGGAAGCAGCCAGAGTTTTCTGTGTCAGTATTTTATACTGATAGAGGAAGAAATGTGGGTATGTGTTATCAGGATATGATGGGTGAAGCCTTTTTACTATCAGCGTTTTTATTATAAAACTGTTAGGATGTTAAGTCAGTGATAATCAATGTGTTTTAAATAGTGAGTGGAAGTGAGTTTCACTTATCAAATCGTGGTGGCGCTTTTTGTTTTGTTTTTTGGGAGTGTTGGGGTTTTGGAGGGGGGTTGGGTTTTTTGTTTTTGTAAAGTCCTTTGGGATCTTTTGGTCAAAGATGCTCTAAGGAAAAATGCTGTCATCATGGTTTAGATGATTACAGAAGATTTGGTTTGGAATATTTTTTGAAGGTGACAATAAAAAAAATAAGTGATTTTTAAGTACTTTGATATATAGAAACTTGGCATTTTTTTCAAATGTGGAATTGTGTATGAAATGCTAGTCTGTGGGGTTGGTTTTGTTTGTTTGTTTTTAATCAACAGCCATCTGTGATTCAAAGGGGCTATGATTTAAACCTAGGGCTCCCAATATTACTTTGTTCATTTTCTTAACTAGGTACAATATACCAAAAGTATCCAAAGACGATGTGCATAAGAAAGTTTGTTCCCTCTGTTACATTGCCAAAAAAAGAGGAAATCTGTTCAAGCAAAGAGGTATTTTCCTCCTCACTAATAATTTGCCATTTTAGAATTACCCATATGAATTAATGTGAACATGTTAATTGTGTTTCCGTACAAAGTATTATTATTTAAACTGTTCTAATACTTGCTAACAACCAATTGCTCCATTTGTTTGTCTTACAAGTGGCTGACCAAGTACAGTATTAAAAAGCTTAAACTGGAATTGCCCAGACTGATGTTTGGTCCAGGCTGTACTCACCAAAAGAAAACTGTGGAGTCTCTGCACAAGAAAGTATCGGCAAAATACTGTACTATCTTCCCTAGTGTAGAAATCAATGTAAGCTTTTGCAGATGTCATATACCTACATCACTGAAAGGCTTTTTATTTGTTTAAGACCATGCATGTTGCCCCATACATATTTGTGGCTTGGTAGTGCAATGTACCCTCCACTGTTCCCTGTTCTTCTTTCTAAATCACCCTTTTATTAGAAAACTAGAGAAGGTCTTTTATTCACCACAAAAAATATTTAGTATGTTTGAAGAGCAAACTGCATGGAATCTTTAGAACGTATAGCATCTCCTCTGCTCATGCAGTGTAAAAAATAATTTCAAAATTTTAAGTAAAGCTTTTAAAAATCATGTCTGAATTGAAAGTGGGAAAATGTTGGATCTTGATTGTTTCGGTTTGTGTAAAGCACAGAAAGTTAAGCCCAGGATATTATTGCTCTATTGTATCTATAAAACTGTCAGAAACAATACAACAGATGCACCTGTCAAGTCAAATTACGTAATTTTGTTGCCCAGCACACACACTGAGATGAGAACTAGGCTTTTGTAATTTGGGTAAACCAGTTATTTAGTAGCAATAGAGTCGCAAAAATTTTCTTAGACTATTTCATAGAGGTAAAGACAAAAAAGTTAATCTCCCTGATTTCTAATGCAGACATTGCATATATAGCAGCTGAGCTCAAATCTCCTGAAGTAAGGTGTTCTTGTACAAACTGAATTTTTCCAGGGGGTTGTGAAACATCTGCAGTTTCAATCTAAAGAACTGGAAATCTACACTGAACAACTGGAGAAAGTGTTGCAGCGCTATATACAAAGAATACAGTGGCTTCTGTCAGGTATTGGAGTGCATCTGTTTTTCTATAAAGCACAACTTAAACATACATAAAATCTTCTTGTCTACTATATCTAATAGAATGAATATGAACATAAATCTGGACCTCCAGCTGGAGCTCATCCGTTTTTGTATTTAATTTTAAATTTTAAAAAGTATTTTTATGACAATAAAATAAGAATACAAGATAATTCAGCATCTGTGTAGCTGATAAACATGTAGCTTGCTGTGATCTAAGTTCTTCCAGAACAACACATGTTGTGTTCGTGATTACAAGGTTGCTGGTGTCAGAAGCTTTCCATCAACAAAATATATAGAATAACCTATACAAGCAAAATTAGATTTTCTGATTCTTTTTCTAAGAATGTGCCCTATTTAGAAGTTCAGTATCACTGGTGGTGAAAAGTATTTTTGTCCCTCTGTTGCTCATAAAGATCTTTGTTGGGAAACAGTTTAATTTTTTTCTGGATTGTAAAGTATGAGATACAAATTGTTTAATGCAAGTTGCTACAATTGGCTAGTAATTAATGCTTGATAGTACTAGATTTGAAATAGCAGAAGACTTCTATTATTAACATTTGAACTACCTAGTTTCCACACAGATTAGAATTTATTATGCAGAAATGTGCCCGGAATAACCCCTAAAGACTGAAGGTTTTGCAGTACACTCAATAAAATCATATGTTCAATAAAATAAGCCTATGTAATGACACTTAATCAGTGTTAATGTTCTGGCCCAGGAAGCCGAAGATTGTTTGGTACCATTTTAGAAGCAAATGTCTGTGTTTTGATTGATACATCTGGTTCCATGGACCCATATTTGCCACATATTACAAAAGAACTTACCTCCCTTATCTGGGAACAGCTGAGGAAAAATGAAATCAGGTATGATGAACTACTGATAAAGACTGAAATCTTCACTAATTATTATTATGTAATAAGATTACTTAATAATTACAAATAATATAGTACTGAAACACAATACAAGTAATTATTATATGTTAATGCATAATATGGATGTGACATTAACTGCTTTTTCTGTTCTTCTTTTTAACCAACTTTTAATTCTCAGCTCTCTAAGATTTGAGCCTCCTTTGCCATAGCCTGATGCTGCTTATCCTTTTGGGCTCAGAATACCCATAGATTTTCTGTTCGTGCAGAGTGAGATATGTTTTCTTACTCTTCCGAAGCTGAAGACCTTACTCCAATACTAGGCTCTTGGGTTTGTTTTTTTGGTCTTCTGGTTTTTTGGTTTGTTTTTAATTGGGTTTGGTTTTGTGTTTGTTTTGGCTTGTTTTAGTTTTTTTATTTATGTCAAAACTGGCTTATCCGAAGTGACTGATAGTATTGGTTGGGGTTAAATGTTGTGGGCCATCTTTCTTCTTAGGTTTAACCTGCTGAGATTTGCAGAAAATACAGAGAGTTGGAAGGAGTGTCTTGTAGAGGCAAGTGATGAAACATGTCATGATGCTGTGCAGTGGGTGTCCAAGTTCCACGCTTGTGGTAATACATGCATCCTTATGGCTTTACAGGTTAGTAAATTGTGTACCACATTTTGGAGAAGACATCAGGTCTTGTGGTGATGAAACACTTCCATCTGACTGATAATATTTTAGGGAAATTATTTGGTCAAAGCATACAATGTTTTTACACGCAAAACACTGAACCGATCTGGAATCAAGCCACTGTTCCTGTTCCCAGGGCTCGTAGATAGTAGACTTCATTGCTCATACTGAGTTTAAGAAAAATGTGATATACCAATAGTTGCATTAATATTTGTGTTCAAAGAATACTGGAGAGAGAAAATAGCCAGTTGCTCAAAACAATGCTTAGGTACAACTGTGTCTGTGATATATTTGCTCTGAGCCAAACAGGGATTTTAAAGAAGCAGTGTTTGTTGGAATCACATAGGCATTGAGTGCAATTCTTGAACTTTAGTAACAGGTGAAGAAACTTTTCTCCTATAAAAATTCTCAGTGTAGAAATTAACTAGTAATAATAATTTCAAACAGAGACTGAGAGAACTTGCTATTTCATGAGATTTAAAATTTGAATCAAAAAAGAAATGTTGCCTTAAATGAATGATTCTTGTTCTAGACACCCTTGCAGAATCTCCTTATAAATTTTACAGAATTCATGGTGAATCGAGTCCAGTAGAACTATAAGGCATGTCTATTACAAAAATGTCCACTGAGTCAATTACTGTAGCAAGTTTTTGTAATATAAAAAGGCCAAGTCCTAGTGAGCCTGATTTTCAGACATTAAGCATCTTTAACTCCCACAAAATGTGATGTAAAAATCTTCTGTCAGCAGTTCTCCAAAACCAGTTTTTTCAATGAGTCAGTTTTTGGTGATGCCCTGCTTATTAATGTATTGCCTTATCTACAAATTATCTACTTGTTTATTTTTCAAATTTATATCCTTGATCCTTTTCTACTTAGTGAAAAGGAAAAGACAATACTAACTTGATTAATGATGTGGTAAATATAAAGCGATCTTAAATCTTTGGAATAATGTTTTCATTCTTAAGTATAACTTTTCGTAAAAATGTACTAATTATTTCAGCTTATTTTCTGCTTTTCAGAAGGCCCTCAGTTTCCAAGGTATGGAGGCACTGTATGTATTGACTGATGGAAAACCAGACACCAGTTGCACTCTGATTTTGAAAGAAATTGAAAGATTGAGAAAGAAACAAGATATTAAAATCCATACCATTTCTTTTAGCTGTATGGACAGGTATATGATGCTTTGCAAGAACAACAAAAAATCTTTAAAATTACTAGTCTATTTATTGTCAAAAGGCTGTATTATCAAAATGTGCCACATGCTCAGTTCACTGAAAACCAGGATTGAGCTAGACATTCATGCGTGTGGGAACTGGGAAGGCTGTTCTGACACAGGCAATTGCCACGTGTCCTGCGTCTCCCACAGCTTATGTCCTTGAGAGAGTTGCCTTCACATGCACAGAGAAGTGATATGCATCACTAGTCTGCAGCACTGAGGTCATTCCTGTAGTTCTATCACTAGTCTATCATGCACACATCCCTGTAGAGGCATAAAAAGTTAATACACTGACCTGGACTGAAATCAGGAGCACTAAGAAAGTGCTAATGCCAGCCACGGTGGGGTGTGGGTTAAAGATACATCTCCAGATGTCCCTTTTCAGGGCTCTTTGCACGGTCCAGATTTGGGGACCATGGGACAATATCAAAAAGTATGCCCTCCTCTAGATTCTCATTCATGGCTGTGCCTGTGTGACACAGGGAGCAGATAGCCAAAGAGGCCACCAGTTCGTCAAGCTTTCTAGAATAGGTGCATGTCCACTCTGCCACGTCAAAATGCAGTAGTTGTCCCAGGTCTTCAAGAACTCAGCCTTTGTATTCTTGAATTAAATGCAGCATTGCCTGCCAGCCCTCCTGTCCCAGTGGCAGTCATGAGGTTAACAACTTCCTGATAATGCCATTGGGTTATCCAGCTGCCATGAGAAATTTTTGACCCTCTCATACTGCAAAATGACAAGCAGCGTTGTTTCTATTAGGTCCTAGGTTGCATCCTGCTGAACTGTGGAATGGATGTTGCCACAGCAATGCAATAGAGCTATAAAAAGATATTAAAAAGTAAAAGAAATAAAAGGTTCAGGAAGGTGAACATGCAACAGAAAATTTTGTCATAGGAAAGGCAAAAGATTCCAAAGCAGGAGTGAGGATGGATGAGGAAGGACCAGCAGAATCTCAAGGAAGTTTGAGAGATGATAGTCATGAGAAAATAGGGCACACACAAGGCCTGGACCATTCTGGAGAGCTTTAGGGTGTTTTCAGAGTTCTGGATGTTTCAGGAGTCGTCTGTGGGCATGTCTGCTAGGTGTACGCTGGAGAATGTTGTGGTAGTACAACCACACTAATACCTGATAAAATGTTGAGAGCATATGTGGACTGGAGTTTCTAGATTAGTCTCCTACTGAAGGAGTATAGTTTTCACACAACAGAGTTAGTGTGAGAGCCAAACAAACACGTGGCAGACAAAAATAAATGGGGGATTTGCTTCAAAACTCCATTACCACTCCAAATTAAATTGACCAGATCCTATACTGCTATTGTAGCTAATAGACCTTAAAGCTAAATCCCTCAAAAGATGGCAGTTAGTTTGGATGTCATTTTTCAAGCCATTAAGGGGAGAAGTAGTAGACCTCTAGATACACAGTCTTTGCTCTTTCGGATTTTGGAAGTGGAGTTTGACAGGAAGAAAGTGTTATTTTCTAAGCTTTTATATGTCTTCCTTTCTGGTAAGAACTTTGAATTATTAGTCCTAAGTTGAAAAAGCCAACTTTAAGTATTTATTAAAAGTCTTTTAATTATTAATATTTTGATTTAATTTATTTGCATATCATTTGGTTAACTGGTCAGTAACCAATAACTGTCACTTCTGACTACAAGTTACTCTGAAACAAAATCTGCAGCTTCCTTTCAAAGAAATCTCCTAGTTAGTTGTGGAGATTTTAGTGTCCAGTTCTAGAATGGAATCAATCCTTGCAGCTTACTTGAAACTAATGGATGTATGACTATTTTTGACTTCGCAATTCTAGTGCCTGGGAGACAGGATTCTAAAATTATGTATAAATGGCAGTAATAGTGTGCGATTTAGCATACTTGCAAAAAGAATACAGTAACAACTGTACCAGTTATCCCAATGGTTCTTGTTGGACAATGGCAAGTAATAGAGGCTTAGGCAAGAGAATAAAATATGGGTCATGCACAAAATGTTCTTCCCCTTTATGAAGTCCCACAGCTTTTGGTTTTCTTCCTGTGTAAAATATTACTGCCCTTTACCTGCCAGTCCAGCTTCTGGATTTCTTGGTTTAGTTTCTTTTTTTGGTTCTATTGCTACACTGAACCTCTTTTGCAAAAATAGCCTGGGTTTGGAGTTTATGACAGCTAAGCAGTGTGTATCTTCATTAGCAATTGACAATCAGAAACGATACAGATGTTTATAATCATGTTCTCCAAACTATTTCTTTGATGTAATATTTTTTGAAGAATTCTTAGAAATTCTTTTTCTATTGTTGTTGCTTTCAGAGAAATAATTTTCATAAGTAACTTACTACTTTGTTGTTAACAGAGGAGCTAATGAATTTCTGAAGAAGCTTGCTTCCCAAACAGGAGGACGCTATCATTGCAGTTTTGGAGATGTGGATGGACAGTTAGCAGCACACAGAATGTTGACAGAGGGGCTTGAAGATGAAGATGTATGTTAAATAGATTGGTTTTGTTGGGTTTGATTTTGTTTCATTTCAACTTAGTTCTTCATCAGTAGTCAAACTACCTATAAAAAAGAAAAATCATGAGAAAAATTAATACAAGGCTCCTAAGATACTTGACATTGAAACTGAAAGGAGAAATCTTAATATCTGGCTTTGCGTCTCTGCTAGCTGCCTTGGTCAGGTGACCAAACCCATGAAAGAAATATACAATACAATACAGTTTTTGAAACTTTTGAAGCAAAAACCCCCTTGTATCTGGACACTATGGTTTTTAAACTAACTTTAGCTTTTACTGTGCCTTCTTATCCTTACCATCTTGTATTTCATTTATGTACTTGTGAAATCCTTACACAGTGTTTAGCATGTTAATATTCCAGCAGGAGACCTCAGGGATTGCCACCGCAGAAAAATATGTTAGTGAACAGAACCATATTCAATCCAGAGTTGCTCTGCTCTCCCCTTCTTTGCAAGTAGATAGGAGTAGGGAGATTTAGAGGTTAGGCTCAGTTAATTAAATGGATAGAAATTGAAAATAATAAATAGGTGCAAATTAAAGTAGAACATTTTAATTCTGTTTTCAGGATCCAGTTTTCCCTTACTTTGAAGGAGATGATTTAAAGAAACTTACTCAAGAAGTAGCAAAAGGTAGAAGTTTCTTAAAGCAGGCAAAATCTTTGAGGTGAGTAATTATCAAGAATCTTTCAATAATTGCTTTTTTATTTCATTAAAGGAAGACAAGAATATCTGAATTCTAGTGTCTGCTATTTAAAAAAGAATTGCTGTTTCTTTCCTTGTACTGTCAATTTTAGTGGTTTTTTGAGGCTTGGAAAATGACATGCAAGAAAGCTTTCTGCTTCAGAGGGATTTAATTTTAAGATCTTACACAATTAGCTACCATCGTAGTAAAGGATCTGAGCAGGTTCTAACTTCAGGGCTGTTGTTTTCTCTCAGTTGTTGTCCCTCCATTTCTTATGTCAAAGAGAAATTACATTAAGTTGTTCCTCTCCTTGCTGAGTTCTGTCATCTGTGAAATCAATGTGTTTCTCTTTGTGTGTATTATTAAAAAATTGACTTTTGTTAATGTGATGCAATGTTCTTTTTAGTACCTCTTCTTTTAGTATGACTTCTTACTCAGAAATGCAGATTGCTTCTATTTTCCAACATCTGTATGGGCTCCTTCTATCCTACCTCATCCTGACTTCTCTAACTGCATCGCCATCCATTCTGTCTGCTAGAATTGTGTTTTCTGCATGGAAAAATGTGAGGTCTTTCTTCTGTTCTCAAACAATCCCATCTCAACCCATTTACTTTTACATTACCATCAATCTCCCTTTCTTTTTGCCTCTAAAGACCTGTAAAGTTTCGACTAGACTTTTTCTGGGAAGATTCCCTAAGCCTTCCTCTTCACTCTTCTTACATTTCCTGATTTACTGAAGGATCTGACAATACCATTCTCCTCTCAATCTCAGTCTTTTTCTGCTTTCCTAAATAATTTGACTCTTAATCTTTTTCCTTTCCCTTTTAAGTCTTGGACCAACCAGAATTTGTCCTGTGTCTTCCCCTCTTTCCTTCTTTACTGTAATCTTCAGCTTCTTTTTCTCTCCATAGAGTAAGAATGGTCTGCCAACATTCTTCAGGTTTGTCTCCCTTTCTTTTCTCTTCCTCATCTTCTCCCCAGCATCCTCCCTCAACATGAAGTTTCTCTTCCCTTTTCTGTTAACAGTTATGTAACAGATAACAGTACAATGTGACGCCAGGGAGAGGTACCCAGCGGATTCCAAATGAGCCAAGTCAGTTCCTGGAAGCAGCATAGCCCTGTTGGCACTGCATGCCATCTGTATCTCAGTAAACTGAATTGGCTCAGGTGGCACACCATTCCCTGCCGCTTCTGGTATCATTCAAAACTAGCTTTGATACCTGCCTAGAACTGGACTGAAGGACAGTTAAATTTTATTGATTCTTATGTTTCTGCATTGTTATGCTTCCTAACTGCCAATCCAGAACCAGAAAGTGCTGTTTCAATAGTAGTAATGGGCAAAAGTGCTTGCAAAGAGCTTTAAAATGCATTATACGTTCTCAATGAAAAGATTTTCTGTCACAGAAGATCATGGCTAAACACAGATACAAAGCTACTATATGTCTCTGTGAAAAGCTGCTGTAATTCTTTGGGTTTTGTTTTTCTTTCAAACAGGTTATTACTACAAAAATGGAATATAAACCAAAAGGACAATTCAGGCTTTAAAAAAAATGCTCAGGTAAATAGTCACCACAAATAGATCGTAGTTGATATAAGTTCATATATCTCAGTAGAAAGATAATGTTTCATAATCCTAATGTAAAATGTATTAATTTCCAGCAGTGACTTTTCCCAAAGTTGAAAACATTTGTAAAGATTTTTTGTTCTTAGCTGAGCTAGTCCACAGTATAACCTAATATACACAAAGAACAGTTCAAAGAGAACTATGTTTGGCGTGAAAGGAACAAGGCAGATGTGTATTTTTAGTTATTAATGGTTTAGCTCTTTCTAAGAGCAAACAGCTAAGCACATTAGAGGGTTAGGACCAGATGTAATGGCTGTAATAACAGTTGCTACATGGGCTGCATGATTTATCAGTTAAATGAACAAAGCTGGCTGAAAAAAGACCACGCTAATAGTAAAGACAGCCTCAGCAAACACTGGACTGTTGTTACAAAGTTGTGGGAGAGGCAGCTGGACAAACTAAACCTCTCACAGAGCCAATGTGCCGCTTTAAAATTGGCAAAGGAAAAAATACAGGAAAAGAGAAATTACTGTCTCAGGCTTAAAGAAGACAGAAGCTTTTGTCACAGAGCTGTTTGAGGGAAAAAGTGGACATGCAGACAATTACAGAGTTGCACTAGAGAACTTAGGCCTGCCAAGATACTCATCATGGAATTGGGTAAGGCAGATATATAGTGAGACTTTTTTAAATCCTTGTTTCTATAGCTGTAGTTTGTATTTTGGTTTACAAACATTGCCCAGTCATTCAAAGAGAAGGAAAAAAAAATTCCAGTCAGACCTGCTGGTTAAGAATGCTTGCTTCATGGAGAATGGAACCTGGAGCCTGGTTAAGTATGCGTGGAATTCAGCATATAAGGGATGATCACTAAAGAGAGTTACTCGGAGAGGAAACAGACACATAATCATCCTCCAGTAGCAAGAAGGTTGTTACAGGCTTGTATAGGCAGAGGCTAGTGTTCCACAACCATCTCTGTCTTACAACCTTCCAGGGTAAACTGTATTGCTTGTAAAGTGTATAGGAAGACATTCCTGTTAATGTACTTCAGAAAGTACGTAGTATCGTAGCACGATTAAACACATAAGTAAGGAAAATTGAAAGTTAATTAAGTTAATTTATATTGGTTTTCCATTACTATTTTGTCAAGGGTGATGGTGAGCCTATGCAGTTTATATATTTTTAATTGTATTTAAAAAACAGTTCATGTGCTTGATTTGTAGGATTAAATTTTAGATGAAGAAGAGATGCTGAAGAGGTTTGGAGTGGTACCACTAGCCTACTTCTTTTCAGCTTCAAGCAGAAAGAGGAAGATGTATTCTTCGTTGTCTCTGAACTTCTGTCAGGAGAAGAAGTTACAGATGATAAGTGCTGCTGACTTATTCTACTTGCAGACTTTGCAGGACTCAAAGTAAATCAAGCCCTGAATTCTCCAAAGATGTTTAAACATAAGTAGAGGATATTTTTCAATACAGCTAATACAAATTTTAAAAGTGTAATGTATTCCTAATATAATTAGTAGTTATACAGGATTACAACTTTTGTTTCTCTTCTATTCTACTGCATCATTCTCATAATTGCATGAATCAGTTGGTGGTATGTCCAAGATATCTTTTTTGGCAGTGGTTTGAGATTTCTTTGCTGGTGCTCATTATCCCTAACAGATGGGGCAGATGGCTGTGATACTAGAAAGAGAATTCTTTATGCCAGTTTTGCGTAGCAAGTCCAAGAAGTAACCTTAGTGCAGAAAACAAAGCTTGGAATGAATGTTTTTGCCAAAAGAAGTTTGCTAATAATTATTTCGACTCTTTGCTTTTTATATGTTGGCAGTAGAGAAAGATTTAGAGGTGATGATTCAGAAATAATCAGACATGCAAATAAGTAGTATCTTGTTGCTGATAAAGCTTGGTTACGTTTGTATAACCAGACACTGCCAGTCTTCTAAGCAATTCTGTTAAGTTCTTACCTGTTTCCTGTCCTAGAAAGACTAAAAATAGGTTTACCAGTACCATATAAGAAAATCCAGTTTAAGCTAACTGCAGTAATGAGGCATATATTTTTCCCATTGATTTATGAAATACACATTTTTTTAATGAGAAACTCTGCAATGACAGCTCATGAGTATTTTGTAGGTGTTTACTGTTGTCTTTCAGAGGGTTAGGAATTCATCTCCGGTGTTTAATATATTTAATATTTAATGAAAATGGATTCAGACCGCAAAATTCAGATACTTGATCAGAGTTTATTCAGGAGCCATTTGCATCTCCTGAGTGCCAGCTGATGGGAATGATTGGATATACTTTGATATGGGAGATGTTATCTTCTCTGTCCCTCCATCTGTTTTGTCTCCATAAAGAATTAAAAATTATTTCTATCATAAAAGTCTCTTTTCAGTGTTGTATGCTCTGCATCAGCTGACTCCCACATTCCATGTTAGTACCAGCCTACTGTGGAATACTGCAGTTAAAATGGTGCTTTGTGGTATGCATCACTTCCTGTGATTTTATTAGTATATGTGTTGGTATGTGTGTAACTGCTGAGAAGCTTTGATAGGAAAATGTTAATTGTAAATTATTAGGATTAGTTACATTTTTATTTGGGGTATCTAAATATTAGATGATGGTCACTGATAAAATGAGTGGATTTGTACTAATGGAAATGTTAAAACAGTAAATCCAGGTAGAAAGGATGAGGTTTCTGTATTGCCAAAAAGAATCCTTATTTATTCCTTGGAGGATTTAAGAAATGTCACAATACTGTAGCATAGATTCTGATGTTTTTATAAAGGTCCTTTAAAATAACCTTAAAAGAAAATACACTCGTGCAGGTATGTTAAATGGTATCAGAGACTTCTTGTGAAATAAGATAGTAATGCACATGTCATATTTTGCAAATGTGGATAAGCTTCAGAATATTTTAGTGTGTTGTGTTAGATTGCAATCTGTCACACCTCTCACTTACAGCCTTTTTTTTCCTGTATAGTATTTGGTGTTCAGAGATTTTACTCATTCAAAACAATTCCATTCACACAGTGTCTCTATAGACTTATCGCCAACGGATCTATGTAATCCTAAGTTCACTGCAACCTACGCTAATACTCATCTCATCACTCAGTTGTTTGTTCTGGTGTAGACTAGTCATTTGTTTCTGTGGGCAGAGCATAGCAAGTTTCTCTGGTTCTCTTGAGCATGCTTCCAGACTTAAAGTAGGTGTTAGGAATTCAGGAGTCTTCTCTTTGCTGGTGGTGTGAGCTAAGTGTTTCTAAGTCTCCTGTTTAAGAAAAATGCAACTGAAAAGTAAGGAACAAATGTTGATGTTAGAATTTGTGAACCACAGAAGCTATAAAATAGTGGGGTGTTACAGTATTTAGCCATTGCATCCTGTCCATCTTCACTTCTTTTGTGTGTGTTTTCAGGCTGTGCAGCCTCTCTCCATGCTTCTGAAGCCTTGTTGTCTTGCAGGCTGGTCAGGCCCACTATCTACTCAGAGCGGCTCCTTCCTTTAAAATACAGTTTCTGTCTCCTGCCTATTACCTACCTGGAAACTCTCGTCCTGCCTGCTCCCATCAATCTGAGGGCTACTTAGTCAGGAAAACATTTGAAGATCATAGAATCACAGAATCGTTTAGGTTGGAAGAGACCTTTAAGATCATCAAGTCCAACCGTAAACCTAATGCTGCCAAGTCCACCCCTAAACCATCTCCCTAAGCACCTCATGCACACATCTTTTAAATACCTCCAGGGATGGTGACTCCACCACCTCCCTGGGCAGCCTGTTCCAATGTCTGACAACCCTTTCAGTGAAGAAGTTTTTCCTAATATCCAGTCTAAAGGTTCATCTGTGATGACCTGATTAATCGAGTGCTCTGTTAATGACTTTTCTATGTTAATCTGTCACGTATATGTCATTTACTTTCCTGGTTTACATTTCCTGGAATGCAATTCACTGTATTCAAGACATATTAAAAGAGGGGTTTTATAATTTGACAAAGATGTGTATTTTTCTGCCAGCTTGTTTGGAAGTCATGTCATTGCTGTGACTCACTGAATACGTTGATTTGCATGCAATGACTTAAAGACAAACAGCTAAACCAATTGTTACCTTGAAGTGTGTGTTCTACCCCGATCAGAAGAATGCTGTTTTTGCAGCAAGAGCGGGTAACTTCCATGTGGAACAGCTCATGTACTGCCATAATTTACAGTCAACTTCCAGCTGCTGTGCTACATTTAACTGGTACAGATGTTCATAAAAGCTTAGCATGGAATGGCAGTTCAGGAACTCTGTCCGTGGTTCAGCCATACCTGCTTCAGGGGACAACAACCTTCAGAAGAAGGGTGGGGCAGCTTGGGATAGTAACAAATTACTTCATCTAAATATGCCTCAATTTGAGTCAACCCCAGGAAGTTAATGCTGCTTCTAAGGAAGTGAATGGCAATATGTGTGTGTTGTGCTGTGTCCTTTAGAATTCTGTCCGGTAAGAATTTCTGTGCTTTATAAGCATGTTATCTACTGTGTATCTAGTATGTATTTAGATTTGTAACTAAAAAATTCCAAGATTTTAGGCACCCAAACTTGTTAATACAACTAAGTCACAATAATTTTCATTTAATCATTTTAATGCATCTCAACCAATTGGATGTATATAGGATACTTGTCATTCCATTGAACTTCAGTCCTCTGTAAAACCATCTCAAGCAGATGCTTATTAGATGTTTGCTTTCTGAATAGTTTAAAAAAAAAAAAAAAAGGAAGAAGGGAAAATCTAATTCCAGAAACCTGCCAGTGTCAAAAAAACACCCTATTCCTTCCCTGTCTCTGTTACAAAAAAGAGAATTTAGGTTTTAGGTAACTATATTGAATGCATCGGTGGAACTACCATATGAGGACATTGATAATCCCCGACTCGTATCACGTGAGACTTCATCAGTTAGAATCTTCAATTCTACCCAGAGTTTGATAGGAAGATTAGGTAGACATTGTAAGCCACAAGTTTACATGCTTTCAGTGTTATGGGCTGCCTCTGTCATCGTGGCCACATTTAATGTGGTACCAAAGCTTGCTCTTAATAGAGCAATAACTAGCAGATAAATCTTTTTTAGAGGGGTTTTGCCTTCCTACTTGGAAAGTTCTGCAGCTTATGCTACTATTTCTGGGTAAGTAACAACAATAGAGGTGAATGGAACTTTGTAAATGAAACTTGGTAGAAGTTACAACAAGATTTTAAATGATACCTGACTGTCATAGTGCAAAACAGATCCTCCTCTTCCATCCATCCTAAGCCACCTCCCACCCTAATAACTCCTCCAATCCTTTTTGGGTATGAAAACAAAACCATGCAGTAGTAATGATGATCTGTACTTCTCTCTTCCAGTGCAATGACTGTTAGAAAACCTTTGAATTAAAATGAAACCTATTAGGATTGGTCTTCAATAATCTTTTTAAAACCTGCATATATATATCTTCTGTGGTTTTTTGTTTTCTCTGTGATTCCTATATGTAAGAAGCCAAGCTGTCATTCCTGCTCATTATATAAAAACATGCCTTTATTCAGAACAAGTTAATGCAATATTTTTATTTATGATGCATTTGTATTCCTTGCCTTCAAATATTGCACAAACTGTCTCCTTTTCTAACAAGACCTAAAGGCTGATAAAGGGCATGCTCATTGTTGCTGTTAGAAGTTGTGTTGTTTCTTCCTGTAATTCCACCCTGACTTGGCAATGCAGTCTCACAGTTACCATGTCATTTGGCCTGTAAATCAATCTGTGTAGCATGCAAAGCAACCATGAATGCAAAGTAAATGAGAACAACATAACTTGAAAAGCATTTTATATGACACGTTCCAAGGCTGTGCTTTGACGTATTATGTGTGCTTTATTCCTTCTGTAAGGAAACTATGAAATATGCAGAATCGTAACACAAATATATACACAATGTCACAGGAAAAAGGAAGGAATGGAGTGAGAATGTTTATGTATGTTAGTGAAGAACTGAGGGATTTAAGAAGAATCTGATCTCTTAGCTTTGCAGCTAGCTGTCTGAAGAATATTGTAAAAAACCTTGATTTTTCAGACTTTTTTTTAGGAGGAGAAACATGTTTAAAGTACTAGATATTGTTGGGTTTAGAAAGACTGTATCTGATGGTGTTAAAAAGAAAAAGCCATTAACAAATGACAGGACATCAGAAAAAGCATAGTATCACCTCTACTAAATGTATATTTGTAACTTCCTTGTTTTGTTGTTATTATTATATTATACAGAAACGTATAATTACATTGCTATACAGAAAAAACGTCTTTACAAAAGACAAGCTATTGAAATGTATAGTGATGAATGCTTAGTATCTTCACCTAATGAAAAATCAGAGTGAGTTTACTGCCCAAAGGATCTTAACTTACTCCTAGCATACAGTTGTTCTTTTGCTGTATTAGGCATTGAAAATATGCCTTTTGTCTAATAACAGGAATAAGGATCTGCATCGTCTTTTCCCTTCTGGCATGGACTTACAGCGTGACATGGGTAAGTTGCTTTGCCTCTGTATCTTACTTTCCTAACTTGGCAAGGAATGTGAAGAATATTGTATTATCATAAAGTATTTAATGTTGCATTTGAATGATGCATACTTTGGGTATTAAATTACATCTGTTGTTGCATTAATACTGTGTTGGGAAACTTTTTTAAGGACGACTTCATTCCTTAGAAATATTTTATATGTACCAATCTTTAGCGTTTGATTATATGAAAAATAAATATGGTTAAGTTTCCTTTCCCAAATTCAGATCCCATGATTTCTCTTTTTGAAGCAAAAATTCTAAGCACAGCAAGGTGTATGATGTTTAGAGGAGCGTTCCATTCTTTTCCTCTTTTCCATTAACATTGCAGGACCTTCTGATTTAAATGCTTTTTAACATTTTTCTGTCATCTCTCACTTAAAATGTGAATACCTCACTATTGTCACTTCACTTCTGTCAGCTCTCTGTTGTTTTAGACTCAATCCTTGTTATGAGGATGATTTGTAGTCACAAAAAGCTAAGTACCTTTAGTCAAAAGTACTTGCACCCTACAACAGACCCGTCCAGACTTCTTTGGGGTTGCAGAGAGGATCAACAATTTGGTACGCTGTCCAAATGAGTCTCGCCACTCAGAGTTCATATGATTGTGTCAGACTGGGCATCTGGATGTGAACAAGTGCACAAGGAGGTGTTCAAACACATGATGAGCCTGGATAACTCTACTACTTTAGGGCTTAGGTACAGAATTTTTAATAAGTCAAATGAAGAGAGGATATTTTTATGCTGTAGTTATTTCAGCAAAATCCTATCCTTGAGATAGCTTTAAGAGAGAGCTTAGTCTCTTAAGCTTTTCTGCTATTCTTCTGCCCTTGGGCATTGCAGAACATCCCATCCTGCCTATGACTCAGGCCAAACATCCGGCTGTCATTTTAACTCAGACCTCTGTCTAGCTCTTCATGCTTTGATTACGTCTCTGTTAAAGCCGCCTTTCTGCATAGTATCTTCCACACAACTAAAACCCCTCATTCAGGTTCCTATTACCTCACAGCTGGAGCATTGCTCCTGTTCTGTGGCCTGAAAATGCAAACCTGTGAAGTTACTGGGACCTGCTGAATGGAAAGGGCAAAGCCCCAGTCTCCACACATCTGTTTCCTAGGCCATGATCTAATATCTCTCTGTGGTCCAGTGCCCAGTGCTGGTGCCCACAGAACCAGCATGGGGACAGGAGTGTTCCTTTGTATACTGGAGACATGTTGTGTCTTGTCTTTCTTACAGCCTGAGTCCTACTCACTCTTACTCAATTCAGATTTATCAGTGGCTCTATCAGCATGTGATTTGAAATCAGCTTGTGTAAGCTTACTAGATTCCTCTATGAAACAGTGCTATTATTACATTTCAGCATTGCTTAACAGTCTGGATGTGAGTAACGTTTTGATAAGTCATCATAACATTTCAGAAATGTGGACCTTCTCTGTGTAAATAAACAGGCAAACTTTCTGACACCTCCCTGTTGTATTTTATGCAGTCATCTCCTAGAAGTACTGGATGTTTTATTTATTTCTGTATGCCTACATGAACTGTGAGTGGTTATAGGAGAAAAAAGTAGAAAAGGGCAGTATAGAGTTGTGATTGAAGACCAAAAGCAAGCTTAAATCTTAATGCAGCAGCTTTTCTCATTGTAACTTTAGCTTCTGTTTCTTTCAAAAAGACTTAGCAGGATGCAGTGAATAAAATATGGCCACCCCTCTTCTTCATTAAAGATAGGAGAATAAGCGTAACAGGAGAGGTACAAAATACCAGTTCTGAAAGCTCTTCTGAGGTGTCTCCTTCTGGCTAAGGTGGAACCCAAAGCCAAGTTAAAATACTCTCTGTTGATTTTCACAGGGCAATGAGGGATTGATATGCTACGAATAAGCTGACCAGCTGCTTTGACTTGTGGAGGAGTTCGGTAGTAGTCCAGGGATAGAATAGCCACTTTCTTTCTTGGATTAAATGGTAAAAGCTATGAGTGCTGTGGACAGCTCAAATGAGAGAATTTGGTATTCTTGGGGGTTTTACTTTGAGCTGGGTTTGTCACTCATCCGGCAATCTGAGAAGTGCAGATTAGCTTAACAGGTTCAAAGATTCTAGTTCTAATGCAGGCTACAGGGACTCAAATACATATATGTTATGCTAAAATGTATTTGCCTGGGTGTCAGTTTGAGTTCTTGTCAGCACATGAACATTAAATTACATTTAAATTGCAAAGTCACCTATGAACTTGAGATATTTCTAACATGCCAACATTAAAAATTGTAGTCATTTATATTTAGATTTGGGAGTGTTTCTTTAGCATCTTAACTACTGCTTTGAGACCTAATTTTAGACACACCCATTTAAAAATGTTGGCTTTGGTTTCTCATTGTTTAATTTGCAAAAGGATGTGTGTTTTAAAAGTGCTTTAAAATCTTAGGATCAGATAACTTCTATAATTATTAATCATTTAATTCATTATTCATTTAAAATGCATTGTTTAATAGTAAATCACCTTTTCCTGTTCTGTTGTGTACCAGTTAGTTTGCTGCCTGGACTTCATTCATCTTGGAAGCCAGAGAACAACCCTTGTGCCTACAGTTAAGCCTCTTTGCAAATACATAATTGGGTTGGGGATGACGATAGAAAAGTCAGGATGAAAGTACCACTGCCAAACAAGTTTTTTGTTTCTTCTTTTTGTCCAAATTTAGATTGAAAACTGTAGGTAGAAGGAGAAAGTATTTCCATTCACTCTGCTGCTAGATGAGATGTATCCTACCAAAGTTTCACACAACTGTGAGAGAGGTTCACTTTTAAACATTTGTGTTAAGAATATCTTTCCTGTTTTTCTTTAGTAAAGAAGCCTTTTCTCTGTACTTTTGAAAAAGTGTGAGATGTTTAGTGATCTAGTACAATTTATCTACAGAATGACGGTACCAATAGTATATTTGTGTTGTCTAGTGTCTTATCAATACTTTTACCAGGTAACAGTAAGAGACACCATCCTATTTAGAAGAGTCTGATGTGGAGAAAATATTTCATTTTTTTCCTGAAAAGGAACGTAAATTATGTACAAATTAAGCCCTGCCCTTTTTTGGCTCCTAGCCCAGCCACCAGCTACAAAGGAGCAGGAACAGCAAAAGGGCCAGAGCACACGTGAACATCTCTGTTTGTCTGAGAGTACCTGATGCCCTTGTGTTACTAATTGTCCAGCAACGAGAAGTCTCACCATCTTACTTGGACAGGAAGGACTGGGAGAACGCTGACATCCAGGATTCTACCAAGGGTACTTACTACTTCTTTAGCTATTTTTAAAAACCTGAAATGTTTGACTCTAACTTTTTATGGGAAGTAATTTCTGCATTTCTAATATTTGAAATGAAAGTCGGGGGGGCTAAGAGCAACTCGCACCATATGCACTGCATAAGATGTAACTATGCTCATCATGCAGAATACATTAATAAATCAGAATAACTCCTATAAATTTAGAGAAACAAGGAAGTTACTGATTCTGGAAATAAGTATTTTCTAAATGCTATTAGTGCTTTTTAAGGAAGACGTTTCTAGCAAAATCTTCAAATTTTTTGAAACAACCTCCAGCTTACTTAGAACATAAGGTGATATTAATGACAAGTATTCAAATATATGCCATTTTTCAAATATGTCTTTTTATGGCATATTGTGACAAGCTTGACCTTAGTTCTCCTTACAGTGTATAAAAAGGTGCTTTTCCACAGAAGACAAGGCAAAAGAATTTTTTATGGCTTAAAACTACCATGTAACATAATCTGGAGGTGCAAATTTAAATTTCCTTGATTGACCAGGAGAAGCATACTTGTTTTAGTTTTATTATATTAGTTCTAATTTAAGTTTTGGTTGGAAATGTGGATTATTTTTTGTTTTTGAAATGTCAGGATATTTTTCAACATAAGGAGCTTGTATTTCCCACTGTGTTATGCCACTCAGTTCATTGAATTTAGTGAGCTGACATTGGTGTTAGAACAGTATAACAGCATGGAGAATCTGATACTTACTTCCCTGTGTCTGAAATTTAAAAAATAACGCATAAAATAATTTTTTATGATTTTGTTTGTGATTTTTTTTCTTAACTAGGCAGTGGCAAAAGTAGTCCGTAACTTTGTGTACCATGGGCTGCATTTTCTGTTGCTTTTCTAGTGTTTTTTGTCACCCTGGAAGTGATGCAGCTGCCAGTTACGAATCATGCCCAGGTTCTCCATAATCTCTGCTGAACCCTGGTGTAAATGACTGAGAGCAAACTATGCTTAACTACCTATGCCCAGCTGGTGGAAGATCATGTACTCTCATGCGTGGGGATGTTGCTATGAGAACCCACTCCAACTACGAGAAAACCGTAATAATCTGCAGGAATTGGGTCTATATTCCTATATTAGACTGGCAGGCACCCTGTTTGGCTCCCATTTTACAGTGACTTAATTTGACTGACTTCAGATGTATTTATTCTTGTTTTCTATTTGGGGACATAAGAGCCTACATCCTCATGTGCGAAGGCCATGCAAGGAATCAGGACAACAGGGGCTGTCTATGTGGGAAAATTAACTGCAGTAATTTCTTGGAGTATATTGCGATCTGGAATACCAGTCATTTTTATTGCAGAATATGAGTAAATTTCTAAAGAGAAGTGATTATTGTAGAATAAACTAGTTTTTAATACAGAACAAAGCGTACAGATGGGTAACTCCTGTGGAATTGCTTATCACAGAACGATATTCTAATCAGTTTTCCCAACTAGATGAGCCCACAGGGCAGATGGTTTATCCGTTCTGTTCTTTGTCAGTTAAGCTGTATATGAATGCTGTGATGAGAATATAGACAAAAGTTAGTAAGAACAGGACAGAAAACTAAATATATTTAGTATGTAACCAGAAAAGTTTAAAATGGTAACAGATTTTAATTATTACCAAAGAACTGTGACCCAAATGTGAAATAAAGTGGATTTTAAAAGCAGAATCAATCCTTTCTTACATTCCTTATCTAACTTTTTTTTCCCTGACTAGTAGGCTAACATCTATTTGGCATTAATATATCAGAAGTTAGTGAGTTTTCAAGAATAAAATGTTTGATACACCAAGCATTCAAAAATGTAATTATACCTGTTAAGGTTAGGTAATTATAATGTCTCTAAAATCCTGTAATTTCTCTTCATTTCTATATAACATGAAACTTATGGGTACGAGGAAAAGACTAAATTTTGGAATATAAAAGTATTCAGGCTCATTATTGTACATAGATAATCCATCACCAAAATTATGAATGTATACATTTTAAACATGTTAAGATAATAAAAATATATAAATAAAAATAATATAATCATGAAAGGAACATTGAAACATGAAATTTACTGAAATTACCCAGATCTCAGACTGTTATGCAGGAATTTTCAAGCGATCTTCTATCTTACAGACGTGATGCAAGAAGGATCTACAGAAGAGCTCCACAGCAGCCAACCACGTGAGAGCAAACTAAACGAGCATGCTGGGCTCCTGGTTAACAGAAGCAGAAAGACAATGGTGACAGGAGGAGGAGGCTACCTGGGATACAATCTGGGATGTGCTCTTGTCAGGTCAGGAGTTGCTGTTGTTCTGTTTGACGTACGGAAACCTAAATGGGAAATTCCAAATGGAGCAGATTTTTTCAAGGTATGTTGAAATTACACGTTTAACAGCAGTGAAATAAAGTTGTACTACTTTTATGCACATTAGCAAGGCTTCCTCTTAAGGGTTTTTGATAAAAACATTTACTGAAAAGCCTTTAAGGACAATAGGAGGTCATGGTAAAAGGTCCTCACATGCATAAGTAACTGATTAAGAGGTAGCAAATAGGAGTCCAAGTGGTCAGTTCTGAAGAGTCCTGTGTTGGGAGTGCCATTCAACACATTCGTAGCTCACCTAGGTGAAGGAGTGAACAGTGAATTGACAAAGTTTACGGGTCAGGGAAATTATTTTGAGTAAAAGGGTAAGAGCAAGACAGGGCAATAAAAGTGATCACAAATGTAGAATGACCGCTGTGCAGAGAATGATTGAGAAAACTATGACTTTCCTGTCTGGGAAAGAGATGACTTGGGAGCGGGAGAGCCCTACAAACTGTGAGTAGCATGGAGACAGATAGGGATTGACTGTTCACTGTCCTTTCCAGTACAAGAAGGAAGGGTCATCAAGTGAAATGAGGCGGAGTGAGTTCAACACAAACAAAAATAGGTTGTTTTTTCATGCAGTGGGTAAAAGGCGTGTACAAAGCCTCTCCAAAAATCTACTTCCATTGGAGATTACTAAATAGGTAAGCTAAATTAGACTCAAGAAGTCTTCTGAATGAAAATACTTGGAGACTGGAAGATTATTCTGGAGGAAAGTCTCACATATGCTTGCCCTGTTCCTGCTCTTCCCAGGGCACCCATTTATGAGCACTGATTCCTTTTGATTCTTAACAATTCAAGAAACTCACTATGTCTGCAAAAGAGGGGGAATGAAAGAGACCTCAAATATTTAACGGCTCCCAGCCATCTGTGGAGGACAGCATCCCCCAGTACTCCCTGATGTGGGGAGTACCAACTCCTCGCAGCTGCTTCACCCTCTCAGCTTTAGGGGCCTGGGTGCACAGCACAGGGGGGCACTAGCAGTTTGTGCATGCTCCGCTCATCTTGCACAAGTTCTGGCTAGACATAGGGTATCATTCAACAGATCTTGTCTGAGCATTTAATGTAAGAACACTTTGACACCACCACTAGAACTAGGAAGTTGATGGCAAAGCTGAAAGCGATCGCAGGATCCTTGTCCCAGGGGCTGGGACTTATAGCCCTATCGAGGTGATGCCAGATTTTCTCCTTCTGGCTACATCACCACGTGGGACAGGCGGTAAGGGAGGCAAAGGGGGATGCATGATACTGCTCTGCATGGCTGTGTAGTGGGCAGAATACCGGGCTAAGCAGACCTTTAGTCTGACCCAGGATGGTTGTTCTTATGTTCAACTTCATAAACAGCTTTTACAGAATATGGAAGAGCGATAAAGTATTACTGAGGAATCATTCAAAAACCATAAGCTTGTTTTTTTAATGATATAAATCCACATAACTTGATTTAAATTGGTGGATTGATGCCAATTTACATCTTTTGAAGGAGACTCAAGAGATCTGACAAACGATCTTCTGAGAACAGGGGTTTTTTGGAATATATATTTCAAAGTGTAGGTGAATTACCTAGAAAACGGAACTACGGAGTCGTAGTAAATAAAGTAATAAGACACTTCAGAGATCCTTGATGAGTGATTCGGCAATTGATAATCTTGTTTATGCTGGTTAGCTATTTTAGCATTTGATTGAGGTAGGACGTGTAACTCAGCCATATTTATGAAATACTTTAGCAACCTCAGAAGAAAAAAGTTGAGAGTTAAAGACTGATTAGATTACCTCTTAATATTGCCTCCAGCCATTTTTTTGTGATTATTCTATCAATTTCATTACAGTAAATTAAATAATGTCTAATATTTTGAAATATCATAATTCTGAAAAGAAAGGTATTATATTTTTATTGACATCTGTATGTACGTGGAGTATTATTCATATAGTACTACCTGGTATACAAAAATGCAATATAATATTCTAAGCACAGCGTAGCATTTGATAGTAGATATAGAGTGTGTGTGTATTTAATACAGTACAGTGTTCAGTAGTATATAGCATTTCATGTAATGTGATTATAATACACTAATATATACACTAATATAATATTAAATGCTTATAGTTTGTACTCTTTTGTTTTAATTTTGTACAAAACTGCAATTAAATTTATCATGCACTGGCCTAAAATAGAGCTTAGATGGGCAAAGAGACATTTGTCCAGATTGCACAGTCAGATCTCAAGGTGCTAACAGAAAAGGGGTTCTCTTATTTGGTGATTCCATGGCAAACAGCTGAACCCTTCCTGCTATGATTTATTGTCCTTGGGGCTTGATTCTCCAGCCCTCAAGCATATGCTGCTCCCATTCAAGTCAAACAAGTTCTGCCAGCCTGCAGGCTGCAGGACTAAGTGTGAAAATACGCATTATAATTGAAGCCAACAAGAGTCATATTTGTTTTGCAACAAAATACTGACAAAATTCTTAGTCATGGATTTTTCTCCATGTTTATAATGGTTTATTTAATGCTAGTTAGGTATTGTGAAAAATATATCAGAATTACTTTAGATTTTCTTTCATAGCCATAGTTAATACTAATGCTATAGAAAATGTAATGAGCTCTACCAGTCAAAAATCCATTCTTTTCTCATTTTACAGGGTGATGTGAGGGATTATGATGCAGTGTTCAAAGCATGTGAAGGGGTTGACTGTGTTTTTCATGTGGCTGCATGTGGAATGTCAGGATTAGAACAAGTAAGTACAATTTTCCTAGCATTTTCTTTCCTTATTCTTGTGAAAGCAAAAATTTGTCTGCATGTAGTAAAGAATGTAATTATATTATATTTATATCAGACAGAGTTAGTTACAAAGGTCAAGTCATCCACACAGGCAACAAGGGAGATATTCCTTAAATAATAAATGTCAAAGCATGGACCTAATGTACTACATAAAATACTCTAGAAAAATGAGATCATAGATTTAAGATCTTGGATAAGAAGGCGTATCCTTTTTCTGTAATCTGAAGAAGTATGACAATATTGCTCTAGAACTAATGTGGATCTGTTTTCTTCTTGTTAACTCATAGTCATAAGGAAACAGACTAGCAACTCAATATAGTTATGCTAAATAACAGTGATATTCACAGAGGGTGTTATCAAAAAAAGTCATTAAACTACTGATTTATTTCTGGGAACAGGACAGATTGCCACCGGAACAAGAATTTGTGAAAGCTTTCAGGGAGCATAACCCCTGCCTGTAATTCCTGTTTCTCTATCATGGATTATCTGGGGTGCAACCAAAAATTGAAGCATTATACTTTCCTTTCAGATGCATTTTATCTTTAATTTTTCAACTTTATTTATTCATACACTGAACAAGACAATAAAAATGCAAACTGCTAGGAATCACTGTATGTCAGAAGGACAGAGAACTGTAACACATGCATCACAAAAAGGCACGGCTGTTCTAGATCTGGTTATTGTAATAAGTGCATTGTGACTGTGACTTATTCAATTAATTAGATATTGTGCAAACTCTATTCCTAGCTTCAAAAGAAAGACCAGATTGAATCCATAAATGTCGGAGGCACAAAAATAATAATTGATGGTATGTACCTAGGTTTTCTTTCTTTGTGTCTGATCCAAACTATGAATTAAAAAAACTTCTAATTGGATGCTTCCTGTGTTGATTTGGCAGTAAAATGAGGCTCTTCTCTCCCTCCTTTTAAAATATGATGTAAAGCTAGGTGTGCAGGTCCCATTAAAACTGCTAGATTTGCCACCGGTTTGAACTGGGGATAGGTTTTCAATCTGGACTTCATCCCTTGGCAGACCAACTTAAACTCTCCTCCATGTAATGGTTATCTTTTCCCTTTACTATGTAATGGAGACGTGTTATCCTCTTTCCTCATAGAAATAACATGAGAGATATTGTACTCTTTGTTGTGTTGTAGATGTTTGGTAACAGGAGCCATAGATGTGCTAAGTATATTTAGCTGCTATTTCGCTACGTTTATCCTTTCTGATCATCTGTCTAATGGGATCCCTTTTTATTATATACTGATTTTTAATTACTCTCTGGAAGATGTTAGTAGATTTCTTTCTCTATAGTCAATTCCATACAGAACATTTCAAAGTGTATTGTAAATACCAAAGCTACTTTCTCTTTGCTTTTCCCTCAAAAATCAAATGGCAAAAAAATCAAAAAGCAAAATTCCAAAAGCAGTTTTAATTTAGACCCATTTTCATGCTGCCTGTGGGTTATTACTGAAAAAAAGCAATAATAATTGAGAGTGAAATGTAGGCAAGTAGAACTCTGAGTTAGAGAGAAGAGGTTGCTACATATTCCCTCCTTCTTACCCCAACCTCTGAACACACAGAAACGTGTCATGTCAAATTTCCATAGGCTCCCAACAAAGCAAGAGTTTGGGAAGAGCATGAACCTGTTAATCTACATTTTAATAACAGATTTTATTATTGTAGTTTGTTCCAAATATTTTCAACACAGTAATTACATTCATTATTTTCAAAATGAGCCAATGAGCCAGCTGGACTGCTCAGTAGCTTCTAGAAATTCCTGACTTTGAATATTAATTCACTTAAACTTTAGAACTATTGTTGAATCAAAAGGAAATTTATGTTATTCAAGTTTGCAATGACATACATGCAGCAGAATTTAGACCTAATATCTTAACACCTGACTGGAATCTGTAATTAAGACTTTGTTTTGTAAAGAATATTAATTTCATTTGTATTTAAGGTACTACTGATTAAGGTACTACTAACAGCATATGTTTCCTGCTAACGTGTCGTTTGTCACTTATGAACAGATTGAGACAAATGCAGTTTTGTCACGCACCGGAGAGAGCTAGCACATTTTCTTTTATGACTTTACTTACCTGCACAGGCATCCATGAAACTGCGTTGCAAGAAGCAGTACTGCTTACTGCTCACTGCTGAAATAAGGGCAAAAATAATGAACTGCAGGCAAGCTGCTCTCTATGGTACCACCCCTACAGAAAGAAGCAGGGAGTTTGCAGTGCTGTTTGATCACAAGAAATGTTCTTACTCATCTCCTTTTTATTCAATTTGCAAAATGAACATGTTTTAAGAAATGTTTCTGAAGTAAAGGTGGAATATTTTTCCCCCTGTCAAGATAATTCCTCTATCCAGCTGATAACTACAATCCAGTGGTGATATGATAGTTGCAGGTACCTAATCATAAAACTTTTGGTGACCACAATATGTAATATTTACAGAGCAGATATTTGGGATGAAAAATTGCAGCTGAATGACAGATAATATTATACTAAATGATAAGTCAATGTTAAAATTAAAATATTACTTTTTCTATAAACGTAACGTTTGTTTTCAAAAAGAGAAGCTGCCAGTTCATGTGTTGTTTCTCACTCTTTGTTTTAAAATCATTTATTTTGTATACCACTATAGTCTGCAAACAAAGAAATGTCCCTAGACTGATATATACCAGTACAGTGAATGTGGTATTTGGAGGGAATCCTATTGAAGAAGGAGATGAAGAAACTGTGCCATATTTTCCACTGGAAAAGGTACTTTGTTCATGTAATCGCACGGCACTTACTGTGCTCTAAAGGATAGATTATGTGAAGGCTGTTCTGAGAGCAGAAGCTGTTTTACCATAGATCACGTCAAATTCCATGAAATTATTTTTCATTAATAAAAACTGACCCATGATCAATGAAGAAATGCTCAACTCATTGTGGCTTTAATCTGCCATACCTAGACAGATGTGAGATGATAGAATACCTAAAAATGGCGAAGAAAAGTGGAATGTGACTTTTAACAAGAATATTTTAAGAGGAAGGGCTTTCAGGGGACCATCCACTATGTAAATACTGAATATTATGGCCCCTGTGAACCTCTGCATTGAAGAATGTTGTTAAATATCAAATTCTAAATCTTTATCACACACATTTTTGCTTCTTTTCAGTTCCCAAACCTTGCTTTCTTGCTGCAGGCCAGGCGGTAGTTACAGTCACCTCAGGGCTGCTCTGAAATACCATTTCCTTCTTTGCTGTGGTCATTTAGGAAGTATTTTCTAGCTGAAATCTGAAGCTCAATGCATTCTGGCCACTCTTCCCATTTGTTCTTTCTTGCTCCCAGCACATTGCCTGCAGTTAAGGACTATAATTTTAGAATGTACATCCTGTGTCCATGAATCCTAAATAGGACTGACTACTCTGTTGGTGCCTCCTGAGACACTTAGTTGGGTTTGTCAGTTTGTGCACAGCCTGCGCAGCACCTCAGACTTCTGAGAAAGCATTTCAGGAATTTGCAATTAGTTGCATGTGCCTGAACTCTAATCATATGTTTTGTCGAATGGTGATCATGTAATAGCAAACAGCAGAGGGAGGTGGGGCATGGAGGGAGGTGGAGCGGGTGGGTTAAGCCACCTGAGAGTAGACGTATTTTCCATGGTGGGATTTTTAGGTGTATTTTTCAGTATAAAGTATAGCAATACAAAATCCAACAGATAGATACATAAAAAACCTTGTGTGGATAAGTAATCACTAAACCAGCATGTCCAGAATCCTATTGTTTAAATACACTTGGGTGCAATTTTTAAAGTTAATAGTAAAAGGTACAGCTGAGAGAGAATTATTTATAACTTCCCAAATGGCTTTGATAAGAAATGGAAACATTTTTAGGAAAGTCTGAATTTTTCATTTCGTAGTTAACTTACTGTTTTAAAAGACTTTTTCCAATTCAAAATGGATGTTTTTTAAAAATAAAATTATCTGACCCACCAGAACATTTGGCTTGATATTCATTTTTTTCAGTACATCCAGCACAAAAAGTGAGTTAAGTAAATACTAGTGAACTTAAATTTGCTCTGAAGCTAAACTTGTGCAACTAAAATGTAAGTCTGATAAGCTTCTTTGTCATAAACAAAGTATATATTTGCTGTATCTTGCTGTTATTTCTAGTTTGGTTTTACTCAGCTTATGTCTACAAGCTGGCTAGATTTAAATGTTATCAGACATAAACAGTAAGTTTGCCTTTACAGATGCAATAATGTGACTAAAATGTTGATCATATTCTGCCTTTCTTTATAGCAATTCAATCATTATTCTAGAACAAAGGCAATTGCAGACCAAATGGTTCTTGCTGCTAATGGAACTTTACTCAAAGGTACATATAAAACATTTGGGGTTTTCCTATTGTTAGTAGGGCTAATGGGGGTATTCCATTCTCTGGTTACTCATTTATCAATAAATAGTATACTTTAACTGAAATAAGGATTTATCTTATTTCTTTCTACTGCTCCCTTCGGTGGATGATTAATTTTTTTATGTGTATACCCGGACAGAGATGAGATTATATGCAATTAACAGGTGGGAGAATTCAGAAAATTTAACCTTACTTCTTCAAATCATCTTAAAAGTTTACCGATTTTACAATAGAAACAGGATTTGTGCTTTTATTCCCCATTCAGTCTATCACTTCCAGCTTCTCTGATAATACCAATCTCTAAGCACTGTCCAATAGGTCATTCTCATAATCCCCAAAGGCTTGAGGTGTCTGGCAAGAATAATTGCAGTTTCTTAAACAGATTGGCAATGTCGGGGTCATGTTGACTTCTAAGTCACACATACATGAATAGCTGTGGCTAAAAATCTGTACATGGCAAGGGAAGTATTTGTCTTTACTTTTACATGCATATTTTGCTATTCCTACTGATTTCTCTGAACTGAAAAGCTGGCAAAAATAAATTAGGTGGGAATTCAATTTTAGCATCCTTGATTAACTACTGAGCAAATGTCTACCACCTGTTACACTTGCCCATATAAAAGGAGTAATTTTGTGCCTATTCTCAGGAGTCAGAGGAGTCTACTTACTGATTCACAAGTAGAGCTTAAAGTATTCATTTTGATTTAAAATATTCTCGTTTGAAAGCCTCTGTTTAAGAGAGCTCTTCCATTCCTTTGTGATGCCATTGACCTGCAAACAAGCAAAGTGTCTAAATACAGAAAATTGAATTATCTTCTTCCAGTATTGTATGTGTCTACAATGATGGACATGTATGTTATAAACTTATAACAAATAACAAAAGTCAATCAAGCATGAGGTATATCTATAGGAAAGTTTGATTCATCCTGTCCTTATTCAAACTCTTCTGTGGTCAGAGGGATTCAGTTTTTCAGGCTGCTAAGCAAAGATCTTTCACTACTGAATTCAATTTTATACAGAAATGAAAACAAGTTACTAGGCAGCCACATCACACAGAATGGTCAGACTGATCCTTTACTTCCACTATGTAAAATTCAGACAATACATGTCAGCCATATGGTGATATCAAAGCTATCTGAAAATCACATTTTGTTCTCTCTTCAAGGAGGGGATAAGCTCCATACTTGTGTGCTTCGTCCACCAGGCATATATGGACCAGAAGAGCAGCGACACCTGCCGCGAGTAGCCGTATGTGTTATGTAGTCACCTCTGGAGGACACTACAAGTAGTTGTAAGGGCATAACACAAGTCGAAGTATCTTGATAGGAGTTCTTAACAATTCCTCCAGGAAAACTGTTGTGAAAGCTTGGTGACAGGTCATATGATGCAAGATAACAGGTAGCGTGATATAAGCATTGCAGAAATGGCAAGGATCAAGCTGTACTTTTAAGTGAAAAGAAAAAACTGCAAGGCTGAAATGCCATGGTAGAAGAACTAGGTTTGCATCCCTGATCGTTTAATGGAAATACTGTCTTTTAAATATGCACCTCAGTTTCAGCCAAACACTATAATGTCACCATATTTTACCACTGCATATTAGCGCAACAGTCCTTGATTTATAAAACCACCAACTAGTTGGGGGGTTTTTTGCGTGACATGTTTCTTGTGCTGTAATTGTACACAAATACAGCAAATTCAAAGTATTCGGGCTGAGCCAAAAAGAATGTTATACTGCATAATAAAGGAATAACGTAGTTATTTCATGTTTTCTGTTTCTACAGGTAAATATCCAGCGGAGACTATTTAACTTCAAGTTTGGGAATCACAAAGTTCAGATGAACTGGGTTCACATAGGAAATCTAGTACAAGCTCACTTACTGGCTGCTGAGGCTCTCACATCTGAGAAGCGTTATGTAGCTGTAAGTAAATAATATAAACATTGTGCCCCAGGAGCTTTAGCTCTCAAATAGGCTTAATTTTTGATGTTTTGAGATCAAAGGTTCTCCAAAAGGTCATGTGCTAAATTCTCAAAAACAGTGTGTGTCTCCACAAGCATGGACAGTGCAAATGCAAATAAATTCTGCTAATATTTTGATGCTGTTTTTTTCTGTTTTGAAAATATTTAATTGCCTGTTTGATTGGAGGAAATGGTATTCTTAACCAGGTTAATATATTCACCATCATACAAGTCTATATATTGTTATTCTTTTGAAAATCGATTCTGATTCTAGATGCATAACATAAAATTTAAAGCAACCATTCTGAGGCATTCCGGTTTAATTTTCAGGGTTGAAAATTCCAAAAAGAGATATACAAAATTAATGGACAATTTTAAAAGATTTTTCTTTTTCTTCTACTGGTCACGATTGCCACAACAATCTGAGGACTGTGAAGCATTACAGAACTGACAGTGTTGCAGCAGCTGCTACATTCACAGCTCCCGAAGGCTCCAGCTTCCTTTATATTGGTAGGAACATATAGACAACACATACAGATATGTCTGAACATCTCTCCGTGTGCTGTCAACTAGTTAAGTGCTTGGAAGTTATGCAGCTGTTTTAGAATGACATCATGCCCAAACTCCCAGGGTCTGCTTGGGTGCTCAGATGTGCCTGGTGCTCACAGTTGGATAGACTCCTCACCCAGAGCACAGCTGTCAAGGAATCATTGCCTGCACATTTAGAAGGCTGGAAGAAGACAGACTGGAAGCCAAAAGTGGATTCAGGCACTGTGACATGTCCCACAGAATATATATACTGAATTTGTTTTAATCAGAAAATTAGCCTCAAGAAGCTGTGTTTATTAAATGTTGTCAGTGTTGCCACCTCTGTTGGACTCATGAAGAGAATTCTGGCCCCTGCACATCATCAAGAACTTAATGCTCTAACAGTTGGGTTACTACATAGTGAAATCAAGCTCTGATCTACATTATACCATGATTATCACGATTAGCTTTACTACCACTGTGGGGTTACCCAAAAATATGAGACGTGTTTGAAATCACAGTGAAGTCCATTGAAGGTAGTTTATTGAGCTGATTTGTGTACATTCACCATATACATGCTGGCATGTTATTCACAAAATCAAGAAAGATAGGTAGGTGTGGAAGAGAAAGAAAATGACATCCTATGTATAGTGTTTTTCTAATTGCATTTCTCTGCTTCTTTAACAGAGTGGTCAGGCGTATTACATACATGATGGTGAAAACGTCATATTTTCTGAATGGATAGTCCCTTTAGTATGTATTGCACACACATCTATCTCTAATGCACCGTACGGGCCCTATTTATATCATTAACTAAAAGACCATACTAACTAAATGAAGTTCAGTGCACATTAATTACTGACTTATATAACATTAAAGTCAGTCCTGTTCTCCCTGCATATCCCAAAGTTCCACTGGCTTTAAGAGAAGTTTTGGATATGCATAACTGTGTTTGGCCCTTATTGTTTTTGAGAGAATTTAGCTGAGAGGTATAGAACCTGCTACAGAGCAGTAGCATTTCTGTAAGGCAAGCTCACAGTGCACAAAAAGTTCTACTATTAGCATCCGGCAGGCCTTTTGTGGCCATTGCTTATTTCTTTGTTCTGCCATCAACTGCGGAAAAAAAGGGAAGACTGTTTAGAACCATATCTTAAAAGCTAAAAAGAAGCAACATTTTATTTTCATAAACATCAGGCTGGGATTTTAGGAACATGCTAAAGTTTTGATCTTGCAATGCCAACACAGAAAAGACTTTAAGGAAAATGACTGCAGTAGAACGATGGGCCTGTATCTACATGTAGTTAAGTATTCCAGCCTCGGTCACTTGCCCCTTGGAAACAGCTCGGTTGCCTCTTTACCATCTGGTTGCATTTGAAGGGTGGGAGGTGGGCACCAAAGAATGAGTAGGGGGTTTCAAATGCATTTCTTACTACCGGTATTGGTAGGAACATTAACTGGAAAAAGGTTTAGGTACATGTTTTATCAATATTCATTTTTGCATTTTCATGCTTCATTGACACCCTCAATTTGGTACAAATTCTCTGTTATTCTTTCCTTTTATACCCCTTCTAGTTTGAAAAATTAGGCTACAGGAAACCCTGGATACATATTCCTGTTCTCCTGGTTCATATAGCAGGTAAAAATAATAAAATACATACTTAATTATTGTGCTATTTATTTTTTAATTTGTTTTCTTATTCCTATAAAGTTATGTAATGGTTTTATGAAATTCAGGGACCCAAACTGTAGGAATTATATAACTTAACATTATTCTAATTAATAATAATTGCTTATGCCATTTGGCATTAATTATACCAGATAAAGTTTAAAGGCTATTCATAAACTGAGTCCATCATGAACTTTATAAATTAAACACTGCCTTCTCTCACCTTAATTGCATCTTCTGATATCAGTTGGAATTATAGGATGTGCAATATCAGTATTACCTCAGTTTATTGTTATCCAGCTGTGTCATTAAGTAACTTTCTGTTTCACAGCCACTGTGATGGAATATCTGCACCTGATACTAAAGCCAATTTTTAGCTTTACACCTTTCTTGACAAGGAATGAGGTAAATATATATTTATTTACATATTTCTGTTTAGATATTTCTGACCAAAATTCTCGTGAAGTACATGATACACCCTTTGGATGCAGACAGGATTGTTTTTCTGCTCAAGGCGTAGTCCATTCAGGGCTTGCAGAGTCATTTTGTAGCCTGATTTTTCCATGCCATCCTGACCACCCCTTATAAATTAATCCTTACTTGAAGATTAGATGATCTGGAGAAACATTCTAGAGGTGCAAGACAGAGCAACTGACATGGAGGAAAACAGGCACTACATCATCATTTCCAGAGAGCTGTCCCATGCTGTGGAAGTCCTTGTTAAAGGAAGGTGGTCCAAGAGTACAGAGCAAGAGTCTCAGGTCGAAGTGGCAGCAGTTACCATAATAACGGGCTAGATATTAATTAGAAAGTCCACTAGAAGTAATTCTAAATTGGAATGAAAAGTCAATTTTCTGCAAAAAACCCCAAACTTCTGGACAAATTCATTTTGATCTAACTTACGGTTTTGTACAATATTATGATTTATAATATAAGCCAAAATGCTTTAACTAATCTGTCATCTAGTCTCTTACTGTATTGTAGCATGTAACATGATAGGACACTGAAGGGACTGAATGGACCTCATTAACTTCTGCTGTAGCTCTTCAGTTACTCCACAATTTATCTGTCTTTTTTTATACTTACTTCTACATTAGTTCTACAGGTGAAGCAGAAATCATTGAGACTATGCAACTTAAGCCCTTCCACATTCAGAGACGGAGGATATAACTCTCCAAAAGTGCGTGTTTCCCACTCCTTAGATATGCATTTCTGCAAAGTTGAGAAGTCACACTGCTCTCCTCCCATAGATTCATCAGTTCTATTGTGCTTTTCTCTGTACAGAAGAGCCAGTTTAAGGGAAACATGCTGATCTGTTGCATGGGATTTCCTTAGCTCTTTATCTCACATTCACAAGTGAGAAATCAGTCTCTCAAACTCCTTCTGCACCCAGTCCACAGAGCTGTGGCTTTTTACCTGTGAGCTACAGCAACTCATTCTGTGAGCTCTGGACAGAATCTGACTCCAAAATGTATACATTTTTGCATGTCTATCTTTATTCGTGTTTTTAATTCCATTGTAATATCATTGTTGACAGATTTTCATCCAAGTTCTAGAAAATCAGATATTCAAGTCACTGCCGTAACTGTCCTTTTGGATTTTAGGTGTGGAACGTTACTGTAACTCACACTTTCCGAATAGACAAGGCACGAAATCAACTTGGTTACAAACCCAAGAAATTCTCATTCGCTGATTCTGTGGATCATTATCTTAAAACAAGACCCACTTGCCAAGAAGATCACACGTTCCTTAAAATAGTGTTTGCTTTTGGCATTTTGTTAAGTTTGATCATTCTTTCTTTCTTCTAAAATCGAGTAACTACCCACCTGTTGCAGAAGATCTCATTTTGTTTCTGAGTATTAATGATCTGGTCATAGTACATTCCTCAGTCACTATGGACTTTATTCTTATTATTATGATGACAGCTCTCCGATTTCATTTAAAAAAAAACAAAACAAAAACCACCACAAAAGTGAAAACACAGGACACATCAGGAAGTGTTCCCAAAGGACAACGCGGTGTCACAAAATCAAAGGAGTTCACCACTAACGCGTGCAGGAATAGTTTTAAGGTATCTTCACTAGTGGATTGCTTTATGCTGAGAATGATTTTCTAAAAATGATAATTCAGGAGCATAAGAAATTGGAAGAAGAACCACCACTGTAGGACTGCAGTGCTGTAACTAGTCCAGTAGCTCAAATGAAGAAAAGGTTGACTAAACAATTCCTCCGATGAAGCCGCTGCTACAGCTACTGTATGTTAGTATGAGGTATTATGAAGACCCGGGAAATAGTACAGAAAATATGAAAAGTAAATATTTATAAATAACAGGTGGTGAGAGGACTGAAAGTCATATTTATGTAAAATAGTTGTATCGTTCAAAAGCTTTGTAAAAATTTAATAAATAAGATTATGTGTGTTTGTAAATCAAATAATATCCTTTCAATGCCATAATAAATAATAACTGAACCAAATACTGTTTTTAAGGAGTCTGTGGGAAGGGCGAGGGAGGGCACATAAGACCTTGGAGTTCAGCAAGCTGTTACTGCTACCTTGCCTTGTAAATGAAGCCAAGTCATGCTATCCGTAATCCTGTACCAGTGCTGGCACACTCTGTTTGTTCAGCAAATTGCCATTTCAGGGTGGGCAGGCAAGCCAAGCACTAAGATTCCAGTGAGGATCCAACCTCTCTCTTTCCCCCTTCTTAAGACTTACGTTTGTTTCTTCTTTGGGTGGATTGCACTACCTGAGCCACACATGCTACATGTGTACTACATGCACACATACCATGTGTAGCCCAGAAGAATTTTCATAAGGTTACCTGTCACAAGGATTTTCTCAGGGACCAGCTTTGCTCTCACCGGGGAGCAGCTGCTCCCTCCCTTGCACCCCGCGTGGATCAGAAGAGCCAGACTTGCCAGGGTGGGTCACAGCAGAGAGTGACGAAAAAGCTCTGCCATCTGATTATCTCCACTCTGTATTTGTGTATTGGTATTTTGCCTTTGTGTTAGCATTTTACAGGATTTTTAAGACCAGTACATTTATGGAGACTCTCTCATTGTATGTTTAAATTTACAGGGTACACAAGAGAGCTAACAGCAACCCTACAAGAATAAAATGTTATGGGTAGAAGACAATACATAGTGACGGTAAAGTGTGTGAGCAACCACAATTACCACTGCAGCTTACGTGAGCAAAGATTTGTTTCACTCTATTTATTTTTTTTTCTTTTCTTTAAACAAATAGTTCTGTGTGGAGTGAAAGCAGTAAAGCCTGGTCTCTTACAGGTTTGTGTTTGGAGACTCTCCTTGTCCATACAAACTGAGCTCACACTGTACATCTTCCCTTAGCAGGGGCACTGCTCAGCCCTCTCTCCTATTCCTGACTACCTGTTGTCAGGAAACTTAAAGAAACTCAGTATATACAAGACCTTTATCCAAGTTTGATTAAAACCAGTTAAGTTCACAATTTATCAATACAGAGGTGCAGCTGACTGACAGACATACAAGCACTGCAGAAGGTACTGTGTAAGCCTTGTTTCCCTAGAAATGCAGAATAGAAAACCACAAGTGTAAAGTTACTTACTTCCCAGCGTGAGCATTTTAACTGTATGCAAACATTTCATTTGCTTTTTAAGTAGTTATTTATGAATCCTTCATATATTGCTTTTATTAGACTAATAGCTCAGGACTGTATCCTGGATTACACCAACACTTTTCAGAAGCAATGTTGGGCAGCTGACTGCAGCCCAGTGAGAAGCGCAAGCTGTGGCCTTTTTTTGGGTACTCCTCAGTAAGGACTCACCGAGGAATTCACTGGCTTTGAAGGTGCAAGTCCCCGTGGGGTCCCACCATTGCAGTCCTGTAATGCCAAACCTCCAATTTCTTATTTCAGGTAACATGCTTTTTACATCACTGTTACAACAGTCCTGATGAATACTAACTAGCTCTGTTCAATTGATTTATCATTACTACAAATCCAGTGTTTGAAGTTTTAAGAAAAATTTTAGTATCAGTTTGGAATAGCCAGCTGTCTCATTTCTGTCAGTCTTTACTCTTAGTTTAAGCTGGCTATTGTTCAAGTTACTTACGCTCTAACATAATTGCAAGTGTGTCTTTAAACGATTAAAATTTAATATGAACATTCAGACATGGCACAGCTATAACAGAAGAGGTAAACGTGTTCAAAGCCTAATTTTTGCCTGGGATGGGTAACTCTGAAATCCTGCAGCTCCTGACCCTTTTCACATCCTCCCAGCCACGAGTGACCACGGAGCTGAACAGAGACCCACTGCTGGCTCCGGAGGGCAGGGACCTTAGTGCCTATTTGTTTATGATTGTTTCCTCTTTGGGGATTCCTGCTGTTTTGCAGGCGTTTCTGATGCTCTGCATCTCTCTCAGCCACGTCCCGCCACTGACTATCCAACCGGTAATCAAGAGATGGTGTGTTTTGCCTGAACAACCTGCTCAACAGGTAGCTCAGTGTGGACGGAGCCCTAGCCACCCACAGGATGCTTTCCTGCAGTGGTTGCGACTGTATGAAGACACGTGGAGGTAAGAGCCCCTACAGGGTGCTGTGAGATCCCAGGGATGCTGTGGGAACCCAGGAATGCTGTGGGATGCTATGGGATCCCAAGGATGCTGTGGGATGAGCAGAATCCCAGGCATGCTGTGGGATGAGCAGTATCCCAGGAAGGCTGTGGGATTCCAAACTTGCTGCAAAATGAGTGGGACCCAGGGGGGCTGTGGGACCCCAGGGGGGCTGTGGGACGAGCAGGACCCCAGGGGGGCTGTGGGACCCCAGGGGGGCTGTGGGACGAGCGGGACCCCAGGGGGGCTGTGGGACCCCAGGGGGGCTGTGGGACGAGCAGGACCCCAGGGGGCTGTGGGACCCCAGGGGGGCTGTGGGACCCCAGGGGGGCTGTGGGATGTCAGAGATGCTGCGGGCTGAGCGGGACCCGGGGGGCGCTGCGGGACCCCAAGGAGCCCGGTGTGGCCCATGTGCGGGGCCGCCCGGCGCCGCGGGCGGAAGGGGCCGCCGCTCGGGGAACCGCCGGGGCCGCACGTCCGCTGCTGGCGGGGGGACGGCGGGGTCGGCGGAGGTGAGCGCCCGGCCAGGACACGTCTCCTGCGGGGCGGCGGGACCTCCCGGTGCCGCGTCCGGCGCCTCGGCCCGGCCGGACCCCGCAGCCGCAGGCACCCGCCGAGGGGCGCCCAACGGCCCCAGCGGGGCGGGGAGGGGGGCAACAGCCTCAACGGCCGCTCCCGCCGGGGGACCCGGGCCGGGACGTGGCGGCCGCGCCGGCAGTGAGGAGCCCTGAGGCCGCTGACCGCAGCAGAGTTCCCCCGGCAGCGTGCTTCCCCGGGCACATTCGCCAGGGCGACGCAGAGAATGCCCGCAGGAGCTCGGGTGACTTCTAGACTTCTACGGCGGCACGGGGAAGGGCTGGGGGTAACCACGGAATTCGGTGGTGCAGCCTCTACAATGCCTTGTCTGGCTGTCGTGAACCCTTGGCCGTTGTTGTGTGGATGGGAAAGAACCTCCCTGTTTAAGCAATAAATGATTCACTATTACTGTTCTCTTAATATACTCATTGACCCCTTCTGTCCCATAGGAATCATTTTATTCTAGTTCCCGTGGGAAGTGCGGGTTTGATAGCCTTGTTCTCTGATACACCTTCTAAAGAGAGAAAGGAAGTATCAGGCATTCCTCTTCCCTTCTGAAGTCATCGTCTATCTCAACTCCATCACTGCCAATGATAAAAACACGGTGTATTCTTAACTTACGTTCAGTTGCTGCTACTTAGAAAGGAGTTGAAAACACCACTTTTCTCAGATGTCTGTCTTCGTGACAAACTGGGGACAAGTGGAAGAAGCCTTAAAGATTTCTTTTGCTCTAGGGGACGTTTTGTTCTGCCGCTGTTCTGCTTGGCCCTGCTGGCTTGTTTTTTAAGCACAGAAACTTAAAAGCAATTTGTTCGTCTTTAGATTTTTCCTGACAGTTCAAGATTTCAAATTCAGGTATGGCCCTACGTCACAAGTGACCCCCAAAGGCCATCTTTGAGCTTGTGACACAGACCAGAACGATTTGAACTAAGACGAGGAGATGCATTTCACATAGGCAGCAATTTCTCTTCTGCTAATAAAAAACTATGGTCTGTACCATCATAATAATCTTGACCCATTTGTGGAAAACATTTGAATTAATGTTCTCTGCATTAGGGAAATATTTTTTTTTTTTAGTTTTTCTTTTATTATTCTGAATACTGTGTGCAAATAAATATTGAGTCCAAAACATGCAACCTTTGTTATTTGTTTTCAGGATGCTGTCTTTAATAGAGTATACAGACACTTTAAATGTTTGTGAAACGTGAAAACTACGATTAAACAAACTCGTAAACAATCCAAGCAGAAAACTTAAATGGGTCTTTTAAAATAAAACTTTGATATCTGGAAATTTTATAGCTAGTCTTTTGCTTTTGCCTTTCTCTCTCTTAAACAGGTTGCATTAAAGTACAACTTTGCTGCTGTAATTAGAGCTTGTTAACATGAAACTCACTGGAATCGTCTACATCCAGGAGCGCTATGGAGCAATTTTCAACATGGAGGAGAAATTGTTACGTGTGCCTGGTAATAGAAGACAGTATTTCACTGACAGAAAACTTATACTGAGTGGGGCAGCAACACCCTGGCGCCAAACCTCTTACTCCAAAGTGAATGGAAATGCTGCAGCACTGAATAAAAAAAGTATGAGAGCAGTGGTGACAGGAGGTGGAGGCTATTTTGGATACAAGCTGGGATGTGCTCTTGCCAACGCAGGAGCTTCTGTTGTTCTGTATGACATACACAAGCCTATCTGGGAAATTCCCAATGGAGTAGTGTGTATCCAGGTATGATAAATTATATTTTCACAACTGTCAAAGTTAGTTCATTTGCCTTTTCCATCATGTCTTACTAGTTTTCACAGAATCCAAGTATCTAATTGCAAATTACTGCAAATTTCAATAACTGTTTTAACTGTGAGAATATCCCACATGAATTTTTGTCAACTGATGTTAGTGTATCTGAAATAAGGAAAACAATGAAACCTGTAATGTGTAGCACAGAGTACCCGCTCCACCTCCTGACTCTGGAAGTATTCCTCGGGACCCAGTCACTGCCCTCATCTGTGCCTTAGTGTAATCACCTGTAGGATGAACACAGGGGTGTTATGGGGCTTAACGAATGTTTTTAAAGTCCTTTGAGTTCTATGTAAGAAAAGTATGATTATCAGCAAGTACTGAAATGGGCCTAGTTTTCAGTCCCAGGATGTACACTATGTACAATTATATATATGCATTCCTTCTGTGCGAACCCACTATATGACAAATGCTGACCTGCGGCTTTGATTTCAAGTCCAAATATCCTTTCTTATGTATTACAGGCAGATGTCAGGGATTATGATGCCGTATTTGCAGCCTGTGAAGGGGCTGACTGTGTGTTTCATGTAGCTTCATATGGAATGTCAGGAAGAGAGCAAGTGAGTCCAAATAGTTTTGTATTTTTCTGTGTGACTACCCACACTGAGGGTGAGAGACTTGATGCTGTAACACTGCTATTAGATTTTACCTCTTCAGATTATCCTGAGAGCCTGAATCCACGTCCATTCTGTTTTGGTAAACTGCTCTGCGCAAACTGGTGTGCTAGCTGCAAGCAGTCTACTTACAGAACCGTTTTCCTAGTTGTGAAATGATCTCCTCCCCATTAGAGGCTCCACCAGCAGCCTGGGAGGGCTTTTGAGTTGGAAATGGCATTGAAGAGTTCTGAAATAGTGCAAGGACAAGAGGAAAGACAAGGGAGGCAGGTTCCCTCCAAAACCCTGATCCTTCTCTAAACCTTTCACATGGAACTCCTAGGTGTAAGGTAACTGGGAGGAATAAAACCAGAACTAAATTATAATTTTTTTTATACAACTGAATTATAATAACAGCTATATTTCAAAGCTTAATTGTTTGCCATTGGGTAAAAAGCTGTAAGGATGTACTTGATATAGGACTTTTATGATTAGAGTTACAAACACACACGCGCCCTTTCTTACGTTACTTAATAAAAGGAACTTCATTCATTGCCTTAGTTGGATAGAACAGCTCATTCAAAGATGTTTGCAATTGAGCAATGCATAGTAGGGTAGAGGCAACTGGTCACTGAAGTGCTACTGAAACACGGATATTTAACATATTGCTGCAGGACGTACAATAACTGGAAATGTACGTTTAGAAGCACTGCAATTCTCTTTGCTTCAAGCAGGCTAGTCTGTAAAAACACAAGAAAAATACAGGCACAGTTTAAAAATAATGATTTGCCTTCTTGAAGTCTGAAACAGCAGTCTAAATGATCTTTTTAGTAATCAAAGCACTAAACTCATTACCTTTATTTGGGGACATCTATAACATCCCCCTATTGAATTTAAAATGTATTATTATTCAAAAATGCACAATTTCTTTATTTTCCTAGTTGCACAGAGAAGAGATTGAAACTGTAAACATTCATGGAACAAGATTCATCATTGATGGTACATATCTAACCTTGCCATTGGGTGTTGGTATAGCGTATTAAAATATTATACCACTTAGAAAAAGCCAGTTGGCTTTTTTGGCACACACTATTTTTTACCAAATACTTTGCATTTTTGGCAGAAGATGTGGAAACATGTCATTGGGGTTTTTTATGCTCGATTCTGTTATGGGATGTGATCTGAGGGCCAGCGCTGTAGTTCAACTACTTTAGCTTCTCGTTACCATGTTTGACCTGATGTCAGAATCCATATCCATATAAGGAGTTAACGATTTCCACGTGTATTTTGTAGCAGTAAACCTCATTGCTATCTAATAGCTTGTGCACAGGTAGTGGGCAGCGCTGGAAGCAAATGGCCTTCTAGCCACCAGCCTGGCTAGAGCTGAAGCCCATCTCAGAAGGCTGGTAGCAGCCCTCCCAAAGGCACAGTGTTAGCCTACAGCATCCAAATTAGGATGTGCCAGATTATAAAGCACTTGGTTCTACACTGATGTCTTTCCCTTTAAATATGCTTGGCATTTTAAACCACCCAATCATAAAATGGAAGGATTTGCTCTTTTAAGATTTGACAGTTTCTCAGAAATCGGTCATACTAACTTTTTTTCCATATTGTTTCATTTTCCACTAAACCAATTTACTTTATACGTTGCTGCAGCCTGCAAACAAAGGAACATCGCTAGGCTGATATACACCAGTACAGTAAATGTGGTGTTTGGAGGGCTTCCTATTGAAGATGGTGATGAGGAAACTGTGCCATACATTCCAATTGAAAAGGTATTTTGGTTGAGTTGTATTTCCATGTTTCCTTTTTGTTTACTTTCTTGTTTCTAAAACGTCTGGAGTTTTCATGACCATGTTTTGCCTGATGCCAGAATCCAGTGCCAAGAAAGAAGAAAACTCTTTACACTCTTTGTAGGTGCTATTCGCAACCTTGACACATCAATCTTATGTACATTGCAGTATGTATTTTCTTTCCTGTCACAGCCTTGATTTTGGAAAATAACTCATACGCTGTCCCGTTAACATTAATGAAATTCCACCTGGACACAGGGATTGTTATATGGCTTGGTGACTCTTTACCATTTATTATTTATATTATTTTTCAGTTTCTCCCTTATTGAAGATGACATATATTCAATGTAGAGCTGATATGGAAAAGCAGCCTATTTTTAGATGGTTTTATGCCCTTAAAATGGAGAAAGTACTTCTGCTTGCTTTGCATACACAGTTGGGTTGTGTGTCCCTCCTCTCTCTATTCAGTATTTTACAGTCTTTGAAGAAGTAGAGATGGATAGAGAAAATATTGAATAATATTTTCAATAATATATCAAATAATATTTTCTCTGGGACAGTGCCACAAGAAAATGAACAGGATAACTCAGACTAATTGTAATGTCTTCAAAACTTGGCTTTTAACTTTTCCGTTACCTGAAAAAGAAATCCAGATTACAAAGTACTGATCAATTACATTCCTGGCAGCATTCAGAGCATACATATATTTATTGCTTCTCAAATGTGCTGAAATTAATTAACTGGATTTGCATAAACAAAAATGCTTGAGTAACTTCGCTATATGCTTGTGTTTTATCCTAAACTAATACCCCACGGCTTCTGTATTTTGAAGTATTTATTGCTGTCTGCTAAGTAAAAACTAGTGGAGAAATGCCCCTCTGCCCTGTCATTTCAAGAATAGATAAAAACTTATTTGCTTTTTCTCTGTAGCATGTTGATCATTATTCCAGAACCAAATCAATTGCAGAACAAATGGTACTAGCAGCTAATGGAACTCCACTAGCAGGTACTTTTGTCTTAGCATGAATCCACAGTAGAATTTACTCCTCCTCTTCTTGTTCCTCACTAACATCCTGTATCCTGTATCAATCCTTAGTAGACAAGATTGCCCAGCAATTATGAAATCAAGTTATCTACCCCCTCTCACAAACTAAAAGATTTTCACTTAAAAATCACTTTTAATTTTTTTTAAGTTCCCACAGTGTCCGTAAAAGGTTTTAGCATGGTAGCAGTGAGTTCAGTATGTTAATGGAAAAGATGAAGACAGCTATAAATTAAACAAAACCAAGCATTTAATGTCACTGTATTATGCAACGTAAGTAAAACATGAATGCTGATTAAATTGTTAGCCCGCGCCCTGAGTTATATATTAAAATCTGAAGAAGCCACCCGATACTACAGCTTGGAATTATTTATTAGTGCTTCCCAAAGTTTTCCACGTTCAGGAAGCCAGTTATACATTTGAATACTTAAGCTCACCTGTGAGATACTGTAACTGCCAGTGCAAAACAAATTAATGTAAAGTGCAATATGATTCTATGTGACCAAGTGATACGGAGCTAAATTTAGCTGTAGACAACTTACAGAAAAGACTCTCTTCACTTGATATTTGCAGAGGGCTATAAAGAGATATAAAGTCATTGATGGGCATTCCATGCCAATAGAATTATTTTGTTTAAAAAATAAAGGGTTTTCTCCTTATTTCCTCAGCAGCTCTTCACATTGAAGACCCTCTTAATTTTAGGAGCAATACACAGTTCTGCATTTGTCAATGAAATTAGAACCAGTTAGTGTTCCAAACATCCCATTTTGATCCTGTGCCATAGCAGGATTGAGTAGTTTGCATATTTTCAAGTACTATTAAGAACAGTTATTAGCAGATAATGAAACAGCCAGCTGATGTGATTAGATTTTTATTATGGTCCTTACTTTCTCCCACTGAAATCACGAGCTTCTACAGCAGTTCTAGTGGGAGCTGGCTGTGCCTACTGTTGAGAACCTTTCAGCTCTATCTTGTACTGCTAGTGAGTCACTGTTTCCCATCAATAATTTTGTATGAGATTAGTTGGTTTCACTCCACTTCCCTACCAATAACTTGCTCACTTCAGCAAACTCATCACCACAGTTGACACATTCATTCACTGCTTTGGCACAGAGACAAAGGAGTGGTTAGAAAGAGGTTTTAAAATATCTGGCAGTTTCTAGGAATCAGACTATGCTGGCAGGACTTCTCTGAATCTTACCTTGCTATTTTGCATGTTCTGATTCTGCCAACTTCACATCCAGCTACCATTCAACACCTTTTGCTGTGCATTATTTTATAAGACGGTGAAGTTAATTTCTTTCAGAGCAAGTTCTGCTACCACAGTCCTTGGTTCATACAAACACAGCTGTAACGTAGTCATGTGAAAGTCACTTAAGAATGGTCTTATCAATTCTTCTAGGAGGTGGAGTACTCTATACATGTGTTCTTCGCCCACCAGGAATCTATGGACCAGAAGAGCAAAGACACTTGCCAAGGCTAGCAGTATGTATTTTAATTGTTTAATCAGCAGAATTTTTTATGATATACAACAGCATCACTTATTTGTGTTATAAATTGACTGACCTTCTTATTGGGCAGCAATTCAATAATTCAATTGTCTGCTGAGGATATTATAACTCTTGTTAACAGGCACTATATTATATCTGTAAAGAATGTATAGTACAATAAAAAAGCCTTTTTTTGAAATACAAACACATGTAAGTCCAGCTTTATAATTTAATGCTGACTATAAGATTCAGGCCAATCTATGATATTTCAAATGTCTGTTTGCATGCAACTTACACCAAATGGCTTAAATATTAATGAAAAGAGATACGGCAAAATATCTTATTTCCAGGCTCAGCTATTAACAGCTTTCACTATCTAATGAGACAACTTAAGGAGCTGGAAGCACCTTCTGGTACAATAGGTTACTACAGGGCAAACAGCTGAGGTGCTCACGCTTTACTTTCTCACTTGCTGTCTTTTAAACTGTAGGGCTAGTACAGTGTGTAGACAATGATCCCTGTAGAATTATAAGAGTCAGTTACTTTAAAAGCATCAGTACCACATAATAAATATTTTTGTTCTGTGGCTGAGGTAGGGAATTATATATAGGGAAAGTCAGCCAAAATACACTTCATCATCTTCTAAATACAGTAATTTTTAAGAATGGCAAATACAATTTTAGTTAAACCTGAGATGTTTTCTTTAGCCCACCCCAAAAAATATAGTATTTTTAAATTTCTATTTAAGATTTTAAGCTTATTTATTATGAGCCCATTTTAAGGCATCACGCAACTGTCAGATTTTGCAGTTTCTAAAATGTACCTGTTAAATGAAAAATGTGATACCTAGCATTGCTTCCCATTTTTTCCCAAAGCTATTTCTTAAATTTGATCCAATTTTGTGAATACTTTTGATCCATCCAGAACTGTACCTTACCTTTCCATACAATATTTTACTTATCCTTAGAGTAGACTTGTATTTTTTATAAATTCAGGACATATTGTGTTCAATACTTTCTTTGATCCTTCCTCATGAGCAGTACTTTTAGAGCTCTCTGCACTTCTCTTGATTCTTTTTAATTGATTCATGTATTGTTTTAAAGTAGAGACAAACCTACATTTAACTGAACAAGAAAGTGCACTGTACCTCATTTTAAAACCCATTTTGCTTTGGTTTCATGTTTGTTTATGTGTACAGAAGAATATTGAGAGAGGGCTACTTAACTTCAAGTTTGGGGATCCTTCTGCTAAAATGAACTGGGTGCATGCAGAGAATCTTGTACAAGCTCAAATTCTAGCCGCTGAAGCTCTCACCCCTGAAAAGAACTACATAGCTGTAAGTAAACAATAAAAGCACCACAGTTTTCATTTGACAGTGGATCCTGCCACTGTATCCTGTACTACAGTAACTACTCTAGTAGCAGTAATTAATGTATGTGTTATGGTCCTTTAGCTTATGTTGTTGTCTCTGGTTTTAGTTGATAAATGTGCTATGAACGGTGTGGGACCTGGCAGCATTGGCTGTGCAGTGTGTTAAAGAGTTGGAATATTCAGTTCTTTGAGAATATCTCCATCTTTGCATTTTTGTCATATAATATGTGCAAGATGAGCAAAGAATGTTTGCTATGTCAGAAATTAAACTGGATGTTCAGGCAGATTTGTCCCCTTTTCCCCTGTATATAAATCCAGACTTAATGTTCTGAACAGTGATAATCAGTTCTTCCCATACTATATGCAAATAAAAGCACATTTTATTTGGGTTCATTGATTTCAAAAATAGTTGCAACTGTTTTCCTCCTTGTAAACACACTTTTCTATTTGACCTAGACGCGCTACCCTTAAAGTATATTACAAAGATTTTCAAAGTAGATTAAACTACTTTTTCTAAACCCCTAAAAGCAAAAGGGAAAGGGGTAACTTACGCCTTGGTTACACAGATGGAGTCTTACGGATTTCAATGAGTCCTAACTAGACTGAGAGCAGAACATGTCCCACCGTTTGCTGAGTGTGTGTTAACAGCATCAGTTAGATATGGTACCACTTGCAATGCATTTGGTAATCTCTGCATAGTCAGTATAGCCATTCTGTATAGGCACATCTGTAATAAATAAATTATACTAAGGCATATTAATCATATAAACTGCTTGTCTACCAATTTCACTGCACACGTTAGTGCAACTGATTGAAACACATGTGGGTAGTTTTTTGGCTTGTATGTACATCCATGCATATTTTATATTGCTGTATTATTTTTAAGCTATTCATAAGGAGTGAGATAAAGAAAAAGAAGTCACTATATAAGCAGTATTATTTTTACTAACTTATCTCTTCCCTACCCCTTTAACAGAGTGGCCAGGTGTATTTCATTAATGATGGCGAAAAATTCAACCTTTTTGAATGGTTAACTCCACTTGTACGTACAATATATACTTTATCTCCAAATACATTTATTTCTTTGACTGTATGCAATTCCAGCTTTTGTGTGCATGTTACATTTGGTATGTTTGCTTTGGGTGTAAGAGTTCCGTTCTAAATGTGGGTTTAATTCCTGCTTTGAAGTTCAGCGTGATTAGCGCTGTAACAAGGCCTAGCTAAAATACTACATAAAAGCAACAGTCTTCACTGAGACCAAAGGACCATCTAAACCAGTATCCTCTTTTGAGTTGCCATTACCTTCATTTCTTGGGCATGCATCTGTTAACGGTGGCTATTTTGGGTGGACAAAAAATATAAACCCTAATTATTAATCTGGAACATACATTCTTTCCAAAAGATCATTTCATTGTTAATGATGAGCTCAAAACCATAAATATGTCACAATGTTAAAACAGGTATCAGCACACCATGACATTTTGACTGATTATTATAAACTATTTTTTGCCTTTTTTTAAGATTGCCACTTGTCTGCATGTGACATTTAACTGGAATGCCCTGAAAACTGAAAACTCAAATAGTAACAGCAATGATGAATTTTTCTGTTTTATCAGTAAATATTTCCACAAATACCTTCTGTATTGAAACTTCAAAACTTGTTTGAGGTTTCTGGTTTTTTCACTGATTCTTAAATTTCTTTCAGTTTGAAAGATTAGGTTGCAGTAAACCACGGATACGTGTTCCTACTTCCTTAGTTTATGCATCAGGTAAAAAAAAATTTATGAACATTTCTCTTTCCTGTCCACACTACCCTCATTCCTAACTGTAATATAATGTTTTGGGTTTTTTTAATTTGCCCACAATTTTCAGTTTCATGTATAAACATAATATGCTGTGGGCTCATGTAGTGTGCAGCAGTTAGGGGTGAAGTTCAGCTCTATGCAGTGTGTTGAAACCAGAATGATCTGTTAAGTCTCACAAAAACAGGGTTTACGTAGGACTTAACAGATGTATAATTTTGTGGAGTTAATGGTATAAATATAAAAAGTTAAATGTAAAAATCCATGACCATGAAATATGCTGAAGAGTATCTGCTTTGCTGCATGGGTAAACTTCTTGTTCTCCTGTATGCCATGCTCTCTCCAGAATCAACCCCAATGTGCAGCTAAGACAGAATCCAACTTTGAGTATTTTGTTGTTACCACATTTTTATGAGGTCTCATGATCTTTTCACTAGACCTGTCACCGACCCTCCAAACCCTTTTCACACAAGCACCCTAAATCAGGCTGACTCAAGTATTAGGATTAAATCCAACCCCTTGTGAGCAAGTAGTCCTGCTGATATTAGTAACGGCGCCCTGAGCTCTTAGGCATGTGATTATCCTTCACTATCAAATACAGTGCGAGATATGCCAAAATCATAATGGCATAGCAATTTACCATTCTTACCTCAGGTAGAAATCTTTTGTTATGCAGCCATGATAATGGAATACCTTCATCTGATGCTGAAGCCATTTGTTGAACTGACCCCACTGCTGACCAGAAACGAGGTAAAGTCTGTGTTTGTAAACTCCCCTTAATTCTCACAGCATGCTTACATACATGTTAATACTGAGGTACAATTTAAGATTAAGTCAGTAGAAAGTAAAATCCACCCAGTACTACTTCAGCCTCCAGTTTCTGGGGCAAATGTATGCATCATACATTTTAGGCAATATATGATGCTCGTTACCATCATCTTTGAAAAGATAAAAGCTTGTGCTTGCCATCTGGGAGAGGCTGCTTCAGCTCCCTCCTTGCAAGGCCGAGTATCCTGTATGGCTTTGGCTGGTCAGCTGGGCCCTAATTTCTGAAGATATTTAGGCACCAAAGAGATAGGTTTTATCTGCCTCCTTAGGTACATAAGAGTGAAGAGCGTTTTTTATGGATGTTTTCAAGACCAGAAGATTCTGCTTTGCAGCTTTTACTGCCTCTTTGGGCTTTCAAGGTTCTCCTTTTGAGTGAACAATTTTAAAGATATTGTGACATACGTCAATAGGATATTGAAATAATGTTGGGTTTTGGGTTTTTTTTATTTTACATTTCCTTTAACCGTGTCTTTGCTACCATGTACAGACTTTGTTCCAATTTCCTATGTATTCATATCTTTGTATGTTGACTCTTTCGCCCTGTAGGTACAGAACATTTCTGTAACTCATACATTTCGAATAGACAAGGCACGGATTCAGCTAGGGTACAGCCCAGAGAAGTTTGCGTTTGCTGATTCTGTGGACCATTACATTAAAACAAGACCAGAAGCCCAGAATCATCACATCTTTCTCAAAGTTTTGATTTCTTTAATTGTTAGTTTAAGTTTGATATTTCTTTCTTTAAGATTTGATGGCCTTTCAGTTTTGCACTTTTTTAAAGAAACACAACACTGACTTGCATAAACTCTATGTACTCAGTCACAGTACTGCTACCTGGATCATTCTCATCTTCTCAATAGTTACTGGCCCAAATCTAATAAACAGGCAGTTATTTTTAGATTTAAAAACAAAATTGTAACATATCAGTAGCTGTACTTGAGAAGTTAAAATACAGTAAACAATTATGGCCAAATCACTGAAACACACTGGAGTCAAGATTGTTGCATCTGTTTCACACAAAAAAAAACAACTTTCCAAATTGATTGGTGAAGTAAATGAGAACCTGCAGAAAGAACAAGAGCTACAGCCAGCCTGCACTGGCAGCTACCAGCCTGCACAGCCTTCACCAGTGATGAAAAATGGCTAAACGGAGGAGAAAGATTGACCACAGCTGCTGCCACGGCTCACTGCCTTGGGGAACTGAGGAACAACCAAAGAGACGGACAGAACAGGCTATTGTAAATAACACATACCAGCCATACAGAGAGTTCACACTGTGTGAATTTCTTTTGTGAATTAGCTGTACCACTGCATATGAGGGAAAATAAATAAAAGTGTACTTGAAACTTTCCTGAAGTCCGTCCTGTGCCTCTGTGCAGACTTCCAGAACTGCTCCCCGCCCTACCTCTGGTGTGCAGAGCCAGCTGTGACAGCACCTCATGGCAGTTTGGCGGCCTAGGGGGTACATGCAGGTATGGGTTTTCACAAATCAAAACTGCGTATTTTAGTTAAATTGGAAGTTATTCACTAAGCTGCATTAGTTAAGTGCATTTATGTCACAGTAGAGGAATCTGCCAGTATGGGTTGTACTAATCTTTGTAATGCTTTCTTTACCTCCTGTAAATTTATTGAGGACAACAAATAACAAAGTTTAGTTGCTTATCAGCTGAACTTTAGGTACAACTACGTTTTTGCACCTAATTTCTAAAGTATAGCAGTTGTACTGAGCAAGTCCCTGCAGCAGCTAAAGTGAAAAATGTGCTTTTTTAATTACCATTCAGCTAAAATGGGCCTACGTAACAGGGGGTCTGGAAGGCCCCACTCCCTCCTATCTGCACTCGTGCTGGTGATTTATCACAGAGATCTCCTTCCCATCCGCACCTTTTCCAGTCTGTAACATGGGGAGGGAACAATCCGGAGCAGTATGCAGGCAGAAAGAGTGAGCTTGGAAGACAGGGGTGAGACAGGAGATCTAATGGAATGAAGGGGGGGGGGGAGGAATCATAGATGGAGTTAAGAATTCTGGAGAAGGTGGGAGCACTTAGACCCCACCTCAGTTGCCTCAGCCCAGGGCAGGCAGCACAGGAAGGCAGAATTGCCGAAATTAGTATTTCTGATTTTATTTTTAAGCCAAAAGGCACGGAAGGAGGAAAAGCCCCTTTCCTCAGTACATACCGCAACTTTCTACAATTCAATTTTAACGAGCGTGACCGGCAACCCCCAACACGCACCCACCCCGAGCGGCCGCGGGGCGCCGGGCCCGGCTCGGCCCGGCCCGGCCCGCGAAGGCCGTACTGTCTCCGCGCCGTCCCCGCTCGCCGCCAACGCGGCCTCGCTGGCCGGGCGGCGAAAAGGAGCCGCCGCCGCGGCGGGGACAAAACAGCTTGGCAGCGGTGGGATTCGAACCCACGCCATCGAAATGACTGGAGCCTAAATCCAGCGCCTTAGACCACTCGGCCACGCTACCGCCTGCCTGCTAAGCCGCCCGCCAGGCCTCTTTCAGGGGGGCGGCGCCGCCGCTCTCCCCACCCACCCCCGCACCTTGCCCACCTGTGTCTGCGCTACCACAACGCCTCCCGCCGCGGCCGACCGGCGCCCTCCCTGCCCGGGAAACGCAACTACTGCAGCGGGCGCGGCCTCCTCGCTCTCCGGCGGAGGGCTCCACGGTCGGGGCTGCCGGGGGCGCTGCCGGGGCGCGTCGCCCGCCCCAGGCCCCGCGGGCTCCCCGCGGCCGGCGCGCGCCCGACAGGTGGCGCCGCTGCCGCGCGCCCGGCGCCGGCTACACACGTGGCCTGGGTGCCGCCCGCGCTGACCCCTGACCCCCGAAGCGCGGCCCTCTCTGCCTCCCGCAGGGCCCGGCCGGCCCCTGGCCTCCGCCCCCTCAGCCCCGGGGCCCGGCTGTCGGCCTGCGCCTGGGGGGCACGTTGGCCGCGGCAGGCACAGGCTGGCACCTCGGCCAGGTGCTGCTCCGCGGGCCCGTTCCCCACAGCAGCAGCGGTGGAGCGCCAGCTTGTCCTCGGGAGGGCTTTGCCCGGCAGCGCGGATCCCCCACCCCAGGGGTGTCCTTGCCGTGGGCACGCAGGGGTGAGGGCAGGCCTTCACCGATGCCTTGGCAGCCGCAAGAGCAGGTCTGCGCGCACCTCCCTGCCAGGAAGAGGGTCCGGTCTGCCCCCTGCCCCACAAGCAGGAGCCCCCCTGCCTTGTCTCCCAGAGATGGTAGCCTCCCGGCCCACTGCAGCACAAGTGTGGCCTGCAGAGCTGCACGCCCCAGGGCTGCCAGCATGCTGCGGGGCTAGTGACCTTCCCAGCCAGTTGCTGACTTGGCATCACAGTGTGTCTTCAGCTGAACTGTTCCCACCCAAAATGGGAGGCCCCTGGCTGCCTTTATCTTGGTGCTGCTCAGCATGGCGCTGCGGAGGCTGGTAGAAAGTGCAGCTGGTGGCCAGGGCTGTTCACACACGGCTTGTTGTCCTGCCGTGTTGGTGCCTCGCTTACCTGCTGCTGCTGAGCTCGGGCATGGTGTAAGCAGGTGCTTTTCCTGTCCACCTCAATGAGGGAGCTGGGTTTGGCAACCAGAACCAGATTCAGGCTGTCACTGGTGAGTAGAAAGATGCATTCTCTTATTCTGGGAGGCCTGTAGGAAGAATTTGTATAATTACTTTGTGGACAGAGCTAAAAACATCAGGACTAAATGCTGTGCAATTAAAACGATACAGAGAAATTATGTCTACCATTGCACTTCTTCCTGTAGGAAGTCATGCGCTGGTGCTCCAGGAAGTTTTATTTATGTATATTATATGCACCTACCATATGGCTGAAGTGAGGTTTATGATCAACTGGATTTACCTTATAAGAAAGGACTGTCATAGGAGTATGTAGGCACAAATTGTTGATAGGATGAATTGATTTACAGGAATTTTTTCATCTGGATTTTCCAATGAATGCAGAACAAAATTGCTCTGAAAGTTGTATCATCTGGGGTATGCTTCCCTTTTTCCTTTAAAAAACCGCAGCTCCCTAGAACAGCAATTTCTAAACAGAACCTCATTTAACAGGAGCATACTGGAACTTTGCAAGCTTCGGTGCTCTTGGAAAAAGTATATATGCATTTCTGAGCATAGTAAATGAAAGAATAACATATTAGACTTGCAGGTCACTGATTTCCTAGGTTGCCATTTTAAATTTAATTATTAATATTTTCAAACAAAAAATAAATGTGAATCAAACTCCTCAAGTGTTAAGGATATAATAGGTAACATCCAAATAGAAGACTAAAACTAGAAGATACAGCATGTCTGGGCTAATATCTAATTTCAATATATGTCTCTAGTATTTCATCAAACACTTTTTCATCATCACTGATTGTTCTTTTAAGAAAATGTTACAGAGAAGAGAAGCCCCAGGCTTAAACCTGAAAATAAGTACACCCTTGCATCAGGGTACCAGAGCTGGCTTATTTAAAAGCATGAGAAATCTATAGCTTGACATGGTATAACCGAACTACATTCCTAATATAGCAGAACACTCTCCACGAGGATATATAGCATGATACAGCTGATGCCACTGGGTCCCTCTTAGTCCAAAACAATGCTGTGTGTTTACATGAGTTTAAAGCCAGTTACTCTTGTCACTTGTTCAGTTGTGCTCATATATCACACTGGTAACAGTATTGCACTGTTATCAGTACCCTACCACAGCAGATGGTGATTTTTTTTTAATCATTATCAACACATTTTCATACAGTGGGAACTGGGCATCTGGCTTCCACCAGGCCTTCAGGATTAATTTGACGAGTCTGCCCTCTTCCCAGGCCCTGCTGTGAGGCATGCCGATGGCAGCCGTGCTGGGTGCTGCTCTCCCCAGGGTGCTCAGATGGGCTGCCTGCAAAATGAGAAATGGGGAGACGCGCATTCCGGTGCTGACAGGGCAAAGGCACTCAGTTTTTGATAGTTGTTAATATTTATAACAGTGATTTGCAGCTGGGAGATGAATGGGACCTCAGAGGTTTTCTGCACAACCCACAAATGTTGTAAATGTGTTTAATCTGAGCTTAAACTCTGCAGGAATTTGAGGCTACCCAGAAATGTGCCTGTAGGAAGCAGTATTAAACACTTCACATTCTCAAACGAGGGCTGCACCCTCAGCATAGTGCTGGAAATTGCTGCCAAAATCACAGGTATCCTCAAATCGCGGGCAGCGTTCCTGCATGCAGATGCTGCTCCCTCCAGTCCCCAAGCTAAGACACAGTTTAATTTATGTAAGTAATAGTGGTGGCAGGCGGCTGTTCCTGGCAGAGAGTCAGAGCATCTGCTTTGTGTGTTTTTAATTAAATATTAGTAATCTTCCTCCTGAAGATTATCTCGGCACTAGCATTGCAGCAGTGTTTCTCTCTGTGTTGCCTCCCTCTTTGGAGAGCACAGGGATTGTGCATTCTTCTGTCTGTGATGCCGCAAGAGACCATCCGACTGTCACGAAGGATGCGCTCACATCTTCCAGTCTCGGTTTTGTAACCCCTACTCACGGTAAAAAGCACTAATGAGGATTATTTACATGAATAACAAATCCAACAACGCTAAAAGTGGCAGACTCTTTGTAGGCTGCCAAGTAATACAATTAAGCCAGAACCTATTTACACTGATTTCCATGTAACCCATGAAAGGATAAGGAGTTTTGTTTAGATTTTCCACAAATTCTAGCTTGAGGAAAAGCTTAAACATGGGTGTTTTCAATCCAGAAAGCCAATGTTTTAGGAAGAAAGCAAATGTGGGTGATTTGAGGAAATCTGAAGCCTTTGGAACTTGAAATCTGGTGCATATTTCTGCCATTTCTCATGGGGAAATGGAGTGCTGTGCCATTTAATTTAGCTGGAAAGGCGAACCTGAAGGGCACAGAGCCCCCACGGGCCCCACGGTCATGTCTGCTCCCTGCCTTCCCCCAGGGCTGCGGTCCTTGGGGGGCTGCCATGTGGTGGGCCCTTCCCATGGGAGCACCTGCCCCGGGAAACCCACCTTTCAGCTCCAAACCCGAAGGAAGAACTCGGATGCTGCTCCTGTGAGCAGCGCTCAGGAGATCGGGCTTCGCGTGGGTTTCCAGCACACCCGCTTTCCCGCCTGCTCCCTCTCGCCCCGGGATTCCCCCATCCCTAACACCTAACGGTGCTAATCGGGGGTTTTCTCCTCAAATTTTGGTCTGTTTTCTCACAGAAATAAAGTGTCGGGGGGGGTGGTGGTGTCCCCGCGCCACCCTGGTGTGAGCCTACGAGCGGCTCCCGCTGTGCCCGCGCGGCCGCCGCCTGCCCGCGCGGTGGGCGGGAAGGCGGTGCCCGGCGGCCGCGCGGGCGGTGAGGGGCGGCTCCGCTGCCCGCCTCCCCTCAGCACGGCGGCTGCGCGCCCGCCTGCCGTGGGCCGGGCGGCGGGGGCAGCGGGATCGCTCTGCACCGGCCTGGGCGGCGCGTCGGGGCTGCAGTAACGCGGTAGGTGCCTTCGCCGTGCGGGGCCGACGCCGGCGGGGGGGTCGGGCTGGAGAAAGCTGTCGGCCGGCTGCTCGCGGCGTGAAGTGCGGAATGGGCGTTTTTAATTGCAGGCAGTGGTGACCAGCTTGGCGCTTAGAGCCTGCAGAAGGCCGGCGGCCAAGCCGTGGGCTTCTGCGGTGACCTAAAAATAACCTAATATTTTTGTATTGGGCAACACTCCTGCACTTACGCCTGGAGGTAATAGTGTCACCCATATATGTTTCCAGGACAGTGCAGTTAATTTTAGGGCACGCCCAGTTTAGAAGTCCCGAAATCCTGTTTCTAACTGTAGAACAGCCCAAGAGCAGAGCGGTGCTGGTGGGGGAGAAGCCGCCGGCCTGTGGGGCGCAGGCGGGCGAAGGACGAGCTGAGCACACGGTGAGGGCCTGTAATGGCCCCTGGGACTGCTCGTATTTGGATAATTTTTCAAACGCCTCAATATGCATAAGGCATGGAGTTGATTAACAATGCGGAGTGCTGAGCAAATGCTCACAAAAAGTCAGATAGTTATTTGTTCAGTGTATTTAAAGCCAGTTGAAATAACAGAGTTATTAATGGCAATGGAAGGATATTTTAAAGTTATCTCGGAAGTTCTTTTTATGTTCTTTTATGCCCTCATGTTTTGGCCACCGCTAGCGTAGTATTCATTTGCGTGTTTGGCAGAAGGGTGGACTTGACTCAGAAGGGTCGTTTCTGTGCTTCACTGCTTGTAACTCTAAAAGCCATTTCTGTGTTTGAAGCCGCAGTGTGTTTCCTTGCACAGGGGTTTGAGTCTCAAATGCTGTGTACTCTGAGCTGGGGCAGACGAGCTCTCCCATTCGCTTCATGAATTTTGCATCGTTGCTCTCTAACACTCTCTGGCTAACGCAATGCATTATCCCAGCTGTGCTTGCAGACAAACTGGATGCGATTTGTGCCACAGTGTTTGCAGTAGTGAGGCACTGGAAGGGACCTGAAGTAAAGGCTTCTCATTAGAAGATCTATACTTAGTAAGACCAGGTTTGTCAAAGGTATCCAGTGAGTTGAGACATTTCTGAGTTTTTTTAATCTTATTTTTTATCAGAGCTGTTACCTTGACTCACTAAACCTGTTTTCTTGCCAATGTGCAGTGCAGATGAGAATAGATGTTTGCTTCACAAGAGTGGGTTGGGTGTTTGGAAAGCGCAGTAGTTCTGTAACGTGCTACAGGACGTTAACGTAGCTGTGGGGTTGTTCTGGACCACGTTATGTTGCTTTGTGTCTGTAGTTCATAAAGATAATAACAATATATTGTAAGGTGCACAGCCCGTATAGTTGCTTAGGTTAAATTTCAAATTTGTATTTTAGAAGAATGTTAATCTGAATAAAGCAATTTCTCTCTTAAAAGAAAAAAACTGCTTGTTACTGTTACAGGTATAATGCTAGATGGCTTTAGCTGATGCAGTATTAAATGAAAAGGGATTTATACTGGGGAGAGGGGGGTCATTCTTGCTTTAATGCTTCTCTACAAGAGAAGTTTGGACTTCCTCTGTTCTAGGGCAGTTCCTGTTCCCCTGTCCTGTGCTAAAGTGCTGCAGAGGGCTCTGTCTGAGCTGAAACAGCCACTGAGAAGTAGCTGGAGATGCTCCAGTTGTCCCTTCTTTTGCTGACTAGAGTAGAGCATTCCTATTGCTCAGCTCTTTGAGATGAACTGAGGCAGGTTTCAATGCTGAGGCAGCCGTGGGCTTGTGCTCAAGGGTCCTGCCAAACCAGGAGTGTTTCCTAACAACAGACACCCTACAAGAAACAAGACGTGTTTTACCAGCACTGTGGTGTGCATTTTCCCCTCTGTTTATCTGTGTTTGCGTATACATTGTGCTCGGCAACACAGCGGATTGTCCTTGCAACTCACCTGCCCCTCCTGGTGGTGTGGCTCTTGAATATAATGCAAGAGAAAGAAAAATACTTCAGACAGGCATTGGAAAAGCCCAAAAAATAATAGAAGACTTGAGCAGATTGAATATAATGCAAGAGAAAGAAAAATACTTCAGACAGGCATTGGAAAAGCCCAAAAAATAATAGAAGACTTGAGCAGATTGAATATAATGCAAGAGAAAGAAAAATACTTCAGACAGGCATTGGAAAAGCCCCAAAAATAATAGAAGACTTGAGCAGATTTAATAACTGACTGTATTTTAGATTATCTTCATTTTGAATCACATAGTACAAGGTCGATTAAAAAAATGGAAAAAATTTTCAAAGTAGATTGGAGTGGGTAGTTTAAATTACAGGTTGTGTGTGATAGTGCAGGCTTGCTGGCTAGGTTCCATGCAGTCTGACTCTCTTTGCTGCTTAGCCCTAGGAAAGCTTCTGTAATGGATATTAAAGACTAAATGTTCAAAACATAGCAGCAATAGAAGCGGGGGTTCCTAGATAGTATGGCTTTACTAAGACAGAAGAAGCACAGAATATAAGCCTTGGGATGAAGCTCAGGTTTTTTCATAGGGCTTTTGTTCAAACTGTGAGGTTTAGATCAGTGTTTGTGGAGTTTAAAGTTTGGTTATTGAATTCTGTTTTAAAAGGCATGTTATGTGGGGGTGGTTTTTAGTAAATACACTTCCAGCGTAAACACCACAAGTCCTTTACAGGAAGTATAGTTCCAAGGAAAACTGACAGAGTTTTATAAACACCATTAGGTTTAAATTCAAACTGATTGGTGTGATGATGTTCCATTTACACAGCAGGTCTCTCAAATCATGAATGTTTGCAATCACTGCGGCATAAACCTGCATTCCTGTTGCTGCTTCTTCTCAGGCCTGGTGGATCTGCTGATGTGTATTTAACTGCAGTAGTAGAAATGAGTGCAGGACAGCAGCTGTGGGTAATGAGGCTAGTCCAGTGCTGCGGTATATCCTGGAGTTAGTCCCGTACTTGAAGCATCATTTTACATCTGCTTTTTCTTTGTGCTGGCAAGCGGTAGAAGTTAACATTCTCAAATACTCGTTAGACTCTAGTAAGACGATCGCAGTAAAAATGGTAGTGGCAACTGAGAATACCTTCCCCTTCCAGTTACACGCTACTGCCTCTTTCCAAAAATGTTGGCTCTCACATGGTCTTTGCTAGAAGAGCAGATTATATGAATGCTCCAAAGCTGCTTCAGTGCAAAGTCAGATGAGTTGGCTCAGACCTCCTTCAGCAGTGGTTTACTGTAGCTGATGCTGCCTGATGCAGGTGGAGTTCTGGTGTTACCTGGGTTGCTAGCTGACCTGTGGGAATACTACCTCTGTCAGAAAGGCAATAACCAACAGCACAATGTTGCTGGTGAAAGCTGCTGTTAAGGCACTGTTTCTGTGGTGACCATCTTCTCAGTAGCTGTGGTGTAAGGTCTGCATCTATGAATACTGCTGTAGGAGTGTATTTATCTGGTACTATTTCATGGAAAAAGAAGGTTGAATATGCACAGAGCTGAAGAATAACAGTGAAACAAAGCTGAAAACCTTGTTTTATAGTTGCCTTTTTACGCTAGTTGTGTGAAAATCCCTGATTTAGCTGGTTGGGTGACATTGCTCTAGAACTAAGCAATGATGGGACACTTAGAAGTGTCTGCTTTAAGTTGCGTGCTGTTGCACAGCCCGCATCAGGGCCAAATTTTGAAAATTCTAACTAATCCTCTATTTCATAGGTGCAGGTATTTCCAGAGTATCTGTGTAGACTTCCACCTCTTCCAAGGGCTTTGATCATTCCTACATCTCATTTTTCTAGCTTGTAAAACAGATGATATTAGATGGATGTTGGAAGGAAGGGTGATACTTATATAATATTGAGAACAAATTAAGTGTAGTATTCTGTAAGCTCAAATTGTTGTTTTCAGGGCTCCAGGACCAAAAGGATTTTAAGCTATATGTTGTGTGAAACAAATCAAGATATGCTGCTTTGTGTAGTTTACTTCTGTCCTCTAATTGAAAACAAAACAGACCTGACTGTAATACACTCACAGTACCCACCTGAACAGCCAGCAAAATTCACTGTGGCAGACTTGACAGAAAATATTTGTTTAAACTCAGCTAAATCTCTGTGAAGATTTAGATGATTATTTTGCATTCAGCTAACCCCTTCCTGTTTTTCACGCAGCAAAGCAATGTGAATAATCAAAGCTAAAACGAGAAAATATTCCCATTAATTTGAGTGGGCCTGGAAGTTTGTGCTTGTGCTCCTGGTTTCTGATTGCTTCAAAGCAAATACCCTTAAGTGCTGATAGTGGTTTAAAAGCCATGGTGTGGTTTGTAAATCTGCTTTATTACTCTTAAGGAGAAAAATGTACAGTAAAATCAAGCAGTAGCCCAGTCCCTTGTGTGTCAGTCCCTTTCCAGCCTTCCCCTGGGTGAGCCTACGCTGGCTTTTTGTTCTGATCAGAAAAGTGCTTCTAAAGCAACTGTCCTATCTGGGACTGTCCTATACAAGACTATTTGGGAAATAGCCTGGCAGTGTGGAAAAGGAACTGGAGCTCTTAGAGAAGCAGTGTGAAGCAAAGGCACCACACTGAATGAGAGGCCGGGATGCTTGCAGGTAACATCGATTTCCTACTTAAGCATGTATCTCTAGCCTTCTGCTTGGCAGCATATGTTATATACGATGGACTGAAATGAGCCCTTGCACAGAAGGTGCAGTGTCACTCCAGGGGTGTCACGGCCACCTGCGCCCTTGTGTTTCAGAGGCCTCTTTGCTGAAGCTGTGTTGTGGAGTGGAAGGGGGAGACTTTATAGGTCTACAAACTGGCAAACTCTTCTCTCTGAAAGTAAGTGTTGGTGTCTGCCGGCAGTGGCTCTGGACTGTGAAATGTGGAAGAATAGAAGCTGTTTGCATCTGTATGGCTGGTAATGTGTGGAAGACGCAATACCTTCTGTAGCTTGGGACTGTAGGATTTTATTTCCTTTTGAGTTCTGCTGAATCACAAACTGTTTCTTGGGTGGAGGCTGCTGGGCACATTCCCGCTGTAGTATCTCCAGGGGTGGAACCCGAGTGTCAGGAAAAGTACTTACATGATTCACCTATCTTTTTTTATAATGTATGTCTGTTGCAGCAGTCGGGCTGTGCAGTGTCTGTGCTCTGCCTCTCTGAAACTGGTGTCACTAACTTGGAAAAGCTATGGTAGGATGGGAGACTTTGCAGAGCTGCAGTTTTGATACCCATATGGAAATCCCCGTATTGTTTACTCTAACATTGTTTAATGTGTCAGAAGGCCTCAGTGAAATATTTACCTAGAATGTCACCTTCTGGGCTTAGAAATAGTTGAGCAGATTTTAATAAAAACCCATGACCTGTCTGCCTTGCACTGTTGCTTTTACTTTCAATTTGCTTAGTTTACTTCCGAGCTAGCACCCGGGAGAAGCCAAACCCTACCTATTCTGTTATCTTAGGACCCAGGAAGCTAGTAACAAGTTGAAATAACCAGTCACAAAATCAAGCTTTCTAACCTCTTCGGATAAGAACTATTAACAAGGCAGAATGTTTTTTCCTTTAAGCTCTATGCTTAAAGCAGCCACAGCTCAGAGGGTTGATGCTGTTGAGCAGGCTGCCATATCTGCTGTCTTTGGAGTTGGAAGAGGATTGTTTAGATCACACAAGACTGGACCAAAGTGAAATCCTTTCACAGAGTGTAAAAGACAGAAGGGTTGAGGTACTCCTTACACATACCTTGTCTTGTCTCTGTAGTCGACTAGTGAGTGCTCTTGGGCAGCAGCAGTGGCATGGCAGGCCTCATTTCTTGGCCTCTTTTGTACTTTGTCCTTCCAAGGATGTCCTGGGTAGCCTGGGCAATGTGCTGCACTTTCAGCAGCATGCTTTCCACTGTGGACCATTGGCTGTATGTGAGCTAAAAGCCAACTTAAATTTTGGCAGTGGTGGGACAATTTTCTATGTTGTCCTAATAATACTCTCTAACTCCTTTGGCTATTAATTTTATGCAGTATCCTTGAGAAGACTTGTCCTGAAAAAATATGAAAACCTGACTGTGGTATTTGAGATAAAACTCCCTCAAATTTCTAAGACCAGTGTTGTGAAACTCGTAAGGAAGAAGAAAAACATTCACAGGAGGAGATAGGAGCATTAACAAATGTCAGCCATAGGCAGTAGGTGGTGTTCCCAGTCCCTCAGATTTTATAGTATTATTCTATACTTGGTTATCTTCTTTTCTCAATCCTGTAGCAATTTAAAAACTGAGTGCCTTCTGGAAACCCAGATCTAGCACTGAAGTGTTCAAAACCGCATGTAGGTACTTGGGGATCATTTTTATAGGGTCATGTGCAAATGATTTTTTTTCTGCCAGTGTGCTGACATCAGTTTATGCATCATTTGTTCTTTTAATAACAACTGTGGTTTTTTTTTCTCTCCCACCCAGCTTCTTCCCTCCATTTGCATGTGCGTTGGAATAGTGGCTATTTTAATCATTGCAGGAGTTAAACCAACCTCCCACAAACATGGCAGATGAGGACCTTATTTTTCGTATGGAAGGGATTGATAATGCTAGATCGACTACAGCAAACTCTGGAAATTATCTTGACGCTGATAGTGATGATGAAGACAATTATTTTATCTGTCCAATAACTGATGATCCAGTTTCTAACAAGTCTGCCAGTATCAAAGTTGACAATTATTATAGCAATTTAGCAAAAACTGAACAGTACAGTTCAAGCTCTTCTCCGAGAAACTCGTTTAGCTTTAAGGTAAGTATTGGCTCCAGCCATCAATAAGGTTTTGGGTTTACTTAGTTGGCATGAGAGATTCTCTAACTGCTTCATCTCTTTTAACTAACACTTTTCAATGAAAAAATACTTCTGTCTTTTCCAGACCTGCAGTTAATTCCATTAAGCCAATAGTCTGGCACTGCCATTGAATTGCTTACTGTCCCTTTTAGTTCAGTGGGAGATCTTCATCTACAAAAGTAGCAGAATCGAGGTGAACAATTCCCTACCATTATGATCAAACCATTTACAAAGCAATACATTGATTGGGAGATTTAAAAGATGATACTTGTTGTAAGCTAAATGGGGGCTGGCAGAAGATATTTTTATTATGGATTTTGCCAAGGAGAGTTAATCCATAATATTTTTATTTGGGCAAATAAAATTGTAAATGATAATTGTAATGATAGGTTTTTATGTTATAGTTCCTTCTTAGACAGCTTTTAACACATTGACTCTTGTGCTTGGGCATGAAGTGTCACACTGGCATTAGTTCCTGACAGTGTACTTGAGCAGTGTCTGACCTTTTTGAAATGAATGGCAATCACAGCATTGCAGAGAGGTCAAAGGGGCCGTAGTTGGTGCTTCCTTGGCAGTGTGTCTTGTTCCACTTGGCTCCCTTTGCGCAGATCAGGCCAGGCCAAGGGAGACCACCTCACAGGCAGTGGAGCCTCAAGAATGCAAGTGACATTCACTCTATAGGTTAGTCGTTCCAAATACGCACCATTTGTGGTAAACTGGCATGTCTCTTAGATTTTGTCTAGACTAGGATTTAATGTGTTTTGTTAACACATTTCTTGTTATAAATATTAACATCCTATTTATTTAATAGATACTCTAAGATCTTGGTTATGCCTAATGCATGCTTTATTCCTGGAGAGATATCAGAGGGTTTCTTTCAGTTAGCTAACGTATTAAGTGACACGTTAAAAGTGGAACTGTCTTGTCTGCAGTAAGATTTTTATGAAGGCTAGTTAATAGAAACATTAAAAGGTACATATTCCTAAGGAAGGTGACGAGTAAAAGTTTAGTATAGACAAGGGGACAGGTTTTAGTGTATGCTATGCTAAGCAAGTTAAGACCTGGTAGGGAGCTTACTGTTCATTTGTGTGTACGTTTTAGCATGTACTAAACACTTGCCCCTGGGTTTGCAGTGTGAGTTCTGAGTCACATGGCCTGAGATAAAACTGATAAGGACTTAAGAAATTGCAATTATTTCCTCCTTCCTAAGCTGTCATGTTGCTTCTGCAGAATATATGTGCCCATACTTTGGGTTCCACAATGTCTAGTTTGGCATTTTAGCTCCTATCACAGATAAATGCATTGGGTTGAGATGTGGAGCAAGCAAGTCTCCATCTGCTGCTTAAGCTGCAGAAATGGTGACTTCCGACACAGTGAAACAGACAGCCAGGACTGATAACATCTTAAACCACCACAGCCTGGTCTGTTCAGAGTCTACCTGTCGACCCCAAAGCTAATGGCAGTGTGGGCCATTGATAATTAAATGCAGAGACAGATAGAAGAGTTGCTATTAACTTTCTGCCTTTAAACAGGACTCAGCAATGTTTAATTAGCTAGTTAATAGGCAAGACCTTTTTAATGCATGTTTTACGATAAAAAACATTGCCAACTTACCTCAATGGGTTCGTTCACAGACATTCTAAGAATGAACTTAAATTAGGAATATAAATTGAAGAGTGTCTTTTAAGTGGAAAATTATTTTTTTTTTTAAATTAACGAAGAGAACAAAGACTCTTTGTCAATCATTTGTCTTACCACATGTATTTTCCTACTTTTATGTTTCTCATGCATCCTTTAGAATGACACACAGCATCGTTCTAAGCACGGCTCTGTGGTTGACCATAGTCGGGTAGGTTAAAAAGAAATTGTGAGCACCATATCTAATAGATGCATTATGAATTTTTTTTTGGTTTGGGTTGGGTTTTTTCATGATTTTGTAGTCTGGGGGAACTGCTTGCCTCAGCCCATGAAAATCATCGAGTCAAAACTAAAAAGATACCTGTTAAATGAACTAATACCCATCTTCTGTTCTCTACCCTGAAATACCACTTCATTTAAAGTGCATATCTGTAGTTGTCTCTTCACAGTATTTCTTACTGTGGACAAGAATAGAATGGATGCAAGACATCTACTTAGTCTGTATGGCAGCCATATGCCTACAGCAGAAGAAAAATTGCACTGTTAGCACTGTTTCCATGAAGTTCAACTTCTGCTTGTTTGAAGATTAGAATACAGCTTTTGTACAAAGCACTTCACAAGATCAAGCACAAGTAATTAATTTATTTAAATAATTACCTAGCATGGACACAGGCCCCCTTTTGGAGAGGGTGAATGATTTATATTTTAAAATACGCAAACTACTCAAGAATGATTTGAGATAGATAATTGTCCAAGCAATTCTACTTGTTTCTGTCTCTCCCTATTTCTTTCATATATATTAAAGTATGGAAGTTCCCAGGTCCATATGAAATGTGTATCACTGCATGATCTGGGGCAACTTCATTTTCTTATGAAACATGTAGGAAATCTTTCTCAGTATGTCTTTTGGACTTGTTTTATTTATTGTAGAATTGTGTTTATTTTGTGGTCTTATTGTCAGAAGGGGGGGCATTTAAATTGTTTGCAAGGTATGCAGAGTTACAGCTGAAATAAAAATAAACATGAAGAATTTAAAAGCTCAGCTGCTTCAAAAACTTCCTTGATGTCATTGCTGATACCAATTTATACTGTATTTTTAAAAAGTTTTGAGATTTAAATTCCAAAGGGGAAAAAAAACCCCAATATTTTAAAAGTTACTGTTTCTGCATACTTGAAATTCAGTCAGAGAGGCAGTAACAAAACCTCAGAGCTCACTATTTCTTTACTGGCAGGTGTGCAGAGTGGCCTTTTGTCCTGCTCACCTTGCAGAAGGCATTTGGTACATCACAGGATCTTATATCCAGTTCTCTTGGAATAGTATAATGTAAAAAGAAGGAGATCAAAATGTTGAGAGAAAAGCACTCAAATTGGCTGGTAGAGAAAGACTGTTTATAAGCCAGAAAACTCCATTGATTTTTTTACTGTTGACTTGGTGGAGATCGAAATAACTACTTGTCTGGAATTGTTATAATAATCCATTTTTACAACATTCCAATTTCTTCTTTCTTCTGATGAGCACAGTTTGGAGGCCTTGGGGTTTACAGAATTTTTTTTCTTCGTCCATATTGCTCTATTCCTAATGGAATTTTTCTATGCTTACACTGCCAGCATGTGCTGTTAGTTACAAAAGTTAAAACAGTAACAGTGAATTAATATCATCTAGGTGTGGCTTATCACTATTTGCAGTGTATGTTAGAGATATTTGCAAATTAGAACAGGTTTTGCGAATTATATTTGGTATGTACTAGACCAGATTATGTTCTCAGTAACTTTGCAATGGTGGAAATTGAACTGAAACCTGATGCTTTATATTTCCAAACTGTGTTTCATTATACTTGAAGCTATAAAACATCAGATTGGTCTTCTGTACTGCTTGGTCCCTGCTCTGAATAGTGCTTTGGGGGTTTGTGTAGTTGCACGTCTTCGTAGCATTGGGATTCTGATGAGCTCTAGAAAATACTGTTGTTGTAAGTCACTGCTGATTATAAATAACCTGCCAATTTGTAACTTCTTCAGGAAACCTGGAAGCATGCTATTGAGAAAGCTAAGCACATGCCTGATCCATGGGCAGAATTTCATCTTGAGGACATTGAGACAGAACATGCCACTCGTTACAGGTCCGTAGGTCTTTCTGCTTTTAATGCTGCTATTAAACAGAATGTGCTGTTTTAGGCAAGGGCTGTGTTTGTGTAGTGCAGAATATGTGTAATTACATGGCTGAAGAACTTTCAATAATGCCCAAAGTGAGTGTGTCTTAACTGAATCTCCCAGGAATACGTAAATACTGCACATCATCAAAAAATAAATCTGTCAGCAAACCAGTGTTACACTCTTTCTCTCCCTCCTACCTAAGTAGTATCTATGAGTTTCACCATGTAGACAGGAAACAAGGCTGAAAAGTGTTTTCTAGTTGATTTATTAATGCTGTAAACTTAATCTAATAAGGAAATGAATCCCAATAAAGAGGCAGCATACTTAGTTTAAATAGTTTAGAAAAAAAGCAACATAACACTCTGTGCCTTTCCCAAAATAGTAGTTTCACTGTTGTCCATGCAGTATTGCTGCATGTGGCTGGAATTTAAATCCTTATAAAGACCAGAATAGTTCAGCATGGTGTACGTGCTGAAACAGAGTTTGGCCCTTAAACTATTCTTAGTGCTTTAGCACAGGCTTTGCCAAAACGTTTACCCTACTGACACAGGTTTCTGGGTGGAAGGGGTAGGAGTTAGAGGCCAGTTAATTACCACTTAGCATCAGCGTTTGGGGAGGCCTCCCTTCCAATCTAGTAACACTGTCACGCAGTGCTCTTCTTTCGCATAGACTGCATCTGCCCCTGGTCAGCCACACAGTCCTGAAATAGTTTGCATATTTTAAAATACAAATAAGTGATAATACTGGTTTAGGGCTACTCGAATACCCTATTAAAAAGAGATGGCTCTGATATTCCTGTTTCTACCTCTTTTGTCTGCTGCAAAGTGGGGTGATAGAGAATATATAAGGGGGTATCTGGGGTGTCTGCATGCATGAAGTACTTGGTACAGGTTGGGGGAATCAGGCTGGAAACAATCATGCGTTGGTAATTCAACCGCTGTGTTTCTCAATTTGGCTTTTACTGTGTTGGGAGTTAAGGGGGTGGGGAGAAACCACAGTCATACTCTTTGTATTATCATAGGGTTGTGCAGAGACTTGCTCCTCTCTTGGGGCAGTGTTGGGCAGTTCTTGGCCCCTCTGTTTTTCACAGCCACAGCTGGTGCTGCGTTCTGCTCGCACCCTCCACAGTCCTGTGGCAGATCCCCAGCCAGACCCATGTTTATGCAAGCTCACGGTTGGGGCAGGCAACCTGTCCAGTGTGTAGGGCTTGGTAAGGCTCTTTCTGCCCCCAGTGTACTGCCTAGGCATCACAGAGGAGATTCAATGTCAAAGCAGATAAAGCCTAATTTGTAGTTACAAAAGTTTAGTTTCTGGAGCGGAATCTGTTCATTGTCAATAGGATTCAGTGTCTCTTCAAAGAGCTATACATATTTCTTCTTTCCCGACCGAAGCAAGGAGGGCAGGAGTGTGGTGGGAAGATTAGAAGTTTTTGTGTTGGAGTGGCAGCAGCACTTTTTAGCAGTCAGCTAGAAATAAGGAAGGATAGGTGCTGGGGATGGGAGGATTTGGGTTCCCCCTGCATTTTTCTAAGAGGCACATCTTCTGATTTTGCAGGTACAATGCAGTTACTGGGGACTGGGTTGAAGATGAAGTCCTCATCAAGATGGCTTCACAAGTAAGATCACACTGTCCTTCGTGTTTATTAGCAGCCAAATTTGTCATTTCCTTCCTGTTACTGAATAGTGTCAGCAAGATGTTTTCCTGATACAGAAGTTCTGAAGTCTCGATGTCATTCTTTTCTCCTACCTCTCTTTTTCCTCAGCTCATCCATTATGTTTTGGTGTCCCAACAGCCTTTTCTCCCTAGCGTAGAGTAGAACATGGAGTCAGCCCTTCCCCATCAGCAACGTGAGGCATTTGTTCTTTCCCAGTGATCTCCCTCCCATTTCAGTCCTCCCATTTCCTGCTGGCCTCATCTCCCTGCCTGGCAAGAGTCCTACTATTTTGTGTGCTTTCAAATAATTTCTGCTCTTAGGATGAAAACAGACTGAATTTTCGGTATGTGAGGGTAGGAGTTACTGTCTCTTCCCGATTAAATCATGGGGTTGGTGGTGCGTTGAAATCGCCTTGCTCTGTGCTACTGACATAATATCTGGCATCTCAGGAGATAATGCTCTGTTTGGCACATCCTGTATGGAAGCCTAAACACGGAGAGCATGAGGTCTGTGAAGCCAGCTTCTCTAGGCAGTCACAACAGAGCAGACTCCAAACTGGAGAGAGAATTTAAATGGCTTCTTTAAGACATATCATGTCTGCTCCATGGGATGTTGAGGGGGGCTTATTCCCAGTGTCTTTCCCCAGATTCCTACTTAAACTGGCAGTGGGTTTTCACTTTTCTTTGAAGAGGCAGATATTGCATAGAGCCTGTTTGAGAACTGCTTTCTGCAGGATATAAAGGGGGAAGACATGGTTGTGTCTCTTACTGGTTAGGAATTAACTTTGTGGAAATGACAATGCTGGGTTTTTGTTTTTTCTTCTTCTTTTCTCTAGCCTTTTGGCCGTGGAGCAATGCGAGAGTGTTTCAGAACGTAAGTATCTGCTGGCTTTGTCTTTGTTGGCCTCCATGCAGTATTTTCTTCTGTGGTGACTGGAATTTCGCTTAGGTGTGGTGGAAATTGTGTAAAGTGCGGCTCCCCATTAGCTCCCTGCTGTGCCTTTCTAAAAGGCATAGCTGAGAGGTTTATTCCTGTTTGTGTGACTCCAGCTGTAGCACGGGGAGTGGGGTTCAGAAAGGATAACGTTCTCTTAAGGGAAGCACAAGCAAGCGTGATGCAGGCATCCAGTGAGCTTGCTTTGGAAAGTCAAGCCATTGCCTGTACTGGAACTGCAGTGGAATGGATATCATGCAATCGTGTCCAATTCCAGCCCACCAATTAGCAATTCATAAATTTATGTTATTTCCACCATCTCTTGGAGGCAAAATATTCATAAAAGTACAGAAGCAGCTACTTTTGTTTCTATGCTCCTAGTGTGCTAAAATATCTTTGAATTTTATATGAGGCTGTAGGTGTGTGCAGCCTGAAGGCCAACTTGAGGCCTGTAGTTAGGCAGGGAAAAGGCAAAAGAATAGCTGGATGGTGCAATCTCAACTCAGAAAGCCTCCCTCAGTAAAGAAGGTTATCCTCCCAGCGTTTACCACGGATCACGTGTACCAGAATAATCTTATTCTGAGTAAGGCAGAGCTTGAATACTAACAGTTATTCTTTCCAGAAGGGTAGAGTGTGGGAGAAGACAGAGGAGGAAATTTTCTTTCGTTAGCAAATACGGTTGCGGGCATCAGCATCTAGCTATAAATCTGTTCGTGCTAGAAGAGTACCCCACCCTTTCCAGGCTCTGGAAATGAATGTTTCCTGGAAGATGTACCTGTGTGTGTTTAAGGCCACTCCCCCCTCTTTCCAACTGCAGAATCCAGAGAAATTGCATTTCACGTCTGGTTTCACTTCTAGAAAGAGAGAAACTCCTGAATGACAAAAAGTGATGTTTTGAACTTGAGGAAAAAGGGGGAAGAGTAACCCCTTGGTCCTCCAGTTTGGCATTGTTTCAGTATCAGTTCATGGTGGTGGCTCTGTTCTTGCAAAGCCAGATAGATACAGCAGCGAATGACGCCTAGGAAGTAACAAATCTTAGCCTGCTGACATTGCTTTTAGCTCTTGTTTCTGAATGACCAAATTTCCTTTTATAGAATATCTTGAGTAGTGCCATAAACAGAAATTTGTCTTTGCAGCTTTGCCTTAACCTCTTGTTCAAAGAAAACATAACTCATATGTCAGCTTCCTACTCCTGGATTTTCCATAACTCTCAGTGGTGCACTGATATTTCCCATATGGAGCGTGCTCTCCTAGATTTTTGCAGCTCTGCAAGTCTTTATTCATTACAGTGACAGCATTAGCTGCACTTGGCTCAATGAACTTCAGAGAATGTTGGCTTTGGAAGAGCACATGAGCTGGCTTGTTTTATGCAGAGAAATTTGTTTCTTCAGAGAACTGGAAAGGTTTCAAATCCTGGCTGAAATTCTTATCTCACTTGCTCATTCCTTCTTTCCAAGGCCTGTGTTATAGCAACTGTCTGCCTATCCCTGCAGGGGGACGGACAATCTGAAGTTGCTTTGCCTTTAGAGCGTCCCTGTACTTCTACCTCTGCACCAAGGTCTTGAGAGGGAGAGAGGAAAGGAAGGAGGGGGAGGGCTGAAACTTTGAGTACTGCAACTTGGTTCTCCAAATGTACAATTTGCCATGGCACCAAGAAAGGCTCAGAGAACCATTTGTTTGTTACTGAGCGGAATATGAGAACTGCTCGGTAGCCAGCCATGCCTTACTCTAGATACTCCATACTCCTCCTCCCCTTTTAGACTGGCTGGGCGTTGGCTGGGGTCTCCAGCAATACCACTGCTGCCACAGTAGAGGGTTTTTATACCTTTCTGTCATCTTCGCTGTTGAATTAAGTTCTTGGGGGGGATGACACGACACAACATGATGGAGAGGAGTGCTTTCCTCCTTGTCCCATACAAATGGATGAGGTTGCTCTAGGAAAGAAGACTGTGTCTACTTTGAAATTCTTGATAACAGTGGGGTTTTTTTCCCCATTTCACTTGAATGTTGGCATCTTCTGCAACCACTGGGTACCTGCTTAATCCATTTGTTGACAGCCAGCAGATTCTCTGTTGTCAAAGTCCTAAAGTCTTTTTTTTTTCCTTTTTCCCCAACTCTTGAGAGATCTGTGAATTAAAGATTTGCACATCAACAAAAGTTAAAAGCTACATCATGAGAAGGACTTTCATGTGCAGTTTTCCTTCTGGGGTCATGGGGGATACTAAGTAGTCACCCCTGCGTGTTGAGAAGGGAGCAGTTCGCCCTTACCATAGGAGTGGGTTTTCTCCTCTCAGTTCATGTTTGAAAGGCTACTCCCTGTTAATTTCTGCAGAAAATAATTGTTGACATTAGAACAGGGCATTGAGGTGGCACCAACCCTTCATAGTTTGGATTTGAGGGGAGTGGGGAAGGAAAGGAAATGAGAAGGGGAGGAAGTTCAGAATAGAAGTAGCTGCAGTCAAACCAAACAGGCACCTTGGCACGTCCCAGCCATTCATATGGGATGTTGCTTTTTCCCTTGCCCTCAACCTGTCCTTCGCTTTTCAGCTAGAATATCTGGTAAATGACTGAGGGTAATGCTGATCTTGGGGCCTGGCTCTGTCCATGCAGGCAAAGAAATGGGGAAGATGGAATTAAAATTCTTGGTTTTCTCTTCATCAATGATTGATTTGTCTTTCAGGAAAAAGCTGTCCAACTTCTTACACACGCAGAACTGGAAAGGTGCCTATAACTATGTTGCCAAGCAATACATAGAGAGTGTGGGCAGGGATGTGTATTTTGAGGATGTCCGACTTCAGATGGAAGCAAAACTCTGGGGAGAAGAGTACAACCGGCACAAGCCACCAAAACAGGTACATTCAGAGATCTTGCTAAGCAAAAATGCAGTCTTGCCTTCCTATTAGATTAGTTTTCAAATGGATTTAGAGGCAATTACTGGTCCACATTCCATTAAATTTAATTGCTTACATCGATTCTTCTGCCCTGCTGTGTTTTCCATTAAAGGGTAGCTGATTTTTAACAAAATAAATGCAGAAATTGCTTTATATTTCCAGAATTGGGGGCTGTGTATTTGTGCATGTCTGACTGTTCTCAGCTGTTGACTGAAGACCAAAATAAAACGGTGTTTGTATTGCTCTTTTTGATATTTGCCCAGCTGCTTTTGAGATAACCAAAGATGTCACGGAATTTATTGCCAGCAGCAGTCTCAGCAAGCACTTAACTGTTAGTGCTCCAGGAAGGTAGATGCTTAAATCTTGTAAACCTATCTAAATGCCTAACTAGCATTGATTTTTAAGAAGAGCTGGAAACCTGAATAACTTTATGAAGCTATTCAAACACAGATTTCTGAGGAGCAATCAGGAATTTTCCAAAAAATTAAGATACTGTGGCTTTGTTTCCTTTAGGTGTCTCAGTGACAATACTAGCACATTGTGTTAAGTGCAAAGCATTAGATGTACAAAGCTCCCAGGTGGTTGGAGTGTCAGACTGGGCTCAGAGTATCAAGAAAGTTCCCATCCTTTATGCTAGGGATGTGCATAAACACACAGGATTCAGGAAGAGGTGATTCTGCTGCTTTGCTGGCTGTATTTCTAGTTCATGCTAAACATTTTGTACAGCCAGCATAGCTTTGTGCTTTTCCATGATGGTAAGTTGGATAGCTGCTGGTCAAAGCTGGCCACTGTGTCCTGGACAAAAACACCTCCAGCAGCAATCAGTTTGCTAAAAGACAGGAGACTAAAGTGCAGGGATGAAGGACTGCAACTGTCATTCACCCCCATCCAGTAGCTCCTCTTTGTTATGTCCATGGTATGTATCAATTAAGCTGTCAAGTCCCTTTAATCTGCAGCTGGTACTGAATGCTTGAGTGTAACTATGACTTCAAATGGGTGGAAGAGGCAGCTTGTAGGAAGGGTTCTGTACATGCACTGTGGTATCTTGGTTCCTGCTCTTGGCTGTACTACAGACTGTGTGTGACATGTGACAAGATGCTTGGGTCAAGAAGTATGCCTCAGTGTGGGGGCCTTGACAATTTAATAGCCAAAATGAGTGCTTTTGAATATGTAGACTATGTACATTGCCTCCTATATGAGGGTTAGTTAATAACTACCTGTCTCACAAAAGCAAGGTGAGGTATAGAGTGAAGTGCACAGAGAGGAATTTAGAAATCTAGAAGTCTTAAATGCCCTGTGAGCGAAAAGATGTAAAGCAAAATGAGGGTTGTGATAGTTTCTTCTTTAGGAATGTGTCTGGGACAGAAAGAGGTGAGGCAGGATGCGGAAATATGTGACTGGTAGAAGTCTTCAGCCCTTCTCTGAAGAGGCATTTCTTCAAGTTGTGCCATGGTTACTCTATGTTTTGCTCTCTGGGAACAGACTCTTTGCAGTGTACTATTAAGGTACCCACAAAAATAAAACAGAAAGCCAACACTTACTAAGAATTTTTTGGAGGGATTTGTTGCAGAAGTGAGTTGTTTTGAAGTGACTGCTTTTAATTTATGGAATTCCTCCAATAACCTAAGAAGCATGTGACTCTTAACCCCACCCCCTTGTTAAACGGACAGATCTTTGCAATTGTTCAGCTTCTTTCATTGGGAAAGTTTTCACAGCTGGAAGATTCACACACACTTTGATCTGAAGATAGTATTCTGTTAGTCATTGTTTTCTTTCCCTCCCCAGGTGGATATAGTACAGACCTGTATCATTGAAATGAAGAACAGACCTGGAAAGCCTCTCTTTCATCTGGAGCATTACATTGAGGGCAAATACATCAAATACAACTCAAATTCTGGATTTGTGCGAGATGACAACATTCGTCTTACTCCACAAGTGAGGCTTCATTTAATGCTTTCTGGGGAGTCTGCTGCAGGGAATTTCTTGGCTCTGTCCAGAGATCTTGCATTACTGCCAAGAAAGGAAACTGCAGGCTTTCCAGTACAATGCCAAATTAATTTTTCTTTTTGCAGTATGTCTGCCTCTTATTTGGGGCCTGCTCTTTCGAGCACTGAGTGCTTATTTATTGCATTTCAGTGTGAGTTGGTTTTAGTTGAGTTGAACATGGTTAATAATCTTTGGAAACCTTAAGCCCTTTGACTCTAATTATAATTGCAGGCATTGACATATTTCAAACTCTCTTCAAATTAAGGCAGGGAGAGAGACCTCTCATGTACTATGTACTAAGTAGTCTTCTGGTGCCTCATGTAATATACAAAAGGAGGTGACAAGTACCCAACTCATGTAACTAAACACCTAGTCCATTTGCATATAAGAATCTTTTTTTCAGGTACAATCTCTGAATAGGTGAATGTGAGATTGCATATAGAAATACAAGTACAGATTTCAACTAATTCTTAGATCTCATAAAAGAACTTTAAAATACTGGCGAAAAATGCAAAGTCGTCAGTGTAGCAAAGGAGCGTTTTACTGGGGCTTGAGGGTTTTGTTCTCTTCATTTTTTCCCCCCTATTTTTAAGGTATTTGTCATGATGCTTAATGTAAGCAGAGAGTTTATGTTCTGGGCTGTCTTTTTTTATACTGAATCAGTGCTATGCTTTCACAGGTTGGGAACAAAATGTTCCATGAGATTTGCTGCATTTAAAATGTTTGTCTATCATCACCAGTCACCTCCCCCAGGCCTGGCAGTGCCTTTTTGGAGGCCTTCCCAGAAGATTCCTAATGTCTCAGCTTTATGCCAAAGAGAAGGGCTTTTTATACCTGATTCTTGAAATGCTGCATTTAAAGAGTACAAGCGTACATTTCATTATCTGGTACATGAATGTAGAGCCACATCAGCTGTGCAGGGGGACCTCCCAGAGGGCATAGTAGGGGAAGGAGAATTTGTGGTGATGCTCACTTTTTTTTTTTTCCTCCTTCAAAATGTGGCAGACCTTTGCCTGTTGGCAGAAGGAAGCAGTGTCCCAGGGCTGCAGAGCTTGGAGATCCACAGGCACAGCCAGGATGTTTATGCAGAACTTACCATGCACTGGCTTCAGAGCCCACTGTTGTTCCCTCTGCCAGGCAGCTCACCACTTCTTAAGGTGAAGACTGTAGTGGAAAACAGAATCTCCAGTACAGGAAGGAGGAATAAAGCAATCTCCTCTCCCCTGCGTGTTCCCACTGCTGCTTTTCACCTTACCTCTTTTAGCCCATCTCTGAGTGGGGGCAGGTTGGAGAAGCAATCTACTACATGCTTTTAGTCTCTCATTGCTTTCATCATGGTGTTTATACCAGTTATATTTCACCAATAGGGTTATCAGACTTCTTTGCCCATTTATGAGGTGAATATGTAGATCAAGGGAGAGTTTTCTCAAACATATTTTATGTTTTTTCCTAGGCCTTTAGTCACTTCACCTTTGAGCGCTCAGGGCACCAACTCATTATTGTTGATATCCAGGGAGTTGGAGATCTTTACACAGACCCTCAGATCCATACAGAGAATGGTACAGATTTTGGAGATGGCAACCTAGGTAAAATCAATGATCGTGTTTCACATGCTAATGGATGCTTATTTTCTTTTCCCAGCTATCTGCTGAGTAGCTGCTACATGGCTGAGTGAGCAGGCACATTTCTTAGGGTCTTGCAAAAAGCTGTGGAAGTTCTGTTGTAAGGAGTCCCTGAACAGGGCAGCTGTCATGCATGGGCAGATTTAAAATGAGAGGTGATATTGGCTCATGTCTCCTGGTCTACTCTGAAACCAAACAAGTAATTAAATTAAGTAGCTTCCTACAGTGTGAGAGCAATAATCATGGCCTTTAATTTCCTTGCCACATTGCAGGAATGGATACAGCTAAAGGTGGAGAGATATGCCTTGCATATCTTTAAAGCTCCAAGTGTCCATACATGAAGTTGTTCATAGGACACAGCAAGTTTTGTAAGCAGGATCAAATTAAGGCATGTTTCTCAGTGATGCAGCCAAATGAATTTTTTATTGTATCCTGTGCATACATAGCTTTTGAAGATTTTGCAGACTTCCTTTCACTCTCTCTTGCAGAGAGAGTGAAAAGCCCTTGCAGGTGTTAAATAAAATGGAAGTGGGTTGAGCTGTGTGTGCTACAAAGCACTTTCTTTCTCTTCTGACTTTTCAGAAAATGCTTTGGGACTTACAGATTTTAATAAGTAAACCATCATATAAGCTTTGAGTAAACCCTTTCTTCACTCTATTTTTTTAATGCCATAGGTGTTCGAGGTATGGCCTTGTTCTTTCATTCTCATTTCTGCAACAAGATATGCAAAAGCATGGGGCTTGCACCATTTGATCTTTCATCCAAAGAGAAAGATGCCTTGGATTGTAATAAAAAATTGCTTGTAAGTACTTGATGAAAAAAGTGTAACTAAGCAGTATAGCTGGTTAATTTTAACTTTAAAAGCCCTGTAAAGAAAACTGAAATACAGTATTTACATGGCAAATAAAACCACCTTAATTACTAATGTTGCAGTTTAAAATACAGCACTTTAAAGTTGACTTATCCCTACTTGTCTCTGAATTAATGCTGTAGCTTTAATTAATAGGGAGCCTTGTATAACATATGTATATTTAGGACCAAGTATATCTTTGAATGTTGAAATCATTAGTAAGTTTTGTATCTCACAAACCTAATTTGGGGAGAAAAAAAGAATAGATCTGCTCGTCTTTAGCTGATCTCAGTTTCAACGGGTATTAGTGGGAATGGGACTTGATGAAACACTTTGAATGAAATTCAGTCCTAAACAGAACTCTCTCTGACTGTAGCAATGCCGGGACTTGATATTTTTTTGAGGTGTAGAATTTTTCAAAGCAAGTAGTTATGTATACATGCACGTATTTATACCCCCCCTTTTGTAGAGGACTCCTAATAAACATTCATTTTGGCTTCTGTAGCATGCTTAGAATACAGAGAAGCATTATTCATGGGACTTTCTTGTTAATTTGCCAAGGAATCTGCTCAAACAATTCTCCGTGGCACAGAGGAAAAATGTGGCAGCAGCCGGGTGAGAACAGTCTCTGGTAGTCGGCCTCCTCTGCTCTTCCGCCTGTCTGAAAACTCTGGAGATGAAAGCATGAGCGATGTAGCATTTGACTCTCTACCCTGCTCTCCTTCCTCAGCAACCCCTCACAGCCAGAAGATGGACATGCTTAGTGAGTGAGCCTCATACATAACTTCCTTGGAGCGTACCTGAACATTTAGCAGTGACTTGTTTTATTTTGTTGGTTTTAAACGCAACGGCATGTTGTATTTAGTCCAGAATACTTGTCTCTAGCATTCCTTTTTGAGCAGAAATAAAACTAGAAGTACTTCTATGTAGATAATTAATGCACAGATGCTTCTGTGAAAAAACTGCGGTGAAATGATGGTATCTAGAGCTTTCTCCTCAAGGATGTTATCCTTACAATAAGAAGCAAATATTTTTCTTCCTAGGTTGGCCTGTGTTCAATGAGGTAGATAACTTGGTTCACAAAGACTATGATCAGCTTGATAACCAAAGGGTGAGTATCCTTCCAACAGAAAATGAGATTGCAGTTCCTTAATGAATGTGCCTTTTAAAGGACTGCCTGAAGCTTTGTTCAGTAGAAGCACATAAAGGTGCTTTCATTGCTGCAGGTCACATTACCTGCATGCATTTGCTGTTTCTAATAAAGGAAGAACATTTTATTTTAAAATATTATTCATTATTTTTTTCCCTCCAGAAATTTATTTGCATCTGGTGTATTTTGACAGATAATTAAAGTGTGTGTGTCTGTTCCCCTGCCTGCATGTTGAGTCTTTGGCACTTGTGCCAACTGCCGTGGTATGAAAGCTAAACAGAATCCCCACTGATTAGGTGTCTGCAAATACTGGTGCTGTGGGATGTTAGACAACCTCACCTGAGGATACTGCAACAAGTTTGCAATGGGAGTTTTCCAACACTAGGGCCTTAGTACCCGGGGCTGTCAATTACTGTTTTATCTTTTAACTGGCTACCACTGAAGACTGAAAACTATATTAAGTGGATTCTTGGTTTGATAAAGTATGTGAGTCCTTGATTATTTTTTTTATGTATCGAAGAGAGAACACAAGTTTGGAAAGTACCTTCTGGGGCATTAAGTCCTGTTCTGTCTGCCAGAGGTAGCACAACATACAATCGTTTTCATCCAGTTTATCCATCCAACATATCTCATTGAACCAGCAGAAGGTTTTATCTGTGGGAAATGTCAAGCTGAGATCCTTACAAAGGGTAGTGCTAATGCTGTGATGTTTTGTTCTTATCTTCTGTAGGATTTTGAAAATGGTGGAGACAGTGGATATCCCAGTGAAAAGAGAAGTGAGCTAGAAGATCTGGATCATAGAGAGAGGGTAAGAACCTGACTCTGGGTTTAGAAGAGTTGGGCCTGTTCATACTTGAACTGTTTCCATAGAAGAATCTTATTTTTTATCCCTCTTGATCTAGACTTTGTAAACAGAGGAAACAGCTGGAAAGAAACTCCTACATGTTGCAAAATTACTTAGTCATCTTGGGAATGTTAATGATACTTTTACAGGAAAAAGACTATTTGTAACAAGGAGCTTAATTTCAAACATTACATTTGATTGCGTATTGTTGTGGGGGTTTAAGTATTCTGTATTGCATTTGAGAAATGTAGCCAGCTTCTTGTCATATGGAATCCATGAATATGATCTACTTTCAGACTGTTCTACCCTCTCTACTTCCTGTGACTTTATACGGCTTGAGATACCACAGAACTTAATGTTGTTGTCAGTTAATAATATGCAGCTTTAGACTTTTTGTGGGTTAGCTCATTACTTCTTTAAAATATAAACTTTTAAATAAGTGTGTTTTGACCTGAAGATCTTAACTAGGTATTTAATTAGAAGATAGGAAAGAGAATACTGCTTCTAAAGATTCCACTCCTTTTGTTACCTTTGAAGTGGCAAGGTATTTGTCATCGGATATCCAGTTTCCAGGATTAAGGCCTGGGTGTTCTGTATTCTTTACCATTTCAGTATGTTTCTTTTTATATTGCAGTATCACTGAGAGAAAAGAATCCAGTGGAAACTATTCTGGTCATTCTCACTATTAATTTTGCTGGGTAGGAATAGTCTAGAGGGATAACTGGCACACATCAGTTGCTGCAGAAAAATAATGCAAGTATTTACATTAACGTAGGGCCATTCAAACAACAACCGAAGACATGAATCTGATGAAGACAGTTTGGGAAGCTCTGCAAGGGTAAATAAAGCAAAAATGTTCATAGGCGATGAGTTTGCCACTCTGCTTGTCCTTTGTTCCACTCATCTGCCGTCTAACTTCACATCACTAAATCAGATGTCAGTTTTCCTTCCTTTTCAGCTACAGAATATGTTTATTAATATTAACTTACCACTCTGTGTTGTTTCCTTTTTTTGTCTTTATTTTCCAGTTAAAGTAGTACTGTTATAAACAAATAGTCACATCTGTAACTGATCCCTGACATAAATTAGTGATTATGCATGGGTTTCTCACCTTAAAAAAATAATTATAGTTCTATGGATTTTTTTCTGCCTAACTAGATTATATTTCCTTTCTGCATTTTATTTTTTGAATTTTGTCCCATATGTGGTTGGATGACTTTTTTTTTTTTTAAAACATTCAGTGTGTGAAATATGTGACAGTAGCTCTCTCCACTCTGTATCTAACTGAGCTAGGGAAGACCAGACCTTCTTGCATGTTTTTACAAAATATAGCTTCACTGATAATTAGTTTCTGTGGCTATAAACTTAAATAACTGTATTCTGCAAGGAAAGAAAAAACAGAGCTTTGACAACAATGAATAATATAATTGGTTATGCCTTTCAAAATTTCCTTGTAATGATTATATATTGCTGTTTCAGGAAACTGAAACAGCTTTAACAGACTGAGGTTCTGTGCCAGTAACCTCCCCTCTTGTGTTTCCCCTGTGCACCTCCAACGGTTTTCATTTTGATAGGATTGGTTTTGGCTACTGCTTCCCATCCGCCCATTATGTTGAAAAGTTGTTTGTTCTCTTTTGTGTTGGACATCCTGAGAAACACCAATGCATGTATCTGCCTATCATCTTCTGCACTGTTACTTACCATTTTTCTAGAGCTGTAGAATGCAAGCAGAATTTAAAATGTTTTGAACTGAAATTCTGACCAGAAAAGTATGGGTTTAATTTTTTTGTGCATGGATAACCTCAGTGCTTGCAGTGTGACTATTCAGGAGCTTATTTTTGTAAGTACCTTTTTTCTGATAATGCTTAAAGATAATGCTTTGCTTTGCTGCTGTCATTTATGGAAGATATTTGATGTTGGGATTAGAAATAGAGGGTTTCACTCTGTTTCTTTTGATGAAGAATAATAACCATATATTCAGCTACTAACATGACTTTTGAAAGCCGTTTCCTAAATTACAGTATTTACTAATAAGTAATAATATTAATGAAGGCTTTGATTTCTGAATAGTAATCTGTATGAATAGTATGGAAATTTTAATTTTGGATAGAAATAATAGTATATTCCCTATTTCAGATCAGTGTGGAGAAATGGAATCTCTACAACTCTTCCAGAGTCCACATCCACAGACCATCCTGTGTTGCCCAAGAAATTCAGAGGCTCAATGCACTAGAACTTGAAAAGAAAATTGGGAAGTCAGTCCTTGGGAAGGTAGGATGGGTCTAGTAATCCTCTTCTTTCCAACTGGAAAGAAACATCTTGTATTTATTACTTATGTAGAGGTGTTGCCCTGCATAAGTTATTTGTGCAGGTGAAAATAAATAACATGTCTATAGCTCTCTGTCACCTAATCATACTTTATAAGGGATGTCTAAGCTCAGGAACCCATGAACTCGATCTGCTTTCGGACTTGCAACATCTGGGCTCCTTTGGAAAGGACCCTGATGTTGGTTTGTCTGCCTTTTCCAGAGGCACCACGCAGAGAAGATACAGTGGGGTAGACATGGTGTGCCTGGCTCACATACCTTGCAAATAGACGAGGTTGGGCTCCTTAAAAATGCTATCATGGACCAGCTCTTTTTATTCCAGACTATCCCAGACAATGCAAATGCGAATTAAATTTCGGTTTATGTATGGGCTTAAGCCCACACTCAAAACACACAGCGTAGATCTTCCTGAACATCCTGAGAGCTTCAGATGTTCTCAAACATTTCCGTTTGAGAAGAAACCTGCCTTTCCCTTGGGGGGAGGGTAGGAAAAAACCCCCTCAAAATTCTATTACATGCTTGGAATGAAATCCTGCCCCCACTGACAATAAAGGCTTCAGTGGTATGAGGATTTTACCCTGGATAACCTTCTTGATTTTCTATGCCTCAGGTTAATTCCTTTCCTGTGAGGGCCCTTGCTGTACATAGAAGTCTGACCCATGGTCACTGCTGTTTGCCCTGTTGGCTGGTGTGTTGGGTAGTTGCTGGCTGGGTACCTGTAACCGTGACTCTCTCCTAAAGGTCTCCAAGGCCCTAGCAGATATGCTGGGATGTGCCCCTAAGACCTGGTGCTCTGGTGTGGCAACCCGCTGGGATACTGCTTAGGGCACACTGATGTGGGAAGATGTTGTGGCCGCTACTGTCTTGCTGAATTAGGTCTTTTATCTCTAGTAGTCAAGTTCATAAAGCTGTATGTGTCTAACAGAACTGGGGAGAAGCAGCTGCACTGCGTATAATCATCACTTTTTGCCTGTTTAGTCTGTTCAGGGCACAAGTCAGGCTCCAAGTCTGTGTGTTATCAAACTAGTCCTCTCCTCAGTCACAGAGGTACACAATTAATTTTAAGTAGTCGCCTCAGAGAGGTGTTTTTCTGCCTAAGTAAAGTATGGGCACGGGGCTTTTGAAGAATCGGATCGATACTTAATACTTGTGTCTCCTTCCTGTACAATTGTGTTCTAGGTTCATTTGGCCATGGTTCGCTATCACGAAGCTGGGCGTTTCTGTGAGAAAGACAAGGAATGGGATCAGGAATCAGCCCTGTTTCACCTGGAGCATGCTGCAGACTGTGGGGAGCTGGAAGCCATCGTTGGGTTAGGACTCATGTGCTCTCAGCTGCCACATCACATTCTTTCTGAGCTCACTCTGGAGGTAAACAGAAAGATCAAAAAAAATGACAAAATACAGAATTGTGGTCCATTGTAAAAATAACATGAGAAGAGCAGGAAATGGAGACAAAACAATAACCATAGTTAGGTGTTCTGTAGCTTCTTCAGAGAATATAGATGACTTTGTAATTAAGGACTTGGACAAAGCAGCAAAAAATGCTGCCTGTTCCTGGTTTTGCCAGCAAATTACTGCATACCTTTGGGAAGTTTTTGAAGGGATCTTTACTATTCAGCTTCTTAGTTTCTTGTGGCTGGGCCTGTTTCTCAGACATACTAAACACTTGCAGCCATTACTGACTTGGGAAAAACTGCATTTAGTGTTAGGGGAAGAAAGGAAGGGATGGTTTTACTTAGAAACATGTGTTGTAAAGGTTTTGTTTGTTTTACTAGGACACAAAGGAGAACAGAAATAAAGGATTTGATTACTTGCTGAGAGCAGCAGAAGCTGGAGACCGGCCTTCCATGATTCTGGTAGCAAGAGCATATGATACAGGTGTAAATCTTGGTTCAGACAGGTACGGTGCATGACTGAGTAACTTAAGTTGGTGGTACTCCACTGGGGCGGGGGGGGCAGGCAGGGGGAGAAGCACTTGCTGCATGTCTTTCATTCACATAAAGAGCTGTTATGTCATAAGTAATGCTATGAAGTAGTGTTTCGGAGCTACTTCAACCTTACCCAGGTGTGAATAAAAGCAGGGTTTAGGCTATGATATATCAACACAGAAAGAAAATCAGAGATCATTTCTGCTGTTGGATACCTGCATGTGTGTTGGATCCACCTGCATGTTTGAGTTTAGCCCTCATACCGATGTTACCCTATGATAGCCAAGTCTTTTTTGCTCTGAAGTTCGTGATAAAACTCCCCTTGACTTCACTGGGAGTTGCATACTTGAAAATCCTGGGATCAGTGGGGAAAATATGAACAGGAGTTCTTTCGGAGATGTAGTACCTAAAAATAAGTGGAAAGCATTTACAACTGCCATGTCTCTTCCTTAGTTATTTTTTTGAAAGCACAGTTTTTTTTTAAAAAGTGGGGTTGTTTTTCTAATAAAGCTGTGAAAGAAGCTGTAGAATAGGAGAAATAGGTGAAGTTGTAAAGTGACTATAGACAAGATGCAGTCAGATGAACAAAGTATTTGTCACAGCTGTAGTCTTTTCAGTGCTCCTCATAATAGAAGTAGGAATGGAAATTTCACAGGAACATAGTCTTAATGCTGAGGATGTTACTTTTAATTAAGATGATTTTAAGTTTAAAAATGTTTTTACCTCAGTAAGTCTCTCTTAATTTGGCCAGCACTTCTATCTTGATAGGAGGGATAGGAGCAGCATTGTGACTAAGAACTAGATTATGATTTGCCAAAAGACTACACAGTATATTGGTTTGATTTTTTTTTTAAGCATTTTAGATGAGTTTTTAAAAGTGAACAAATACTAATTTCCTTAAGTACCAAATAATAACAGGTGATGATAGTGATTTTTCTGCTTTTGTATTGTAGCATGTCTTTGTTATTTACATGAGTTTTCTGTTTTTCACAACAGTGAAACTCTTGGCAGTGGTGAAATTTAAAATAATATTAAACTTCTCATTGAAGTGCACTGAGCATTCTCAGTATGAAAATTGCTGGTTTTAAAGTATTTATGAAACAAGACTTTCTGCAACTTCAGACTGTTTCGAAATCAGTTATCTTCACAAATACAAATGCCAGAACCAAAAGCATACAACTAGTAATGAAGCTGAGACGCTGGAGTTCAGCAAGACACTTCAGTCTGATACTTTATCCTCTGTAATTACTGCATAAAGTGACCCCAGCCTCATTTTGATACAGTGACCTGATGCTGCAGTGCAGAGTTAGTGAGCCTCCATGAGAACATTTGCTTTCTTGGAGAGCGTCAAGGCTCTGAGAAGCTAGTGCAAAATTGAATTCTGCAAAGTACATTTGTTTCCTATGGTAACCCTCTTCAAAAATTATTTTTAAATTCAGAGCACAGGATTGGAAGGAGGCGCTGTACTGGTACAATGCTGCACTGAACATGACCGACTATGATGAGGGAGGTGAATATGATGGCACTCAGGATGAGCCCCGGTATCTGCTCCTGGCCAGGGAAGCAGAGATGTTAATGACGGGAGGGTTTCACCTGAATAAGGATCCACAGAGATCAGGTGAGGCCTCATTTTGTTTCTGTAATTGGTAATCCTGCTTTTCCTTCCCTTTTCCCCCAGCATGCACCCCAAAAACACATTTCCTGCTTCAGCCATTATCAAACATACAGAGGGTAAGTACCCTCAGATTTGTGGATGAGGCTGTAATGATGCTGGGTGATACAAGGCTGGAAACAGTGAAATAAGAGATCTTGCCGATGGTGGGGATAGTGGGTGGTGCCAGGTCCAATCCTGTGACACACTGAGTCACTAGCAAGCAACCTTCACTCCCTGTGAGGCCACTGAACTGCAGGTTGCTGCTTGTGATTTGAGTTACAGCCATGACTCCCAGGCCCTACACAACACTGTCTTAATTGTTGTGTAATACACATGTCAAGCGTCTAAGTCTTAGAGTCAACTTGGGGGATCCTACAGGCTGGTCATATTTCCAGTCCTTCCAAATACATTGAAGAGCCATCAGCAGCCAGTCACATAACTTTCAACTTGAAGAGCGAAAGCCAGATTCCCAGCTGATGTAACTCTGCTGATACTATTAAAATACACCCATACATCCAGCCCTGTACTTTGACCTCAGTTTCTCTTTTTGTCCTTTAATTGCTTCAGGATAAAGAGATGTTTTTTCTTCACCCTGTCAACATAACTGATACTATTTCCTCCTCTAGGTGAGCTGTACACAGAAGCAGCAGAAGCAGCAATGGAAGCCATGAAAGGCAGACTGGCAAATCAGTACTACGAAAAAGCAGAAGAGGCTTGGGCGATGATGGAAGAATGACACCACAATTAAGCAGTTCTTGTATATAATTTTTTTTTATAGACTTGCTGCATTTGCAGCTAAAAAGATATATTTTTATGTGGAGTTACCATTTTCTTTTTTTGTTTTAGTTTTCTGATTTTTTTGAGGGGAGAAATCCAAATGTAAGTGGTATATAGGGTGCCGTAGTCTACTTCTGCTAGTGTTTGAAAGCTGTAATACAGGCATACTTGACCTTTTGTATTTTTTTTAACTGTTAGAACTGAGGGGCCTAGGTTTTTTTACGAAAAACAAAGCTGATGTTTGTTTAGGTTTCACATGCCTGGTTTTTACGCAGCAAATGATCAGTGTGTTTGCGTTTTTCTTCTCCTCCACACATACAGAAAAACATATCATTTTTGGTGTATCTCACCAAATTTGCACGTTAATGTAAATTTTCAATTTAAGCATGCAGCCACTCATTTTAATAAGTAGTCCCATTCTGTTATGCTGGTGTCATTGGGCACTTCTGTTGTTCTTCTCAAACAAATTCCAGATAGAATCCTTACATTTTGGGGAGGGGCAGGGAAGATGCTTCACATTGGCAGTGAGGATATTCAGGGTAGAATATATTTTATTCATTACCAACATTTGCATATTTTACCATCAGAAAAATCAGTGATGTTCCTGATGAGGTGAGGCATCCAGCTACCTCTCTCATTTTCATGTTTTGCACCATATGATAACCTAGTTGTATACAATTCTACTGATCTTATATGATATTTGTCCAATGATGTACAGTAGCAAGATCTGTAATATGTGAGTAATTTGAAGTTATTTTTACAGTGACATCTCAATTCTCAGTGAAGCTAGATCATCTCACTTAAAATGAGAATACACTTTCCACCATTTCCAGATGGATGTTTGAAAAGGTTAGAAGATGTTGATTCACCTATTTCTATGTATAGAAAATAATTTATCTGGTTTAAATAGCTTTTAAAATAGTGTTTTATCTGTGAATGGTTTCAAAAGCCAGTTAGAGAAAATTGCTGGTTAAAAAGAGAAAACAGTATTATCCCCAAACACTTGAATTTGTGTCCTGTTTGCATAATCCTAACCAGTAATGGGAGGACGAATACATGGTGGTGGTTGAATTACCATTATTGCATAGGGATAAGTTTCTTCCAAATCCAGTATTTTATTCCATAGCTGCTGTGCCATCTATATGGATAGTATAGAAGCTGTTCGTATTTCTTGGTGGTGGTTAACAGTCGTTTTGCAGGAGATTAAGATGGAAGCTTTTGCCTTCCTGACCTTACAGTCTCCTGAGGGTATAAATTGATATAAATAAGGGGCAGCCCCTGTGAAGTGCTGAATGACCTATAATGCCCACCAGCCTCACTTTAGCCAAGCTTTTAAAAGCATGCTTAAAACTAAGCAGGCTGCTAGATGATGCAGTTGATTTCATTGGGACTTCTTGCACGCATAGCCAAGTAATATTAATTTCTTGTAAAATGTAGAAACCATTCAAGGAACAGAAATCAGTTCTTCCTTTCCTGTGCGAGCACCCGTCACTGGGCTCCGAAGTTGTGCTCCCCATTTACTCTCTTTCTGGCAAGTGGATCTTGAGTTATTGTTTAAACAGTATCCAGGCATGATGTTAGTAACAACTGCCACTGTCTGAAAGAGGTGATGTCCTGGTACTTAAGGAAGTGAGATGGGAAGATTTGAATCCTTTTTAGGAGAGAAGGAAAAGTTATCCTAGGTTGTCGTACTTCTGGGTGGGTGCTGTAACCACCAGGCAGTTGTAGCCATGAGTAGCCTTGCAACACATGGCCGCATCTCCTGGCTGTATAATGCAGAGTGTGTGGAAAGGTAGTGCTCATGGCCTTTTTATTTTGTTTTTTGTTTTGAGAGTGAAAGTGAAACTCTTAACGCATTAATTGAGGAATGTCTAATTTCTAGATCTCAGTTGGGCTTAGGTAGATATCAAGCTAGGTCCTAATATAACCAAATTTTTGGACCTAATATTTTTTGGACCTAATAAGCTGAAATAGAACCAGAGTTTGTAGGAGCATAAGTCAGGTGGATGTTTTAAGTGCATATCCAAAGTTCTGCTTTAGATGCCTAAAGCTTCTTTTGGATGCGGCCTTTTTGCTCTTTCAGTTCATAGCATTAAAATACCAGCTTTCAATGAAAGGTGAATGTGCCATTCACCTCTGAAGACAGTTGAATAGTCGGAGTGTTTTGAGCAGAACCAATACAGTGTAGGCACGATAACAAATTCAGACAAAAGGATTTGTTTTCCTCATAAGGCGTTGGTGCCAAGTCTTTGAGATTTTCCTCGAGAAGGAAGCATGTGTAACAACACCACGGACCATGTAGGGAGGAGAGGAGATTGAACGTGCCCGTCCAAAATGTGTACATAAAGAACGTAATTATTGACACTTTTTGGTGTGGTTTAATGTGCTAAATTCAGTAGTTGCTAAAGTTCCTGACAGTTCTCTGTAGATCTGGTATGTAAATGTGCAAACAGCTCAGTGAAAAAATTATTACGATTAATTCTTTGTTTGCAAATACTGCTTTTTTAGTGATGTAGACTACCTTCTGTCCTAAGGTGGTATCATATTTTTTTAGCTATACAATAAATAGGACTGTCAATAATTTGAAAATGGAAATTGTTTACAAAAATATGCACAACTTACGACATCCTTTTGAAGAGAAAAAGTATATATTTGACAGACTTTTGGAATGATACTGCTATATGCTGTATTTTTAATCTATTCACAATGAATAAATAAAAATCTGTATTTTTAAAAAATGTGAAAATAAATCTGAGGCTCAGCCTGCCAGAACTTACCTGGGTTCAGTGTTTCCAGACGTCAGTGGGAATATTGCTTGGGTAAGGACAGCGAGGCGGAAGCCTTTGTATGTCAAACACGCAAATAATGATTGTCTGCATCACTTAGTCCTCTCATTCACGTTGTCTGGTTTCATTCTGGCTGGTCAGTAAAGTTGTTCTTTTTCCCACTTTTCTCAGTAGAGTTACAGTCACTGCATGTGGGGGTTTGCTTTTGTTTTTTTTCTTTATAATTTGCCAAAATGGGATCCTACTATTGCAAGCTTCCAGAAATCCTTTGTGTTGTTTTTATTATTCCATCCCCGATTTCATTCACTTTCAACAATCAGAAGTAACTAACTGGGAGGAAGTAACTAGGTACGTACCAATAAAATCTGTTTTCCTCAAGAAAACTGAATGGTTGATGTGCTGTTTTATTTGCATTCAATTACGCATGCAATGTCTGTAACTAATATGGGGTAAGATGTAAGGACTGAAGCACTCGTTTGCAGGACTGCTACGGAGGCATCCTCACGCCTTCAGTCTTTGCTTAGTCCTGAGAAAAGAATGGAAATACTTGGCCTCTGTGATTTGAGGTGGGAGAGTGTTTTGTCATGGCTACACTATCTAATGATAGACTGTCATCTTCAGTATGATTTATTCCCCTTTCTGTTCAAGAATAAACTCTGATACTAGCCCTTTTAAACTGTTAAAAATGGAGTTTTTACTGTTGCTTTTCTATTGCTTTATTTAGGCAGGTATAATTTATTATACCTGTATAGTTTGAACAATATGAAACTGTTGTCTAGCAAAGGCACTTTGAAATAGCAGAATCTCCTAACAAAAAAACCCCAGCAGGGCCTCTTCGCTCCACCATAGTGTCACTAAGTTGAAAGTGGTGAAGGGACTGCAAGTCTTGTCTTTAGCTGCTGTCACTGAGAGCTGGAGTGTTTGGCAAGCATAACAAAGGAAGTGGGGATAGCATCTATCAGAAAGCATGGAGACAGCCAACACTGACAGCTTATAAAGTGTAAATAGAATATTGCCTGTTTCTTAATTAAGTCTGTGGGACTGATTTGAATCTCACTCTCTTCCCCACAGGTATAATTTCACTGCTGAGAGTAGAATGACTGCTGACAGAGGTGTAGTTTAGGTGGGCCAAATCAGGACTTCTCATCTGACTTTTAAAAGGGAGGATTTCGCTTGAACCTCAGGTTGATTTCAGGGCCAGTGCTTCTGCTGGTGAGTCAGGCTGTTTTCATGTTTAAGTTCAGGGGCATCTCTCTTGTGCCTCCTACTGCTGGGGACCTGAACAGTTCATGGGTTTGTAGCCATCAGGCCTGGTCCTTAGTCTGGACGTAATTGATATGTGTTGGGTCCTTGCTCTTCTCTGGCCAACTCCTGTGCCAGAAAGGCAATATAATGAGGCTGGCAGCTTGTGTTATATTTTAAAGATCCAGTAATTATCATCTTACCTCACACTGGTAAAATGAGAAACCTGGTGTCCCAACTGCCAGCCCCAAAAGGTTACCTGCACTCTTACCCCTGTAAGTGTCACACATGGCTGATGTGAATAATCTCGGGTACGCAGGCTTCCTTCAGTGTGCAGAAGTGTCTCTGTGGCCAGGCACACGAACATTTCAGGGAATTTCAGGGACAGAGGCTGAGGTCGCTCACGGCAGGGTGGAAAAGCACTTCCCTGGGAGGGTGTTGGTACCTCTCACTGCTTGGGCAAAAGGACCTGTGGCACTGAGCAGCCCTTGCAATGAGAAAACCACTTGCAAAATGTGCTCTGTGCAGCCTCTCACACACCGCATCTTCTTCCCCCCCCCTCCCGAAGGTGTAGTGCTGTGGATGGTACCCTGTGTCTGCTGCTGCATGGACAAGTGCTTGGAGACTGCTTAGTCAGACACTTGCCCTTAACTTTCCTGTCTGAACAGATTATAGGGGATCTGCTCTGTGAAGCCAATTCAGCTCTGCCCACCTTCTCTCCTCCCTGAACCTTTCCTGCTTTTCTGCAAAGCCAGGGCTGTGGGAGGAGTGTCGGCTGCCTCTGTTCTCAAAAAAGCCTGCATCCTTCTGAAAAGGCACTGAACTGAGGGTGTGAAACTGCAGCAGTGCTGAAGGGGAAGGATCCCATCCACGCTTACACGTGTGTGCTGGTATTCCTCAGTACTTGTAGGCAGTGAATGAAAATTTTTAGCAAGACTGTGCAAAGCTGCAGCCTCTTGGCAGAATCATGTCCAGCAGCTCCCCTGGAAGAGAGCTGGCACCGCCGGGTTGCTGCAGGGACAGGCAGGCTGCGGGGGGTGCCAGGGGAGGTGGGTGAACTGAGGCTGCCAGGAGGGCTGCAGCAGGTTTATTTTCACTGTCCTGTTCAAACGGACTGCCACAACTACAGAATTGAATCAAGCTGCATTAAGACTTCATGGCCTTACCCTTAGAAAAGCTGGAATTTTTCTCAAACACAACCATTCAGCTCTAATTAAGGGGTGAGAGTAACATCAATTCCCCAAGAAAACTTAACAGAATTTCAGGCAAAACGCGGACAAAGACTCCCAAGGCACCTTCATGGGCCACCGGGCAGCTGAGGTGTGCTACTACCCCTTTTCAGAGTTGTACTGATTACTGCTGCTACTACGGCCTGCCATGCTGGTCCCTGTGCTGCAAGCAAAAAACCACCCCCCAGCCATAAAGTCTGCTGGCTTTTCACTTTGCAAATTCAGTGAGTTGTAGCTTTGCAGTAGAAAATTAAAATGCATAGTTTTTAGATACTTTTTTTTAGGCTTTCAGCGGGGGTGCACAGGCGATGCCCCACGTACGGCAAAGCCGAGTGTGCTGCGCCGTGGCATCCACGTGGCAGCGGGGCGGCGCGGAGGGCTCGGCCCCGGCCCCCGCCCCCGCCCAGCCCTGCCCTCTGCCGCGCTGTCCCCCCGGGTCCCCCGCGGCGTGGGGACGCGCGGGGCGCTGCTGCCTTCCTGTCCGCCCCTGGCCGCGTTGCACCGCTGCAGTTGCACCTGCTTGGAGCCGGGGATTAAAAAGCCCCGCGGTATTTCATTTTCAAAGTGGAAGGGGTGTGTAGTGAGAGCGGCTGCCGGGACAGGGGCGGGGGGAGCTGCTGAAGGAAAAAGAAAAAGAAGTTGGGGGGGGGCTGGTCTAGACTAAAAGCGGTGGGGAGGGCAGCGTTTTCTCGGCGGTAGCGTGGCCGAGCGGTCTAAGGCGCTGGATTAAGGCTCCAGTCTCTTCGGGGGCGTGGGTTCGAATCCCACCGCTGCCAGCAAGTATTTTTTCTGCTGCGGGTCGCCGCCGCTGCAGCGCCCCCTGGCGGCCGGGCCGCCAGCCGCCTGGGAGAGCATTGTGGGTAGGAGGAGGGCCGCGTCCCCACGTGCCGGCCGGAGTGACACCAACATGGCCGCTGCCTGAGAGCCGCCCGCCGCACCGCGCACCGCCACCGGGGAGCCGGCAGCCCCGCTGCCCGCGGCGGCCCTCCGCTAGGTAGGCGATTGCGGCGCCGCTTTTGCTCCTCCCGGGGCCGCCTGGGCGAGGAGGGCCCTGCGGGCGGCGGAGGGGGAGGAGCGCGGCCTGGGCTGAGGTGGGCTTTGCCTGTCCGGGGAGGGCGGCGGAGGCGAGACTCTCTGAGGACCTGACGCCGCGGCGAGTGCTGGGGGCGCGGGGCCGCGGCCGTCCCTGCGGGACTCTGACAGTAACCGGCGGGAGTCGGGGCCACCGCGGCCGGGCCCTCGAAGGGAGCGGGCGGGGGTCCGGTCACAGGCCGCGGCCCCTCCGTTCCCCTCACCGGCGGGCCGGGGGGTACCGGCCGGTCCTACCGGGGCTGTAAAGCGGCGGCACCGGCCGGCCCGGGGCCCTCGCACCCAGGGCTGGCAGCTCTGCGCCTCCCGCCCTGGAAGGCACAGCTCACACGCCAAAAAATGCAGCCGGCTGCCCCTGCCCGAGCATCGGCTCTGCGGGGACTGTAGCAGAGCCGCGCCGCCCCGGGGGACGAGGCGCCCGGTCCCTCCCGCCCCGGGGAGGGTTTGCTTCATCCCCGCGTTACGTGCGCGTTTGGGCAGCTGGCCGCGGCCTCCCTCCCCCGGTCCCTCCTTCTCCCATCCCTGCGCTCCCCCTCTGCTGCCAGGCTGCTGTGTCAGGAGAAAGTAGGCTCGGAAGTTGCCAGAAATGCCGAAGCCGTTGTCAGCGGGGAGCGTTGGGGTGCGCAGGGCCCGCGGCTGAGCCTCTGCGAGGTGGAGCGCTGCCTGCGTGGAAGATGGGGCTTGGCACTGCGACCGGCCACGGTCCGGGGCTGCCCCTGCGGGAGTTAGCACACGGCAGCCAACAGCTTAATCCCTGCACCTGGCAGAACAGGCCTAGCGCTTTGCTACATAAATGTTGAAGTGTTAAAGAAAGATTCACGATTAATGCATAATCGCTTACATCCTGACGATGTGCTTCAGTGACATCACCTCCAAGGAGAGGTCCTGGTGCAGAGGAGCCCTCTTTGGGTTCACTACCAGAAGATGACTGTGCAAAGCTGCTTGCAGATGAGCGAAGCAAGGAGAAAGATTAAGCAAATAATTGGGTCAAAATTGTAATTACCATAAATGTTGGGAAGGTGCTTCAGCTTTTTTTGCAGCTTCCATTTTACTGTATGCCATGGGCCACCCTGAGCTAGAGGATCGCTGCTAGAGCTGGGCTGAGAGACCCCCTACAGAAGAAAGTCCAGGTGCCAGGGGAAATTATGGTAGTGATTCAGGAGATGGCACTTTTCCCACTTCGCTGGTTCATTATCTGTACTTTAAGGCACTGATGCGGCAGGAGTTCCTGGCTTTTCCTGCACTGCATAATTGTACATGAGGAATATTTCAGATTTCAGTGTTGGCACTTTGGTGGTCCATTATTACTGACAAATTTAGGTATTAATGAAATGCTAGAGCATTTCCTGCAGGCCTGGCTAAAAGTCTGTGTGTGTCAGATGACATGCAGGTTTGCAATTTTCCTTCCTACAGTTACATTAAAGTTTTTGGTAATAAAAATAAAAAAGGATTGTTTTAGTACCCAAATGCCCTTCTAAGCTCAAACTTAGAGGTAGGATTCAGATGCTTCATCACTGATCTTTACAGTTTTTCAACCACAGTATTTTTTTTTTTCATTGGTTCTAAATTGATGATGTTACGGGCGGCTGATGAGCAGTTTCATTGGTCCTAGTGTTGGTCACATTGCAGGAGAAACGAGATTTATATGTCTTGCCCTCCTCCAAGCTGTTCTAAAGTTTAATGATTCATACTAATACCTTGCATTATATTTTGATTTGCACCTTAAAGGAAAGTCCCTTTTAAAAGAAAACAATTCTGCCAAAAGGAAATTTGAAACTGCTGATGATGTTTGCTATCTCCTGGTGCTTAATTCCATTCTATAACTCTTGTGGTTTCATATACATATATATATATATGACAAATGTAGAAAAAAACACCACCATGTATATATATATATGTCCTGTAGATGTAGAATTGCATCTGCATGCCTTCAGTGAAAGCTTCATTCTGATTCAGAAGATTCCTTCAAGTTGCATGAGTGTAATAAATTGTGCTGGGACACACTGCTTCCTACTTATAGACCTGTCATTCTGATACTCCAATAAAAGGAACTGTAGTCATTCTTTATCCTTAAGTGAATAAGAAAAAATGTAATCTCTGTAACACAAATTTTTGCTTGAGTACTGACAGCTGGATTCACAAAGAGATTTCGTGTATAATTGCATAAGCAGCGTTAGAGGAGGGACCAGAGTCCAGGTCCTTCAGGCTAAGCTTCCCTTTCTCTCCTTAGCCCAGGGAGTCTTAATTTCTCTTCTGGAAAGTGGAATAACTTTCTCAGGAGAGAGAGAACAAGCTAGCGCATACTTGGCACTCAGGCTGTCAAGAAGGGAAGGGTGGTCCCCAGTCCTCTCAGAGGGGTGAGGAAGGAGGGTTTGGACCCAAGTCTCCCACCTTCTGGGTGTTATCATGTGTTCTTGCACACCTTGGGCATCCTCCCATCATCAGCTCTGTTCTGAATGAAAACTGCAGTTGTTCCATGTTGTGCAGAGTTATCAGGCTGACTTTACGTGAGCCTGCTGTATCAGGCCACCCAGGGGACAGGAGTGGGGAAAGCAAAACTGGAACTGACAAATCTCATTTCTTTAAAACAATGTATTTGTGCATGTATTTTTGGGAAGAACTGAGTGCCTGATCGCAGAAAACACTCTGATATTAATCCAATATCACATACTCACAGTTGGCAGTAACAGCCCCAGCCTGTAGTTAACTGAAGATACTAGCTTTTTGCTGTGAAGGTTTCGCATTTCTACAACACTGTTTCAAATATGAATCTGAAATATTATTAAGTGGTACATTTTTAAACACAGATGTATGGTGGGAAGAACCAGGGATATGCTGGTGCATAAAGAAATGGAAAATTCCAGTTCAGTGCTGGGAGAAGCACTTTTTTGGTAGTGGAGAACCTGTAAGTGAAAAATATGGAATCGTATTTCCAGGTGGAATGGCAGAACAGGGTAAATAAACCAGAGGTGTTGCCTGAATGGAAATTTGCCCGTGTAGTGATGTTAGTAACACTCATATCCAGAATGCCTATCCACCCTCTCTGAACGGTTTGTTAGATCACTGCGTGTATATTAACATGATGTTTTGAGAAGCCTGCACATCTGTTGAAATATGCTGAGGTGGTTAAATTGTGTGGTGGCTTGTGTATTTGAAAAAAATGCCACCGTCTTGGATGTAACATGGATGCTGGCTTCTCTCGCAACCTCTCTATTGCCAGCTGATCCTGCATGCGGCCTCTTTCTCTTCCTCTGTAGAAGCAAGCTGGCATCGGGGAGTAGAAGACAGTTCTTCCTGAACATAGATCTTATTTCTTTACCTAATCATCTTTGGTGTTAAAACTTTACTTGGTCAGTTTGTGAGAGGTGTTATTTTTTTATGCCTATCTTGAGCAGTACTGTCTGATTAACAGTGTCCTAAATTATCTGGACCAATTAACATTGTTGCAGTGGCATCCCAAATAATTTGTAAATCCTTTTGTTTGATTTCAGCAGGGAACAACTATTGTTGCTTTAGCTGAGGGATCACTTTTTATTCAAAGGTCTGAACCAGGCATGACACTGACTCCAGGCACTGGTTTGAATGTGATGACTCTCTGTTATGGAGCACCCGGTCCCCAATTAATATCAGAGTCTTGTTTTCTTTGGAGTTGGTGTAGTTATGAAGTAAAATCTGTTGTTCTGATGATTTCAAAGGACTCCAAGAGAGGCCGAGGAGTGTATTTTGAAGCTCTCATTTAGCAATACAGTCTCAGGAGTGGTGGGTCAGGAGACAAGGCTGCAACATGTCAGGTAGATGAAATCAAGGTCAGCACGTTCACAGATGGGAATATTGTCTGGTCCCAAGCACAGGCTTTTTTCTTCTCACAGCTCGTTAGCTGGGAGCTTTCTCAATGATCTGCTTTCCAGGAATTTTTCTGAGAAGGGAAGCTAGTGAACCATATGGCACTGTCCTTAGTGACAGTGACGACTGCAGTGGCAGTTTCAGAGCTCACACATGCTGACTGACCAGCCACTGCGCTGTAAATGTGCTGGCTGGAAAACCAGCTGCTACCTGTGTGTTATAGTTACACAGTATATAAAAGAGATGCTTTAAGCAAGTACAAAAGGCCTATCTTTCTCTCTGTAGAGCACTAATTCAGTGCTCTCTTTCCTACATAATTGCTGGCTTTCAGAAAAGTTACAAGAACTTACATATTTTTGATAACATTTGCTTGTCTCTTAAATTTGGTGGCAGTCGGTCAGGATTGTGGATTGTTAGGGACCTGATTGTGCAAACACATACATTCCTTTGAAAAACAGACTAAACAGATTACCACTGAAAGGAACCAAATTAACTTGAACAAATACTCCATGTTACATGTGGTACGTGGCACAGATGTAATGACTCATATGACATTTCTGTTTTCTCTCAGGTTGTGCCAAGGAGTAAGCCAAGAAAAAGCTTTTTGTATCCTAGCATGGCAAATGAAGAAGATGATCCAATTATACAAGAGGTAAAAGTGCATTGTGGCAGCAGGGATTGTACATGAGGCTTTTTTTATTATTATTCTAGTTCCCAATGTTCTTACATTGCTGAAACAATGTGTCATCAATATCAGTGGTTGTCTTATAACCAATGGCTTGCTCTGTGCAAGGAAATACGTTGTGTGGGCCAAGTATATGTCTTCTGATACCTATTTTGCCAAAATAGTGGTGTCTGTATTGGCAGAATCAGCTCAGGTTTTTCACCCTTTGTAATCTTTCCATGTCAGAAGAGGAACACAGGTGGGGAACTTGTTTCTACCACTGTGTGTTTCCAGTAACTGTATTGCATGTCTCCAAGAGCTGTAAAAAATTTCATGTCAAAATCAGCAGAGAGGAGACCTTTGACAGGAGAGTCATGAATGTGTTTTATGTTAGAGTTTGTAAGGAAAAGCTAAAATTGTCAGTATTTGAGCTCTAGGGATTGTACTTTTATCTGAGGCTCCATCAGTTACAGCTGGCATCTGATGAAAGTTGTTTGTTTTGCTTTTTAGATTGATGTGTTCCTGGCCAGAAGTCTACTGGAGAAGCTGTATCTGTTTCAGGTATTTCAGTTAACTTTTATTCAGTGATAGTTTGTTCAAAATAAATTCAAAGAGCAGTAACTTTCCTTACTGCTTCAGCCTGCCAAGATCTTGGACATAGGCAAGCCTGTTTGGGTCTCAGTCAGTTGAAACATTTAGTATTAAATCATTGCCAAGAGAGGAGTGGTCATTTATGGCACAGACTTGTCATTAAATCACTCCCTTTAACCACCCTAAGGCAGTGTTTTTAGTAGATGATGTCTTTTTATCATGGTTTGGATAAATCTGCAATCTCTTAGCCATCTTCTGTCATCGCTGATTTCTGCTGTCTTTACTAAACAAATATTTATTTAGGACTGGTCCTATTTAAGACATCATCAGTATTCATAAATTAGTGCAAGTCATCAGAAGAGCCCCCTTATGTTGTGGAGGTAAAACTAACCAGTGGTTGAAGGTGGAAATATGTTAGGAAGGTAGAGGTCTGTTTTCCATTCTGCCACTGCATTTCTCTAATCGTTTTATCCTTGTGATTCACTTTTCCCATGTGCGAAATGGGAAGTCTTCTGAGGCTGTTGGATGAAATGTTCAATATAAACCAGTGTTGCTTACTGCCTCCTGTACAGATCCTCTGCATGGCATGTGCCAGCAGAGCGCGGCTGGAGACAGCCAGGCACGCTGGACCAGGCCATGCAGCTTTACCTCTGGGATACCCACAGTTGCTCCATCTTGGGGGTGGGCACTGGTTAGTGATGGGGCCTGTGGGTGTTTTGGAGGAATGGCAGCTCTGAGCAGGATGCTGCTGTGGCTGGAAGATTTCGTTTGGATACCACATGGTCCTCTCAGCATTTCCAAACGATTCAGAACAGACACCCATGTGGCTAAACTTGGGTCTGGTGTCCTGTAAGCTAACACTACTTGTGTAAACCCACAAATATTTTAGGTAATAACTCTCCAGAGAGTTAATGCTGAGGGGTGGGTTTTTAATTGCTTCTAACACTTCCTTTTCCTGCTGGACTAATGTGTGGTACCATTTTCCTGTGTTACATTTTTTTGTGGCGTGTGAGGGACAGGAATGGAGTTGTGTATTGACGAAAGCAGAGGACTGGGGGGAAAGCAACAGGCTTTGTAGGTCATACTCCCAAATGCCCTGATGACTCACAAATCAGTCAAGTAATTTCTTTTCTTGATGTCTTGTATCCATCTGGCAAGTGGATGTGAAGGGACAGGGAAGATTGAGTTAATTTCTGTGAAGTTCTTTGATCTTTAAATGAAGAGGGTTTTATGAAATGGATTTGTTTTCCAGTATCCTATTCGTCCAGCTTCCATGACGTACGATGATGTTACGCATTTATCAGCGAAGATAAAACCAAAGCAGCAAAAGGTTAGTCATCATTTGAGTCCAGTCTGTAAAAGTTGTTTCATGTTGTGCGGAACGTACTTAAGAAAAGCACACTGTGCTATTAAGCTGTTACAACTGTGCAACTACTTGCAGGACCACATCTCTGTGCTTGGAGGTATGGGGGAGTCTTTCATTGTGTCTGTAAAGTAGAGTTTACAATAAGAGTAGTTTATAAAGAGAGGAATTAAAGTCATGATGGAAAAGCCACTCTTTTAATATAAAATAGAGTCACTCAGGGAAATGTAGTTACTAATGCTAATTCAGTCTGTAGGTGCTTGTCCTAAAACAGCTTGATTTAAAAGGTCTTTACGATATTCTTTCAGTGTCAGCGTGGGTTTTGATTTCTCTCTTGCCTGGCTGTGAATCGTCAGCAGTCCTTTTGAAATCAGTGGGGTTGTATAGGTAGTGGGAGTATAGCCAAAGCCAGAAAGATTGCACTTGCTTGCAAATGTATCCCAAACCTATGGCTGCGATTTTAAAAATGCCTTCTGTAAAAAATGCAGAAATAGGTATCTGTGATACTAGGATTTTGTTCTGGGAAATGGTTAAGGAGACTGCTTGTGTGAACTTTGGAGTTCGGATGCATGTTGTGTTCAGGAAGTCTTCTATTAAAATTAGCAAACATTTGCATTGTAAGCACTGTGCAGACTTGCAAATCTGTTGTCTCATGCAGGGTCTTGTAACTAGTTCAGTTTACGAGTAATATAAAGGGGAAGAAAAAATGAGGCGATAGCTGTGATACATGAGTTTCTAAGGGATTTGGCACACCCTGAGGAAGAATATGTGCTGTATTGTATACAAAGAGAAATACTCTGCAGGAAAATGCTTATTTTTGAACGTTTGTGTGAAGTTTAAAGTTTGAGGGGGGGGAATAGTTCTCCTTGTAACTAAAAGCTTGGAACTTGTTTCTGTACTTCAAACAGGGTAAATCAGGAATAACTATGAAGTCAGTGGTAAGTGCTGCAGTCTCAAACTTACCAGAATCGAGGCGTTTGCCTCTGAAGAGGACATAATTACTTTATACTGTTTGTTACCCAAGCTAGAAGGAAACATACCTTAAGTTTGAGAGATTCTGAATGGATCCTCAGTGATGGGGAGGCTTGAAGGATATTGCTTGTGCACTTGATCTGTACTGATAAGTAAACTAGACTGATAATGTAGTGGAAGGTATCCAACAAAGTGAAGCTGTTTTTCAAGGCTGCCTAAAGAACTTTGGTTTCTCCGCTTCTGTTCGTTTACATGGGAGTTTATATATCTCTTGCCTATTGTTAAAATGTCCCCATCCTACAAAACCCCATATATATGCTCAACTTTATGCATCAGATTTGCTCCGTGGATTTGAATGATGCTGCTTATGTATTTAAATTTGCTGTAAACCTGTGGAAATGTTAACAAATGTGCGATTGAATTTTAATTGGTATATTTGGGGTACTGCCACAGTAATTAGCTGTCTTTCCTTTCATATTATTTAGGTTGAACTTGAAATGGCCATTGATACTTTGAATCCTAACTACTGTCGCAGCAAAGGAGAACAGATTGCTCTCAATGTAGATGGCACGTGTACAGATGAAACAAGTACCTATTCCTCGTAGGTGTCCTCTTTGCCTTCATTTCCTTTTTGTGGTGAGCATAGATATATGTATGTCCACCAGGGCCTCAGGGAAAGGTGACAACAAGTGGCTGTACAGACTCGGGGGGGTGCTGTGGGCATTGTTATATAGCGAGAATTCTTGGAAGTAACCTATGTTTTTGGTGTGCTTCATGAATTCTGAATTGCAAACAGAAAGATGAGTATATATATTTGCTGCAGTTGTTGATACTCCATTTTGAGAATTTGTGATTTCAGACCTTTAGCATTTGTATGCCATATTGCCTGTAGAATACGATCTGACAGCATTCATCTGTCTACAGGAAGCTGATGGACAAGCAAACTTTCTGCTCTTCGCAAGCTGCGAGTAATGTTTCCCGCTATGCAGCTGCTGTTTATAAAAAAGGTAAGTTTCTTTTGCGTACCCCTCACATCAGTGAAACATGCTCACTTCAGGGTTAAAGTAAGACCTGTTTGTTCTTTTTTTTCAGCCTAGGTTTTGATTGACTGATGCTTCTTTAAAGAAAGGAAAATTTTTCCTTATCAATGTCCCCAGAGTCCTTGAGAAGGTCTAGCAAAATTGTAAATATTATGTCAGGACACTGTGGGTTTGTAGATACCTCCGGGATCTTAACAGTGCGTGATGGCCTGAAGTAATACACATTTGTAGCATAAATTTATCATTGTTATTTATATTACTATCTCCATCTAATTGTGTCCGTCTCATTTTCTTGTTCAACACTTTTTGCACCTCTCTTGTCTCCTAATGCCATTACAGAGTTTTGATCTGAGGATCCTTTGAGATGAAAATATGTAGATTGTCTTCAGTGATGACTATTTTACTATGAGTCTCCTGAACAATAGGTCAGGTCTGAGCCAGAACGTGGTCCTCTACAAGATCTGGTTTCACCACAAAAAGGAAAGTAACACAAATAGGTCTTGGTCTTTCGTACTCCTTTGAAATCCTGAGCACTGGATGAATTTTTCACTTCAATCCCTTTTTACGTTTTACTGTATTAAATATTTATGTTCAATTGAAGCTGTGCCTTTACAGAGATAGGGACATAATGAAAAGTGCTGTCCTTGTGTAGTGGAAAAAAAAAAAATTTAACCAACGTTAGTTCTCTTTTTCAGGTGAACTTCACCTGACTCCACTACATGGAATTCTTCAGCTGAGGCCAAGCTTCACCTACTTGGACAAAGCTGATGCAAAACACCGAGAAAGAGAAGCTGCTAATGAAGGTAAATGCTCCATGAGTTTTGTTTTCTTTTGGGAGGTCAGATACAAGTTCTCTCTATAATTTTACTGATAAGAGTCATTATATTCTGAAGGTGTTTATTGTAACAGCATACTGATTATAACACCATTTTTCAGATTGTTCCGCTGATCTATTTTCAGTGTTGCTGCAAATGCTTTTGTGGGCACAGTGTGGGGGGTTGGCAGAGGGATGGAAGGTGGTGGGTAGTGTCAAAGGGCAGCAGTAAGGAGTGTGTCACCACTGCCACTGAAAAGTTGCACTGCAAAGCTCATGGGAGCAGTGTCTCCTATCATGGGAGCAATGTGGTGCTGTCATACATTGCATAGTTTGACAAGCTGGGATTGAACCCATAGTTAGGTAGTTCCAAGCTTTCATCCTGCATGGCCCCCCAAACAGATACAGATTGGCTTTGGCTCTTCTACTGCAGTGGTGTGTTCATTCTGTTGTATTTTTTTGGCAGGTGGTGATTCATCCCAGGATGAAGCCGAAGATGATGTTAAGCAAATTACTGTATGTCCAGATTTCCTTTTTGTGATAGTTCAGGCAAAAGTTCACAAGAAAGCATGACGATTCACACCCAAATAAAAGGACAGGAAGCCTCAGCTAGTCCTGGTGACACTGGGCTTGAGAGGGGAGAACTAAGATGGACTTGCACTTGTTGCACAAGCATAAAGATGTCACTGACAGCAAGGGGTGATTCATTTGAGCTAGGGCCCATAGCTTCTGTTACTTATATACCAAATAAATAATGCAGGTGTTTTGTTTCAAAGGTTTTGGGGCTGTATTTAATGATGCCCAAATCTTCTAGGTACGATTCTCCCGCCCTGAGACCGAACAAGCTCGTCAACGACGTGTTCAGTCCTATGAGTTCCTGCAGAAGAGACAAGCAGAAGAGCACTGGGTTCATCTACATTATTATGGCTTGAAGGTAGGTGTGTGCTGGCTGCTGAGGAGGCCGCCTGGGCCTGAAGGCTTAGCCAAGTCTAGAACTGTTTTTAAATCAGGGCCCATGGGAATCGGGGAATCATCAAAAGATAATGAAGAAAAGTAGGTCGGTAGGCTTGAAAAGACCCTGCAGTGCTCTGTACCTCCTCCGCTGGATAATGCTTTGGGGTCTCCACGCTGAAAAAGGTTTAAAACTGAGAGTTGGACAAACATAAATGGGGGTCTGAGTACAAGAATCACTCAGGTCTTGAATTATGAACTGGACTTTGTGAAAGACTTGGGGAACCCAGTCAGCTGGGTGTCAGAAATCCTGTTTGTCTGACCCACATGCATGTCTGTCAGGAGAGTTCAAAGTCATAGCAACAGAAATGTTCCCACATCATGTGAGCATCGTTCAAGAATGCCAGTTAGCGTTGTGGAACACTTGAATGGTGCAGTAATGACAGGGTGGTCACAGTTTGGAATGAGGAATCCAGCTCTCTGGCATTTTGTATGTTTTCAGTATGTGGTAGTGACTCTTGTTTTTCTCCATATCTCCAGGATAGCCGTTCTGAACACGAGCGCCAGTATTTATTTAGTCAAGGTCATGGCCTTGCTGAAAACATGGAATTAATTAAATCTCCCAGGTAATGGTTTGATGGTTTTCTACAGAAATTGCAGTAATTTATTGGCATTGTTTTCAGAGTAATAAGCAGGTACATTCTTTAAAAGTCTTTGATAATTCTATGCACAATAAAAATTGAATTGTTTAAAAAATACAGAAACAAACTTCATTCAGGTTGCTTTCTTTGCTTCCCTGTACTCTGAGATTAAAAGTAGTTGTTTTCACTTGAGATTGTAGCCTCTCGTACATTATCACAACCCTGCATTATTGGGACTGCCAATACTGTAAAGGAAAAGTAAAACAAAAGCTCCTTCTGGTTAAAATAAATTAAAACTCTGAAGCCAATAACTTCCATTGTTAGCAAATCTTACAAAACTTTCTTTTGTGATTTGTGAGAGACGCCTGAAACTACTTGAAACTTGTTTGGTTTTGTTTCTTGGTGACTGCAGCTGCACAGGAATCTTCCCATGATGCAGTCAATACTAATGCTTCTCTGTAGTCTGATACAGCTGTGGCCCAAGTAGTAGGAAAGTGGCAGACACTCTCTCTCTTTAATGGTTTGGGTCTGTTTTTCTTAACATTTAACATCTCAGTGGAACAGTGCTAGGTGTTCTGAGAAGTCTTTTTGATCCGATTCTTTCCTCACAGACACTGGTAATTACATGACTGGAAAAGACTTTTTGCTTGATTCTCTCTGTCTACAGGACTTCATGTGACTCCTCTTACTGCTGTGTCAGAGCACCTGTGTTTAATGTATTTACTCTTGCAGTTCCTCTGTTTGGACACCTCTTCTGTACAGAAGAGCTGAGATTCTGACTTCCATTTATTTCATACCTTCTCTTTGGGCAGGTGAATGTCAATAGCTTTTACTAGTGCTGAATTTACAGAGGAAGGTGGGAGAGGAAAGGGGAGAGCCTTCTTTTCAGGCTAATGTTTGTTTTGTAGATTCACACAAGTAGGACTGCTCTAAGTAAGAAATAACTGTACTTAAACATGGGAAATCCCAAGACAAGCATTTTAAGGATGTGTTTTCTTTTCTTCTAGTGAATATTTAATGATGCTGATGCCTCCAAGCGTAGAGGAAGAGAAGTAAGTGTTTGTACAGAATGTTCGAAGTCCATATTGGCTGGATGCTCTTTTTCATGGGCTGCAACTCTCCTTGTTTATCTGCAGTGACAAACCAATGGCTCCAAGCAATGTGCTTTCTATGGCCCAGCTGAGAACTTTACCCCTTGCTGATCAGATTAAGATCCTGATGAAGAACGGTTTGTAGCTTTTGTAATGCATTTGCACTTTACTTTGTAACTTCTAATTGCCTCAGATAAGGTACCTTTCTTAGTACTACCAGTTCTGTCACCCCACCAGACAGAGTCTGGCGCTCTTGATTCTGTGAAGAATCCAAATCCCAAGCATTTCTTTAAGAAGACCTGCTGTGCAGAGGAGAGCAGTAACAGAAGATCTGACTGCTGCTCTGTACGTTTGGAGTCAGTTTACTCTTAGAATAATTTCTAATCTGATTATAGCTTTCTGGATACATCTGTTTCAGCAGGTATCTCCTGGAATGTGGGGTCTGAGAGTGAATTATAAGTTGGAGGTTAATGAAACAAGCTGCGCTTCGGCATCTTCTGGGAAGTTTTCAGTAATACGCACTTCATGAGTGTCATCTGGGAATTTTATTTTGTCTCTTCAGAGTTACTATCTGATGAGAGCGAATTGTGACTTTACCTCAGGAGCTTCCTGTCTTGTCAGGTGTCTCTGGTTCCAAACATTACCAAAGGGATAGTTTTTTTTATTTTATCAATGCATTAATTTGGGACCAGTTAAGCTAATCAACTTTGCAACACCAGCAGATTTTTTTAGAGCAGATGCTGACTGTAGTGGTGGGGCAGGGCGACACTTAGTAGTACTTAGGTTTGGGGTTTTTTCTAAGATACAGCTTTGACAATGAACTTCGAAATAGTATCCTATATTTATAAATCTATTTCTGTATCATGTACATTGAAGAAACCCTTAACCTGGTGTGTATTTTGCCTTTCAGTGAAGGTCATGCCATTTGCAAATCTGATGAGTTTGCTAGGCTCTGGGACTGACTCTACGGCAGTTCTCCGCTGCATACAGCAGGTGGCAATGCTGGTCCAGGGAAACTGGGTGGTGAAGAGGTATGGCTTGTCTTTGTTACTGGGACATGGTTTTCTGCTTTAAGGAGAGGATCAGAACAATAGATTTTATATACTCATCTTCCTTGTGTCCCAAAGTAGCCATGTTCTTAACTCACAGCATGTAAAATCTTGATTTAATGTTTGGTGCTTTTTAGTGCAGTCAGATATTCAAAATTCAAAGGGCTGATGTTAAAGGATAATACCTTAGTACCTACCCCAGCTAAAATTATTGCTAAGCAGTGATGTAATCTGTATTTGCATTTGAGTTATGTCAGGTTTTTGATGTTGTCTTCTCTCGTGTTCTTTTGTGAGAAGACTGTCCCAAATTCTTCCAGAGATTAGTGTCAAATACAAACACAGAAAATTAAACCAATGTCAGCTATAGTATTTCTTAGCTAAATTCAGTCAAAGAAAGATCTTTGTGCAGTCACCTTGCTGTTCATCAGTGGATGCTGCTCTTGTCAGCTGAAAGCTACCCTCTAGAAGGCATTACCCACTTAATAAATCAAGTGTGGTGTACTGAGTGTACCACATGAAATGGATTCTGTATCATCCTCCTCTTTATTAGAATAAAGCATCCCACTGGGAATTGGAGTCTAAAGTGCAGTATGATTTTTTTTTTTCACCTGGGTGGAGCACTGCATGCAGAGAATTACAGTCTCTGAAATAGCTCTCTGTGTTAAGATGAGTGGCACCAGCTACCAGTCCAAGTCTGTTAGCAGGATGTGTTTCAGCTGTTGTGATCCAGGCCTGTATTAGTAATGTGAACAGTTTTTACAGCAATTCCATGCTGTCCCTCCAGCCATTCCAGAAGGAAGCTGTAAGCAAGTTAAAAGACAGTGTATTAGCATTCAGATTGTTTTTATGTTGTAGCTGATTCTTTGCTACTAGTCCGAGGAGGATGTGTATATCTCTAGTAGATGTGGCATATTTGGGATGGTTGGGCACAGAGCAGCACATGCACACATCAGAGCTTTAAATGGAGAGGTGACCCATTTCTTTGGCCTGGGTAGGATCAAGATCCTGAACCTGGCTTGCCTTGAGGCTTTGGAGAGCATGCTAACAAATGTCATCCAGTTGATCTTGCAAGCAGACAAGGACACAGGGTGGTGTTGGTCTCGGGGCTGTTTGGTTCGAGCAGGACATTTTGTAGTATTGTTCTCTTAAGCCCTTGATTGCTGGGAAGGAAATAAAAAACCCTTATGCCCCTACATCAGCATTTTGGCTAAATGCTGCCTTCAAGGCTGCGTACCAGGTTAGCCTAAGCTTTTCTGAGGATCATTCTGGTCTTGTTTACACCGATCCAAGGAAGGATAGGCTTTGCAAGAACAAAGCAGAGCTTGTACCTGTGTTGCATACATCTGCTAGCCACAAGGCTACGCCTTGCTGGTGTAAGCCTTTTAGCACCAGTGTAATTGCAGTGGTGTAATTACACCAATATTAATTCCTTTAATGAAAACCATGCTTTGGATAAAGGTATAATTTAACTGCAGAACAGGGAGGACGTTTGTTATGTTAATCTTCACCAGTGCTATTTTTCTGGAGTACCTAGCAACTAATCTGTCTTCCTTTTTAATTAACAGTGATGTCCTCTACCCCAAAGATACTTCTAGTCCACATAGTGGAGTCCCTGCAGAAGTGCTCTGTAGAGGGAGAGACTTTGTTGTAAGTATGAAAGTGTTTCTTGTTTTTAAAGGAAAACGCAGGTGAAGTTTGCCTGAGAGGCCACGGCATTGCAAAACTCTACTGCAGTACGGTGTTTCCTCCAAAGACATTATTTGTACTTTAATCCTGAAGATGTTGTTTCAAGTCTGTCCTGGGAGTGTTGGTGTAGACTGACACGGTGGCTGGCTGGCAGGTTCAGATCATCTGTCATTAACAGTATTCATCCCTTTCTAATACATGCTGTAGAGCCACTATCACATAGCCCGCACAATGTGGGTCTTACAGAAAAGCCAGGACTGGATAATAAAGTGCTTGTTTCTCCAGATATATTTCCGTGGGCTCAGGACCATGAGGTCTCAGGAGGGCAGTGTGGGTGAGCCTTGTGCTCCCTGAGCATGCACTGTTGATCTGTAAAAAGGACTTTATTCCCCGGAGCTGCTAATCAGTGAAAGGACTTTGTTCCCAGGCACCTTTTGTGACCAGTAGCTGCACATGGAAGCTGAAATGAATACAGGTCTTGTAAACACACACGTAACCACACCAAAAAGGAACAACCTCTGCATTGTGTTTGTTTTTGCTAACCATGGAAAGAATTAAGTTCCTAAGTGGTTCCTAAGTTCATACTCAGTTTATGGCTTCCACCCCATCAAAGAGAAGCTGACGAGTGCATTGCTCTCATTTTTTTTCAGTTAGACCTGACTGTTCCCCTTGTTTGCCAAGTTTGTTTGTGAGATTTAGTTCTGAATAGGAGCATGCTGTGCAAAAGACTTCAGGGATATTACAGTAGTAGCGTAAGATAAAACTGATGGCGATTGAAACTGACTTTTTATTGTGTCTTGATGTCTGCCCAAGACACTGCCATATGGAGACCTGGATTCAGGTGTGACCAAGCAACATAAGTCTTTAGGACACAGCAGATTAGGTGACACATCGTGCGTAAAGTTCCAGTGACCAGAAATTATTATGCTTAGTTAAGTAAGTGGTAGTGTTTTAGCGATTAAGATGTAAAGATAAATTACTTTCATTTGAATTATGTCAAATATACCTTGCATGAGAAATGGATCTGTGTGGATCTTAAAGGCGAGTAATTGCTGATTAGCTCTACAACAGGGAAGAAGTTAAAATGTTAGAAAATAGAAAGCATCGATATTTCTGGCTTTCAGACAAAGTGAAATGTCTGGTCATAAGGCTCAGAAATAGTATCTAATGCTGTATTGCATCTGTGGAGAAAATGTGTTCTAGCTTAAAAAGTGAACTTTATTTCCCTGTGTGTATTTGTGTAAAGTAATTAGTAAGGTTAAAAAATATTTATGGTCAATAGTGACTTTTAGTGTCCACCTGTTCTATGCTGTACTTTGTGGAGGAGGAAAAGTAATTTGTGTCTTTTCTGAAAGCTGCTGGTTTTTTCCCCAGATTCTCATATAATAAATGCAGAGGACATGAGTGCCATTGGCTCTAGTTGAGGGTAAAGGGCCTAATGAGAAATGGCTGCCTCAGAGTTGTGTGCAAGGAGAGCTGATAGATCTACTTCAGTTGGGCAGCAGCTTCTTCTGCTTTAAAACAGAAATGCCCTGTGCCCTAAAGTGAGCACGGTGGTTTTGTGTTTTTGTGGGCAGAGAGAAGCTGAATCAGAGAGAAGGGTGTATAGATGACGTCAGAGGGTAGGAAGAAATTGGCAGTAATGAGATTTTGAATTCTTCACAACATTATTAATACACACAGACTAAAAGAGATTGTAGTCTATTTAAATGGAGACAAGAAGAAATCAAAGGTCATGTTCAGACAGTGTTCTGCCCAAGTCCTCATGTATCCTGTTAGCCCACTCTCAGCAGCTGCCTTTCAGGTTGTTAGACCTTAGGAGCAGCTCTGCAGAGCACCTAGCTTTTCCATTAACTGGGGACAAGTATGCGAGTGACAGGCTGTCTCGGCATAACTGTAAGTGGCTGTGATGGGCATAGAAGAAGGGAACGGGCGCTTTCTAGGAGGCTGTGCTGCAGAAAGGCAACAGTCATCAGCCTCTACAGGCCCTACATTAACACAAGTGGATGAAGAATTTCTTCAGGTTGATGATTAAGTGTGTGAGAAGCTGGGCCTCAGGTGTGACACCTGGAGTCCCAGCACCACTGCAGTGGATTTTTTTTTTTTTTTTTTGGAAGCTAAATGGAGTTTGAGTTCAGGAGATTGTTCATAACTTTTGTAGTCACAAGTTCACCATGGCAAACCATGGACTCTCAAAGGTTTTGATACTGTGTTCATGTGGCCGTTTGAGGACAGGAGAGGCCAGAAAGTGTTTTCCCACTACCTGACTGAGAATAACTACTTCCACATTTTTGAAAGGAATGGGGGGTTCCATTTTTCTGGTAACATCCTTGAACAGGGTCATTACGACAACTTCAGTAAAGCAGCTGCTAAATACAGTTACTAGGTTTTTCTCCTTTGTTCCCTTCCCAGATGTGGAAGTTCACACAGGACCGCTGGGTTGTGAGAAAGGAAGTAGCAGCAGTTACAAAAGTGAGTGAATTTTTTTCTTCCTAAATCAGAAGTTGGTGATATGTGTTGGGCATTGTCTGTAGGTTGGTAGTGGATGCTGCTGCAAGCCTTTTCTCAGGTTCACAGCATCTGCGTTACTGCTGACTTGCAGTGTTGCTCACTAGGCATGCCTTCACTTTGGAACATACTCTTTATAGAAATGTTTTGAGCAGCTCCCAGTTACCACCGCCCCACAGGATATGACTGGGCTTGTAGCTGAGCCGCTAGAATGTGTCTTGTCCTCTCATCTGTTTCAGTGGAAAGCCAGACACAGTTTGAATTAAGCTGACTGATCGTGCACCAAGGCAGATGAGTGCTTGTGCAGTCCACGCTAACTACTCTGCTTTGGGTGTGTTACAAAAGAGCAACTCTTCTGTTGGCATTTGCCAGTTGTCAGTGTTGAATAATAGCTTTAAAGGAACTCAGGCACCTGAATATTCTGATAAAACTGGCAAATGAATGAGAAACATTAAGTAAGAGGATGAAAAATAACTTCCTTAAAATGCAGTAAAATGATAAAACACGAGTCAGTTTATGCACAGGCCATCTATTTTTGGAATGTAAGATCCAGTGCTGCTTAAAAGCTGTGCATGTGTAGGTGCAGCATGTCTGACCTGCAGCTCTAAAATAAGATGAACATTGTAGAATATGCTTCTATTCACAATAGAGCCTTTTCATCTCAGTTTGGAAACTCCCTTTTCTTCACAAAACATGCCATGAGCTATTTGACTCCTAAATGATTAATCACCACTGCTCTCTGAAGTCCTTTGCTTTTAACATTGTGTGAAAGTGTTGGTGCTGTAGAGAAGGATGAGTATCTCTGACTTAGCTGGGTGTGTATTCATGGAGGTGCCCCATGTATACCAAATCAGCCTAACTCTTCCTGTCTCATGGAACAATGCTCATTGCTGTATGGCTGCATATGTCCTATGTAAATTGACTTCCGTATTAGTTATGCTTTTTCTTTTTCTTTTAGCTTTGTCCAGAAGATGTGAAAGACTTCCTAGAGCACATGTCTGTGGCAAGAATAAACAAAGGTTGGGAGTTCATGCTCCCTTACGATGAAGACTTTGTTAAGAAGCATCCAGATATAGTTCAGAGGCAACATATGCTGTGGATGGGCATTCAGGCCAAGTAAATGACTTGTTTTATTTTGGGGAATAAGCTAAAACCAGAGAACTACCTAGTACAAAGTTTGTGTAGACATTAGTAGATAATTTGGGCTGTGTTGCCTCGAAGGTTTCCCCTTGCAGTAACGAGGCAGTGGTGTGGCAGGGGGTATCACTGCATCATTCAAGTCATTCCTGTTCCTTGGCTCCCTGGAGAAATTGAGTGTTCTAGCTAATGGCTAAAACTGGCATGGCTGCATGCAGGCATAACAACTGAAACTGTCCTGGTATATTTTATCTTTGTCTTTCAGATTAGAAAAGGTTTATAATCTCTTAAAGGAGCACTTGACACCAAAGAAACAAGAGGCACAATCAGGTAAAAGGAATTGTGCTTGGATCATCCTGAAGCATATGCATCCTTCCATGTTCCTGGGTGATGTTTTGGAGTTCCTCTCTGGTTTTGAATGTGGTGGGGACTGGCCTTGTTTTGTTTAATATTTTTCCTTTCTTGTTATTTCCTCTGGATTATTTGAGACAGATCTTGGTCTGTACTAGCATCACTGATGTCGGGGTGACACAAACTTACTGTAGCATCCTTGTAGCAGAGCAGGGTGGGTTCCTTGGCACTGGGGACTTGCTGTTTGATAGTGTAAAATCAGCTGGTTCTGTTACTCACTTCCTCATTTAAGACAGCTTGTATGGTGTAAGGGTGTAAGCAGCTCCTGAAGAGAGGACAGGGCCAGTGCACAAGTAATTCTCACCTCTCAGTTTGCAAGCTAATGTGCATGAGGTGATTTTTTTATTTCCCCCGACTGGCACCGGGCTCTCTGTGGTGTGGTTGAGGGCTGAGCAATTAATGAAGAATGTGTTTGGTAGGGGGCTGTAGGAGATGTGAAGCTGTCTTTTTTTGACATCCTTCACTATGGATGCCAGTGAGAATATTAAAGTAGCTGCTCCATAATCCTAAAAGATTGTGAAAACTTGAGATTCCAGAGAGTTTTAACTAGGCATTTGGCTCATTGCCAGACACTGGAGCCAATGAAGAGTATAAGCAGAACTGACAAATGAGCATATGAATCCATTCCAGTACTCTGTTTCTGATCTGCTTGGAAGGATTAGGTGTTATTTGGAGAGGATTAGCGAGCCTAACAGCAGAGAAGGTAACAGCATGTGTGCTGTGCATGCTTTTGCCTTAAACACAGCACTCCTTCCTTTGGCAATTGAGACTGGCTTCCTCTGCCCCCTCCTTTCACTTTTGGATAGCTGGGTGTGGAGGGCAAGAAGTGCAGGATTGCATGGGAGAGGACTCCCTCCTGTCCCTTTCTCCCCATCACTGGGTAATAATATTAAGAAGAGGGTCTCAGACTCTTACACTATGCACCTCATGCTAAAAGGGTGTTCAGGTTTGCTGTTAACCGCTTCAATCTCCTTGCTGTATCTATAGGACATCCTTGTGCTGGCTCTGGCAGTTGCTGCAGCAGGCCCCACCAGCCACTAGATACTCTTAAAAAAAAAAAAAAAAAAGTTGGGCAAAGAAGCATTTGGGTCACAAGTAGAGATGTGTAAGCGCTCTGTATGCTGGTTTCCTGATTTGCAGAAAAGGCTGTAGTGATTCAACAAGGGCACTTTGTCTTTGCTTCAGGTTCCTTGACAGGAACACCCTTCCCCAGGCATCTGGCTTACAATTGTCAACATGTTTATCTTGAAAAAAACAAACAACACCCACCCTACCCTCCCCAGCAAAACACCACAAAAACTGAAAACTAAAGTAAAATCTAATTAACAGACTGGGTTTATGCCTTAGATTTCACAAGCAGATGGTGTTTCCTGGTTTTACTCGCAGAAACGTTCTGCGAGCCTGGAGCCATAGTTATGGTGAGATTTATAGTATCTTTTGTTTCTTGCTAGCTCATCTGTTGCTGGTTTCTGGGGAGCAAAGGGTCAACATGGCTAAAGCAAAAGTCAAGCAGAACTATGGGCAGCTGGAGAAGGACTTCCAGAAGCAAAAGGCAGAGATGAAATCAAATGACACCTCAGCCAAGATGGATGTTTCCAATATCCGCATCAAAGAGGAGCCTGTGAGTGACGAGGAGCCAATGGATACCTCGGCTTATGAGGGCATGAACAATGGCATTGTCAATGGCCTCCATGCGGAGGAGGTCTCCACGGACTCTTTAAACGGCCACTTGCCTGGAGGCTGCATTGACCGGGTAGCCCAAGAACTGAAGGCGTTTGTGTCCTCAACATTTAAGAAACAATTTGTACTCACCCTGAGTGAGCTTAAACGGTTATTTAACCTTCACTTAGCCAGCCTGCCTCCAGGACATACGTTGTTTAGTGGCATTTCGGACAAAATGTTACAGGACATGGTGTTGGACACTGGCTGCAAACAGATTTTGGTGCCTGTAAGTATATTTTTCCCTTGGTGTGCTTTGGGGAGGAGGGATTGGGGGGCGGGGGGGGGGGGGGGGGGGGGGGCAGTTAAAGGTCTGAGCTATGGAATGTTTGTGTCCTGTGCTGATGGACCCGAAGAACAGATGTGCTCTGAGTAACTGTCCAATATTGGATATGTTGAAGCTGTGGAGGTTTGTCTGGCGCCCTGCTTCTGGCAGGCCCTGCACTCTGCTTTCTTTGCTCTGTGGTACGCTGCATAGCTTAGTTGTCTTTGGGGCTCTGCTTCCATGTTGAAGCTGTTGGGCTGCAGTGACTCACTGTCCCAACTTGCTCCTGTTAACATGATCTAAGGCAGTCCCAGATTCCCATCAGCTCTCCTGGAGTTGCACAAGCTCCTTCTCTCAGGGACAGGGACACAGTTGTGGGAGGAAAGGTGACACTGACTGCCTGGGAGTGGCAAGGCACACCCAGCAGAGCCCTCTGGGAAGCGACAAACCATATCTGCAGCAGGTTTCTTCGGTCAGTCCTTTTCCTCCCAGACTGTGCAGAGGTGTCTTTGTTTCTTTGTCTTTATGGAAATGACATGTGTGATTGCGTGAGACAGAGCCAGATTTGTGTGACAGTGTATTGCTTAGGAAGGGAGAAGGAATTTGGCATCATGGGAAAGAGCCTAAAAGGAAATTAATTTTACAAGACATCTGGCAGTGCTGATTGGGTTGCAACCAGAAAGAGCTTGGGAGTCAGCTGCCTTTGGGGAGAGAGAAAAAGAGTTGTGTGAACTGCTTGAAAGAGCAGACAAGGCAGAAAGAGGAGGAAGCAGGCAAGCTGACGAGAGAGAGCCTGGAGCATGGGAGTTGAAACCCACCTAAGGAATAAGGGTTGCTACAGGGGGGCAGAAATAACATGTTCAGTCATGTGCAAAGTACGTGTTGTGGCACCTGGGAACTGAGTAACAGACTTGAAATGCCACTAGGGAGACCACCAATTTTGGTACTTTCTGCTTTCTCTTGACAGCTTCCAAGTCCTGGGGTAATGTTTGCCTGGAACTGCTTCTTAGTGCTGGCTAGGCTCTGCTTTGTACGTGGTGTAATGTATGCATTTGCCATGCTGATGGTAAATAGCTGAGGTCATTGCTGCTCTAGTACCTGGGCCTGGGACTTGTTTGCCTTGGAAATGTGGGGGTTTTGGAAATTATTCCATCCACTCTTTGCTTAAAGGCTGTGAGGTGTGAAAGTGGGATAGTTTCCTTTTTCAAAATAGAACGAAAATAAAATCCTCCTGAAGAGAGGTGGTTGGGAACTTTCTTCTGTCTGGAAAACCCTGTCACAAGAGACCTGCAGAGGTGTAGAAGTGGTGACTGGAACGTCTCTTGCTGGAGGTCTGCTGTAAATTTTAGTTCTGCTGACCCAGAATTTACTGCAAAACTTGAGGTCTTGTACAGGAGCCTGTGTAAGCCTGTACTGTTACCAGCAGTGTAAATCGTTACCCCCAAGCCTTCCCTTGATGCTCTGTGCAGATGGCAAAGGTGCCGGGGCCGGTTTTACTCTTTGCATGGGCTCATGTGCTTTGGTATTTCTTGGTTGTTCCCCTAGACAATTTTGTCAGAACCCGACGAGGGCGCCTGAGCTCAGGGAAAGCCTGGAGGGTTGTTTAGCGTGGGATTTCATAGTTGCTCATTAGTTTTCTGTAATTGAAAGTGCTTTGGTGATAAAAATCAATGATCTGAGGTAATTAAAATGTTCTGTGGGGGGTGAAGACACTCTTGGCTTGCATGCTGTCCTATTATAGAAAACATGTTGCTGAAAATGGCAATTGAAACCTTACCATGGGAATGCAGGATTTATTATAAAGCTGACCGACTGCACCCAGGGTATGAGATAAATAGTATTTGTGGGGAGCCAGAAGAGATGCCACTCCAGCTGCAGATGAGGCCGTGGGGATGCCTGCAGGGTGCTGTGCTTGCCGGTGCTTTGTAGCATCCTCAAGTGGGAGGGAAAAGCACACACAAAGAAATAGCGAATCCTGGGCAGATGCATCCAAGTGCAGTGGGCTGCTGCTGCCGCCGTCGGAGAGAGAGCGAGTAGAGGCACCCTTGGCAGACACTGGCGCTGCGCATGTGTCCAGAGCTGGCGCAGGCTGATCCTCTGTCCAGCCTCACGGGAAACGGGAAACGTTTGCACAGGAATCTGGCTCCTGAGTATCTGCACCCATTTCCTGCAGACTGGTGGGGGTGCACAGGGGTGGCCGTCTCCTGCCGTCTCCCTTCCCATGGTTTGTGGAGTGGTAAGATTCTGCCCAAATCTTGAGGATATTTTTGAGGCATCAGGAAATGATGTAACTGTTGCCGGCATCCTGCCTGGCTAGGGTAACAGGAGAGGAATGCAGCCCTGCGCTTACGGTGACCCTTTTGGGCTAGTGCCAGCGCCAGGCTCCTGGAGAGGTAAGCTCAACAGTTTACCTCTAGGATTATTCCAGCTGATAAGTTTTTTCTGGCAGACTCAGCCCCTTTCAGTCTGGTTTAGCTGTAATGTGAGGCTGCCTGGCAGTGGCTATTTTTAGGGCATGCTCAGTGCTTGAGACACATACATCCCAAAGCCAGGGGCTCCTCCTTAAGAGCTTCCGTTCTAACGTGGCAGCCCTGGGGACCCAGGGCAGCAGTTTATCTCCTAAAAGCCCTGCACTAGCTCTGGGGGCTTGGAGCAGGAAGGGGCACAGGGCAAATATTTTAAAGAAGGATTTTAAGGCACTGGAGAGCTGTTCCAAGGTGAGGAGAGATTAAGATAATGAACATAAAATGGCAAAGGGACAGCGGATGGCAAGACAGTAAAGCTATTTGGACAGAGCAACATGTCTCTCTGAAGAGTTGCTGATGGTGTTTCCTGCTCCTGTGGACTGTGTATGACAGCAGCAGGCGAGCAGGGTGCTGTTGGCAGCAGTGTTTGCATCAGCTTGCAGAGTAAAGCTGGACGAGAGGAAGAGATCTGTGGGCTTTTCTTCCCTAATAAGTGTTGTGTTGGTTTGGAAGCTGTTTCCTCACAGAATGGCCAGATAAACACAGCTGCATTTCAGACATGTGGCTGAGGCGAGAGGAGTTTGCACTCCGGGTCTGTGCTGAGTGACTTTCTCAGAGCGAGGCAGCTTGTGGCTGGGTGCTTCCGGTGCCCTGTGTTTTGCCTTTCCTGCTTCAGCTTTTTTCTGGAGGGAAGCTTAAGTATTTGATTTTATCTGTGCTGAAAGCATACAAGAGAGATGATTCCTCAAAAGCGAGCATCCTTACGAGAAGAGAACTACATCAGGTGTTGCAAGCCTAATAAACCTGAATCCTGGCTCTAAACCAAGTGTAAAACCTTGTTATATTCCAACCATTTGGACCAACATGAGAGCCAAAGCTGCTAATCCCACCAGGCAGTTCCCTCTGGACAAAACTCTTCTCCTTTGTAATCAGATGAGAGGCAAAGCGTGAAAGGAAAGTCTGATCTTTCTCTCTGCGATGCACAAGTCTTTTGGCGTGGTGTGAGGGAGGCTGGGAAGAAAGGTTTTGTTGATACCAGCAGCCAGAATTGAGGGATGCTGGAACAATCAGGACTGGCTTGTTAGCTTTTCATAGATGATTGATTTAGGTCGTCTGGGTGGTTAGCAAGGAATAAATTGTTAGTGACAGACAGGAAGAGACATGTCAGGAGTGAAGGCATATTCCAGCATTGCTCATTAGTCACTGCTCCAAGGGGAAATGTTAAGGCAAATGGATGCTGGGGGGTTTTTTAGGAGTTTGGGGCATGGAGGGGGGGCAGTTGTGTTCCTTCCTGTGTGCAGGGGTGTGAGGCCTCTGCCTCTGAAAAAAGAAATGTATTTCTCTAGCTTGACACATGGAAGAAAAAAAAAACAAACAAAACCACTTCATTTTTGGAGCCTGAAATGAGCAAGTGCATGGTTCACTGTCCATCAGCATTCAGTCTTCTGGAGTCCTGTGGTCTGCCCCAAAACAGAGATGACAAATACAGCAGAAGCACAGTGCTTGTCAGTAACACTGATTTGGGATTAGTGAAGCAGATAAATACGGGATAGAGTCTGAATCTCTTAAAACCTGCCACTGTAAATGTAAAAACCTCCAGAAAGACCCTGTAGTGCACTTGGTGCTCAGTTGAATACTGCTTTGGATGGTCTGGAAGCAAACACTGCTGATAGGAAAAATCTAGACGTCTTGCCTTGAAATGCTGGCTAAGGTCTAAGCCCTGGGATTGTTCTGGTATGTGGTGGTTGACCCTCCACCAGTGGGAGCTGTCCCCATGCAGAATGCATGGGATTCCAGTATGCCCAGCAGTTCCCTTTTAAAGCTCTGAAATGGTTGGTGGTGTGCCAGGTGGGGCTCATGGCACTGGTGTGGATTACCCCACCGTAACCAGAAGCATCAGTCAAACATGGCTTGGGCTTATCAAGGTATAAATTGGGGTGCCATGGTGCTCGTCCCCCTAGGCTGTAGTTAGCCCCTCGTTAATTCGAGGTTTGTGTGCCACAGGATCACCCAGCAGGACAGGCTTGATACAGATCCTGTTTCTGTTGAAGTCATCGGGGCCTGCGAGAAAGTGTCTGCCCCATGGCTGCAGGATGGGCCATGCCTGAGCAGGCACAGGGGCTGCCAGAGCAGTTACTCCTTCGAGTGTGGAATGGGAGAGGAGCTTATGTTGTGTCAGCAATTCTCATTACATGCAAACGACATTTTTGATTTAGTAAGAGGTGTCCAGGAATAGTCCATCATAGAATCATTAAGCAGAACTCACTAAATAGATGGTTATTTTTAACAGCCTGTTGTTCTCAGTTTCCTCCACAGACTGCTGCTTCACCAGATGAACTAAAAGTCTATGCACTTTGGGAAGCTGGTGACACTTATGATCAGGTAATGATAAAAATAAGTGGCATTCCTAAGTATATGTTTATAGAGCATTTGGCATTGTTTGAATTTGTGTTTCTGGAACTGGTACAGCAGGTAGTTTTCTTCTTTCCCTATTGAAATGTCCAGTTTTCAATACCAACCTATTTCCAGCTGAGAGGAAGCTCTTAGCTCGGCAGGTGTCATTGCTGTGTCAAGACAAGGTGTTGTGGACAGAAACATCATAATATGTTGGTAACACATGTCAGTAACGAGCTCAGTGGAATACAAGTAATTTTGAACCTGTGAGGAGAAAGGATTCTCTGATGCCGGCCTCATGCCAGGATCCAGTCCAATTTTTTTTGTCTTTTGATGGTAACGCAACATTAACCGGAGATGAAATGATGATGTTACCTGATGTATATGTTTATACTTAGAATAGGAAATGATTACAGCATATGTGAGCATCTCCTGAGTTTTAATTGCTATCAGAGTAAATGAAAGGGAAGGTGGCTTAGAAAATGTGGATGGACAATGTAACTCCTGTGTCCATGATCTAAATAAATTTTTATAGGAAAGACTCGAGCAGTAGTGGACCACATGAACTCCTGTGGAAGCATTTGCGAGGAATACGTTGCAGCCCTGTCTTCAGCATGTTCTTGTACCTTTGGAGGTCCCCAGGTCACAGGACAGGTGCAGGTTCGAGCCACGGGGTATGGAGGGATCCCTGTAGAGCTCAGAGGCTAGGGCACTGCTAGAGAGCGGATGTCTGTGGGACAGTTTCAGGATTACGAAGCAAGAATCCTCTAATGCAGTTCAGTGAATGTTTTACAGAGACTAAGGCACATGCAGTTTTGATACATAGAAAGATAGGAATAATTGTTCTTCTTTTTGTATTTATGATACTTTTTCTTTTAAAGCATCGCCAAGTTTTGCTTGAAATCTTTTCGAAAAATTATCGAGTGCGCAGGAATGTCATCCAGAATCAGTTGAGTCAGGAGTGTGGAGAAGATTTAAACAAGCAGGAGGTGGATAGAGTGTTAAAGGTAAGTTTCTGTTCAATTGCGGGTTTGATCTAATTATACATCAATTTTTAGTTCTGGGTTTGAGCAAAGGATTGTATTTTACCTTGAACTGACAAATGATAAGGATGCTAGAACAATTGTTGTTGGAATGTGTTCAAAGCCCGGTTTTCAGCTTGTTTTCCTAAAAATACACTTGTCTCTCTGTACTGTCTTTCCCTCCAAGGAGTAGTGATTTTGACTTACGCGTTATTTTGTGTTATTGCAACAAATCTTTATTTCTCATCTTGGACCAGCAGAGTATAGAGTGTAGTAAATGTGATACTTCAGAGTTATTTTTAAATAATGTGGAGTTAAACATTAAGGAGGTGGGAGGGTTCTGCACAGTGCTGAGTTTACCAGCTGACTACTGTTGGTTAATGCTGAAGAGCACAAGTGCCACATATTTCATCCTATAGTAGGACGTGCAGCAGTGTACGGAGCAAAACCCTAGCCAAAACAAGCAGGCAAAGTAGTAGTTAACATACTTCATTGTGAATGTTTATTTGAATCCTTTCATCTCTGTCTTTGAAGGTGCACCATTTACTTGTTAAAGAAGTTTAAGGTATAAAGTAGGGATCACGCAGGCCATGATTGACAAGCTTTAAAAGCGATGCGGGATGGCTAAGTAGAAAGTTGCCAACTAATGTAATACTTTAGTCATTGTTGCTGGGCCTTTGCTCACTGTCACCCACTTCAATAAGACAAGTGCTTAAGTACTTTATTACATTGGGATCTGCAAAAGGAATAATAGCGTATTTGAAAAATTACAGATCTGTTGCTGTGATAATAAGCAAACTGGTCTCACTTGAAAGAACCCGGTCTTCTCAGCATTAGAATAAGCTCAGACATTTCTGCCTGCTAGACAGTATTTCATGTGGCTTGCCTCTGCTGGGAGATTTGTCAGGCGACTAGGTGAGCTCAAGTATCAGCTCTCCTGGAACATCTAGACAATGCACTGGCATTAGTTTTTCATGATGCTGTTGCTATTTAACAGATGACCTATTCCTAGGAAAAAATACCTTCCCCTAAAAAACTGGGTATTCTTCTTATGTAAGTCACTAAGTCATCGTACGATCAGCCTTGTGTTGTGTCTTTGCCTTGAATACATTTGTCACAGAAATTATCTTTGTTTCTGAAATAAAATTGAAAAGTATGATTTAATGAAATAGGAAGATTCTCTGGCTTCTTTAAGCCACCAGAGATTGGATTCCTCTTTGAATGAGATTAGATTTGTTGACTCCTATTTCCCCATCTGCCTGTGCTCCTTTTTTATACACAGAGGAACAGACTGACAGGGTTTGTATTTTGCCTCTGCAGATCAGGTCTGCAAACCCTCTTTCTAGCCTCCACACTTAATTTCTTATTTGCTTTTGTGATGTGCAAGTCCCAAGACTTCAGAAAAAAAGATACTTTTTTCCCTTCAAGCTCCACAGCATCAGTTCTGTTGCCGTACTCAAGCCTGTGTTGAATTACGTAAATGGGAGGGTGGGAGCAAAAGGAGAGGCCGTTAGCTTAGAACTTGAGAGACTTGGTGCTCATCTAATAGAAATAACAAAATGAGCCACAAGAAAACCCACTTACTGAACTCCTTTGCTGTGGTGCTTCCGCGCTGTAGGCTTAGCAGACGTGTTGTCAGAATACCAAAGCACGGTTCTTGAGGTTTGACAGTTCATTATCATAGAATGTTGGTTCTTAAAAGGCTTCAGGTCTGGCGACTGCTTTCAGCCTGTTCCCGCCGCTCCCTTCAGTCTCTCCGCCTGAGCTTCAGCCTGTGTTCACCCCTCAGTTCCCCTTGTCCTCACCTCTTCCCACCACCCTTCCTAAGCTGGCTTCTGCACAGTCCCCATCTTCTCCCCCAAAAAGCCCGGTTTCTTGCAGCCGTTGCATTGTTTCTCCTCCTTGTGGCCTCTCAACCTTCCCCCTCTTGTGTTGGTCATCTTCATTTAAGCTATATGGTCTTCAGGGTGGAGATAACCCGCTGCTCTGGATTCGTGCTCTCTCTCGTGCACTGGAGAGGAGACTTCTGTTATTGATCACATTTATTGTCCCAAAGCCAGACAGCGGTTCCAAAGACCTTACGGACTTTCCCTTTCTCCCCAGGACTGCTGTGTGAGCTATGGCGGAATGTGGTATCTTAAGGGGACGGTGCAGTCTTGACAGCGGTGGTAGCGGTTTCAAGCGATCTCCAGGACGAAAGAGGAAACCTGCAGCAGGTGGCACAGACAGAGTAATGCCATGGCCTCGGGAGTGTGGGGCAGGATCTGACCTACTTTGGGGCACGTGGGCATTGCAGACAGACAGTCACTGACATCCCAACACGCTCACACACGTGTTTGCATGGCCACCTAGGCACAAGAGCAACTAGGAAGACAATGTGGGACCCTGTCTGCAGCTTGATTAATCTGGGATTTCTAATGTACTTAATTCTTGTTCTGTTCCGTTATAAAAAAATAAAACCATATACTGACACAGACATGATGGAAAATCATGGTCTAATACTTTATTTTGTAAGTAATGCCAATAAATTAAATTTGTTTACAAACATCCCAGTTTTTGTTAAATACCTAGATGCTCATACTTTAGTCTGAGCATTGTGATAGCCCTTGCAGCCCTCTTTAAAAAGAGAAGATAGTCACGTTCATGGAAACGTCAGGCCAGGGAGGGGGGAACACAGTCACCGTCTTTGAACTCTGTACTACATAGCAATTGTTCTCTCCTGTTGTCTGTGAAATGAGTTATTTGGAAATGTACCTACATTTGAAACAGATGTGGAACTACTGGATTGCTTTCATTGGTGTGGGGTTTGTCTGAGGGATCTTTTGCACCACTGTATGCAAATACAGCAAGGTAAGTAACCGAGTGCATCCTCTGGAAGGCATCTGGCTGTAGTTATCACACGGCAACAATGTAAAACCTCTATTTTGTGTAATTTTTCTAATAAAATTTTATCTCGAAGGTCAATTCTACCCTGCCTTGTATTTGTCCAAGAAGAAATGGAAGCTGCATCTGCTCCTTTTATAGCCTGAAGGCTTACAGCAGAAGGAAAGGTCAGGAATGTTTAGTAGATAGTAAACTGCTTTACATCATTCTGGTGGCAACGTGTTCTTTAGGGGGTAGCCAGAGGTGGCTGTCAAGCTAAGGGCCTGTTGCACAAGGTACAGTAACCAATCTTTTTGTTGCAGGCTTGTCATGGGAGCCTAACTGCAGTAAGGTAAGGAATATCCCCCTGTAGGCACTGTAGAATGTGGTTACTTTGCTGTCCGTGTTCTTTGCTGTAATTTCTATCACATGAGAAGCTCAAGGAGCTTCTATTAATTTCATCTGAAAGGCTGAGTTGAGTTGTTGACTAAAATAAGCAGATTAAGGTAGCTAATCCAGGTAAGATTGCCTAAGAATAATGTTTCCATCCTTACGCCATTTCACATTTCTGTGGAAAATGCCTATTTAAACTGCTGAAACTCTACCTTAATTAATACACTAGTGTAGTTTATTAACTACACCAATATAATTGGGAGGTGTTTTAAATTCAGGCAGCTTTTGCAGCCTTTGTGTTGGTCTGTTGCGTGCACCCATGGCCAGCACTTCCTAGTACAGTCCTGTTGCCACAGCGTTACCCACAACTGCTTCTGTAAAGCTGCTCTCTGGGAAAGCCACAGTCTGAGAGAAGTCAGGAAAGAAGAACCCAGTCTTGGAGGTTTTTATTGCACAGTATGTACAGTTAACTGTTAAAGCACAGTACAGCCAGAGCTTAGCAATGGCACAGGTAGCCAAGGGGAAGTTACATTACAGGAGAATCAAGTAGTTCTGTGGAAATCTGAGAACATACATGATAATTTTAAAGCATAAAAATTGTATATATGAAAGTGCTCTGACTTAGCCAACAGTAATAAACCACTGAAGATCACCTATTTAACCAGAAATTCTGTATTGCTTTTACATGTTTTCTGGCCCAGCAGCTGTGGATCCCCTTGCCCTGAAGTGGTGAGGAATATTAGTAGTAAATCAGTTGTGACTAACGGTGTCATGCCTTTCTCATTTAAGGTTACTGCCTTCCAGTATCTGAATTGGGGCAGACCTCAGATGATGAGGATCTAAGTGTTAGGGAAGCAGTGACAATACAGTTAACCTGATGCCAGAACAGCAGCTTTTCCACCTTATTTTTCCCCCCCCTCCTTTTTGAACAGCACTGACAAACACCACAACAATGAATGAGGAGAAACTACTTAGTTCCCTCTGGATTTCTTTCCCAGACAGGCCCATCCTTTTCCATGTAGCTTAACCTTTTTAAAAACAAGTTTAATGGGAACCCCATGACAGCTATGTAGAAAAGATGGCAAGACTAGACAATGCAGGTGCCATCCACACCAAGTTTACTGTTTCCTGATGGGCACAGATGGGTGTAATTACTAGTTACACCTGTAGCTTGAGTGGATTATTTATTTGCTTAGAAAAATACAAGATTCAGAGTCCCCTTTTTAAACAATTTTCAGAATGCAATACATGTTTTAGAGAAACTCCCACAATATGAAGTCTTAATACTGCAACTGAGAGACAGCTACACACAAGCTTAACAGGGTACAACATAAGGCAGACAGAACTGCAACAGCAGCAGTTGAACTAAAGCTGAGAAATTGTCAACATTCTGTGTCAACTGTTTGGCTGCACCTCAGACAGGCAGTGCGTTAACTCCCCAGAACAGCTGATCAAATCAAGCTGAGACCCTTTATAAGGAAAAGGATGCCACCTTTCATTGTGCCTTTCCACCCCCTTCATCTCTTAGCCTTTGTTTTCTTCACATGTTGAAGCAGATTTAAAGAACATACTTTTCCATGTTCTTTGCTTTTCAGAATTTGAATACATATGAATTATTACTAGGGAGTGGAGAGGGAGAGGAAGAACAAGAGCATGGCCCCCCACCTTCAGTGGGATATGTTCTGGCACTGTTGTGTCCATCCTCCCACCCCCCCAGGCAGCATGGAAGAGGTCCACAGACACAGGAAGCAATAGACAAAACAGTGTGATAAGGTTTTACCTGGCCTGTCTCCTTCAAGCACTTGGAGTTTGTGGTACGAAAGATTAAAAGCTACTCCACTATGTCAATGCTACTACTAAAGTTAAATAGCTAAATTGCAACTTTCTATCTTACCAAATACACATAAAAATGTACTTTGCAGACATTCCACCACAGAACAGTAGGTCCCAAATAACATCATCAATTCACAGTATCTTGCCTTAAGACAAAGTGCCCTACATAAGAAACCATACCTAAAAAGCCACGCGAACTTTACAGCAAATCCTTTCTTAGTAGGAAGACATTTACACTAATCTGTGGGAGAGCTTAGTGCATGTGAAAGCGTGGTATTAGCTTAAACCAAGCACAATGCCAGCTGCTGTGCCAGCTCTCCCCCCTCGCCAAAGCACGTTCAGCTAGACTGCTAACTTCATTCTCACAAGGAGAGGCAGCCCATGATACTGGTCAGGGGCCTCGTTTTTGTTAATTTTCTACACAGACATACTTAAAGGGCTAGATCATCACTGCGAACCAAAAGAAAGCTTTAGTCTGGTTCCTTGTGAGAAATACAGTACAGAGTGCTTAGCTCTGTTATTTTTGAAGTGGACTAAGGAAACTAGTGTCAGTTACTGCTCTGGCCAGAGATTAAGTGTGGTATGAAGTAGTAGTGTAGTATTAAGTATGATGTTTGCTTTACAACCACTAGTTTTTGTGACAGTGCTAAACAACATTAAATCTATTGCTACATAGGTACAAGCAGACTAGCTGTTAACTAACTAGCTTGTTAACTACAGGTCTACAAGCCAATTCAAAACATTCATTTTGAGTGCTCAAGAAATACATCAGTATAAGGGGTCTTTGACATTCGTATAAAGTTTCTCTCCTTCTTGACTAACAGATCAGTCATCAACAGAAAATGGGTCATCAGCATGTCCAGTGTTATGGCTGAGAGGAGAGGGCCTTGTACTTAGCTCTGTGTTCATCTATTTCTTCCTTTGTTTTTCTGATACAGCTAAAAATTTCCTTGAAGAGTGCTTTATATTCAGGAAGAGCATTTGTGGGAGAGTCACTTAGCTCCACATTTATGCATTCTTGATTGCCAGCTGAAAGATCATACTGGGTATTCCCCACGTTTAGGTCTCTGGAATACTGCTTCAGTGTTTGTACCGCCTTGTGTTTCAAAGAATCTTCATCCATTTGACACTTTTTCAAAAGTTCCTCATACTTCACTTTCAGAGCATTATACTGAGCATCAACTTCATTAAGTACAGAGATTCCTCGCTGTTTCACAGCTTCAGCTCTCCTAATACATGTTTCTTCATGGCCCCTTAGAATGTCTCCCCCTGCAGCACTGCTTAAGAAAGTTTCGCTGCTGCTCCGTTTCAGTGCCTTCTTCTCAAGCTCCGATGCAGTCAGAAGTCCATCATCTGCCAGGCTCTGACCAAGCTCCCTTTCTAAAGATTCCTTGAATGAAATGAAAAAGGATTCCGGCACCAATTTCTCTGCATTATGGAATGTGTTTTCAGACTGAAGTATTTGTCGCATTTCAGCTACTTCCACTTCCAACTCCTCTGCACGAGCCCGATACAAGTCTGTATCAACAAGCCTCTGTTCAAGGTCACAGTTTTCTTTTACCATAAGGCTATATTCCTCTTCCATTGTTACCCTCTTCTCTTTTTCTACGTTAAGTTGGGCTTGCAGAACTGTAACTGCCTTTTTTAAGTTCTCGTTTTCTTCTTCTAGAGGACTTAGCTGACTATCCATCGAAGTAATCTTTTCTGCAAACACATGATCATAAACAAAATACCTGCAGAAATAAAGTAAATATTATCAAATGTAGGAAGTACAACTGACTACACCTCACTACACCTCCTGAAGTTTTCCTGTCCTGTGTAACTAACAACAGATGTAAACTGTGTGCTAACACACCTCAAAGTATACATAGTGGTCATTTTACTAACCAATCAGAAGAGTTTGTAAATACTTATATGCCATCAAATCAAGCCTTCCCACTCAAGCACAATGGCAGCTCATTAGTAGTTTCAGGTTACAGACAAGCTTATCAAATAACTAGACCTACAATTGAAATTTAAATAAACATTGCCTTCACGTATCACACAATACTTTGACAGATTTTTTTTCCACAGCACTCCACTCTTGTAACTTTTGTCACTCTTGATTGCGGAAACAAGCTTCAGAATTGACGAGGCAATTCTGTAGGCTGGTATTTCCACAAGTCTTTGGCAGTTTGAAGGAACTCGCTTCTCTTTTGGATTGTCAAGAAATAACTTTTTGCATGTACGGTTATTCTACAGTCCTACCTCCATGTAGTGCTGAAGCCCAGACACAAAAGCCTGTTCTGCCTGCCTGTGGAGGTGCTTCACTTATGAAATTACTGTGTAGGATTGAAGCTAGTCTGAGCTTTTACCCCAGGTGATTGTCCTGATGGGCATACAAATGCAGTTCAGCTGGGTAAAACTGCTCTAAATTAAAAAAGCAGCCCAGAGCTCCAGGCTCTATTTTACCATCTTAAGCCTCATTTTAACCAGCTTAAGTTCAGGAAAGCTATTGCAGGAATCATGCCTTCCTTGAAAAGAAAATACCCACAGACATCCAAGGAAAGGGTAAGTTACAGAAAATACTTTGCATTTAGGATGTTTGTTTTTCAGATTATCTGTGTATGCTTTTATCTGCCTGAAAAAAGTGGGGTGCAAATTGCTGTAAGCTTTCTAGGCTACAGTTTGATACAGTTGGAGACTTTGGGAGAAAACCTTTCAAGACAGAACATGGAACCTGCAGTTCCTCTAACACAAAGACTAGTGCAGTCTAGAAGTATGCCAGAAGCAGTGGCAACACACAAGGTGCATGACTGTGCAGGTATTTTGCTAGTTGTGAACATTAGATGTTTTTCTGCTAGCTTGTTTGACATCTGTGCTTGTGTTTTAATTTTTAAAGCTTTGCTTAAAATAATTTCAGTCTTCTCTTTGCTATGCAAGGTTAAAAAGTCTTACTGGCGAAGGTCATACAGCTCCTTCAAGCATGAGAAACTATGCATTGATCTTGGCTGGTCAGATCTCTCATGGCTCATCCGGCCTCGTCCAGACTTTTTCAATTCTTCTACTTGTCGCTGCAGGTCATCTATGTGTGTTTGCAGATTTTCAATAGTCTCTGTCAAGCTAGAAGGTGAAGGACTGCTGTTAAAACATTTGAGTGTTTAGTCAAGGACATGGGAATTTCCCATCCTGTCATAGTGTAGTTTCTTCTCTGAAGACTGCTCTTCGGTCCCAAAAGACCTTTAAATAAAACTATTCTTTCAATTTAACAGTATTGTGGAACAAGACTAGACAGAGACAGCCACCCAATAACTACACAAATACACTTGGACTGCTCTTTTTCGTATTATCAAATGGAGTAGGGGGGGAAGGAGATCTGGTATATATAAAGTTTGTTACCTTAGTATCTTTTGTTGTGAAGCTCTACTCTCCGCAACTAGTTTTTGATTAGTGTCTTCTAGTTCTCTTGCTGTCACATCCAGCTGTTCATAGACTTTTGCATGCTGATCATTCATCTGACGCAAGAGCTCCACTTGCTTTGTGAGGTACTGCAAGACAGCGTTGCTGTTACTAGTTTATATGTGAAGCACAAAGATAGGACTACTATGCTCCATTATTTTTTTTCACATTCATAGAGAAACTACTAAGTTTCAGAAATGCAGTTTGGTAAGCGTCCAGTTGAAAAGGCACTATCAGTAACTCAGCTAGGCAGCTTGCCTTAGTCACGGAGGTTAACCCAGGCTGATCAACCAGCCTTTTATCCAGAGGAGCTGGGTTTGGTTGTGCAAGGTCTGCTCCTCTATCCTTGCTGCAGCTAAGCTTTTGCCAGTACCCAAGCCTTCTGGATTGGGTTTGTCTGCACTGCAGTCATCACTGATACAGCCATGAATCCAGAGTTCCACACAGCCCTTAACTATCCATTGAGCCCTTCTAAAAGCTGCAGTGGGCTCCAACAGAAATTTTCTAACAGTGTTGACCCAACAATTTTCTTAGCATTGAAACTGAAATATTGGGTGGCACCATCCATAATTAAATTTCTTTTCAGCTGACTTAAGTTTTTCCAGTCTGAAGCAGCATTAGGTTCAGCAGAACAGAATTGAGGTTGTGGTCACAGTTAAGACAGTATGTGGGCTACTGTGTGTCAGCAAGTATAATCAAATTATTGAATGTAATCTTTCATTACCCACAGGGAGCTATTCCAGTTACTGTAATCCCAAATAAAGGTCTCCTGTTTTTTTTAAAACAAATAAAACTCCACATGAAGTATTCTCATTTTAATCCTCTTTAGTTTTACAATTAACAACATAGATCGTTAAGTTTCTTGAATAATGTCAGAAAGCTTGGAATTCTCAGTGTAAGAGCAGTTAACAATCACCTAAGGCTCCTAATACAAGTGTCTCATATTGTCCCACCCAGGACAGGACCGATCCAATTTAAAAAAATCCACACGAGAGTTTGCATCAAACAGACTTGAACAAAAAAACCTAACCCTTTAAATGGGAAATACTTTGTTCTTACGTAGAATGTATTTCTTGCAATATATTACTATGTGCTAGTTACTGGAAGGTGAACTTCAAGTAGGAACATCCAGCAGACTTCTAGGCAGAATTACTTCTCTACATAGGCCTAGGTACATACTCAAAACTTGAATATTCTACTTAACCTTTTACCTCATTAAAAGATTGATGGGTTTACATTTTAGGCAATTTAAGAACAGATAATAAGTTAATCTCAGACTAGTAACTGCTACATACAGACTTCTAGAAGATCAACATGATAGCAGTTGGCTGGATCCTTTCGTAGCCTGTGCGCACATGACAGAGGATTTACACAAAAATAGTACATGGATTAGCAGCAGAATCTCAATGTGACCCATTTCAGATTAACTTTCCCTATTGGTTATTCTCAGAAGGAGCTAGAGATCTTCACATTTTCTTCAGCAATACAAGTGTAGCTAAGCACAGAAACAAAGGCTTTGGTGCCAGAATTAGATGTTACCACTTAGTACAATGGCCTTTCGCAGAAGTTTTAGATGAATAGAAGAGGTGAAGCACCATTTTCTCCACCTTGCGTCTCCCATATCTTCAGTGCTGGTGTCAAGTTGGCCTGGTATAACCAGGCCACCAAAACAAAGTATAGATGTGGTAATCAATACTTTACAAGTTCACATTTATTCCACCTCCCCTGCAACTGAGCACCTAACGTGAAGCAGCAGTTGAGATTTCTTGCATTCTACCACATGATAAAAGGAGAGTGTCAGTGTTTCTGAAGTCAGAGTGCTGAGAACAGATTCAGACAGGAATAAAGTTGCCCCTTCAATCCAGTGTTTATTACATCTACAATGATTAGTTAGTGGCACACGTGTCAGCACAGAGGTCAGATATAATGATCCCAGGCTGTAAAACGCTTATGTGTTAGCGTTTAATACGTTAGATGTAATCTTAAGCATCCCAAAGCCTTTGACCCTTCCCTTTCAGTGCAGACAAGGTAGTACTGTATTTCAGAATGACTTCTTAGCCAGTTCTAGACTTCGCAAGCCATAAGATGTGAATTAATAGGGAAAAAAACCCTAAAGATTTACACAGATATACTGCACTGAAGAAGTTAATCAAAACTGCAGCAGAGTAGCTACAGGAACAGCTGAAAGATCACCTTTAGGCTACAGAGACAAGCACTTGAAAATTAGGAGAAAAAAATACCAAGCATAGAGACTGGATATGCCACTTGCACGTGTGTCCTGTGCAGTGGGGTATCCTGCATTCCCACAAAAGACAGAAATACAGGTATGAAAATAACTGACTGAGCTGCTTTTACCAGCTAAAAAGTACTGCACCTTGCACATGCTAACTTTATTGCCATTTTTTTCAGTGAATTCCTGTAACAATCCCTTGTGCCAGTAAGCTAATACATTCAGCTCTTCCATCTTGAGGTTCTCTCTGGGTATTTGAAGAAGGGGTTCATTTGATTTTCCCTTTTCTACCGGAAATCCACATGCAAGAGAGACTTCTTTGGAGAAACAAATGTTTTGAGTTGCTAATACAATTTTAAACTGCACTGGGAAAAGACAGAAGATTAAGACAGGTGGTGAAACAGAGAAGACAGCATGTTGTTATGAATACAGGCAGATATGAATACAGTCTACAGGTTCTTTGACTCAACACAGCAAGTTGGGCAAATAAAGGTGCAGGCACTACTTGTATGTCAGAAGCATCACAAAAACTGTTCTCCCACCTCTCCCCTCTCCTCTTGGAGGGAGCTAATAGGACAACCCAATATACACTCCTACCCATGTTGGGGGAGAGGAGGAAAGAGAAGAAATAGCTATCAGATAAAGCCTTCAAAAAGCAGTATTGCACAAGTCTTGATTTGTTTTTTTTATTAGCTAAGCAAAGCCAGATATTGAGAGAATAAATTAGTCTGTCACTGTCTGAGGTTGTCTGAAGATACAAGTACTTAACCCTGCCACACACCAACTATAGATCACTGCTGGAAGGACACTTGTGACCACTTCCTGGTGCTGAAGCTCTCTCATGTAGTCAATAAACACTAACCCACCAAAAAAGTCTTAATCAAATAAACTGGCTTAAACCAAGAAGATACTACGTCCTTAATGGCACTAGCCTATTTCTGTAAACGAATGCGGCTTAGCAATAATGTATTTTCCATATTTCAAGATAGAGTTGAAATAGAGCTGCTTATTAAGTAGCTACACTCAATGAGCCAGGTTAGTTATCTATCACAAAGTTATGCTGTGTTATTTCAAAAGGTGTGTTGTATCTGGGTTAAACACTTCCTTAAACATGGTTGTTCACACAGGCATTGAACCTTAGTAAAACAGTATTTGTACAGCACCTTGAAGTGTTTGTCCTTTCTAGATCTTAAGAATTAATTTTCTTATAAAGATCATTCATGGCAATGAGTTTTAAGTCTCTGCATAAATAAATACATTTTTTGTAATGCTGTGGCACTAATAGAAATATCAGCCATTCTAACCATTGTATCACAGAATGAATAGAATAAAAGATGACATTTAGCAAATAATAAAAGAAAGAGCTGGTATGATGTATAAAACAGAGGTATCTTTAAAAAAAAAAACCTGCACCCAGAAAGTGTGCATGACCTAATAAAAATACTGCATTTGTGTTAACATGACTACTATAAAGACACCTATATATCTGTAAGTATTAAGCCTAGGATTCTTTAAGTTACCTGTTACCACTACAATGATAAATGTTTGAAGTCTTAAGTTACAGCTGTACAAAATCCATACACCATCCATAACTGGGTATGTACTGCTTGCACAAAGGAACTCAGATTGCGTAAACATCTAGCGTATATCAGTCACAGCCTGTTCCCTGTGATTCGTACCAGAACCAAACTGAAGTGCTGACTAAGTTTCCAATACATTGTCAGTCAGCAAAGTACTGAATATTTAATAATTTAATTAATAGTGACCACGCATTGCCTTCTAATAGCTGAAAAAGATTCATTATGCTGACAAATGCTGGGTCTGCAAGAACACAAGCAATATTAAAAAGAAAAAAAAAATTGCCAAAACCAGCCAGGTTTTTCCACCAAGTAACACAAAGATGAGTGCTTTTGAAAGGCTGGTTATGATTCACACCCCACCTTCCTCCCCCCCCCCCCCCCCCAAAAAAAAATACAGAATAATATATCCACTATGTCCTGTATTTAAATACTATTTAAGTGTTTGGCTTTGCTGGTTGGATGTTTGTTGGTGTTTTTTTTTAAATTGAAGTAGACTTTATCTCCCTTTACCACAGCTCAGTTTAGTGGAAATACATATCCTCAGATTTTACTTAAGTATCTCTCCTGCACTTATCAGCATTTAAATTTCAGTGCCGTAACAACTAACATTTTCATATAATAATTTAAATTATTAATTTGTCATACAATTTCATGTTATTTTACCTGGCCAGATCAGCAAAGTTTAGCAATAAAATAACTGAAGTAACTTTTTAGTACAAAAATAAAAGTACCAGTCATTTGTCGTTAAACAAGCCAAATCCAATGTGAAGTTTAATGGCACAAAGCTTCCAGTAATCAGACAAATAGTTCTAACTATGATCAAGCGTATACAGGTTCTCAGATTCTCAAACTAGCAGAAGTGGTTAAAGATTGTTTGGTATTTTTCTCCAAAGTGTCCCTCAGATGTCAAGAAATTCACAACTCAACTTATGTGCTATTATGTTGCAGGTCTAGATGCTTTAACACATGGATCCCTTAAATGTTTACCTCTATCTCCTGCAGTTGCTCTTGATTTGTTGCATACATCTGCTGTAAAGATTCTTCCAGTTCAGTGTTACGGTCCAGTAGTGTCTTCCCAAGCTCAGCAGCAAGGTGAAGATCTAAACAAAGAAATCATGTTTGCACTTAAGTTATACAGCCAATAATAATAATCTAATTTTAAAGCATTTTAATCAAATACTTCAGGTGGTTTTTATTGCTGTTGTAACTGCTCTAAGTTATTTCCAGTACCCAAAAAGAAAGTTAGCTTATACTTAAGTAAAACATTCATATACCGTCTACAATGCAAGTTTAAGTCAGTCCTGAAACCTAGAAGATACTCTTGTTTCATGAAGCTTCCTTAGTTCCTCTTTTGGTCCTTCAGCCACAGGTCAGACACATCCAGCCATTTTCTCTTCACTTCCCACCATCTGCCTAGTACTGCACCAGCATCTCTACCCAAGGTGTCTGTAAGCTACACTTCACCATGTTTACAGCACTCATCTTTTAGAAGAATAAGCATAAAAGACCCTGTAAATCTTCATCATGCTAGACCCAGGGCAAACCTGACTGCACTCTTATTTACTTCGCTGTTCTTCCCCATTACCCCTTCACCAACGAGCTCAGGTCATACAGGATCGAAGTGCTAAATGAAAGTTTCAAGTGCTTTTTATGGTGAAACAATAATATCAAAAGACATAAAACTGATAAAGAAATGTAGCTACACTGCTTTTCAAGCTCATAAACCTAGGAGACAAGAATTGCTTTATGTGCTCCAAAACATCATTTTAAGTGTCATTTGTTCTCAGGCACTTAATCTCAATTTCACTTCAGTCATCTTCAATCACCTCCAGGGTGCAGTGACTGTAGTTGTTTCAAATTAAGAAATAAGTCATCTGAACACTCAGTTCCTTTCTAGAGGGAAGCTTGATATTTGGTCAACAGCATCAGTAGTGCTAGATATTCTATATTATGTTTAAAGACACATGTAATTTAAAAGCTAACAATGCGACAAAGAAATCGATCTTGGTGTTATTGCTAAAATTGCAATTACATGTTAAGAATCCAACAAATTTCTAAAAATCTCTGAGTTTCCACCTCCTTCCCATCACCTGGGCCACGACCAGGTTATCTCCTGCATGCGTGCAATACAATATTGTTAGTTTTCACATAGAACTAGCATCACTAATGGGAAAGAGACAAGAAAAGTCAAGAAAAACTTAAGATTTACTTCAAGAAGACTTAATATACAAGAGACACGTATTGCATCATCAGTAGTTGTAGCTAGTCAAGAAAACACATTCCGTTTTCATTTAATTAAGATGCCCTTGTTTTAACATGTTATCTTACCTCTTTCCTGCCCTTTCCCAATAATCTTATCAGCTAGTCATTGTAACAGATAGAACACTGTTCCAAGATTGTTTTGTGCTAACCTTCAGTTTGGCAGCCTGTCCAAAATGATTACTCCATCTACATACATAAGCCAAAGACCAAACTCAGCCTCACAAGGACAAGTGAGTAGGAGCATTTAAGCTGTAGATGTCCAATTCTGGCAAAACAACAGCTGTGGTATTCTTTACACATTCTTTACAGCTGCAGTGCATTGTTTCCTACCTTAAGGTCAGATTCTTAGAATAAATGCCACAAAAATTACTTGAAAAAAACAAAAAAAACCACACTGCATAGGAGTTCTTCACAGTTTCAAAAGATGTTTGACTAGGAGCCACACGGCATACTGATCTATACTTAGGAGCTTATCCTCACATGGCTTTTCATTGTAACACCACTTATTAAGAAACGCAGCTTACTCTAGAGCTGGGATTTAAAGTATTTGGATAAGGAAACTTTAAGGCGTCCTAGTTGGGTTTTTCCCATTTTTAAATAGAGACTGTACATTGTTTACCCATGGACAGAATAACTCCCAGTCAAACACCAAGCTGTTTGTTCCATCACATTACAGAACACTGTAGTCTTCAAATCCAGTGAATCTATCATCCCATATAAAAGGGAGTCCCGATTCACAAGTTCTCATACTACACAAATCTTTACTAGGAGCCACAATCTTTAAAGCTAGTCAGCAATACTGGCATCATTCAAGGCAAAGACTAAATAGACCATTCTTTTATTTTAATAGAGTAAGAGCTTTAGAGAGGATTTAGGATTATGTTAAAGATGTAATGCATAATGGAATTACTTGCTGCCATTTCCTTTCCCAAAGTGAAAGTTTGTTCTGATGTTTAAGTACATCTAGGAGTTGATAGTTTCATTCTTAAATGCCCCCTCATCTACTAAATCAAGTAGCACATACCACACAGTACTTTGAATTCAATGTGAATAATAGAATTCATGTCATTACAGTTACACACTCATTCTGTTCATTAGAATGGCGGAAGCACAAAGGAGTTACTATGGAAGAAGCATGCTATTTTATAATTAAGGCGATTTGTTTCTCAGGGGGAAAAGACAAGTGGAAGAGCTCAGGAACATGCAATAAAACCCTAACTTCTACCCCTAGAGAAAGCAAGAACTGAAACAATTTGACCTCTTCTAAAATTACGAATTTGCTTTGCATCCATTTTTCTACATTGTTTTAAGTACCTATAAGCCCTATGAAGAGCAAACTTTAAGAGTGAGATGCACCACATACCTGTGTTCTCCAGATAGAGAAATGTAAATTAACTTTTCCTTCTGTTAGAGAGTTACTCTACAATACTAGAAGCACACTGCATTTTCTATTGTAAATTTATGTGAAGTAACAGCTAAGTTCTGCCGCAGACACATTTTTCCTTTTCGCCATGAAGATGTAAGCAGAGAGTTTTTTTAATAATGCAAACTGTATACGTGCAGATCTTAAGATCTTCATTTTAGTAAATCTGATCAATTGTACTGGTGTTAAACAGCTCCATCAGAAATCTCTTAAACCAAAACAAGACTTCAATGATGGGTCTTCTGTGATGTTAAACAGCCCTTATTTACCAGCACTTCTCCAGAATCTCTTCTGACAGTGTTACTATAATTGAGGAAAAAAAACAGTACCAAATCCTTCTCTTCTACTTTTTTATAACCCACCTATCAAAATGATTCAGAGAATTCTCGATCTAAAATAAGCCTGTTCTTTTCAACAGCAAAAGGCATTAGAGGTGCAAGACATAGAAGAAAGCCTGGTTGAAGTTTACTTAACTGTAAAATTAAACCCTTAACTTTTTCACTTGGCTTCATGTTTCTTACTCCATATTCAGATTGCCCTCTGTTCTGTTAAAGTGAGTAACAGCAAGATGTAAAAAGAGCAGTCATATAGAAGAATTCTTTTTCAAAGGTCAGCGTACTGCAGCACATGGATGTTGCAGAAGGAAGCATGGCTGTTCCCATCCTTAAAAGAATTCCATGAGCATTCTGTTTTCATGAACATCATGCTAGAAGAGCCCACCTCCATTGTCAAGGCAAAAGCTTTTGGTGCATATAAACGCTGTCAAAGTTTTTCCAAAACCCTACCCTAATTTCAAGTTTCAAAGACTGGCTGGCAAGGACTACAAGCTTCTTTCAGGGTGCTTCCTAATGTTTTACAACCTAGGTTCTCCCATAAACCTACTCCTCAGTTTTTAAATGTGCGCTGATTGTTTGGGTTGTGAAAAGTTTAAAGAGACTTTGATAAGCGATCTTACAACTCTGTTTACATACATTGGTATTGCTTAGTCATAGGAGAAGGAAGAGTATCTTTCAGACTTCAGGAATAAAGTATAACAGAGCATTTAAAAAACACTCCTGTAAGGAATTTCTTATTTGCATTTCAGCTTGCCCATCAGTTTATTTTCCTCCTTTCCCTTTTAGCAAGGCTATTAGTCACTTCCGTTTAGGCTTGTAAAGAGATAATCCCCAGAAAAAGATTGTTCAAATGTTGAGAGAGCATTAACCAACCCTCAACTCTAGAATGGAATACTGTTTCTTAAAAGCTCACAGCAGAGAGCCAAATGGTGATTATTTCACTCGTTTTCATTAAAAAATGAAATTAAAGAAACATCAGTAAGGTAAGAAGTCAATTGCTACACAATATGAAGTCCCTTTGCAGGTCTTCTACCCCATAAACACTGATACAGTAAAAACATTGCTAAATCATGTCTTCAAATTTTCAACTCCCTTCCCTTTGACAGCAAACTACAGCTTCAGGATCTTATTTAAATTGATTGGTTTATATCCTAGAGCCATGAAAACATCTATTTTGAGCAAAGAGTACCTAAATACAGCTTTCAAAGAGTTAGCTATTTTATAGTCAAAGCATAGAATTAGAGAGACCTATTCCTGTCTCAAAAAAAGTTTCTGCTGTCAGATGCCTGATCTCTGTGTGAAAACTGCTTAGCAAGGAAGAGCTTTCAAAAGTATCTTTCTTTATGGTCTATAGTACAGTAGTACCTACCAATCCCAAGAATTAACGTACTTCAATGTAAAAGCTAAAAGCATAAGGCTGGAGCAGGTTTTCAGGAAGCCACTTTACAGCCTTGAGCTGGCCTTTTAAAATGAACTCAGGATTAATAACAAAAAGTAGAACTAAGTAAATACCAGTTGTAAATACCACTAAGCTCTTAAAGAAATTGCACATTCTTTCCATATCATGTCTGTAGAAGATTTTTAGTGCGATTATACTTAGTGTATTTCTGTGACTCCTTCCTCACCTGTGGAATGAGACTAGCATTTACCCCTTACATGCGGTTTTTTAAGACCTATTGACAGAATGACATACAGGAGCTAGATATGCATAATTCTAATGCATAGTGGAGTTATTCGTATGTTTTAAGAAGAAAACTTAGAAAGTTTATAGTAATGGACCTGTAACTAATCGAGCACAGCTACATTTACAACTTCATCGACTGGAAGCCCTCACAAAAAGGCTTAACAGGGTGCAACACAGCAGCCCACCCCGATGCTTCCTGCGCCCGCTATTTCCCGTGCCTACCCTGAATAGCTACTTGACGTCGCGTCAAGGTACAACTTTTCGGAGAGCCGCTTCCCTCCCTCTTTCCCGGGCGAAGAGGGACCCAGGCACAATTCAACTCGGCTGCAGCAACCCCTTCCGTCAAACAAAGACAGCTGCAATCTTTATCGATAACAGCGATCCCTCTGCCTACGCGCCCAAGGCGGTGGGAAGCACGGCCGTGAGGCGAGCCCGGGCTCCCGGCTGCGACAGTCGCGGGGCGGCACAAGCCCTGCTCCCGCCACCACCGCCCCGCGACCCTCGCCGGCGGCTTCGGCCCCCTCACGCCCTTCCCGCCGCCCCACCCGAGCGCCCGGCGTCTCCGGGCTCCGCACCGCCGTTGTGGCGGTGCCCCGCGCCCGCCCACGCCCTCCTTGCCGCCCCCCGCGGCCCCTTCCCTCACACACCCTCCTCGCCGCAGCCCCTGCCCTCACACGCCCCCCGCGGCAGCTCCCCACGGCCCCTTCCCTCACACGCCCTCCTCGCCACAGCCCCTTCCCTCACACGCCCCCCGCGGCGGCAGCTCCCCGCCGTCCGCGGCCGCTCCCTCTCCCCCGCCCCGGCTCACCTTGCTGCAGGTCCTGCTGGTCGTACCAGGGCTCATCCTCACGGATCTCGAACTCCTCCACCAGGCTGTCGGCCAGCATCGCGCCCCTTCCCCTCACGGCGCGGCGGGAGGACGAGGCGGCAGCGCTCAGGCGAACGAGTCCCCTCACGCCGAGCGACGGCGGGGCAGGGCAAGCCGGCAACCGCTCCGCTCCTTAAAAGCCGCCTCCGGCCATTGCCGAGCGTTTCCGGACTTTGCCGAACCTCTCCCCCTTCTGGTCGGGCTGCGCGAAGCTGCCGGCAGCAACGTGGCAAGCTACAGCCACCCGCCCACCGTCTCCCCGCGATTCAAACACAACACCCTCACCTCCCCTGCGGGGAGCCAATGGGAAGCCGTCCGCCGGACAGATCGAAAGGAGCCTCAACCAATCACGAAGGGTATTCATGTCAAGCCACCAATCAGAACGACGAGAAGGTTGGCCCGGGCAACCCCGCCCCAGCAGCCAGCTGCGCAGCCTCTAGTCAGAGGAGGTGGGTTAGTGCCCGTGGAAGGGGGTGGTGGTTGCTGGGGCTTTGAAGGGTTAATGGCGGGGAGCGGTTGCTGGGGGTATTCCGGTGGGTCTGCGGCGGAGCAGAGCTGGCACAAGCGCAGGGTGGGGCAGCGGTGACTAGGCGTAGGGAAATCCGTGGCTCCTAGTCGCCCCGTGTTGGGAGCTCCCGGGGTGCGCTGAGGGAAGAGCCCGTGAGGAGGAGCTCGGCCCCCGAACCGCGGCTCCTCTCAGCCGCGTCCCCTCACCCGCGTCGCGCCCAGGTGTGGGCCGCGTTCCCGCCGCCTCCCGGGGCAGCCTTGGCGCCGGCGTGCGGAAGGGGAGGGGAGAGCGTGGCCCCGCCGGAGCGTGCAGCCGTGGCAGCTGCTGTCACGTCTGGCGGCGGCCGTCTCCATCCCCGCGCCTCGCACGTCGGTCGGGCGGACACCGCGCGCTCTCGCTTCTCCTTACAAGGAAGAGGGAGCCGTGTCCCGTATCTGGGGATCTGCTGAGGAAAAAGTAGCTTGATTTGCCCAGTTTTAACAGACGAGCACCTCCAAACTTGCAGTCCTGCAAGTTTCCAGCCCCGCTGCCTTCCAGGAGTCACAGCTTTACAGCGCTTGGGCAGCCATAGCATCGCGGCCTTGAAAGAGTGGCGGCACTCAACGAGTTTCACTTGCCCTCCTACTCCAAGTGCTTTCTGTTTGCATTTCCCCTCTGCTTCAGCAGCATTTCCCCTCAGTATTACCCCTGGGGACTAGGAAAGCGTTTGTTCTTAGTTCTGTCTTAATGTGGTTCAAGTCATGGAAGAAAGATGAGGAAAATACTTGTGTCCAACCAGTTTGTCAGGACTGAGCATTACACTGCAGCTTGGGACCCAGTACAGCAGAGCGTGATGTCAGCTAGCGTGCTTCAGTCAAAATCCACTTTTCTTCTTTAGACCCATGCTCTAGTTTCTCTTGGTGACTGTCATCCAGCTCTGGGAGAGACGCAAGTAACGTCGTACTGTGTCTCACTGGTTTAAACAGTCTGTTCTTCTGGCTCCTCTGTATTAAGACAGTTGTAACCACTAGAAATTTCTGAAACTGATTTGCCTTCTGTGAGTCACAAAATGTCAACACCTGTGCGTTAACCTATTCAATATAAAGGCTGACGATTAAGAAGAGGGAGGGGATACTCATGCATGATTTCATTGTAGTACAATTAAAGAGGACATCTGGGAAAGGAAGTGTGGTACCTCAACTTCTAATTGAACCTATTTCATAAACAAGGTACAGATGTACCAATTAGTGTAAAGAGTTGTGTCAGATCCTGCGTATTATAATTAGTCATGGCACTAGAGGCCTGTTTGTGCATTGTTAGAAGGTTGCTGTTGAAGAAATTTCAAATTTCTTCTTTCTTACTCTCAAATTTTGTGAAGCTGAGGGGACCTTTTTATTTGTGTGTAGGAAGGAACTGAGTCACATATGATTTGAGAAATGACTGCTGGAAATGCTAGTGTGAAGCACATTGGTGCTCATGGAATTTGAGGTAAAGGAGAGTCTCCCAATTCTCCATTTGAAGACCCATGCAGAGGGCTCCAGCGAGAAATAGAGATGAAGTGTCTAGCTTTCCAAAAGCCCTAATACCTACTACATAAATCACTTCATTAAGTATATTTGTGAAGGCTTGAACATGCACTTCTTTAAAAAAAAGTGACACTTGTTAATAACATACTTATTGCAATGACTTTCACAGTAATATCAAACTTACTATTAAAAATAAATGTTTCAAATGGGCATCTTTTCAATAACCTTATATTCTTCATTTTAAGTTTCTCAGTAGAAGTTTGTGAAACCAAACTTGTTACAAAAATGCAAACTTTCATCACCTGAAAAGGAAGTCCCTCTACAGCTGTAGCTCTGTGAAAAATAAACTTGAAAATATACATCACAATCATCCTCAATTATCTCAAAATTCAGTCATATTCTTACAAATAAATTGGCTTTAGAAAAAAAACTTGAACCAAGTTGTTTGTCAGCTTGACTTTTTTTCTTACCTGTGAAGTTACCTACTCTTTGCATCTTTCTTCATATTACAGCATCTTAAATATATATGCAAAAAGGCATCCACATTTTACTAGCTCTTCAAGAGTTCATTTTCTGTGTTGGGGCATGGAAAAACTGTTGTTCCATCCTCTGCCTTAGCCAGAATAGACCCTTCTCCAGCTCCTACCTGATCTGCAGCTTTTGCCTGGCCCTCGCCTGGCGATTAGGAAGTTACCATCTTCCCTCGCAGCAGCCTGTCTTCAGCCACTTTGTAAACCACAGGAAGGTTGGAAACAGCCTTGGTTTTCATTTCCTGTTTCTTTCATGGCCATTTTTATGAGGAGTTCAGGGAGCTGCTTATAGACCTGCTTATCAAGCTGAACAAGCAGATATTCAAGCTGACTATTTTGAGGGATATTTGAAAATTGCATTTAGGATGAAATTGTTAATATGCAGAGGAGCAAAGTGTGGACTGTTGACAAAAGGCAGATTTTAAAGCTCTGGAGTTAGTGGGTGTAGTAAGGCTGAAATTTGAACCTGAAGTATCTCCAAATTAATGGCAGACAGCTTCCTTCAAATAGATGTAAAGATTAATAAAGTCTTAGTTAAAAACAGGCACCTAAGAGAAGTATTTTTGTATTGGGCATATAGAATCAAATCTGGTCAAGGAACCATAAAGGCAGTCATTACTCTGCTTTAAAAGGTAGAGGTTCCCTGGAGCTAGCTGTTTTCATGGAATAGTTTATACCAAACATACTTCAGTTAATTGCTAGATAGAAGGAAGAAGTCAGCATCTTAAAAAATTGTTGGCTGAAGATCTGTTTGATAAAGAATTCTATATTCTTGGGCTGAATGTCTGTTAACTTGGACATACTTAAAATGCTGCACATGTGTTACTTGCTAGATTTTATTTACGTGCAGTCTTCTAGGCCATGAAAATGTTTAAACTATTAAAAGGTGTTTTGATTGTTTTATGTTTTCTATTCATATCATTAGTTTATTACATGAAAGTATTGCTTCCATGGCTTGTTAACAATTAACATTTAAAAATACAAGGACAAAACTTGGTATTTGTTTTGAAAGAAATATTCATTGAAGCGCATGCTGCATTTGATTTATAGCAATGGAATACGTAACGATATGAATTGAGTCACTTCGTTCCTTTACAGTCCATAATTTTAAAACTACATAGCTAGCAAGAAATATCTAAAATATATGCAATTACTTTGAACTCTACACCAAGATTAGTGTTTGCAATAGCAGACTTTTATATTGAGTCTGTGCACCAGTTAGGAAGGGATTCTTTTAAATTTTTGTCTACTTCTTCCATTGATTTTTAAGCACTGATTAAACATAGAAATGTCACTGACTTCAGTTTTGGGCTCAGTGTCTTATAACTCAGTAAAATGTGTTTCTCATTTAAAAAAAAAGGAAGTAAGAATGGAGAAACTTTCCTCTAAGTTTCTACACCTCTGAAACAAGCAAATCTCCCATGTAATTTTAATTTGGAAAATTATTCTACCAACTGTTGTAATTCTTTTTTGTAACTTGAGGAAGAAGAGAATTGTACTTGTGGAAGATGAAGTTTGTTTGGGGAATTCATCCTAATGCACTGGCATATTCCATGACTACGTTAGGTGCTGGAATGATGAACAGTATCTTTAATTTCTACTACGTTAAGCTTTTCCTAAACCAATACAAAATTTCAGAAGTTGCATTTCATCAAGCGCAGGTATTGTACAATGGAATATTTTGGTTACCGTGTTGTGCTACATGTCTGTGTTATCACAACAAAGTAAATTTTTTTACTTACGAATTAATTTTTGATGCATTGCAAATAGTTATACAGTATATTCATTTTAAATTTAGTTAGTCCATAAGCAATTGAAAGTATACATAAAGCCTATAATTTACAGTCTTTAGACTAAAAATCTCCAGACTTCAATTGCTGGAAAGATTTTTATCTTTGATAGCTTGAAGTAATGTTCTAAACTAATCTTGCACCTCAGCTCCATAGATATGTTTGACATTAGTGCTTTCCTATGGACTGTTTAAGTACTTAAATACTGCCTTTATTCTGCAAGTCATTATCCACGTGAGCAGCTCTTGTCATAAATGGTCTCCTGAAAGTAATGGGCCAGCTCATGTTTTGAATTACTTGCTGTGAGAGTAATATCTGGGCTTTGCAAGATGAAAGCCCAGATATATAAGCTTTTGAAGGAGTGAAGTCTAACAGACAGGGCTTTATTTCACGTGTAGTTGGGCACCTGCCTACTTATTCATCTTGTTTTCAAAATTACTATAAACCTCTAAATACCTTTAAGAATCTGGTCTGGAGTCTGTTTTGACCTGAGATGCTTTCATCTTTCTTTATTCTTTGAATAGAGATTTATTTTAAATAAATATGGTGTGTATTACTTCAGTGTTTGTGTAACCTCTGCAGAAAAATCACACTAACGGTAAATTCTGTTGTGTTTCTTACTTGTTTGTCGCAGGTTGTATTTATGATATGGAATGCCATTAATGATCCTCTTTTTGGGTATATTCAAGATAACTCCAAATTTGCATGCTGCTCAAGACGCCAGTTTTCAATTTTATATGGAGCTCCTTTATATGCGTTAGCCTTTTTGCTTCCTTGGTTTCCTTGGAAACATTATGAAGAAGGTGACTGGCTGAGTGGTCTTCACCTCATTGTTGCGTTATGTGCTTTTGATGGTTTGCTTACATTTGTGCTTCTAGCACAGTGTGCACTCTTTGCAGAAATTTCAACAAGACATGAAAGTAGGCTTCAGCTTATTAAATACAACCAAGTAGCAACATTAATTGGATCAACGAGCATTCTCTTTTGTGGTCTTATATCAGATAATATGGAAAATTTTGCCTATTTTCAGGCTTTTGCTGTTTTGGTTGCAGCATTAGCAACAGCTTGTATGTGTTACACAGGCAAATATAGTACTAGTCAATATGAGCAGAGAGAAGTTTGTACGGAGAATGCTAATCTGGAGAACAGCGATGGAGCTCTCTCCTGGTCCTCTGTAATTTCATTGACCAAACAGATTATGACAGAGAAAAACTTTTTATTTTTTGTAACAATGAACTTCTTCCAAGTCTTCCACCTAGCCTTCTGCAACAATTTTATGATGATCTTTGCGGATAATCTTATTCCTAAGGATGTCCTTTCTTCCTCAATAAGAAGTATCATGTATGGAGCAGGCTTTATTTGTCCTCAGGTAGGCAGTGACACTTTTTTATTTCATTTATGAAAACATGGTGTTTTACTAGTTTACATTAGTTTAAGGTATCTATTTACACTGTTTGTTGAAAAAATGCTGTATCCGGCATAAGCCATTGGCCATACTGAGAAACAAATCTAGCTCACCAGTGCTCTGAAAGAAGAAAGTACCGCTATGTACAGGCTAACCAATGTAAGAGTAGGGAGAAAGGACAAGCAGGCAGGCTGGTAGAGTATCTGTTTACAAGAATGTGAGATGCAACTATGCAAGGAGTGAATGTTTTGTATCCTACAAGGTTTATCATACCTAAGTATAAAGGAATGAAAAACATGGTCAAGATAAAAAGTTTCTAAAAGCAAAATCTACAGAATTCTGAATTCTTTTCTCTTTGGTTTTGATTTGTAATACATGATGAAAGAATAATCTCTAATTCAGGAAGTTTCTGAGATAAACTACACAAAAGACCAGAAAAATTATTAGGTATTAAAAGCATTGTTGAAATATGTGGTATCTCAGTCATGGGAACCAAACAAAACTCTAAATAGCTGCTTTTGGAGAATAATACATTCCCATTTATTTTGTTGTTTGCTGTCTTGGTCAGCTACATTTACTGGGGAGATACTTTCAAGACCCCCATCAGGGATGAGGGGAGGAGTAATGAACTGGGAAAGAAAAGAGAAAGAGAACCCAAATGAGTAATGTGTGAGAACAAGAAAATCAGCAAAAATATGTCCCACAGAATGTAAACATACTTGTCTGCAGTGAATAAAAAAATTCTCCTGTTCATTCCCTTCTAACTTCTTTCACTGGTTCTTTTAAAACTTTCACTGTGTTTATTTGTCGGATTGCTCAAAAACTTAGTATCCTGACTTTCATCATAGGTGCTGATGATGTTCAGAATTTCTAAAAATCAGGCTGTTATGTTCATTAAGTTGTAATGTTTTCAGTAAGTAAAATCTAAAAGAAGATACATGAAAGTGCAACTGGAATTCACAGCTCAATTTCAGCTACCATTTTGGCTTTTTGCATATATAACATACAAATCCTAAACATACCTTCTCTGTTCCATAACTCCTAAATATCTATAATTTCAACTTTTATCCTTACCACAGGTTTAATAGTTTGGGGTTTTTTTCTGTAACTCAAACTGTTAGCTGATGAACTTTGGAAATAAATCAGAAACTGCAGAAGTTAGGAAAGCTTAAATAATTTTACACTCAATATATAGTAATCACTACTGTTGATAAAATCAATGTGACAGTGTGAAACGAACAATCTTTCAGAAAATGCATCTCTCTCTGCTCCCCAGAGACTCTTTGTCTAGAAGGTCACTGAACCATAGAGAGTTTGCTGTGACCTTATTTTTCTCAGGTTTTGTCCCTCTGAGCTCAAGATATAATAAGAGAATTCTCTGGTGGCAATGTCCTGAACTTCACTTACTGGAAAAGCACCCAACCCATGTAAAATAAAGCCCCTTCTTATGAACTGTGCTTCAGTGGCCTGTACTAAACCAGAATTCAGCTTCTGTCTTAGGTTCCTTTTAGTAGTGGGTGTGAAGAATAAAACCTGCCTACAAGGGAAACCTTGTTGCTGAAACATAGGCAAACAAATTTAAATTTGCAACATTAAGTTAGTATTTTTCTTAGAAATATGCAGCCTTAGAAACATGCAGGTAATAAGGAATTTTCTAAATCATAAGTACTTCCTGAGACAGTTATTTCTCAATTATAGGGAGACAAGGTCATGTTTTTTACAATAACAGGCATTACATAATCCCTTACTATTTCTAGTGTAAGCACTTTTCTACAAAATGCCTGAAAACAGCCAGGGGGAGGAGTATGTTTAAGTTTCTTACAGCCAGATTTTTTTCTTATACCAACTTTCCAGATTTGTTTTACCCCTGTGATCACTGGTTTAAGTAGAAAACTTGAGCTTCTTTAAAATAGAATTTGCCACAATAATCTTTGTCTGACTGTAGTGGCCTGGTTTTATCTGTTATGTTAAAACATTTAAATGTGGGAACAAATGTACAAGGAGACTTCTTTCCTGTTCTTCATCTGAATATTATACTGTTCATCTCTGTAACACAGAAGGAAGGACAAAATGTGTATCTTTATAGAGTTTGTGAGTATTTTTTGTGACAGCAGTGAGGACCACATACATGTAGATGGTGACATAGGCTTATATAACAAAAAGAACATAATACATTATAAAATGTCCTATTTAAAGTGGAAAGTGAGAAACAATGTAGACGAGCTTACACTTTGCTCATACTGTACCCTGGCTGCCCAGGGAGGTGGTAGAGTCACCCTCCCTGGAGGTATTCAAGGAGCGTGTGGATGTGGCATTGTGGGATGTAGCTTGATGGACATGGTGCTGTGTGGTGTTGGGTGGGTTGTGGCTTGTTATTGTTGTTGTGTGGCGTGGGTTTTGTGGTTGTGTTGTGTTTCCCCCCCCCCCCCCCCCCCCCCCCCAGGTTGGACTCGATGATCTTACAGGTCTTTTCCAACCGTACTGATTCTGTGATTCTGTGATTTTTGTGAGTTTGCCTGTCACTAGCTTCTCGCGTGGATTACTGTTTGCTAAGACTGGCAGAATTAAAATGCAGCCATACATGTTGTCTACTGGCATCTGCCTTTCTCTACTTGCTAGTAAAGTCTCTGACTTGCTTAGATCAGCTGTCTTGGTGAGCTTGCTTTATCAACTTGAAAATCGTGCTTAATTTAATAATAAATGTTAATAAACGTCAGTGAAAATAGTAATATGAATGAAAAAACAATTATTGAAAATATTTTTGACCAGCAGTTAAAATTCAAATGGCAAGATGCTTGGTTTACAGGTAACATACTGCAAAGTTAATTCTTTAAGGGATATCAAACATAAAGATCATGAGCGTTAGATAATAGGCAATGTGGGAAACAGTATTTTCCTCAGGATGTAGTATTTCTCAGCTGGCTAGTTTTGAGTGAAAGGAGACCATTTTTACCTGGTAGAGGTAGCACAGAATGAGCCAGTAGATAGTTCTCTTTGTTCAATTCCTATTTTTTTGTTTGGATCGAACTTTTTAGAAAGAGTTGGGATGGTTGTTTTTTTTCTTTAATGGGTAGTAATAACTTCTGTCTGCTCTGTGCTTTATAGCTCTCCTAATGCTGAGATATTGTACTATATCTTTTCATCATATATGTGTATATATTCTCTTTTCAGTGCCTTGTTCTTCTCAGTCATGCTTCGTTGAAGAAGTTTGGTTATTACAGAATCATCTTGTTTTCCTTTTACTTTGAAGGAGTAGCTGCTGCTGTCATGTTTGTTCTAGGGCCAGAACACTATTATCTGTTGGCATTTTATCTCACAACAAACATGTAAGTAAATACACTTTCCTATTCATAGATACAGCTTAAATAATTCTAACAGAGTGGACACTTCCTTTTAATAGCATGAAGATTTTGCCACTGCTTTTACGATTTTCTTTCTGTTCTGTTTCACTTGTCAGAGAGGTTGAAACTCCACTTACAACTTTTTTCAGCTTTCATTTTATTCTGCTTCAGTTTTTAGTTTCTGCTTAAAAAAACCCAAAAAAGCCTTAAAAATGAACAGTAATTAAGGTTTGCAGTCACAAACTTTGCAACTTTAACATGGGATTCAAGGGAAGAACCTCTTCTCATCTACATAGACACAGAAGATCTCAGTGGAGGAACGCTTCAGAAACTGTTCGCTTGGAAAGCTCAGACATCATTTTGTATTGCATGAACACTTGTGTGTTGCACTGCAAAACAAATATCCGTAAGTCAGGTATCTGCTAGGTAACCAATACTGACTCACATTTTCACTGGTACTGGGTAAGTATGATGCCAAGAAGTAGTATTTTCACAAAAGAAGTATCTTATGATACATGGAAAACTTTATTTAAAAATAAGACCTGTTTGTATCAGAATATTCTTACAGTAGTTCATTTTTATGTCTTCATTTTCTGTTTCATTGCTTTCTTTCTATATGTTTTTTCCTACAATCCTTTTCTTCATCTTCTTTTTTTTCCCCGTTTTCATTCTTATTTTCAGTATTTCAGTCACGGGCTACTGTAACACTGAATTGTGTGAACAATAAATTGAATTTCATTACCTGCATACTTTAAATGATGAAGATATATTTTGATTTCCCCAGGAAAAAATTCTAAGGTACCTAAAGACTGTATATTTAAAGTGCTATTTGTTCAAAGCCTCTTGTAAGTAAAAGCTAGTCACACCCAAAATTTAATACGACAGAAATCGTAATATTTGAGTTTATGGTTTCACTTAGCAGTTTGTTAAGAGTCGGCTTTGTGTGTGTGTGTGTGTTTAAATGCATATATATATAATGTAAATACATATATAGGAATGCATATAAAATCTTTTTACTATTCTAATTCTCCCACTTTCAAGTTTGTCTTCCATGTAGTCTTTCTAGTAATGCTGATGTGCTTTTCAGATTTCAAGAGGAAATTTTCAGTTTCTCTTTCTTCTAATGTGTTTCTTTTTTCTATGTGATTTTAAATGACATTTACTGATAATCTTAAGCAAGTATTTATGACCTTTTGCACCAGTGTCCAAGAAAAAAAGCAAAAAAACCCCACCTTTTAGGTTTGCATATCAATTTCTAATTCTCAATTAAGAACAGATCTAATAATGCTTTCACAGATGCTGTTTAAACAGATAAATCGCTATGTTTTAAAGAATGTCTCAGCTTTGTGTGTTTGTGGAAATGTCAGTGTTGGGGTGTATATGTTAGAATGTCAGTTATGATTTCATTATGAAAGCGTATATAAGAACTATGAACATCTTAAATATTTTGTCTTTCTTTAGGGTAATTGTACAAGCTTCATTTAGTTTGTTCAATTTGCCTTTGGCAGATATTGTTGATGCCGATTTAATAAAGCACAAGCGGAGGTATGTCAATCGTAACTGTTTTTCTTTAAATATGCTATCTGTTTGCCATGTTACTCTTTCGTAAGTTAGATTATGTCAAAGTAAAGACAGTAAGTGATCTTGGATCTTTGAGACAGAAGTGCTTTTTGTCAGAGCAATTTAGCATAAGTAAAGATAAGAACTTGAACGAAGTTTCCTGCAGTTACTTCGGCAGAGTAATTTAAATAATTATGTCATTTCTAGTTTTAATTAGTCAAGTCCTTCAGTTTTTTATGTGTTTATTTTTGTTAGCTTCAGCTGAATTGTTTTGTAACCATATACATCTATTGTCACTTACCGAATTTTCTGAATAAAGCCTTTCTAACATGGCAAAAGCATTTAGAAAGCTTTGCCTGTGCTACTTAAAGTGCAAATTTCAAAGTCTAACTGGTTGCTGTTATCTCTCTGAAATAAAAATTGATAAAACCTGTTGTGACATAGCATATTACAACTCATGGGTCTTTTGGATTTTTATCAAAGTGCAGGTAACTTCCTCTTGGTTCCATCAATGTTTATTTAAGTGCAGATTCAGTCCTGGTCACTGTATTAAAGGACTTGCCCCTCAAAGGTGAGAGCTATTGCTTTCATGAAGAAAAAAAAATGCCTCCTTTTCTGGCCTCATGCATGTAAAGTCTTAAGTTGTAATTAATTCTCCATGCACTGCTCAGTCTAACTTAACTTCAGTAATTACTGAATGTGCACGAAGTTGAACTTGAGTGCAAGTCATCTCAGAATTGGGGCCAAGCTGTATATATACCTCAAAGGTTTATTACCTTTCATTTCCAAAGAAAATTAAATTTCATTATGATAGCTGATCTGTTTGCTATAATGTGTGAATTACAAAGCTAAGTATCATTATAGGTATCATTTGCATATTAACAGGATTTTTAAAATCACTATTGTAATTAATATACTAATAAGTTTTTGTTGTGCATTCATTCGTTTTTTTCCCTAAATATTTTAGATCACCACTTTCCTCTATGGTTTTTGGTACCAATGCTTTATTTACCAAGCCTGCCCAATCTTTGGCTCCAATGCTTGTGGTTACAATACTAAATCAATTTGGATATGAGAACCTGAATAATGAAGTTGCTCAACCTGATCCAAGGTGAGTTCAAAAGGGATACTTTAAATCATAGAAATTAACATGAAATAATCCTGTCATCTAAAAAGCAAATTAATCTGCAATTAGTTTGCATCAACTGCACTTCAAAAATATGAGCACTTTAAAAATACTTTCCAGTTGTTTTTTATCTGTATAGACATATAAATGTTTTATAGATTTATTTTTTTTAAGAATAAATCGTTTATTAATACACATGAGGATATCTACCTAATTTTGAAAAACAAAGGATACATTTCAGTAGTTGACCATCTCCTGTTCTGTTGCAAAAAAGGAAAAAAAAGTGTTTGAGATCACCTAATACCTCTTATTAAGATACATGTTGTCCTGGCTTCTGTGTTTTGTTTACCTCGTAAACCTACTTCCTTAAAAATATAATTGTCATAGGGTTGCATTTAAGATACATTTTTGTTTGACAGAAAGCAGTACAATCACTGGAGGGAGGGAATTTGCCTCAAGTAGGAGTATAATTTCGGCTTCAATACTACTTACCATTCTAATGCTAATGATTTCATTGCAGTCCCTGGAGACCTTAATACACAGCATAAAGCTGTGGTTGCTAGTTAGCACATTGGAAATGCATGGGCTTTTATAAAAACAAATTAACAGGGAGTCAGTACACTGAAAGGGTCATAGGCTGTTTATTTATGACCAACAAGAGGAAGTGGCAACATAAAGAATAACTGAAGTCAAGACTAAAAAGCAAAAAGCAGTCCTGATTAGGATTTTTTTGAGAGAACAACATGAATATCCTGAGAACTACATAGCTCTCCTAAACTTTGAGTAGAAACCTTAAAAAATACATAGAAGACAATTGTATATGAACTTTTCTGGAGATAGCTCTTGAAGGAGAAAGGACTGGTTATGTGTCACCTAAGGCTTGGAGAATGTTTTGTATTTGAGGAATTTTCTAAAAAATGCACGAGGAAAAGCATGACATAAAAGGACAACAGGTCTTCAGAAAAGCATCTTGACACAAGCAAAGAAGGCTTAAGTTTGAGGCTATGTGTGAGAACAGTTAATTTTATTTTAATGCATTCTGTAGATAGCCAGCCACTGAGATGATGTGAAGAGGATGTAAACCTTATTATAATGTCAAATCAGATGAGTGATTTTTGCAGAAGAGCAGTAGGTTGAACTGGATGTGGATATGAGATGGCTGAATATATTAATCTTGATGATTCAGAGAAATTCATATTTGAAACATAAAAACTGCAGTTCTGATCCCTTTCAGTCAGAGAAATTATCCCTTTGTGGATGGATTTTAAATCACAGTAGCTATAAATCTTTTTTCCCCCAGTAAGTAGCCTCTGGACTATAGCAACAATAAATTTCTTGTATATAGAGTTGAAATACTTTGAATGCTCAATCTCTAAACCCTGTATTTTCACTTGAGTCGTGCTGAAATTTGATTTATTTCACTAGGGCAAGGAACAGCATAAAGGTACAAAGCTGAGATCAGTTAATCAAAGAGCACCTGAAATATACTCTGTGTTTCTCTTGCCTATCCCTTAAAAAATAATTTCTTAAATATGAAGCAGTCTGCATGTGTTTTCTTTATATATATTTGTGTGAATGTGTCCTTCACTTTGCAAATGGACTACAGTGTGGACATACAGTCCACAAAGACCAGACTACTCAAGATTGTTTCTAGGGAGTCAGTTTGCCCATGGCAATGTACTCAGGCCATTGACTGAGCTGAATGATGGGGCAGGATGTACCCTCAGGAAGTTTGGTGATGACACAAAACTGGGAGTTGTGGCTGATGCATCAGAGGGTCATGCTGCCATCCAGATGGATCTTGACAGGCTGGAGAAATGGGCTGACAGGAACTTCGTGAAATTCAACAAGGAGAAGTGCAAAGTCCTGCACCTGAGGAGGAAGAGCCCCATGCACCAGTATATGCTGGGGGCCACCCAGCTGGAAGGCAGCTTGGCAGAAAAAGACCTGGGGTCCTGGTGGACACCAAACTGAACATGAGCCAGCAATGTGCTCTTGCGGCAAAGAAGGTGAATGGTATCTTGGGCTGCATTAGACAAAGTATTGGCAGCAGATCAAAGGAGGTGATCCTTCCCCTCTGCTCAGTACTGGTGAGGCCAAACCTGTGTCCATTTCTGGGCTCCTTAGTAGAAGAGAAACGTGGACATACTGGAGAGAACCCAACAAAGGACCAGAAAGGTTATTAAGGGACTGGAGCATCTCTTCTATGAGGAAAGGCTGAGAGAATTCGGACTGTTCAGCCTGGCAAAGAGAAGGCTCAGGGGATCTTAATGTATATAAATACCTTAAGGAAGGGTGCAAAGAGAATGGATTCAGGCTCTTTCCAGTGGTGCCCAGTGACAGGACCAGAGGCTATGGGCATAAACTAAAACACAGGAGGGTTCCCTCTGAACATCAGGAAACACTTTTTTACTGTGAGGGCGACTGAGCAGTGGAACAGGTTGCTCAGGGAGGTTGTGGACTCTCCATCCTTAGAAATATTTGAAAGCCATCTAGACACAGTCCTGGGCAGCTGGCTCAATGTGGCCCTGCTTCAGCAGGGTTTTGGAGCAGATGACCTCCAGAGGTCCCTTCCTACCTCAACCATTCTGTGATTCTGATTCTGTGAACAAAGTTCCCATATTTAATGATAGTGATAATATGGCTATGTTACAGTTATAGACAGGCAGTTTTTTATATACAGATACTCTCTGTTGCATTAGTTTTCTTCTACAGTAATTTCACAGATCCTCATACAAAGCAAAAGAATAAGATGTATCTTATTATCTCTGTTTAGTTTTGGGGTTTTTTTGTGTGTTTTGTATGTTAATGTTCTGTGGAGTGAATGGAGAAAAGTATTAGCACACCATCAGTGGTCTCCTTCTTCAGTAATGTCCAGATGTCTCCCTTATCTTTCCCTCCAGCATCAAAAGTTTGAACATTGGTTTTTGTATTCTCAGCAACTTTCCAGGCTTTTGCTGTAGTAAAACACATTTTCCAGCAATGAGTTTACAGCTGAAAATTATGGGAAGAAGCTTTTCTTGTTCACACTGATTTTTGTGTAATATTGTCATTTCGTTTCCTCATTCTTCCTTTCTTGATATATTGGTTACTCAAGACCACATGGAATGCCTGAGCTCACAAACTTTCTGGATGACTTCAACTTGCATATATTTAAAAAAAAAAGTTCGTAGCTTACAGGGGAATGGTGTGTCTTTTTCTCCCCTACTTCATTTATCTTATACATTTGATAGCATTTTATTAATAGCATACTGCCTTCAGAAGTGGGCGTCATAAATATTCTGTCTTTGGTGCTCATCTTACACTATATTAAAAAAAAAAAAAAACTGTCTATCAAAAGCTATCTGCTGGAACAAATTATCTTCTAATTCTTATGCCTCCAGCAAAAATTCTGTAAGATGACACTACCTCAAGTACACCTCCTCATCATTCCTGTGATGACATTTTTGTTCTTCATCTATGTGATCTTATTGACTACTTGACATCCTCCATGATGAGGATATTTCATTATTGCTTCATGAGAGTACTAAAACACCGTTAAGAGTATCAACCAACTATAAGTTGCCAGTTTTTAAGCTTTGCCTGTCTTTTGTTGCCATCATGCTGTTGAGCAATTCACACAGGTATGTTCTCTGCCTCAGTAAAGACCACATTCCTGAGCAGCTTATTAGGACAACTGGCATGTTATGAGTGAAATTCTTATCCCAGAAGACCTTTTGAGACAATAGTTCATCATCGTCTTGGTGGTTTCTGTTACAGTTGTATTCTGCAGGGCACCCAAGCTGGTAAGATAGTGAAGAGATGTTATACAGAGAGTGAAAGTCTAGAAGAAAGGAAAATTCAGTCCCCTTTTTCTTTCATCTGTGAGGTATCATAACACTTCCAGGTGGATGGTTAAGACTAATCAGAAATAAGAAAATGCTTATCGCTGAACAGTGATCCCAGTACTATATTAAACCAGGCATTCCAAAGACCTAGACTGTCTTTCTGTTCCTCCGTAGTGAAGCCTTTGAACTGACCATTAACATCATCGACTTCCTACTTACCAGTACCAGTATTTACTACTGCCTCAATGGTAATACCTTCTTAGTCACAGTGATGTCTTTTTCCTTAGGAGCTATCCAGTATCTCTTGGTTTTGCCTCTGGTATCGTAACTCTGAAGTATGACTTCTGCTATGAATAGTGTATCTCTTCCAGAAGTCTTTTTGCTTTTTGGTGTAAGCTTTTTCACATACGAGGTTGGCCTATATATTGTACACAATTCCATATGTGTTATACGTGATTCTGTATACATTAATATACACATTATACCACATTCTTAAGGAATGTTGTCACTACATATCAGTTCAGCATTTGGTAGTGGAAGGTAGCTTAAGAAGTATTTTTTAATATCCTTAAAATTTGAGCAATAGCTTGCAGAATGGAGTGGTCATGGTTTGGGGTTTTTTTTTCCTTTTGGTCTGTCATCACAACAAAGCATTACCTGCCTCATATGTCATGGGGTTTGCTTTGTTTTGGTTGGGTTGGGTTGGGTTGGTTTTAGCTTGGGGGTTTTTTCCCGCTATGGAAAAGATACCTAGCCTAAAAACTCCCTCTTCTGGAGAGCCCCTGCAACTACAGCTAACTTCTCTTAAAAGTATGCTTTTCAAATTCGTTCTTCAGAATGAAGTTATTTGACAGCAACTCTTCATTATTTATTGGAGGCGCTTTAAACTGTTGATGATTTCATACTGAATTACTGGACTACATCACATTCCATTGAGAGTGATATTAGGGCTGTTTAGTGAAAGTTTGTATGTTTTATTCTTGAGTGTGCAAGAAATGTAGACATGGAAATTTCTGAAGTTACTGGTTCAGCTGTTATTATGATGAAATATGAGCTCTGCTCTTGATTTATCCCTGTGCCTTAATGAAATATTTCCCCATTCCTTGTTCTGTATACTATAGATACTTTTCATAATTCCTGCAGTAACTTAAGGTTTTACAGTACAATAGGTAATGTTATTTTCTTAATCCAATATTGTTTCAATGAAAGCAAATCGGGATTGCACCAGTGTGAATGATTTGGCAGATGTTCTTTCTTTCTTTGTCCTTCCTGAAGTCCATGTATAAATATGGAATAATTTTAGTACTGAAAACTGCAATCGTCTTTAGTGTGCAGAACAGGCAAAGTACAAGCCCCAACATCCTGTTAACTGTGTCTTAGTCCTGTTTTCATCTTTAGATAGGTAAGTAATTTCTCTGTGGCCTCCCTGCTGACACTGCTCATACAGTTAACTATTGGCAGTTGTGAAGGTGGTGTGCATGATGTGGGCCCTTGTTTACTTGTAGGTGGACTGAAAAAGCAATTGAATACAGTCCAGTAAACAATGTCCAAATGGTAAATTATTGTCACTGCCAGTAAACATTGGCTATGGACCAGTGACCTGCTAGTGAACACTTCCAGTCTTAAATGCAATTGCCCAAGTGATTAAGTAATTCACTTGTAAGCCTGTGGTTTTTTGTTTTCTTATGTAGCATTAGCATGTACCTGACTTGAGATGAGTTATGATCGTTGTATGAGTCTGTGTATGTACTAAGGAATAAATCCGGGCTATGTTGCAGGTTGCAAGCATTTCTTCTGTTAAATGCAGTGAGACATGAGTTGATTCTTTTATGTTTCAGAGAAACTCTTAGGTTTTATTCAAAAGCCTGCTCAAGTTAATGAGAGGTTTTTTTCACAGATTTCGGGGTTTTGGGATCATGTCCATAGCTGTTCTGTGAGTCTCCTATCTCATCCCTGAATGCTAAGGAAAAAAAAACAGAAAATAACATAAACTGCCTCATGGAGAGAAAGTTCATTTAGGGGCTGTTTCTCAGCTTGAGTTGACTTTCCTGATATTTAAGTAATTAGAATCCAATAATTAACAGAATGCCAGTAGATAATGGTTCTAGCTACTAGATGAATGCCTAAGTGTATGCTTTGAGCTGTCAGAAACCATATTGTTCATAAAAGGTAACTAATTTAATGCCTATATTTTCTTTTATGATCCATATTTGCTGCTGTTTTTATCTCTTATTCCTTAGAGAAGATTTAGGTGAGAAAGTACCATGCATCCATGAGAATAAATGAGTGTTAATTTCACATGTATTCTTTGTATGGTTTATATTTCCTTGTAATTATTGATCTTAAAACAAAATGAAATAAGGCTTGATATTTCAAACAGCTCTTTACACCATACCTGAATTTTGTGCATGAATCATGACTTCCATCTAGCACTCAGCAACTGTAACACCACACTATGTGGATAGCTAGTAGCACAGATTTTAACTTAAATAAAATAATTTCATATTAAAATGTTTGCTTCCATCTTCTGCTTTTCTTTCTCTTCCAGATTTTTCAGACTTACTAAACCTTTTCAGATGCTCCTGTTCTATAATTGGATTATATTGCTTGAATTGATTTCTATATTACATAATAAAGATGTGTACTAAAGTAGTGAACAGGATTTCTTAGGTTGCCTACAGTGTATTAACTCTTTGTGTGCCAGTTATCTAATTTCCTACCAGCTATTATGAAAGGAGCAAACAACATAAAATACATATTTGTATGTAGAATTAGAAAATATAATTGAAGTATATTTGATAGCTGAGATATTTATATTTCGTTTATTTAGAATTGATTGTACACAGTAATGTGTTTATGCTGTATATGTGTATATAATGTGAATGCTTTAAAAATAATCTGTTACAAATTGACCATGAAAGTTAATCTTCTTCATCTTGAAAGCCGTGTTTTCATCTTCTTCACCAGTTTGTTTTTAGGTCTTCATGATGCCATGTTCTATCTGATCTGTCTGGTTCCACTTTGCATTGCAGTCATGCAGATCCTGACGTGGACTCCTTTTTCAATCCAGAATAGTCATATGACAGCGGTACGCTAACTATCTAACAGTTGGTCAGTAAATCTTCTGCTGAACTGTACCACAAAAGAGTTAGTACGTTTTAAATGTGAAAAAGCAAAATTGCATTAAATGGACTATTAGACCAAACAGAGTTTGAGCCATTTCAATAAAGTCACATTCTTCAGTCTATATAGACTATAACACAGATCATATTCAGCCTTAATGCTGAGCCTACACAGAATGTTTTCTAGTTCAGTTGTTTGCCTTTCATGGGCTTTATCCTTAATTACTAAATAAAGTAATTTCTGGGATATACTGGTCATTGTTAACTCCTTTGAAGAACGGATATGGCAGATTGGGAAAAGGAATCCCAACCTAGCACCTGGAATTCAAGGGAACTGTATTTTCTTAAGCTTACTGAAAGATGGTGGCTTAATTCTGCCATACTGATAAAATGGCAGATCTCTGAAGTTAATCTGTAAGAGCCTGGTGGACATCCCTCTGGATGGCAGGGAGATGAATAGAAAAATTTAGATGGTGTCTAGCTGACCAATATCAAGACAAATATGACAGCTACCACAGGAAGAGCCAAGAGTAATTAACTACCCCCGTAAAAGTCTGTGTAAAGCTAAAGAAGAAAAAGATTAAAATGCTGTTCAATAAAGTGTTGCTGGATATGGAAAAAGCTCCATACGTCCTCACTGGCTTTCTCAATGTCTCTAGTTGGTGGTAGGTAGATACAGTTTTCTGGTTTTAAATGGGAAAATTATTTTGAAGGTACCATATTGTTAGTACTTCATACAAAATGTCATTGTGGTAAGAAAAACAATAGCATATGGATGTAGTAGTGTTCAGTTCACTAGACAAATCTAAGCACGCACCTACTGAATGAAACTCTGCTTAGTAGTGTTACATTGGCAAACTCATTTGAAGTGTTGACAGTTGAAGTTAATTTCTGACTAATCAAGTTGAAGTTAGTTAATTTCTGATTAATTCTTACCAAAATCTTTTCAGTTACACTTTTAAATGGATCCTGTGATTTTTATAAAATAAAGTTTTTTTGACAAAATTTCAGAAACATTTAATCCTCTCTTTATTTTATACATGTTGTAATGATAAGATACATTAGCATGTTTACTTCTGTTTAATAAATATTCTTTTTCGTCCAATATATCCAGCATGTAATTGTGTAATGATAGATAGTTTAAGTATACTATAATCACTTCATTTTTGTTCTTTGTTTTGCCTGGGCGAACATGATTTTAGAAGCCTTTCTTACGGAGTGCCAGTGGCTTGAAAGTACAAGCAGATGCACTGTATGTATCCCAATTTTGAAGTGCTGAGCCAGCTCATTTCTAAGGCTCTACATTTATTGCGCTAGGTAACTTGGAAAAGAAAGAAGTGTAAGAAATTGCCCTGCATTTTGGTGAACACTAGCATAATTTGATGAAGAGGTTTGAGATTTGAAATACCAGTGTTGAAAAAAATAATTTGTGTCTCAGTTTTTACATTTGCAGAGTAGAAACAACGTTGTATCCTTGCCTTTTTTGAAGTGCAAAGTGCTTTCAAAGCTATGAGTGAAAAAGTGGGATAGCATTGTTAAATATTTAGAAATCCAAATGAACCCTTTGATAGGAAGATGAAGATTTATGTTAAAATGTAAGAAGCCAGAAGTGTGATGAAGTTTAAAGTTGTGTTATCTGTTTTTTATCTCTGTCTTGTCAGAGATACCATTATTCATTTGCATTGTACATGCTAATAGCATTATGTACACATACTAGTGTCACTTGTATTTACATATCCAAAGAATATTTACACAAATATCAGAGCAGATATGGACTGTGTGTTTAGATTCTGAATTTTAAAAGATTTACTGCATTGTACGTATGAATTTTCTGCCTGAAAGGCAGAAGGAGAAAGAGCCAAAGGACAAAAATCTGAAGGAATTTAAGTTAATGTAATTTTTTATTCATTATATGAAACTGTTTTCGCCCTGATGATTCCTGTAAAATGGTAATAAAATAGTTTTACTTTTCATTATTGTTTCTGTATTTCCTAAATTTCCTATGTTCATCCTATCCTCATAGAATACATGTTTTGATATGTGAAAATGTTATTGTTCCAGAAATAGGGTTTCTTAAATGACTGTGTTTATTACTTAGTTCTAATATTAAGTTATTAGAACATAGTGTACAACAGGAAAACTAATAAGTGGTTTTAAGAGTCAAAATTATACCAAAAATTCTTTGAAATTATCAGAACTAATTTTTCTGGAAAATGTTTGGTAAAGATACCATTTTATCTGCTGAAATAAGAAAGGAGTATGGGGTGATATGACTGAAGGCGCAGTTTGAATAGCCTCTGTAAACTGCTGCATCTTCAGAATTAAGATGGGAAAAGTAAATAGTCAAAGATTTCTAAGCAAGACAGCCTTAAGATATCAGATATTAACTGTGTGGAATAAACTAGTTTAGAAAACAAATCTAAGAAATACAATACAAACTATTTAATATGTCAGATATGAATAATTTTGCACATTACTAGAATTTATTATTCTCTCATTTGTCTGTCCTATTCTTCTTGCTATAAGGGCAGGAAAAAAGTGTCTTTCATCCCACCAGTAGTCAAGCCAAAAGAGGACTGGAAAACTGCTTTAAATTCAGGTGGTAGTCTTTTACAAGAATTAGTAATAGAAGGTTGGTGTTATGTTATGACTGACATCGCTTATTCTCCATTTCTCTGTCACCCACTAACCGTTGTTATCCTCTGCTAAACCTACATGATTGCTTTTGGCTATGAATCAAGTAAAGGATGATCAAAGGCAAAAGTTCAGTGTCTTGCAACAGCTGGTTTGTCTGCTTTCTCTCCTTATTAGCTAATAGTATCTGGGCTTGAAGTCCTGCTGCTGGAAAAATGCCCTAATTTAATCTTGCTAATTTAAGAGTGTCTAAAACAGTCTCATAACTCATAAAGAGGATTTAAGTGTGTATAATACAAAATGTGAAATGCTGTGATAACTTCAGGGAATGAGAAATTTGATGCTTGAATCCCAGTCTTAGAGTTTCTGTATAAATTCTGAGAATTTGGATCTTAACACAATTTTATTTATTGAAAATCAATAGGTAAAAGTGTCTACTAGATTTAAAAGGATGTTATTTTAAAGAATGTTAGCCTAATATAGTAGTAATATATGGTTAGCGATAGAGTGAAAACACTGAATAAATGACAACAAAGCATATTTAAGTAGGAAAAAATTACATTTATGTTTTGTGGAGCTTACAGGCCTGCCTCTATTCTCCTGTTGTACAAAATGACCTTCCCAGTCTCCTGCTGTGCTGATTTTGGAACCGCTCAGTAATTCATGAATATACTGTTGACATGGCTAGTAGGATGTTTACATTTGAGTAGGGTTGTACAGCTTAATGGGTGCTGTCAGGGAAGACAAGCAGGAAGGGGAAGGAACAGTTAAGATAAGCCACATCTCCGCAAATACTTCTGAGCTCTTTCTTACAGAATTGAGCCAGCTCAGGAAAAAGCTCCGTAACACATGCAGTTGAATTCTAGCTGGTTTTGTAAAGGAACATACCACCGAGGGTGGGGGGAGTTGTCTGACAGCTGGGCAGACCCCCAGCTGGGCTTCCTGGGTTACCTTTGGGAGAGAGGATTTTAGAGAGAGATCTATGTTTATCTTTAAGACCTCTTTCTGGTAATTGCTTTCTTACTATTGTTTAAATGGTAGAAAGTTGTTTTATCGCTGTACTTGATTGGGAAAATAGCAGACTTACATCCTAGAATAGGTGAGGCTGTGCAGCCAGCCCTGTCACTGTGAGTCCTGCTCCAGAAGACCACGCTCCTTGGGGTCACCACAAAGCAAATGCAGACTGTGTTAAAAATACTTCTTCCTAGGTAGCTATTCAAACCCTTTGGGTATGTTTTGGACCTTTTGGACCCTAGGCATTCAATTGATTATAGAAATTTTCCACTAAGAGAAAGAAAAAACACTACCTAAATGAATAAATATGCATGAATAGTGTGTTCTTTATAGCCTGTCAAGAGAAAAATGTGCTTAGTATACAACTACTGCAGCAGAATATTAATGGCAAATGTAACACTGGGTAGGAACTTTGAAAAATCTCATTAAAACATACCCAGGTGGTATTCTAACAATGCAAAGACAAAAACTAGCATACTTCTTATTTGGTATGCAATTCATTATCTGTATTTTACATGTGATAAAATGAAGATATGTTTCCCTGTGAACAACATGTAACTAACCTGAAGCAATTTTATTTATTGGTTTACACATTGTGAGCAGATGTCTGTTTAAAAAGCAGCAAACTTAGCTTTTGTCATTTTGGATTTTGATTATAAAGTTGTTTTATTCCTGGAGGGAAAAAAATAAGCTAATCTGTCTTTACAAACCAGAACATACATAGAAAGGAGAGCCCTAATCCCAAACCAAATAAAAACAAACAGACCAAAAAGGCATCTCAGCCCATCTAGCTATTGGAGAAAAAAAAAATCTTCATGTGGAAAACTGTCTAAAGCTCTCATGTCAAAAACTTTCCTCAAGGAGGTTAAACATCAGTGAAAATGAACTGAACAGAAAAATCCTCTGGCAATATTCTGTTGTTGCTCTGGTTTTGCTGATTTCCCAGGATAAGCAAGGTTGGATGTGATTAGTGCTTGATCAGAGGATCTTCCAGGTAGAAGCCAGAATCCCACAGTGGTCTGACTTCCAGTGTCATCCTTACCAGGAAATTGAGGGGCTAAACTCCAGCCTTTCAAATCTGATCAAAAGGAAAGATACCAATTGCTAGTGGTTGTTAAGAAACATTTTTCTGAGATTAGAGACGATGGCCCTGATGCCCTACTTAGCTGGAATTTGATTGAGATAGGCTTCGTCTCGATTTTCTTTCAATTGGATGCAGTATTCCTCACTTTCTATGCTATTACCACAAATAACCTATGTTTATTAGAGTGTAATGAGAACAGTGGTGCCTAACCCAAACCCACAGTAACTACGGCTTTTGCTCTAGCAAAGGCACATGCTATTGTATGAAAAGCCAAAAGATTTTTATCCAGCTTGGCCTGTCCCGGATTAAAACATTCGATCAGCGTTGTCTGGCCCAGGCTAGCCTTCCTCTGTAGGGTATGAGTTGCATTAAGGATGCACTTTTATCCACCAGGCTCCACTACGCCCCTCTGCGTCCCCACGTGCAGAAATAGGACGCAGGAGTCCGAGTCTGAAGTTCTTGTTTTCCTGCCCTTCACAATGACTTCTCCTTCCTCTGCATGCACATCCCACAGCTTCAGGGAAAAAAATCCTGGATCGAGGGCCTTAGATCCTCCCGCGCAGTGACCCATGCTCCTGCCGCAGAGCCAAGGCTGGAGGTTTTGTAACGAAGCCGTTATAAAACAAAATGTTGCAGAAGTTCCAGGTGAGCAGTAAGGTTTGCTCTGAGCCATTGCGAAATAGTTATTTACAATAAAAACTGCAATGTCTGAGGACTTTAAGACGAATTTTGTATTTCAAACAGTTGTAGTCTTTCATCTGCACGCAAGTCCCTTTTGAAGAGCAAACCTTGTAATGACCCACTTTATCTTTAAATGCTTGTGGGTTTGGTTTTTTAAGAATCTCATCACCTGTCCCAATTGACCTCAAATTTCTACGTACAGAAAAACCTGACGATAACGGGAACCAAACACAGCTCTCCGTGAAGTACCACTTCAAACTCTCAGCATGTTGTTACAGCAGCCGAGAATCTCTCAAACGGATGAACCGCTCCCAAGATTTTGAACCTCAATTAAAGAAAGGTACTAATTCCAGGGAGGTCCTCTGGACCGACGTTACCCTGAAGTGCCAGGGAGGACTGGGGCCGGGCAGCCCCGAAGCGACAGCCGCCCGTCTCCTCAGCCCCGCGCCCTCGGCGTCCGCCCGCCGCCGCGCCTCCCGCCCAGGGCGCTCTGCGCACGCGCAGTCCGGGTGACAGGGCGGCGCCAAGCACGTGCGCGCCGGAGGGAGCCGGCGCGAGCCCCTCTGAGGGGGGAGCTGGCCGCCCGCCCGCTGCCGCCGCCGGTGACCGCAGCGGGGAGGAAGGAGGGGGATGGACGGACGAACGAACCGCCGCCATCGCCATCCTGCTCCGCTCCGGTTTGAAAGCAGCGCCCTGCGGGGCAGCCTGTGCCGCGCCACGGCCCCGCCCGCCCTGTGATTGGCGAGCGAAAGGGAGGGAGCGGGTGCGCGCCAGGCCCCGGCGTGTCTCAGCGAAGCCGGCCGGCCGGCCCCCGCTGCCGCGGCGCCGCGCGTTCCGCCCTGAGCGTGTGTGCGGGCCCCGGAGGGGAGCCGAGCCGAGCTGGGCGAGTCGCGTGCTGCCGGCGCCGCCGCTGCCATGGAGAGGGGAGGCGGCGGCAGCGGGAGGGGGTGACTCCGCGCCCCTTCCCCCCATGAGACTGTGGCTGGGCTGGCTGGGCTGCTACACCCTGTTCCTGTGGGTGCTGAGGAGGAGGATGTGGTCTGGCCCTGCCAGGTACCTGAGGAGCCCTTTATCCAGGTCCCTCTACGTGAATATGATGGGCAGCCACAGCCAGCCAGCCCCGGGCGCCAGGGAGAACCACCAGGTACAGCCCCAGAGGCAGCCGCCCTTCCCGCCCCTCCCCTCCCCCACCCCGCCTTCCCTCCCCGTGCCCGGCGGGGCCGGGCTGGGCGGGGGGCTCCCCGGCGCCGGCGGGCACAGGGGCCTCCTTCCCTCCCTCCCTCCCTCCCTCCCTCCCTCCCGCCGACCCCGGGGAAGCCGGCGCGCGGGGAAGCCGGGGAGCTCCGCGGGAGCAGCGGGCGGGCGGGGGGGGGGGGGGTCGGTCCTCGTCCGCCGGGGTGCCCTGAGGTACCGGCCGCCGCGGGGGGGGAGGGAGGGGAGCGCGGGACCCTGGTGCGGGCTGAGGGGGGCACCGGGCCGGGCAGCGCCAGACAAAGAGAGGGAACAGCTCGGTCCTCTCGGTGAGAAAGTTGACGTGTGCCCTCCGTGTGAAATACGACCGGGAGCCTGCTGCAGCGGTAAGGTGAGGTCCCGGGACTGAAGAGCCTGAGGGGAAGGTAGTCCGGGCTGGGTGCCGGCGAAGCGTGCGGTGGGCTTGGGAGTTCGCCGCGGGAGGGTCGTTGGAGCGGGCCCGGCGGTAACGGCGGGTTGGGGAGCCAGCGCGGTGTCCCGAGACTGATAATGCGTGGGGTTGGGTGTCGGAGCTGCTCCTGAGGGATTTAAACCTTCGTCTTGCGTTTTTCCTGGCAAGCTCTGCGAGCAAACAGCACTTGAAGTTTGCAGGTGGTGTTGAATGAGGTGGGTTTGTAATCACAGAGGTGTATTAATTAATACTGGTGTATCCAGAGAAAATAAAAAAGTGAGCAACTGGGAAACTGCGAAGCTCACAGAGGCCTTGGAACAGAAGTAGATGGCAAACTAGAAATGAGTTTGCAATGTGATATGACTGCAATAAAAGGTTAGTGCTATATTTGGGCAGTATAGGCACGTGGATCAGTACTTTGTGGAGAAGTTAGGGACTATACCCTTGCTATGCAATGCCTATTTGTGATATGATTGCATTTGGAATACGTTCAGATCTGCACTACATTTTGCCAAAACGCTACTGAAAATCCAACAAGCGTTCAGAAGGGCTAATAAAAACTCTTAGTGCTGAAGGAAGATACTCTTAAGTAAAATATACAGAGCTGAGCTAATGAAGAAGACGTAACATAAATACTTGAGGACTGTGTACAAAGGAAGAACATAATTATGCATCATAATTCTAAAAGCTGATCCGTTACTGGAGTGCTTTGGGTGGGCACTGACACTCAGAATCTTGCTACTGAATGAGTGTATTAACTGGTGTTTAATGAATATGGTCTGCTGTTTGGATCATTCAGTAGGATGACAAAGAGAAGCAGAGTTTAGATTTATAGAAATAACTTCCTTCTGGCGAACAAAGAAAATCTAAAAGTCTTTTGTGGTGTTAAAAACTGTACCAGAAAGACAAGTCAACCAAGGGAATGTGTTATGGAGATGATTGTCATTCACAGGTAGATGGTCTGCGGTGGATACTCTCCATTTCTAATTTATTGGATCTAGATTTTAAACCTAAAGTATTGATTATTTAGTAAGTTTAGTAAGATTTGTGATTACTGAGTTTGTGGGTTTACTCCTACGTAAGGATTGCGTGTTGAGGCCCCAGGTGCTCTCACTCTCTGCAGTTTTACTGACTTCATTAGTTTCACGTAAATTAGCTGAAAGAACATTTTCTGCCTTTCACTAATATTAGGCAAGAGGTGTCAATATTTTTTTTTATAACAAAGATCTTAACATACCTGTTCAGATTTTCGTGCTGTAGTTTTTCTACTGTTGTGCTATAGGAGATTGATACACTTTCTGTCATGAAACTATTGGCCTGAAAAGGGTTCTTCGTATATTGTACATGGAGGAAAACAAAAGCATTTTCCGTTCTGAGGAAGTAGTTCCATAATTAAGCTGTCTTTCACCACTTTTGTTATTTGAAATTTGGATTTTGTCCTTTGTTGCTTTTTTTTTTCCTTCTTGTATCATTTCTGTTGTTCACTAGTATTATATAGGTAGTTGCCAATAACATTATTGGCAAGATGAAGCATGAAGAAGAAATTAGAGGAGATCTGTGAACAACGCCTAATTTTTGGAAACAAGCTTACCATCATCATCCTGCTAATGGTTATGTCAAGATATATCAATATTTAGAAGTCTTAAAGACAAGAATTGTAGGACTGTTGGTTTCCATGGTCAGATCCGGGAACTACCGGTGACAGAGTTCAGTGCAGAACCAAGATTTATGAGCTCAAGTACAGCACATATGTAGTTGTATTGCTTGTGGAACAAAACCTCTGTTTCCCAAAGCTTTGATAGTTGGATACATTTTCTTCTGGATTGAAAATGGCAACGCAAGGCAAATCATCTGAGCTGCTGCAAACCTGGCCAGTGTAGCTGGGCAGCAGCCTCGTGAATGAACCTGACGCGTATCCCAGCCTGCTTCTCAGCTCCATGGGGTTGTTCGCTTCTGCCAGGCTCTTGAAATTGGCTTCTGAAGGTGGATGGACAAAGTACACAGGCTGCTGCTTTAGTGGGTTTTCATGACTTGCTAAGGATTCCTTTTGGGAATCACTGGTCTATGCTGATTCATTCAAGTAGCGCTGTGCTGCAGTGAGAAAAGACCTAAACCGGTAAATTGTCAGTCTTGGGGATCCATCATGTGGTATAGACTTGCTCAAAATCTGGTTTTTAGAGGAAAGGATCACTTATTTGTGCTACCTACAAGTGTTTGAAAGTACAGTCAAGAGCCTGATTCTCCCAGAAATGTACCCATTATGCAAGTGGTTTTCAAAGTAAACCTAAGCCCGCATATGTTTCCTCCTCAGCTGAAGGGTCTCGACATCCCTTGCTACTTTGGGTCAGTGTTTCATGGAGCACCTGTTTATGAATCTGGCATAATGATCTTGGTGCAGGTGTCTACTCCCCTCTGCTTGCTGGCACTATTGTGAAGCAGCAGGACACTGGAATAAGAATCTTGTTCCATTATTATTTGTATTACAGTAGTAACTAGAAGTTCCATTGTGCTGAACACTGTAAACCTGTTAAGTGACTGTTCCTCTCCCAACAAGGTACAATGAATGTGAAGGGCTCAGGATACATTTTGCGTAGTATGGCTTTAGACACAATCTTAGGTGTTAAATTGTGGGGGAGTTACCCCAGCTGACTATCTGCTTTCCCTCTACATGCATTTTCACAAGATTCTGTTAAAATTCTCCATTTCTCTTTAAGATACGTATAACTCCCTATCTGCACAATAAACACACGCAGCCAGATTAGGGAACATTATTGCAAGATCTAAGAGGGAGATAAGAGAGTGTTAGCTGTAGGGAATAATTCTTGATGTTAGAAAACAGACACAATGGCATTAGAGATTCTATGAGAAGGGCTGACAATAACTCTGCATAAGCATAGGAGAGTGAAAAATAATAGCGACATTCTTAATTAAAATTACTTTTAAAACTTTTTTTTGGTAACTTCTGCATATTGATAGGAGGGGGTCTTTAGCTTGGCATTGCAACTTAGCAATGAGCAACCTTTTGAATTTTGAACCAGTGCTGACATTCCAGAATGCTGCAGCATTACAAGCATTTGCTGAAGGTGCAGAAGGTGGCTGTGAGGGTCCTAAAATTTCAGAAATTATATAGGTTTGCCTTGTTTTGCACAAGATTTTTGCATTGAAAACAACGTAAAGCAGGTGTTAAAGGAGGAGTTTAGATATGTCTTACATGTGAATAGTGAAATATTAGGATATTGTATGATTTACTTTTCCAGCTAGATTTGATATCAAAAAATAGCATCCTTTTTCTTCACAATTAATTGAACAATAGCTTGCCTATCAGAGTTAGTTTAGTTTGTATAGGAGTGGTTGTTGCCAGGTAACACAAGGCGAAAGGAATCATTGGCCCATTTTAGCTTGGGCTTTATATTTTACTAATATAAAAGTATAGAACTGCCTTTCAGCTGATACTGATGACTTCCTAGATGTGGGAACCTGCTCCTTTGTTTAGTAGGGATGCTGGGAGGCAGCTTCATAGACACAATTGTTTCAAAAGACTTGTGGACCTACTTGTTGGTACTGGTAAGTGAAGTAACACAGTCTAGCAATTCTATAAGACAGACAAGCTGTTGTCTAAAGTATTGACTGGCTTCTTTATCTCCTTTCCTGGAAAAATACTGCAGATTCACTTGCTGATTTCTTTTCAGAGGATGCCTAGGGAAATGTTGAGAATGAGTTGGAAGACAGAAAACAATGTTATCCCACTTCATACTATTTTATCAGCATGGTGCTATTCCATAGAGGACCTGTATTTGCTTTCTGGGGAAGTTACTTTGTAAAATTCTTCAAAGTACAGGGTAATGATTAAGACAAAAAATAAAATCATTATTTCTTAGCAAGTAATCGGTCCTCACATAATTACAATTCATATCTAAGTTAAATTAATCCTGAAGCTTGTTGAGAAGTGTGTAGGAAAAACTAAACTTTTATATTTATGGAAATTGATAATAGCCTTCTATGTATTCAATTTTTTTTAACTACTTCTGGGTTTATATTGCTGAACTTTTTAATGATCCTTTATCTCTTTCTCTAGTGGTATGTCTGCAACACAGAACAGTTGTCTGAATCCCTTCAGCCTATTTTTGTCCAGAGTTACCTTGACCAAGGAACACAGATCTTCTTAAACAACAGCATTGAGAAATCAGGCTGGTTGTTTATCCAGCTCTATCACTCTTTTGTGTCCTCAATTTTTAGCCTCTTTATGTCTAGAACATCTATCAATGGGTAAGTGAAAAGTCAATCTTGGGTCAGCTAAATACAGTTTGGATTTAGAGTTTTCAATTGTTCAGCCCTACCCCTTGATCTGTCAGCTTTTCTTAAATTTGTAGTTTTCCCTTTGCCAGTCTAACATCTGAAATGCCCTACTGTGCTCTTCACACCCAACCCACCTAATTGAAGAACACCATTTCCAGTGTGGGGGGACAGAGGAGGTAATAGTGATTAGTAAGAGATTGTTGGAGGACTCTAATTGTATTTTATAACAATTACTTGTATTAATTTCCTTCTGAATAAGAGAGTGCTCTCTTTGTGTTAGACAATGTATCCCTCTTCTTCCTCCCCCCACCTTTGCCCTTTACCTAATGCCATATCACTGTTGTGGTTGTCCTTGTTGTAGGTGGCTGTATCCAGTCAGTTCTGTATTGCATCTAAAACTCTTTCTAGTAGAGAGTGTGTGCATACCCACTGCATACCTAGGCAGATTTCTAAGCAGTGCAGAAGTTGGCCGAGGGTTGTATCTGATAACACCAATGTGGAACAGAATTCTCTCCTTTCTCTTATTTTGTAAAACTTAATTTCACCTCAATTTGTGTGTAAGCTGTACTTGAACAGGTAACTGCTGATGTAGCATGTTTGACGAAACATCAGGAAGGCAGAAAAAGAGAAGCTTATAAAACAATCCTAGTTTATTGCATCAGTCTCTTCTGTGGCTGCAGGGGAATTTAGATGTTCATGGGTGCTTTAGTATTTTTTCCAAAAAAGTCGGTGCCTTCTTGTGTTCACATCACCCCATTCAGACATATGTTTAACAGCTTATCAGTTTTGACCTTATGAAGAATGCATTTTGTTAATTTACCTGGTTTTTCCACCAACCCCACCTCTGTACCTACTACACAGTCTCATACGATGATAATAGCTGTCTACTAAGGCTAGAAAACTAATCTTTTTCCTTATTTTTAACCAGATGACTTTATGAGCTTCCCTGTGGTGTTCTTAGTTACTTGTAGCTTTATATAAAGGTTCCTTTGGTCTCCTCTTCTTCCTTTCTCTTCCATTTTTTTCAAAGGTTCTCCAGTGCTTTGAATAACACCTCATAGTGCTGTTAGGAATAATAGCTATGAGCCAATTATACAGTGTGGACTGACACAAGTGTGCTGCAAGGGGACTCAAATTGGCTGTATTCTGTTTATTTTTATACATTTAATATCTTGCTTTAGTTTCTTCTGTGTGACTTTGTATACTCTATCCTTTTTGATTGATTGTTTTTTAGCACAGTCAATCTTTCCTCGGCCACTTCTCTTTCACATTTTTTTTATTCTTTGATTCTTTTTATCTTTGTTTACCTTTTTTCCCCTTCAACATAAGATTTCTGTTCATTGTCTTTTAAGTTTAACCGGCTATCCAACATTAGTTTAAAGAATAGTATTTATCTACCTTCAGTCTATTACTGACCAGTTCTTTTTTCCTCTGCTTTTTCTCCTAACTCTTTCATCTTCTGAATTCTGCTATGACAGCTGAAATCTGTCACTGTGTAGTCTTCAAACAGTTACGGGCGGGTATGTCATTGACTTGATCCATAAGGAATCCAACTGTCACCTCTACCCAATTCCTTAATGAGTGGCCTATTTTCTATTCCACAGCTCCTCATGTTGAATGCAGGATCTGCAGACAGAAGCAAAAGCCATTGTAAAATACAATTAAAAAAACACCCTTTTGCCACTCCAGCAGTGTTACTGCCATCCTTTCTTTAAATCTTTTCCCTGGCTTCCCTCCTAGTTCCACATCCTATTCCTCATTCATTGTGCATAATTCTGTGTCTGCAGCCATTTTATTTCCTCTGCTATTTAATCTTTTTTTTTAAGGTAGGTGGCAGAGATTCAAATGTGCAAACGTGACAAATAAGGTTCAGCCTTTATCTTTGCCTCTCTTTCTCTCCCCCCTCCTTTCTTTTTTTTTTTTTAATGTGATCATTTTCTTGAGCTGCAGCCCATGAGCTCTTCCTTACCTAATCAAATTCCTCCTGAAGTCTTAACCACTGTAACTGCATGTGGCTATGTGTTTGATCTCTGACAAGTGCAAGGCAAGTTGAACTGGATTTAAAATTTATCTGAGCAGTGACCTTGTCTACTATTATGTGTGGCTGGTTGCTGCCAAAGCACATTCTAAATTGCTTCGTTGTCCTTCCTGTTAAAGTTCATACAAAATTGGTCATTTCTCATTTTTACATTTCAGGCTGCTGGGAAGGGGCTCAATGTTTGTGTTTTCCCCAGAACAATTTCAAAGACTGCTTAAAATAAATCCAGAATGGAAATCCCACAGACTTCTCGATTTAGGGGCTGGGGATGGAGAAGTCACTAAAGTCATGAGTCCTCACTTCGAAGAAATCTATGCCACTGAATTGTCTGAAACTATGATATGGCAGCTTCAGAAGAAGAAATACAGGTATTGTACTGAATATTTCCTACATCCTTTATATCAGACATTACAGCGAAGTAATCTATTTGCAATATTTAATGAATCTTCAGTATTTTCAGTCAGTTCCTCTGTTGTTTGATTGTTATGGAAAAGATTGGCCTGTACAAAAGCAGGAAAATAAACACATCTGATGTTCCCTGTTACCAGTGCTTTTGTTATGTGGATGTTCCCTGTTATCAGTTAAGACAAAATAGACAACCCTTTTTAAGTCTCTTTCTTCATAGCTTGCGTAAATTGCTTTAATCAAGGGAATCAGGAAGATGAAATTCAGATGAACAGTCTAACTGAATAGTCCAAAATTGCAAGAGGAAGACACAGGTACTGCAGAGAAAGCAAACTGAATCCTGGTAATAGGGATACTTCAATAATCTGTGTCTGTTTAATCCTACAGTTCAGACAACTGTGTAAAAACTCTTTTATTCTTGCTATGCTTAGCTCCTGCTGTTAAGATTGAGTAATATTTAGTAACAAAAACCTCAGCACTTTCAGAATTTTGTTCACACACTCATCACAGCTCCTGGAGGTTCTTGCAGGCAGCAGATCCAGTCTTGTTGAGTAATGATTAGTATTTCAGGCACTATATCCCTAGACTTCAACCCAAAGAATGAAGGAACTGTGGATTCCTCTTCTTCACCTGTCTTTGAGTGGAAGCATAACAGCTACTTTGTAATCCGGGTTTGCATACTGGTAAATCGTAGTGGATAAAATGCAGCAAGCCATTAATCATATTTCAGCTTTGTTGTTTCTTGAGAAGTATCTTCAGTTTTATTCTAGGACAACACATTTTTTTAATACCTGGGGTTTTGTTTTTTGTCTCCTTTATTGCCTGATGATTATAAGGCAATATAAAGGTTCGTATGGCTGGATATATAGCTATGCTCATTGTTGATTTAGTTTTATTTTCCAAAAGACCAGAAGGATCATGTCTGTCTTCTCATTGCCTAGGTGGCTGACCTTACCTGCACTATCAACACATCTGTAGAGAATTTTTGTCTTCAGTGGTTCTCTCTGAACTCAGCTTGTATTTGTTTAACAGACTATCTCTCTCTCTTTCCCTTTGTAGGGTGCTTGGTATAAATGAATGGCAAAACACAGGGTTTCAGTATGATGTTATCAGCTGTTTGAATTTGCTGGATCGCTGTGATCAACCGCTGACTGTATTAAAAGATATTAGAAGTGTACTGGAGCCAACTAGAGGCAGAGTCATTCTAGCATTAGTTCTGCCATTTCATCCGTATGTGGAAAATGGTAAGTACACAGATGAATAGCTATTTAGGCAGGTAAAGAAAACGTTTGTAGGTTATAGTATCCCAAATTAAATGTTTAATAAATAATTGGCGTGTTTGTATTTGATTTTTACAAATAACTTGTACGGTGCATGTTCAGAAGTATGAAATCATAGGTAAATAGGCTACATGATGTAAGCTCTTTTCTTAATTCCCCAACACACGTTGTTGGCACCAACAAAAAGCTCAAATTTTAAAGTCGCATATCCTGTTCTGCAGGTTGCCACATTTGAGCTGTGTTGGAGCAACATGGGAAAACTGATCTCTGATTAGGGCCCTCTGCTGCTGTCATATAGGTAACCCCAGTTGTCTCTAGTGACGATTGAGCGAAACCATCAGAACTGTCTGTAATGCTGAATAGAGCAGTTCAGGTCAAACTGTTTCAAGTGATCCAGATGAACTGCACCTAAAGATTCATAGGGAGATGACGTTCACTTTCCAACATGAGCTCTCAAAGTAAAATATAGGCGTCTACTAATACAAAGTATCAACCACTATTTATATTGTATTAGTAATGGGAATAAAAAAGTAAAATTCAGTGCCAAAATTCCATTATTTCCCCAGTTGCATTTTAAAGAAATACATGAGAATTTCAAATGAATCTGTCATGACTAAACTTCAAAAGAGACTAGAACCCTTTTTTTACGTGCCTGTGATTGTGGATTCAGGTTTAGGCACCCTAAAGGTGGCTTGAATTCCAGAAGGCTGGTGTTCATCAGTCATCGTTTGGACACTGGCTCTCCTTGAGTATTAGGACTTGCCTCTGGAAAGGCATGTGTGCCCAGAAAATACAGAACTAATAACCTTAACATTCTGGCAATCACAAGTGCATCAAACTGAATATATTTTCCTCTTTTTATATGCCAGTGGTATTTTGGTGGGAGGAAGGGGGGGGGGGGGGGGGAAGTTTCAAGTATAAAAAAATAATGCCATTGGATGAAGAATTGCTTAAAATACAGTATTTGAGCATATAATTTTGTAACTAGTCTGAAAATTAGTGTGCCTTAAATGAGATGGGGGGTTGACTTATGCATCTGTACAGTATTTAAAGCATATTTGGTTACAACTTACTGTTCCTATAATGTGGAACAATATAGCTTCCTCTTTTAAAAATTCTTTAAAATTCCAAATAACAGCAGTGTCTTTCTAGTCTTTCATTAGCATATTAGAAGAGGAAATAGAGAAATTACTTGTGTGGCTTTTTTGTTTGTGTGCCTTCAAAACTATGTGCCATTGTGTTTTGCAATTGCTATTGCACCCAGCATCTACTTTTCTGCATGTTGTTGGGTAACGACGTGACAGACCACGTGCAACTCCCTGGCTCAACAGGAGGTAAATAAATTAAGGAAGAAACTACTCTAAGTCCGCTTATAGCCTTCATCATTAACCTCCTACAGTGTACTAGGAGTAGAATAGAGTGTTAAATTTATAAATCCCCAGGGACTGGAAACCTGTTCTGTGATTGTGGAACTCGGTCATTCCTACTTGTTGAAAGTTGAAATCTGGTGTAAGATGTCTTGTAAACCAAAGTCATGCTTTTGTTTGTGGTGGTGACTTGTAGCAGATTAGTCACTTTGCTTAAGGCAGTTTTGTTTCCTTAATATCTTCCAAAATTTAAAAACATACTCAGTTTGTCTCTTTACCACTATCACGGATATGGGCCCATATAAACTTCTTTAGGCAATGCAAGTTAGCACACACAAAAGTTACTGTCATTCCACTGAAGCATTCCCACTTAAGATCTATTTAACTGTAGTCTAAAGAAATAGACAATGAACTGCCAGACTGTCTTCATGATGTACAAATGACTTTAGAATTTCAGTATTTTCATTCAGCTGTTCTACAAGATGATACATTTTAAAAAGTATTAGGTGTGTACATATGCTTTATATTTAAGAAAAAAATATACTGGGAATATTCAAAGAGGAGAACATTTCATGGCTCAAGTAACTTCTTGTATCAGCTAATTAAAAACAGTTTGGACCCGCCTAGAGAAACTTTTGAATTTTTGAGGGGGGAACAAATGGAGAAGAGATGAGGCAGGTAAGGTGTTTGAAAGGTGTATAGATCAGTTTCTAGAAATGGAGAAACGATTTTAATCGAAGTTACATATTTGGGTTATTACACATAATGGCAGGGTAATTGTGGAAACTGTATGTGTGAATAACACAAAACTTGCTTTAAGAGAACAAAACAAGGTGGAGGAGGTAAAATATGTTTCTGTGCTTACTGTTTCTGGAATTAGAGTGACACCTAGAGTCCAAAGTAGCTTAATCATAAATTCTTTCTGGGGCTTTTCAGAGTTTTATTTTCAACATACAGAACAACAAGTAATGCACTTATTGCGCATGTCTGAATTTGGCAAGTAAGCCAGATGAGTCATAAGGTATTAGACTAGTCATATAAGAACATGTATTGTTATAACTTCATATTTTTAATAGGTATCCCATAGGGTCATATCAAAATCCTTTGTATTTCCTAATATAGACATCATTTATATAAAGGCATTATTAGATAATATATGACTAGACTGGTTTAAGTGTCTCTAAAGTAAAAATTTCAGAGACACCATACTTCAGAAATAGTAAACACTAGCAGCCTGGGATTGTGAAATTTTCTCATTAAACACATTAATGTCCTTGTGATTAATTGACAGGGATAAGAAGACAAAGGTAAAGGTGTGTTTTCCATCTTCCTGAAATACTTGGTACTAAATTCAGCTGGAAATACAGTACTGTACTAGATAGACCCTTGCTTTGTCTCAGTTATCAGTTCTCATCTCACTGAAACGAGAAATGCAGTTTCATTTGTTAAACAAAGCCTTGCTGTTCTTATCAGGGAAAATGCCTGATATTAACAGATCTCTTGTGAAAGTGCTGCTTTTGTAGGTTGGCTAGGTAGTAACTGCAAAAAAAAAAAAAGGTACTTTTAATTAAAAAAGTATACTACCTTGACTAGGTAGTATACTTCTGTGTTCATGATTGTGTCCATGTTGAACAGGCATGTAAAGGCAAAACTTAGTGCTCCAGGTAATCCTGACTTTGGATGGTAGGACTGGAAGATGGGGGTTGTCTGTCTAGCAAGTGAATTTTAATATTGCTGGAGCAACCTTTTCACTATGACCACTACTTTCCTTTCCTATATAGTCTAGGAAGAAGCTCCCATCCCAGATGAGCTTTACTTTGATAGTACATGCATTTATATTGTCTGTTTTTTCTGCTTGCCTGTCTACAGAATACATAGGTTTTGCTCTGTTTAAACCGTTGTTAAGACTCAGTAACCGTTGATCCATGTATGTTACATCAATAACTCACATTAACATGACTAAAACCAGAATTTCACCTGTGAAACGAGTTTATTTTCTGTTGCTGTCAATTATCACACATCTTTCACAAATGCTGAATTAATGTAAAAGGAATACATGTAAATTTATGTAAAAAGAAAAAAAGACACAGAATTAAATCTAAACTGAAAAAGGAAACTTCTACGAAGCATTAGCAGTTATCGTATGAAAGATGAAGTCTTTTCCCACAATTCTTATTCTTGCAGAATGGAAAATGGAAGTAATATATAACACAGATGTAATGTACACTTCGTTTTGGCGAGCTGTTTAGAAAACACTCTCGAAGAACACTGCCCTGCAAGGTTTTCTCCTCTCTCTTTAAAGCAAACGAAGTCTGTGAGGAAGCTTAACTTCTTCATCTGCCTTTTTACTTGCTTCAGAAATATTGAACAAATCTGAACTGCCGCACGTGCTCATCTGTTCTGATAAACAGTATCATCTTCCAAATCATCCTAGGGGAAAAATGTAGAAGTATTTTGTTACTGCTGTGAACTTTTTTTAATAAAGGCAGAATTTCCTTTTTGAGGCAAACTCCATCTCTTTACTGTTTCAGTAAACTCCTTTCTCCCCACTTAGGCAGTTGCTTTTGTCTCTGGCATCTACAGGATTCAAAATGTATTTCTTTTCTGCTTGGCTTTTCCTGATCTCCAGGGAGCACAGAGGCAGTAAAACATACCCCTTATTTTCACTGTGTTCCTATCTGACGCTCAAACCAAGGAGCAGGTCATGTCAGCAGGGACTTGAAGTCTTTAAAGGGGTAATTACAGAGGAAAGGAATTGGGGCTGTATGGAAAGAAATGCATTAAAAATGTATAGAGGAGAAATGTTTGACTTGGTGTTGTGTTTCTTTTGGTTTCTCATGACATCTCTGAAGTGGTGCAGTCCATGCTCAGAACAGGAAAGAATTTATACTGTTTCTCAAGAGAAGCAACATTTTTGAAGCAGGATTTTGAAGACATTTTCTTTGTTTGCAAATACACGTGACTTCTGAAGTTGGTTTTTTGTAACTTACATGGCATATGCAAAATTATGGTCATATAAGACTTATTGGCATAAATTTGAAATTATGAATTAAGTTGTGTGGCTTTACCCAGTGATGTTGAATACTTAGTTTAGGCTCTGTTAATTTGAAGGAGCAGGAAATATCTGTAAGAATATTGTACAGCTTTTACAACAGTTTTGTTACATTTCCGTCACGTAGCTACCCTGGGCTAAGGGAGCAAGAGGAGCTACATTAGAAATATTTTTCAAGAATGAACTCTTAATACCTGTATGCGTTTTAACGAACAGTCCAGAACCACTTGTTGAGACCTCTCCTTGGCAAAATACATTTTATGGAAGCTTCATTTTCAAATGTTCATACATACGCTATATAAGGTATATACTATCATATATATATAATTGTATATGTACGGTCATTTAGAATGCCTCATAATGTCTTTGACTGTTGTGCAGAATACTTTTTTTACCTTTATTAACTTTAAAAAAGGAAAGTCTATTTCCAGAGGAAATAGAAATGGTATTCTCTTAAAAACGCTAAAAAACTCTCAGTTCCTCTTCTTCCCCCTAAATTTCCGTTTTGGTAGATAGATACTTACAGGCTGTTGGCAATGTTCAGCATACCTCTGCTTTTGAAGTTCTTGGGCAATTGCTTGAAAAATTTTTCGTCCGCTGCTAATTTTCTGCAAATTATTTAAAATATTTTAGGTCAGTGCTACATTTTAATTTGGGCAAACGTATTTTTCTACCTTTTATAATTCTGATTTTTTCCCCCTGTATATGTCTTTGGGAATGTTACTAAATAACACTTTAAGAACATACTGTTTGGCAGGCAGAATGGTTTAAAATTACATTAATATTACATCTCCTTTTTATATATATATATATATATATAAAAACCCTTCTGTAATGGATATTTAATGTATGATGTCTGATTTTTATTCAAGGATACATGATGATAGAGGTTCTAAATAGACTTGTTTTAAATACAGTAGGGCTACCTGAATGAGCCACAAAAAATTAATAGCAAAACCTGTTATTTTCAGAAGAAGTTTGAAGAAAATTTACTTAAAACCTAAAGGAAGCTGTGTATTAGAGATGGCCTTTACATAGATTGACTTTATCCGGTAGCCAATTCATTAAAAATAAGCTAATTAACTGATGAGTTAAATGTAAAATCATTAACTAGTTTTGTACAATCTGAAGTGAAGCCTTAACAGCTCTGTATGTCTCTTTAACTGAATCATCGATTAATCACAAAATTGATACTTACAAAAGAAGAAAAAAAAAAGCTCTGAATCACAGACAAAGCAAACAAAGTGATAACATACACAGTTCTCTGTTCTTTGGTCTTCATTCCCACTTTTGTTTAGCAGCTTTGGTTTTAACTGGAGGGAGGGATAACAAAATAAAGAAAGATTGAAACATAGGATGAGAAGCCAACTGCCAAAGTAGCAGAATAGTTAAAAGCATCAACAGTTTGTAGATAAAAGTCTTTCATTAGATCAGCTTATACCATTGGAAAAATCGGAGAAGTTTGCATGTGTATAAGGCCTTTTTCAGCTTCTGGGAGTAGGTGTTGCAAGTATTTTTGCTTTGAGTACAATGGGACCTGCCTGAAGCATTACCCAATTCTCAAAAATAAACCAATGGCATTACAGATAGCAGTTTTTCCCCTGAATAAGGCTTGATTAATTTTTCCCACTATACTACTTCACCTACTTTAAAGAAAAACAAAAATCAAAAAGACTGTCCTGTCTTTATGTTTAGACAGTGATCACTACAGCAAAGAACCATTTTACTATATCCTGCCACTTATGACTGTGAAGTCCTCATTCTCATGTCAAAGTCTTATTATTAAGTAAAGATTCCAGTTGCAGCTTTGGGTGTTTGTTTTTAACTAAACACAAATTTTGTTTTATATTAAAAAAAAAAATCAGTATTTATGTCATTTTTAACGAGGTGCATTCTAATGTATATGTTTCCTATACGCATAAAACTTCTTCCAAGTCTCTGATATTTTTAAATTTTACCAACATCTCTCTTCTGTATATGTATGAATAGAATTTCATTACACAAGTAAAGTCAGTCTGCCGTAACTTTACTGCAACTCACAAATACTTTGACATTTAAATGATTTTACTTTTACTGGAAACAAATCCAGAGAGTTGATGACTTACGATGTTAATTTCCGGGTTTGCTTTTTGAGTGTGCCTTCATAGATAATCTCCAATTTGCTGATTAGTACTCTCAGGATAATTTTAACTTTAGAATACCTTTTCTTTTAGACGCTTTACTGAAAAAAGAAAATTAGGTTGCTATTGAGAGTACAGGTATGTGCCACACAAGAGTTTGCAGATGTGTGTGGCATATGAACTTCAGCCAACCACCTCTTTAAAGTGTAATCATAAAAGTTATGGAATCTAGGAATGTCTTTTTATTCTCCTTACGGAGATGTTAAAACTGCCTAGGTTTACAAAAGGAACAAAATCAGAAAAATCACTTTGAGCCTACCTTGTAGACTACAAAGAATGTGAATACAGTAGTGCTGTATAGAAACAGTAAGGATGAGGCGATGATCATGAAGATGAACACGAGTTTTCCATTGCTGTGCTGCTTCTCTGCTCCTTTATTAAAAGTGAGTGTTAGAATAAAGGACAGTTCTTCTGATTCACATAATTTTCTTAAGATTCTGCATTTCAGCTCCCTTCCTCTGAGGAATTAAAAAACCTTATACCCATCAACATTTTCTGGTTCATTTTTAGTCTAAATTCCTTAGTGAGATCATTTTTCTGTTGTTTCCCTGAATGTTTGCAAGGGCAATGGAAACTTGTTATTTTTGATTATGAACCCTTCCTTGAGGGGTAGACAGAGAATAGAATCCAGTTTTCTGCTCTTTTAAAAGAATATCTGAATAAAGCTTACAGGCTTTTGTTCAGAAATGCAGGTAGATAGAGGAAGGAAAGAATATAGGGAAGATAATAATCCAGCTAGGGTTTGGGGCTTTTTTTCCTATTTTAGGCATGTAAAACTGAAATGTAGTTAATGAAGTCTCATCGCTTTCTTAACTAGAAGGCAAATGATACAAAGGTTCAGAATTAAAACTATTTGCTCAGATTGGCACGGTGAATCACCAGTTCTGAGACCCTGTACTCCGTTGCATGTATTTCCACTAAATGTCAGTTTCTCTACTTCTCATTTTTCTGTTGATACTTCCTTTGTGATAGCCATTAAAGTCTTTATGTAAGAGGATATAAAGTATGGTTAGGTAACACAGAGTACAAAACTTCTTTCTTTTGTAGAATTATAGTCATTTGCATCATATGACAGAACAGTCTAATGAGCAAACAAAGTTAAGATGCTTATTTGTAGAATCCCTCATTGGTTTTACTATTACTATTTTAATATAGTCATACTCCTGCTAACGGTTTTGTTGGTATTTCTATCTTAAATGCTATTCTTGAAAGTTTAAATAAAGAAAGTATTTAGGAAAGATAATTTATTTCTTTTAAGATGCTTCATTAAGAAGGAATCATCAACTGACCCGTTTTCCTTAGTACGGTTCCATCTCCTGTTTGTTTAGAATGGGGTGAACTTGAATCTGAAAATGCTATTCCACAGATATAAACAGCATTGTCATCTACAGTCAGATCATTGATCTGAAGTGAAATGTTATTTTCTGGTGATAAATGTACTTTGTACTTCTGATGATCTGTGCATTCAGGAGTACACAAATCCTCATGTTCATTAGTTAAAAAGCGAAACCATAGAACTTGAAGCTGTGATGGGGAGCATCCAGAGGCAGAGAAAGCACATGTTAGGAGCACAGTGTTCATGGAGTAGTTAGCTTCCTGAAATCTGGGTTGTGTTACAGTGACTTGGCATGTATCTGCAGCACCTGTTGAGAATAAACAATTGGTAATGTGAGGGACAGTTAAAAAGCAAGGCACAATCTAAAAAGAAAATAAGCTACTTCTGGTTCATTCGAGAAAAGGTAGGAGGAAAACCAACTGTGTTTCAAACTTGAAATTTTTAAGGTTGTTTCCAGCAAACTTTTCGATAAGTCCTACAGGTTGCCCATGTGTTTATTTAACAGTTTTACCTATGTGGTAATGTGCTTAGCTTCCTGTTTTTCTGGAAAAGTATAGAGAAGATTCATATATCTAAAATAATGTGAATGTCTCCTTTGGCCCTGGAGAAGACCAAAAGAACAAAAGTGGGTGTTGTGTGACATAACTGTAGATGCTCAGTGGAGTAGTTCTGCAAGGGTTTCTCTCTCCACCACTGTTCCTGATCTGTGAGACAGACTGATGGCAGGCAGTGGAAATGGTGTAAATGAAGACATTTATAATTTAGCGATTTCATAACATTGATTAGAATTCATAATAGTTCCTAGACATTCTTCCACTTCATCATATGTATTGACTCTGCATTTCTAAGGATAATAATATTGCTTGTTAGTTCTGACATTTAAATGTGTGTAGAGAAAACAGGAAGGTTAATCAGAGAAGAGAATTCTAATTAAGAAACTGAAATGTAAGGTTTAATATGACTGGTCTGGGAGATTTTTTGAAGTCCTTATTGAAGTCCATAATTTAAATACTGGTTTAGTATATTTAATTTTATTCAAATAAATTGCTTAGTTATTTAAACAATGGAATTGGGATTATTGCAGTGAAAATGAAGGTAGTAGCTTAACAGCATCCTTTTCTACTTCCTAGAAAATTACAAATTAGAAGATAAACAAACTGAAGTATCTTAATCTACCGCTGATACACAATTTATAAGCCTGTCCACAGTGGACAATCAGCATTGTTCCTTCATCATTTTTCTCATCTAGTGTTTTCTGGAGCAAATCGAAGCAGATTCAGTGACTGACTTCTACAGGAATAAAATGAACCTCTACTTCTGTGTCAGATCAACATCAGAGCCATTCCATAGCAGCTACAGCAATCTGTTGTCAGTGTTGTCAGTGTACTTGCAGCCTGTGTGGTGAAAGGCAGTAGCTTGTGCTTCTGCAGTCAATCCCCTTCTCTTTTCCACCTTGCTCTGGGTGGCCTTGCGGAGCAGAATTCCATGGCTTCAGTTCATGCAGATACTGTCTGCTGAACTTCTCAAACCCTCCTCCCGCACAAGCACAGCTGCACTGAAACCATGCTGCTGCTGGAGCATCCTTTGCAGGGGAGTGCAGTAGGATTTGACCCTGAAATGCTCCTGTAATCTATTATTTCAGACTTTTGGAAGAAAAAGCATTTGCTAACAGTCATTTAATTTGCAAGTTGTACAAAGATAGCAGAAGTTAGCTTGATTCTCAGCAAAACTTCTTCTTTCTCTTATTTTGTAGCTGTGTTGCAAATCATAGTCACAACATTTTCAATCTTGTTTAACTGCTATTACATGGGAAAATACAAGAAGCTTAAAAGTCTTACCAGCACCGTACAGAATCCAGTCAAATGCCAGCATTAGCACGTTTTTTAATTTGTTGAAAGATGCCATTTCTTGTATCTCTGTGGAAATGATTCTGCTTGAAGGAAGAGGAACTTAGGAGATCTTTGGAGTTCCAGAATGCTCTGAATCACGAGACTTAAAACTTCCTGTTTAGAAGGGTGTTTACTATTGCATTTAGGAAACTGGTTAAAGGTACAGACCAAACCAGAAAACTTTTGGTTTTTTGTGGATGACATTACTTGAGTGAAGAATTTTAAATTTTGTACTTCTGCGAGTTGTGCCTATAATCCTTCAGATTATTTCATTGGATGTAACAAATGGCATGTTTTCCAGCATGCTACAAGTGTTTGGCGGCTTAATTTTATATGATCCTAAGCAGTCTTTACCATATCAGCTAGTAGGTGACCACTGGAGAAACAACAATTCTGTAGCCATCCATTATAATGTGGTGGTCTACTGATGGAAGCTTCACAGCAAATCATAATTTTCAACCTGCTGGCTCTATTTACTGTAATTACCTGAAGCCATCTTTGGCCAGACAGTGGGCATAAGGGAAGAATTTTATAATGGTGGAAAAGACCTTCATTAAATAGTCTATCTGTCCATGTCTGCCGAACACCAGCCTCACTAATGGAAGTTACTTTTCAGCCAGTCTTGGAACTGCTAGTTAAAAATGTAACAAAAGATAACCTTAAGAAGGAAGTGCTTCTGAACAATAGGCAAAAACTTGAACTGATCTTGCAACAGCTCTACAAATGGCTTGTCAACCTCCTATTTGGAGTGGAATGGAATATAATCTGTGTAGTATGCATTCTGTAAGAAAATACAACACAATAAAACTTTCTTTAGAATTTAAACAAAACTGTTTTGTTTTCTCAGTAGGTGGCAAGTGGGAAAAGCCCTCAGAAGTTTTGGAAATCAAAGGGCACACTTGGGAAGAACAGGTGAATAGCCTGCCAGAAGTTTTCAGTAAAGCTGGTTTTGCCATAGAGGCTTTCACCAGACTGCCATACCTATGTGAAGGTGATATGTATAATGACTACTATGTACTAGATGATGCTGTCTTCGTCCTCAAGCCAGTGTAAGCGTCTATGAAGTAAATCTTCAGAATCTAACCCAAGAAGCAGCCTCTGAAAGAGGGGTTTGATTTATGGTTACTTAAAGGGAGGGAATTCGGGGATTGCCATGCTAAATAAATACCATGTAAGAAATTTAAAGGCCAAAATACTAATGTATTTCTTTGTAGTGCGATTAGGAAAAAAAAGGTTGTTTTTTCTAAAACAGACTCTTCAGTTGAGAATTTCTTTTTTACCAGCTCTTAAACCAACAATGCATTCTGCAATCCAGCAGTAATGGGGGATATTTTTTTATACTTACCTGCAACAAGGATCAGATCCAAACAAAAGCAATAGTCCTCATAATGATGAAACTGATACAATGTGAAATGTTGTGAAAGAAATCAAGTGAAATCTGGCAATAAAGTTATCCATTCAGTTCCACCCTTGTTGAATATAAACTGTTGAAATGGATATTCTTCCATGCTAAGTTACTTTCTCTCTTACTGTCATTCTTCACGTTTTTAATCATGCTAATAAACTTTTTTTGAGATGACTTTTTGCATTAACTTTTGTGTTCATTTTTGTAACCATAGCCACGCTTGTCTTCAGCAACTGCTCTTTGTGCTGAGAATCAAGCTCTCAGTAGCAGCACAACCTTGCATTTATTTAAACAGCGTTTAAGTATTGTTTAAAGGGATAACAGTCCACAAAAAATGTATCACTTTTGGTTGGGTTTCTTTCATGTTCCTCTCAAAGCCTCATAAATCCTCATTGCTTTTGCATATGCCATTTTCCAGCCAAAGGGGTTATGGTAGAACTTACCAAAACTGCACTTTAAACTGATGGGTTTAATAACAAACTTTTGGGAACAACTTGCTTAGAAAGTTTTCAGCTTAAAGAACTTGCAGGCAGCTTTTTGCAAATTTTGCAAGTCAAACTGCCTCTGAGGATCAGACTATAGGGACCTGATTTTGAAGGTTTTGCTAGCTTGGGACATTTTCTTCAGGAACACTAAATAGATGCTATTTATTTTAACATGTCTTGTTTTAAGAACTCTGTTTAAAATGGATAATTTTTGGCAGTTGACATTTAACCTTCCTTTAAAAAAACAAGTAGCATCATAAGTAGTACTGGCAGGCGTATGTCATACATTGCTTGGGATGTAAGTGGTGTGAGAGAGCAGAGAAACCTCAGCTTGTATCTGGTAAGTAAAGTGAGAATTGACTTATTTTTTGTTTTTTGAAGTCTAAAAAAGTTGTGGGGTTTTTTTTAATGATTGCTGATCTTATGCCAGGTAGGATGTTTCAGGGTATCTTTTTAGCTTTACCTTGGACTTGCTTTGCCTGATGGTTAGTGAATTCTCTTGCTAATTTAACAGCCTTTTATTCTCAGTCATCTCTGTGAAATAGTATTGTGAAATAAGTATTCTGTAGTATGGGGCAAGGGGTTTGACTGGAGCATTTTTTCAACAGTAATTCAGGCTCAGTATTCTCATTTCAGCATGTGCTGTTGAATTTTGACACACTACAATCAGATTTGTCTGTTGGAAAAATGAGCTACGTATGCTTTGGAGTGAATCCGTTTACTTTTGGTTTGTTACCTTCATTTGTACTTATCTAGTAGTGGGAAAATACGTTTCTTAATGTGTAATGAGTTTAGCTTCACGTGGCAAATATGTATTAAGGCGAACTTCTTCAAAGGTACTTAGGTGTTTTAATCCCACAGATTAAAAATCACACAAGAGGCTATGCATTCCACATCTCATATCTTTCAGTCCTGTCACTTAGGACTTTGGTTTGTAATAGCTTTGAGAGGTTTGGGGACAGAAGGTGCAATGTAAATAATAGGAAGTCATAAGAAAAAAAAACCCAACTATTTTGTTTGCTCTATTTAAACAAGTATTCTTACACTTGACATGGTAAATTATAACACTTATTAAAATGTGATCAATAATAGGGAAAAGCAATGAACAGAGTAAGCTTAAATTCTAAGAGACCATGTTCAACGGGGTCAAAAACCTGCTTAGTCCCGTTGAATGTACAGAGTAGCCCTGAGGGACTGTACCTACGCCCCCGCTTCTAAGATGAGAGTTCCTTGCAAAGGAAGGGGCACAGTGCGGCTCATTGTGTCAAGGAAGGGACTTCTTTCTCTTTCCAGACCTTGAGAGTGCATTTGTGTGTAGTTAATGTCTCTCACACATCCCATGCAAAGAAACTCTTGAGTCCAGTAGTTGATTACATTGCCAGAAATACTTTTAAGATGTCATCCAAGGGGACAAGTGTTTGTTGCAAGTCCAATGTCCAAATTCATTACTCCTGGGCTTGGGGAACCTAAATCATCCCTCCACTGACCCTGTCCTGCTGTGGGTGACAGTGTGCAGGTAGCGCCTCGGTGGTCTCACTAATGTGCAGTGTTTTGCCCTGCAGAGTAACTAAACTCTCTGTTCTGTCAAGGTGGCACTGGATGTGTTGCATCACAGGAAAAAGATGCTGCGCAAGGGCATGCTTTAGTCGGAAACTTGCAACACGGAGTTGGAACAACTTCGTCTCACAGAAACCACAGCCCCCTTTTGCTGGGTAATCCCAGGTACAGTCGGTTGGTATTCTGCTCCGAGGAGCCCAGGGCCACCTGCCCGTGCTCGGGGTGGGGAGGTGGGGGGAGCAGGGTGCTGGGCAGCACTAGCCTGGCCCTGTGTGTTGCCCCCATGCAAGTGGTTGAGCTCCCTTCATTTCAGGAGGGGATGCATCCTCTTCTGCCTGCTATGGGAGTCCCTCACCCTTTGAGCCCCTCAGCAGAGGAGACTTTTCCCCTCCCCTCTGGCTGAAGGCTGGGTGCTGCTGGGCAGACACCTGAGGCTGCGAGGCGGTGCTGGCCCCGGTCCCTACCCCCTGGTCCCTACCCCCTGCTCCCGGTCCCTGGCTGGAGCCGCCCAGCTCATTGCACTGCAAGTGCGGGGAAGGAGACGCACACGGCAGAGACAGGTAAAGTGCCGTGGGGTCCTGGCTCGCCCCATAGATGTCCCAAGAACCCCACATCTCTTTCTTCCCTTCTGCCCTCCCCTTACTTCCCCCCCCTCCCTTGCCAGCCTGCACTCCTTGAGGGTTCCCTCACCGCATATAGGGCTTTTTTGCAGAGGTGCTGAGAGCCTGGCTGCAAAGGGGAGGACGGGCACTGGTGGTGCATGGGCTTATCAGCAAGACTTATGATTATAAGGTTAGCTTTCAGATATCAAGCTTCAGTTAAGGCAGCGGCTGTATTAGAGCAAGTGATAAAATGTCTAGGATTTCTTTACATGGAAGAGCCGCTGTTTGGGGAGCAAGGGGAGAAGGCAATCTGGGAGCTGCTCATAGCCGGAGAGTCCTGCCAGGGTGACATCTCAGAGATCTGATCACAGCATATGCTGCCGTGGTCCAAGGAGTGCTCTCTGAGGAAATGCTGGATGGGATCTGCAGAGATCCCCACAGGGTGATTTGGGGTTGTCTAAAAGCTGCCGTGAACTTCTGCAAATGGACTAGTTTCACTGACAAAGGGAACTGTTTCATCCCGCAAATTGTCTTAACAAGCAGGGCTATTTCACAGCAGACTTTCTCTGCACCTGCTAATTGTCCATTGGAGTTAGTAAGGATAAACCAGCACTTTCCTTAATATTTAATCTCCTTATATACTAATTTAGCACGCTTTAATTAAAATACACTCCCCGATCAAAGTGAATAAGTCGGAAAAAACAAATCAGAATTGACATTGGTAGCATGATTTAAGCTATGCAGAGTAATCAAACCTTACTGCAAAATTAATAGGGCAAAGGCAGAAACAAACACAAGCAAGTTCATTGTCTAGGGAACCAGATATGTCTGAATGAGAGACATGAACTGTGGCGCTCCCAAAAGGATAGCTGAAAAGGGTTTCAGTGTGTGCAAGAACAGGACAGAGGCGGTAGCTTCTTAAAGTCTAATGTTTAAATTTTCCATCATCCATCAGTTTGAGTCGCTCCTGTTACAAGACTGGAGTTAAGTATTTGCGATAGACTGAAGTATTGCTAAAGGCTGTTGAAAGACATTTTCATAAAAGAGTACCTTGCTGATATGTGAGATTAAACAATCTGAAAAAGGCATTTGTATTTATCAGATGTTCAGAGCTGTAACTCAAGCCGTGGCAGAGAACTTTATTAAAAAAAAAAAAAAGATAATGGAACCAAATTCAGCAACAAAAAGAAATGCAGAAATTAAGTGTGGCTGCAGATAAACCCTTGAAATGAAGGAAAAGGAGAAAAAACCTAACAAAGTCATCTCAGGGCCAGAGCGAGATCGGCCAACATTTGGTAATTTGTCATTTGGTAAAATCATGGACTAATCCCAATGTAAGAAGCTGCAATCTGTAGAGCAGAGCATCATCTCATATCTCAGATTAATTAATTGTTTTACCTGTGGGGATGGTGACTCTCACGGCTGGGCAGAGGGCCAGGCTGAGGATGCAGAGGCAGAAAATCCTCTCTGAAGTAAACTTGGTGCGACGTGGATTAAAGCAGTTAACGGTCCCTGGTGCTGTGGAGGGGACGTGGCTGCAGAAACACCTGCGTGAGTGAGACCTGCTGAGTCTCTGCTCCCTTTCCGTCCCTGCTGCTTCTCAGGCTGGGCGTTCTTGCAATGTGTCCTTGTCCTTCAGGAACTAGACTGAAAGCAACAAATTTATTTCATATAGGACATCTATGAGACTGTCAGTCTTTTCTGACAAGAATCAGTGACACCCTGGTGAAAAGCTCTGGTTATCCCGTTAACTGCCCTGCCAGTTAATTTATCTTTCAGTGATCTTTATGCCACATAGCACAGGGCAGCAGGGATAGCAAAAGCTACTAAAACACGTATTTCTGTAGAAACTGTGTCGTAGCTGATGGTGAAAAATTGGTGGTGTACTTCTCATGAGTACGAAGACTAGTGCTTTGATCCATCTAAATGAAGTGGCACGGTCTTGAACCCCATTTCCCAAATGTGTCGCTTTCCTTCTGTTTCAGAAGGGCACAAGGACCTTTTCCCCCTTTTTTGCAGAGCAGGGGAGCACTCCCTCACCCTCCCTGCCTGGAGCACCCTGCGCTGACATGGGGCAAGGGAGAGGGCCAGGCCCTCCCACCGTTTGAGTTCAGAGATCTGCAAACAGAGGGTCCCAGACCTGGTCTGCAGTAATAGTGCAGGAACTTAACAAGCTAGAAGAGTCTTAGGGTTTGCCTGGAGTTTCTTTACTAGTTCTGTTCTCACTCCCTCTATTTCCTTTCTATTTTATCTGAGTTTAAAAGGGTTTTGTTTGGTTCATTTTTTTAAATTAAACTGCATTTAAGCCATATTTAGGTGGAATGGGGCTTAGTAAATAAACAGTGCTACTAGGAAGAAAATTGAAAGAGCTACTTGCTAAAAGGAGAATAAATCTAGTTGCATGTACACACTTGGTGGACTTGTATTTGTATAAAATATATCTCTATCCTGGAAAAAGATCTAAATTAAAAACTAGGGAGCAAGCACTTTTAGATCATTCTGATCTCTGTCTGTATTCCATAGCTTAGGATGTCTCTGATTTATAGCTATGAAAGTGAACGTTGCCTTTTGACTCAGTTCTTTTTATTTTCCTTTTCAATCCAAATATCTTCTCATTCTAATAAACACTAGAAGAAATGTCCAGACTTTTGAAGATATGTTTCTTATTGATATCAGTGAATCATGCTGAGATTACACACAGTCAGACCTCTGAAGGTAAGACCGGAACTCCTGTGTAAGGGATATATTTTGTGTAGATGGAAAAAGCTATGTGTAGTAAAATAGACGCAGTACTGTTTAGTAACTAGGGCTTTAGTCTCTTGACTTCATGGAGCTACGCCAGCAAAGAATGTAACCAAAATTGCTTATTATTTAACAGCCTTTTATTTTCACTGTTTCTGTAAATACATTTAATCAAAACTGCATTAAATGCTTGTAAATAAACTATATGTGTATATATAGTTTTGATCGCTGCATAGAATACATGTATTTTTTTAATAAGACAGTTGAATGGTAAAACATTAAATCAGCTTTTAGTAACGGGATAATCTTTTACAGATTTGCCTCCATTATTACACAAAGCCGTGGTTAGTATTTTTATTTGATCTCTCTACTAACATTTTATATCATAATCTAAAAATAACAATTTATTACATATAGTTATCATTTTTTCCTTAGGAGGAAGTAATAACTGGGAAATATCTGAATGGTAATGTACAAAATTGTTCCCACTTATGCTTCTAAAAGGTATTAAAACTCAATAACTCACCATAACTTTTTATGTTCCATTTCTCATATGTAGCCCTCCTTGATATACTTCATTTTCAGAGGTAATGTATTCCTCTCACCATCTTGATTTTTTTCTATTATCTTGCATTTCAGATATGATCTGTTTCATTTCCACAGAAACTGGAACATTGTGGATAGAATGAAATTGGCACATGATTACTTTGATTTAGATCTCCTGTGAGGAGTATTTCCTCTTAACACGAAAAAAGCTGGTTTTCACGATAAAGCAAAAAACATGCATAGAATGAGGCTGAGAATAAATACCTGCTACAGTTTTCAAAAGTTTTTATAATTAACTTTGTTCATATGTTTCAGAATGTCTTCTTAAGGAAATCAAGTGCAGTTCCAGCTTTCTGTCCATCTCCCTCTTTCAGCCCTGCTCCATCCCCCATCCATCCCACTTCTTCCAGCTCCTGGTGACTTTTGAATTATTTGCTAATTTTGTCTAAATTTGAAGGAGCAGTATAAGCCTCAAAGGCAATTCCACTCCTACATATTTTGAGCAAATCAATGGCTGTGTAAAGACGACACACTGAAATTAATGACTCTGCTGGGGGAAAGGCAGCAGACATTAGTCACTGTGCTTTCTTCCCACAAGCAGACCAGAACAGGCATAATGGGGTGCCAGGAAGCATACCTACAGCTCCGGACTAGCCACAGCACAGCTTCTCTCATGCCCGGAGATGATACTAATGGCAACACGTTGGAAAATTGAAATTATTGTGGGTGGTTGTGGAGTTAGATGAAAAACCCCATAACTATAATTTATTCCGTTCCTCATTGAACCATGTGTTTTCATTGCATTAAATAGGTCGGCTATTAGTTTGGTTAGGCCAGAAAGCTGAATACTCGTGTGATTATTCTTGTTTTGTCTCATAATCTGCTATTTTACATGTTATATTATTTTACTGGCATTTTTGGTCCTGTTTTCTGTTACAGTTCTAATGTCTGGACAGCCGATATGCTTACAAAAGTCATGGCATATTTTCATGCCCAGGAAGTTACATTTACTCTTAGCAGCCTACAGGTTTGTGCCATTTAAAATGCATGAAAAATTTTATTTAAAAAGGAATTAAAAAAGCAACCTATCTCTGTAGCCAAAACTAGGTTGTCAATAATAGACATAACTAACAAACAGATCTACGGTGTAGCAGATAAGTAGGAAATAGGAATAGATTTTTTGGTTGTGATATAGGAAAAAGTGGAAATGATATAGGACGAAGTTGCTGTTCTTTATCCCTGGTCATTATGATTAGCTATGAGCTGGTTTAAGTGGGGCTGTAGCCTGCTAATCAAAACCTGAACCCCTCACTCCTCCCTACGCGCACACGCACACTCTGAAAAAGGAGAGTGTCAAATGTGCGATCTCTGAGCCTCAGGCATTCTCAAAAGTGCACAGCCACGTGGCTCCACAGCGCTTGAACCTTTTCCCAAGCTGCATTTCACTGTCACAGCTCATCCAAACCTACATGGGACTGACACTGCCTCTTCCCATTTGATTAGATTTATTAACAGTTTAAGGCTGTAAGCAGGCCTGGACCCCCTAGGCAGCAGGGACCTAACTATGTTCATATTTGTTGGTGGCAATGCAAGCTAAGCAAAGACAACAAAGAACAGTTTCAACTCGAATTCCAAACCAAATCTGAAATAATTCTGTCAGGAATTAGAAGGGATTTTACTCCAGTCTGGTCCTAATAAGCCTTACAGTGCTTTCTGTTCCAATGTTATAATTGCCTTTAGATTTTCAAAACAGGCACAAGATTGTTTAGTGGTAATGCAGTTTCGTGTGAAAGAGAATATTTTTGCCTTACAACCTGGTACAGACTTTTCCTCCCACCTAACTGCACATTTCCTTCCTTTTTTTAAGTAATACTAATATGCACACGGTACCTGATTTTTCTAAGCTCTTTAAAAGTTTCATTTTCACAGCTTTGCTGTGGGAAGCAGAAAAGCATTATTACTCTTTTTTTATGAAGAGAGAAACTGAGGCATTTTTGTTAAATGGCTCACTGGAGAGGACTCGCTCATGAACCCAAGAATAGGATTTAAAAATTACCGTCTTTCAGAATTACATTTAGATTATTTTTGTTTACAGTTTGTGTTGAGTATAGTTACTCTAGTCGTTGACAATACAGGAACTAAGCACTTATCTCTCCTTAAGCAGAGATTTTCAGGGAGTAAAAGATGCCCTTAGTACAATAGTATGAGTTTTATGTACATTACGTGTATTTTTCTATACTTCAGATGTCCATAAAAAGTTACCTGAAGAACCTTTTGTACCAGCCTAGGCAACTACTATCCGAATTTCAACAGCTTGATCAGCAGCAGTTCCGAACTGCAATGAAGTATCTCTTCAACAGCAGAAAGGACCATCTTGTAAGTCACTTTGCACTTGTGAAAAAGAAAAGCTGCTGTCAGTGGTGTAAATAAATGGGAAAGGGCCAGACTGGCGGTCCCGCAGTGCACGCCGTGCAGTTACTTAGCTGGCTTGGATTAGGTTCCAGGAGCCCCTCTCCTTAGGTTGGACTTACTTCATTTAATTCTTGTGTCTAAAAGTTTGGTACCAAGTCCAAGTCAGTCGTCTGGATTTTCTCTGTAATCAGTGGAGAGAAACAAACCTCCAGAGAATGATTTACCTTCCTACGCAATTATCTAAGGTAGGTAGGGCCAGTTGTTCTCAGGGAGTATCTGCTTTCTTCAGTGGCTAGAAAGAGAGCCAAGATGACTAAAGAAGGTGAAATTAGTTATCTTGTTAATAAGTTATGGGAGCATGCAAGCAAATTATTAGGCGATTTGGAGGGTAGGCAGCAAAACATCATTTGCTTGCTTCTGTGGCATGTTCCCTGTGTGACGCATCTTAAAAGCCTCACTCAAAGTCAGGGAGTGCCACCCAGGGAGGATCACCCCTGCAGAGGGGATCTCCACTGCAGGGGTGGGATCATAGCCTGATGTCTGAGAGCACTTGGCATCTTCCCTGCTGGGAGGAAGGGCTCCAGCCTGGGTATTGCTGAGGGGATGGAGATTAATCTGGGAGAAAGGGAGAGAGTTTCCCCGGATGCATGAGGTGACTGCCCAGAACAAACACTGTATAGTCCACTATTCAAACAACGGTGGTGCAGCTCCTGCTGCCAAAGCACACAAGATAGGTGTGCAGCATGCACTGGGAGCCAAAGCAGCAGAGCGTTAAGTCCTTTCAATAAACTGTAAATTTCGTCTTCTCAAACGGCATATCCAGTTCTTCCAGGACTGATAGTCCTGCATGAACAAATCACCAGGCCCAGGACAATCAGCTCTGGACAGGCTGTCCTAGACACGTCAGCTTGTGAGACGGAGCAACCTAATAATCCATCCCCAACCAGGGTGACTTTATTCCCTGGGCTTGGTTCCTTGATGTTGCCCCATCTTCTGGAGGGAATGTTTGTAGTAACAGCTGCAAGAAATACTGCATGGGAAAAGGTCTGTTCTAGAGATGTCTACATGCTAAATTATGTATGAAATAATACCCATTCGATTCCAATATGCTTTCATTTTCCAAGTAACTAATTCTTTCGTGAGAGCACACACTGTAACTTCAGCCATTTGGATTATTTTTCTGTTTTTCATTTTGATTTTGTCAAAAGATTCAAGCTGGTCTCTGGACTATGCAAGAAAGGAATTACCAGAAGTAATGCAACCAGACAGTATTTCACAGCTATTTTTCATGAGAACAGTACCATATTTTTTGTAGAGTACTTTCTGTCAGGCCTCAAAATGAACAATATATTGAATTAATCAAAGCGACATTCTTTTAACCCTTTGTTGCTTGCAGGAAATGGGTAATATTAGTCTTGATTGGGACAAGACGAGAGAGAGAATTTTTCAAACCCCAGGAGTAAACAGGACCTTGTTCCTTGTAACACTGGATAAATGCTTTCCGGCTCTGAGTGCTTTGGACTGTGTGGATATCCTAAGCCAGGTTTTGCGTGTGTCAGCGGTGAACTATCTCCAACCTGATGTCATTGGGAGCCTCCCAAACATTCTGCAGGAGGATGCTTTCAGAAACTTGTAAGCCATTCAATTTCCAGACAAAATTAATACTATGTACTATTTGCTGACTATATATGCTTTTAAACAGAGGTTACTATATGGTCTCAGCCTATTTTCCAGATATAGTTTTCTGCTTATGTGTTGCTGTTTCTAAAAACATTTGTCCATGTGTGTCATTTAAAAAAATAAATAGTTAACTCATTAGTGAACTAACATGCTCTTCTGTCACTTAGATCAACAGTATTCAAGGACCTCTATGACAAAACCTCAGCAAATACACAGAGAGCTCTGTATAGTTGGATGAAGCAGATTCTACAAAAATCCTATAACATGAGTGGTATGTTATGTATAAGGTATTTTCTTCTTGCTTATCATAAAACAGTCAGAAAAAGGCCTACTCATTGTATTGAATTGTTTCCCAAATTTAACATAGGTCTGTTTAAGAGTAGCTGTATTGAATACCTTTGCTCCGGAATACAGTAAACGTAGTGTATTTGTTATTCATGGCAAATAGTTCTCCAAAGATGCTTGCTCTTCATCTCTTCTGCACAGAGCTACACACAAAGTCTCTGTACTCAAGTCCTTTTTCTAAGATTTAAATAGGATACAGTTGTCAGGTACCTTGCACAAGTGTGTGGTTCACTTCTGACCTCCTATTCAGACTAGAAAAATAGATCTGTCTCAGAGTACATTACCCAATGCACTGTTTGAAAATGCAAAAGAAATGCAGGATGTTGTGGAAGTTCTACTGCACGTAGCACTGACTCGTTCAGAAAAGGGACAAGATAAAACCAAAGTTAATTGATTCTGATTTTGTGTCTTTTATCACATCTGTTTGCCTTGTTAACGTGTCTTAAACAGATGTGCCACAGCTGGGATCGTGCAGGACAGGCTCCACGAGGGGGCTGTAAAGCAGCAGCGGCACTGACGCATCAGAGCCAGCACTTGGGTTTCACCAAACGTCCCAGCAGTGCTGTCATGGGAGCATTTTAGACTTTTAGATGTGTATGTTCTTCCTCTTTCCCTGGAAATCAAAGGCAAAATGCCCACTTGCTTCAGTGGAGCTGAATTTGGCTGCTGGGACTTCTGCCGTTTTAAAATATCAGAGTAACCCATTAAGTTGCAGAGAGGAAGTTCATGACACTGCTGTGAGGTGGTATTACTGCCAGTGCATTACTGGGGAAGCAAAGATGTAGAATTTGCCTGATGATACTCAGCAGTGCTGGGAAAATCCCACAGCACCAGGCATCTTGGGTTGTGACTGAAACGTTAGTGAACCCTCAGTTTGTAAAGGATCACCCAGCTCAGGAGGGACTGAGAATTACCATGCCTCTCTTAAGTCCTGGTTGCTGCTTCAAATGCAAAGCAGTGTAGATACGGTGAATCCACTCCTGAAGGCATCGGGTGTGGACTGATTACCAGCTAGCTCTGGTAGTATGAGCTGGAGAACCCATCAGCCCTGAGCAGGTACAGTTGGACTGCTACCAACGTCCAGGTTGGCAAGTCTAAAGATCACTCAAGTACATCTGCACACCACGGGTCACATCACGGAGTGTGGGACAACAGAAGAGTCCTGCAATAGTTTGATTTATTCACTTTAACTTTATATGTGGGTAGCACTGGGACCGCCTGGGAAGGGGGTCAGCCCTCTTGCAGAAGCAGCATCTTCCTCACTGAAGCTCAGCAGAAAAGAAACTGGAAAGAAGCCTCATATTTGAGGTGCTTATGGGGCCACCTCCCAAGCATTTCTGCTGGTTTTGTTGACAGAGAGCTCATCGCCGTGTCTCTGTTGTGCCTGCAGAAATGCAGAGGGCTTTTCCATCATACCGCTTCTCCCCACGGTGTCAGGCAGCCCCTGCAGCTGGATCACTGGGTGAGCAGGAGGTGACGTGTGGCTTCTATGTCTTAAGAGTCAAACCTTTCAAGAAATTTCTTTGCCACTCAGCCAATTCTCACTTGTTTCATACTAAAAATACTGAGTTATTCAGAGATGAAGCATGCTGGTAGCCCTTGCAAAAGCAGGAGGCTGTAACTTTTGAATTTTGTACCTTATTTAAAAATAACAAAACAGCTTTTGGGGATCATGGCTACCATGGTTGGTAACTGCAAGTCTGTTCTGGTAAAGGCCACAGTCAACATCCTTAAATTGTGATAGTTTTTGTTTAACTCTTCTATTATGTTTCAAATCTCTTCTTACCTCCCATTACCAGGAATATTATAATTTCAAAAAATGGAGGCTTTACAGACAGGTCTGCTGGGAGCATTGTCTTGTCTCAGCTAAGGAGCTTAGATCTGTGTTTTCAAAAAAGTCACTTACTAAATGGGGTTCATCAGCTTCTGATATTTATAGGCTGGTTTTTTTCAGATACTGAAAACTCTGCAAAGTGCAGTGATTATTTTATTTTAACAGAGTTGTGAATATCAGCACTGCTAAGGAGTATGTTCAGAGGTATTGCATGTTGAGCCATCCAGATTATGACACTTTGGAGAAAACGCTGTCTTTGTGGCTCAAAGTACCTACCTAGCCCATAAGTACTTTTTCTTGGGGATATTTGGATCTTGATTTAATTTTCAATCCTTGGGAGAATGTTACTAAATGAATGACATTCTTTAACTGTTATGCAGTATTTTGGGTTTTTTGCCAACTTATTTCCATATAGCTATATGAATGATTTTTCATTTTCCCCATTATTGCTATTGCATATTGTTGAAATGAGTGGTATCATCAATAATAATATATAAGATATATAAAGTGTTAGAAAGTATCATGCATTCCTGGTGTTCTTAAATAATACATTTGATTAGGAAAACTGAATTTAAAAAGTGCTGCTCCATATTTAATACTATTGGTTTAATTTTTCCTGTTCCATACTTTATCCATGTTCTATTTCAACAACATAAAACATTAATCATTTTCATATGAGAAAATTTGAGACATTTGAATCACTATTTCATTTTCATTTAAAAATGTACGGGCTTATAAAAATGTGGCGCTAAAATCTAGCTAATGGAGGGAACCTGACTCTCTCTGCTAAGGATTTTTCTGATTTGCAGATAATTTTTTATTATTTACCAATAACAATATACTGGGTACAATACATTTGAAAAATAATTACTTTCTTAACATTGTAGTGGGTATTTATTTACACAAAACAGAGTTCAATGAATCAGCTTCTTGGGTCAGTGCAGAAAACTTATGGATTTTGGGAAGATACATGGTCCATCTCCCATTAGAAGAAATTCTGAAGATTAGCCTCAATGAAGTAAGTAACAAAATGGGGTTGAATATATCATTGTCAAGTGATGTCAGCTACAAACAATATGAAAACAAATGCAAACTTAAACATGAAAAAGAAGTTTATATATTTTAATTACTTAAATATAAAGTGAATCTAAATCCATTGTAAACCAAATATTCTTCTCTTTTTGGAATTTGAAAGTGCCTGTCGTTATTATGTCATTGTTTATCTGTATCAGACTTCTGTGACTTGTACTGAAAGAAAGGTAGGGACCAATGATAGAAGACCCTGAAATTATATGACAGCTTGACAGAGAGTCGCTCACTCAGCTTTGCCTTCAAAAATACTGTATTATCCAAATCTATCTTCTTCCTTTCTCTATAACGTGAATGGAGTCAATTAATTTAGAGTGTCAAACGTATTTTAGTGGATGTAATTGTTTCATAATCCTGATGCATGATTTTGTTTGTACTCGTCAGATAAGACTATTCATTAGCTACGACAACGCAACAAAGCAGTTGGACACAGTGTATGATATCACACCAGAGCTTGCACAAGCTTTCTTGGAAAGAATAAACTCATCGGGATTTGATATGAGAAACACTTCAACTATCTACAGGCAAGACTGCTTTTCTTTTTCTTTTATGGCTGTGTATGAAGAGAATGAATAAGTAAGGAGAAAAGAGAGCAGCAATAGAAAGCTGATGAAATTGTTGATGCAGCATAGCTTTTTCCTTCCAGCAGAAAAATCTAGGCTGAAATCCAACCCTGGTTAGCAACAGTGAAGAATTGCTACTTTATGCATTTTTGGAGGTGTGCCTTATTAGCTAATACTTTGTCTCCTGCTGCACAGTGAGGAGTTGTCTGTAGTACTAGTAGGAGGACTACAGCAGTATCTGGGGGACCCAATTAAAGCTCCATCACATTGTACAGTACAGCAATAAAATAAATTGGGATAGAGGGACAAGAGTTGCCTTGGCTGTTTGAATCACAGAAGATGGAGGTGTTTTGTGGAAATCATGTTACAATTAGGATTTAAGGAGGAAATCTTCGTTCATGCCAGCCAGGACTGCAAGTGGTTTTTAATTAGCATGGGTGTCACCAGAGAGGTCACACGGTGAAGGCGTGTGAAGCCTGTCCTGCTGTCCTCTTTATGTCCTGCAGGGGAGAAACAAGCCACGTTTAAACGCTTGTGACTGTTGCGTGTGTAAGCAGGAAACTGCATTTTCAGGGCTGTCAAATCAGCACTGAACTTACTTTAACAATAATAAAAAACCAAAAGAAACTTACTCATAAATATGCAGTGAGCATGAGCTACCTGCGAGAAAGTGCTGTACTCCACATCTGCATTTACACTGTCGTATAAATGGATGTATTTAGTCCCAAGACACCACTGTCTGAAGTTATTTGTAGTCTCCTTGGGGGATACCTTGGAGTTTTAAACTAATGGAGAATATGCTTTATGGCTTCACAGCTCCTGTCATTATCGCAATGTAACTCACTGACTTCCATGAAGTATTGCTGATTGTCGGGGATGTAAGCGAGAGACAAATTATGCCCACACTCTAAATTTCAATGTCGGGAATCTTAAAAATTATTTTACCGCTCAGGAAAGGTGCCACATTCTCACAGATGAGAGAAATGTCATGCTCCGTAAACCTTAATATATTTCATTTTTACAACACACTTATTTTGTATTACTCATTTTAATCATACTGATGATTTAAATGCAATTTTACTTTTAAGAAGTAGTATTATTCACTGCTGCTAATCCCAAAGGAGATGAAGAGCTCTTGGTGGCTATGCAATAATGCATCATAAGGTAATTATTTGTTATAAAAATGCAGTTATAGATGTTTCTTTGATTTGTATGTTCGTTTGATGATGTTCCATGAATTCAGATGGGCTGCTGAAGCAGTATTTTGTTATATCGCTAAGCAGGTTGTTGTTGAAGGACTAGAGGAACTAAAAGCTAAGCCTTTCTGCACTGCAGAATTTTACTGAGTTTGTGGTAGTGCTGCAGCATCATCTGCTGTTGATTTAGTTCACATCTGGACATTATTGCCTAGACTCTGCCTATCCTGCATCATTGAATTGCTAAAAACCAGACTGTAGCAGGAAAGCTGGGCTTTGTAGGTTCTTGCCCTGTGTACGTTATGAAAGCAAAGGCTAGTTGTTTACAGTGACAGGGGATTGATTCAGGCTTCCTACAAATGAATTCATCACCATCACTATGAAGTTTGAAGTCCAGAGAGAGCGATGCACAATTCAGACCTCCTTTGCAGGGCTGCAGGTAATGGCAGTAAATAAGCACAAGGCCTAAGTCAGAAGTCCACCTACTGCAGGTGCTTACCCTTGGTGGTATGACTGCTTCTCTCCACCAGCTATGGTTGCGCTTGTGCTTTACAGAGGTTAATGGAAATGGTGGCTTTAATATTACAGCATGGGTACTATGGAGGAAAATGAGCTCCACATCTGGTTCACAACACTGCCTTGCAAACTGTTGTGCTGGCACAACTAAGACAGTGAGCCTCAGCACATTTTCTCCTAGCAAGTGTTGAATTGGACAGGTCTCCATCCGTCAGCCAGTCCTGTGTTTGATGTGAAATACAGCAGGCTTTGTTTAAACCTGAAACGATAAAGAGGCAATGTAATGCTCTAGCTGCCGCTCTGACACATGAATGAATTACGTTGCATGTGAAACCCAAGCAGGATTTAGAGTTCAAAACATCCAATCAATCCAGATGGGAACTCAGCAAGCCACTTCTAGAGACTTTTTTAGCCCTCCATCCTTTTCAAAGTAGAGATTATACTGCAAATTCTGCCAAGGGGAGTGGAGTCGTTAGCTGGGAAAATCCAGCCATGGACAAACGGAACCAGAAAAGTTAAATTTTTGACAGCACAAGCAATCTGGGTAGAGTTCAGCTGAATACAGAGAACAGCGCATATATTTCATACCCAAATTCCAGGCCATGTGGACTATTAAATATTGCAGTTTAAGGCACTAGTGACAGACAGAAATGACTCAAGTTTTGAGCACAAGTAGGGTATACCATACTATATTTCAGTTTCCTGAGAATGACACCTTCTGTGTCAGAAGTTGGCTAATGTATTTCCTTCTATATAGGCTAGGTTTGTTGGTTTGCTTTTATGATGACATGGAACAGATGGATGCTGCTGTGGCCCGGGCTTTACTTCATCAAATGATGAAATGCAATCAATTGAGAGGTTTCCAGGCTGAGGTTCAGAAGGTGGGTACAATGCTCGTTCTTCTTGCCTAACCTAATCCTGAAAACAGAGGAGAAAAGACTGTCTTCTTGAATTCGTAAAGAAAAGAGTGAAAAATTACTGGGATCTAAGAAATAATTGGAAATAGTTCTCAATCATATAATGCAAAGAATAAAAGCCCATTTTTGTTTTTTTACAGTGCTTATTCTTTTCTCATTCTGTTTCCTCGTGTTCCGTATTCCTTTGACAACTGTGATTCTATTTTTGAATTTTTATGAAGTGTGTGGTCACTTAATGGTTTCCAACACCTATTCCAGAAACTGCAGTTAAAGTTTTGGGTGATAATGAAAACTGGTTCTTGGCAGATTTTTATTTCCCATCTGCTTTTTTTGTTTACTTTAGCTCAAATCTCAACTCCTGAACATTGCCATGCAAAACCAGACACTGAATGATATCCTTGGATCTCTGTCAGATGCTGTGGTTGGGCTAACTTCAAGTCAGCTGGAATCTTTGTCACCTGAAGCAGTGCATAATGCTATTGCAACATTAAACCAAGTCTCTGGGTGGGCAAAAAGCCAAGTTATGATTTTATCCAGTAAATACCTCTCTTATGAAAAGGTACCTCTGATAACAGCTTTATTACCTTCTGGTTTTAAAAGTGAAATGGCTTTTTCTCAACAATAACTGTAGATTTGGAAAAATTTAGTACAAGACTTCTTAGTACTGTTAGTCATCTGAAGATTTTGTTTAAATCAAATAAAAATATCCAAGGCTGTACCTCCCAAAGGAATGCTGTAGTAACAGAGAGAATGACTATTTGCATTTGGCAGTTGTGTATATTATTTTGTCTGTATCACTGCCCTAGGCAGAATTTGCATGATCAGAGATCACAGACTATATATTCAAATATACTGTGGTGGAAGTAATCAAGGTCCTCTCTGAAGTTTCAAAAAAAGGAGCTTCTGAAAAAATTGTCGCATTTGTTCCCTGGACAGTCTTGTCTGAATTGAAAGAAATCTGAGGAAAGTGCATCCCCAGTCAAGAAATGTATTAAGTATTCAACAATAATAGTTTTGATTTATTTATTAACTTTTGCTTTTAAATATATCTGCTGTTCACAAGCCAGAAAACTTTCTGTTTGTTTGTGCTGTTATCTCTGCAGGTTTTATCATTTTATAATGTTAGTCAAATGGGCGCATTGGTAACTGGTATTAACACCCAGTCATTCTACAGCATGAACCCAAAGGAGCTTTCTCAGATTATTCGAGGCACAACATCCCAATACTTATCTGACTTATCGCCTGCACAACAGCAAGGGATCCTCAGGAAGGTGATTATAAACTCGAGTGTGTAGCAGGTTCTTTCTGCACAAGAGCACAATAACCAGATATGCAGAGCATGATTTAAAATGTTGCCACCAAGATATGTGTTTTAGCTCAATGGATAATATTTCCAGTGTTTTTTCTGAATATCAAGTATATTTTGAAGGCTGTCTCTTGCTTAGTCCTGTGGCATTTTTAATACTGATGTGGTTTTCCTTTATCCTCTTAAGAGAAATATTACACAGAATAGAAAGAAGGGCGAATCCTGTAAATCTAACTATTAGTTCTGAAATGCCATGTGTTTATCTGTTCCTCTTTTTAGATAGCTGCATCTGGAGATTTTTCTTCATCAGTCAAAGATATACAAGGAGCTTTCTTTAAAGAAATACCTCTTTGTGATTTATGGAAGCAGACTGGATATAATTCTTCAATGACGAAAGAAAAAGAACTAAGAAGCAGCCAGGTAAAAATTATTATGCAGTTCCCATTCCACTGCAATTTAGTATGATGGGAGAATAGGAAAAGTGTTGTAATACCTATGTGTTTAAGGAACATAAGTAAAAGGAAGGAACTGCCCCAAATATATCTCCATAAACAACCAGAGGTCACTTAGAGCCTAGGAAGCATTATGAGATAATGTTACAGAAAGAGAAGCATTAATATGCTGAGTTTAAAAGTCTTCAAGATTCTGCCACACAAATTATCTCTTTCCAGTACCGTATACTAGGCATTTGCATGTACAGTCAGCCCTTTGGGTCTGTCCCAAGAGATGCAAGGTTGGACCAGATGATCTCCGGAGGTCCTTTCAAACCTAAATTATTCTGCGGTTGTGTGCCATTAACATGTTTAACATCATCCCATAGTGACAGTCAGTGATGTCTTCTTTTGTGAAGAAATTCAGAGCTGGATGCCAAGCCTTTTGGTTGGCCAAACTGGACCATAGAAATGCCTTTAGAGTACATAAGAGAGTTAAGCATACAAAAACCTTGCAGTAGTTATTGCCTCTTACAACTGAATTACCTAAGCTTAACTTTAAATATGGTGGGTTTTATTTCAGGCTTTGTATCTGTATGAATTACTGTCTAAGAAAAACTATCCTGTTGACCTGCTAAGGTATGGATTATAGTCTCTCTTGAAATGGAGTTTAAGTCTAGTTTTGTGATGAGAGTGACTTTGAGGTAAACATAAACACTAATGTGGTTATTTTGTACTGTCTTATGTTTATTCATTCCTTGGTACCACAGGATAATTCACCTTCCTCATTAAAATGGGTCTCCAAATCCAAAATCTGGATCAAAGCATTGCAGAGGTTTTGATATTTTAAGGCTCAGTCAATATTTTTCAATTTGATTATACTTTTACTTTCAATGGGCTTTCAATTACAAGAAAGGGGAAAGAGAGGCAGTCAAGAAACTGTATCTTAGGACATGGTTGTGGGGAGTAGGGCCTATATCCTGCTTAAATATTCAAAAGATTGAACTTTGCTTTTCCTATCAGCACAGGACAGCTTGTGAAAGGAGTAACTTGTCAACTCATTGAAAGTATGGGCACAGACTTTTTTTTAAACACTTTTAAATTCTTTGAAAAGAATCTTCATCTGCTTTCTCCCTATCAGGTAAAACCAAAAAAAGATTTTGTGTACATAAACATACTTCCCAGTATCTAAACTGTAGGTAAATTAGAATTTGATTAATTCTGGTTTTATTTTTTTCAAAATCTTGTGTGTGTGGAACTTGTCTGTTATGTATTTCATTTAAGTCTTTTATGTGTGAATTTGTCTGTTATCGTACTTCATTTTGACAATTTCATTTGTCACTTATAAATTGCAAGAAACTTCTACAGTCCTTCTAACTTGCTAATTCATGAGGAATCTGTTTGGAAATACATGTAAGTTTTGAAAACATACAAATGCTGTCATGCACCCAAATATAGGGTATTTCATCTCTGATGTCTACTAAAGAAAACTCTAAACTGTTTTTAAAAAGCCGAAGAAAAATGCTCTCTGAAGATAATATGCACAGTTTTATATATGCTGATTTATAAGCTGTAATAAACAAACCATATTTTCTTTATGCCTCAAAATTTCCAAATGTTTAAGATGTTAATTTTTTGTTGGTTTTAGGTTAATTGTTTGGCTTGGAAGTTTTGGAAAGTCTCCAATGCATCTATTCCTCCCTTCCTCTTATTGGTGCTTCCGTAAGTTACATCTTACGACATCTTAAGTTACTGTATTCGTAGCAGTACAGAGTAGTGGAGTAGTCCTTCTGAGCACTTTTTTCAGTCCTAAGAAAACTGATGATTCAAACAAATGGTAATTTATAAAAAGTGGTCACTGACTGTAGCCGAAATCCATGTCAAGTGAAAGTTGGTAATAAATGATGTCTTTTACTATAGCCCATTTTTGTCACAGTTGTGGATTCCTTTGCATCCTTGAAATCAGTTCTTCTTGAAACACTCTGTGCGCAGGCTGAATCACAGTGCAGTGGTGCGGCAGCAATGAAAAAGCTTATAATGTTGCTGCTTATACTGTTGCTGATGTCTGCTAAAATGAAGGGATTAATTCATTGGGCTTTCTTGAGCATAATTGTTTAGAATCACAAAACTGACTTAAATGTAGTTTATGCTGGATTTTTTTTCTTTTTTTTTTTTTTCTTTTTTTCCCCCTAGGTTGTAAGACTTGGTTTGCTTATTTGTTTAGGGTTTTTTTGAGAGTGGATATTTTTTGAGAGTGGATATGTAAAACAAAGCCATTGGGTACTGCCTGAGCATCTTGCTCTGTATGGTTAAAAACATTTCAGTGTGTTTAAAGACATTTTTGTAAGTTAGCAAAACTTTGCATTATGTAGATAGCCAAGTAATATTCAGTGACAGCTTTTTTCCTTAGAAAAAAAATAGTAATTGTACCTTGATAGGAGCTCCGGAATTATACAACTTTTTAATTCCCCTTTTTCTTTATTTCTTTCGTCCTACATGCTTAAAGGGATAAAAGAGAATGAGAACTATTCTTTTCTTGGAATATTTTTAATTGAAAAAAGTAAGAAAAGAAAACGATTCTGTTTGAAAAGGCATTACTCTATTTAAAAACAATAAAATAATAATAGAAGGACTTTAATACAAGGCTTTTTACAAACTGCAGCACCAAGTTACTTGGCCAACAATTGTGTATTGCTTGTTCAGGGCCATCAGAAGTTTCTGGTGCTCTTGCCTACGAACCCTGGTAAGGCTGGGCTTGTGTAGCTTTGGGATGTGGCTTTATTTGCAAAGGCTGCCTGCCACTCTGGGTGGGAAAGAGCATAATTTTGTTTAATTTGGCAGGCCTTCTTGGACTTCGATAAAAAGGAAGCCTACTCTAAAACTACTTGTTTTCCTTAACCCACCCACCACATCTTCATTCATCAGAGAATTGTTCCTAAAAAAAAGGAGAAAGGGGAAAAGTTTCTGAACTGTAGACAGTCTTGTTTCATATGGTGTTAAAGCGTCTCGGAGCACTTTCATCCACTTGCAGCTATTTATAACCCTTAGCCTTTTTTTGAAATGAGGCTGATGTGCTGATGAACTGGAAGAAAAGATGTAAGTTAAAGTAAGGTGTGGATTGATTGCAACTTTTCTGGCCTGGCTGGTTTATAATTTTTCAAGTCCAGACTTGTCTCTAAATTTTTCCGTCATCACAGATTTTATGGGTGTGGTTATGGGTGTATGAAGGTCAGGTCTACTTTCTAAGACTTTTTGAATTCTTTCTGCAGGATTGAGTACCTGGAGTATGTCTCAGGCCCTTTGTGTGTCCCTTTCATTGAAAGTCTGGGGAAGACTGAGATGGACCTTTTGAATCCAAGCCTTCACAAAAAGAATGCTGTTCTGCAAAAAGTACAGGAGTGCTTGGTAGGTATGGCTAGGAGGGGTCAGCAGTGGAGGGGGAGCTGCAAAAAAAGTAGTCTGTAATTAGCCACTGACAATTCCAAGCTAAGTGAGAGTGGTTGACTATGTTTCTCTCCCTTTATTGTCATGTGGTACATCACAAAGTTATCCTGCCTACTTGTACTCTCTGGTCCGCATGCGCATGCTCATGGTCTCTTCTATACGGACAGCAACCTGAGACATAGGCTCTCCTGCTCTGTGTTTGTGCAGTGAAACCGTAGCTGATGGACTCTGAGAGCCCAAAAGGGAATAACACAACATGCTCAATTCTTCATCATCACAAGTAAGAGCAGCTTAGACAATCAGCTCAGAGGAGCTCTTAGTGCCAAGGCCTCAAGCAACCTGCTGTAGCTGACCTGATTTGAGCAGGGGAGTTGGACCGGGCGGCCTCCAGAGGTCCCTTCCAAACTCAGCCGTTCGGTGGTTCTGTTTGCACATATTACTGCACTGAATTTCATACAGTAACGGAGGTCACCACCTACATAAGTTCTTGACTTACCCATCTGTATTCTTACAGGTTTTTTGCGTACTGTTTCAATTTTATTGTTCCCTGCCTAAGGAAACCTTTTTATAGCTTCCTTAACAATTTTCCTTGACTCCATGCATGTTACGAAGTGTTCTCATGAAATGTCATTGCTGAACACAGTGAACTGGCCGGGACAGTTGGAGCTGACGCATTTGCACCTGGAGCTGTTTCCCCTTGCTCCAAGCAGTGCTACTCCTGTAGACCTGTGCATGGCACGGGAAGCTCCTCAGGGGCATCGTGGTACCAGGGGGATTTTGTGACTTCTGATGCCTCGGAGCTGCAGTTACCAGTTTTTAGGGAAAACTAGTCCTTTGATGTAGCTGTGAATATTCATGTCCTTATATATACTAACCAGCCCTACAATCCCTAGTGTTTTGGCAGCTGCTTGAGAAACCCCTCAGAGCTAAGCCTTCTGACAGCAAGAGCTGGTGGCCCCTTTGGCACCACCTCTGCAGGTGTTGGGTGGTCACCTGGGTATAGACATTGTGGCAGGAGATTTAGTTTTAATTATCTTTTATGTGTGCTTCAATATGGAATAAAGAATGCACTGAAAGCTCTGACAAGTGCTTATTAAATATCACTGGTTGCATTGGTAAAAGCGAAAAGTATAAAGCAGTCTTGGTAGAAATTGTAGATTAAGTTGTCAGTGCAAACTGTTGTGTCTTTGTTCCTTAAAGGGTCACAGAGCTTAAATGTGTTGTGATGCAGTTGAGTGATGCAGGGCAAGAGCCAAGATTAGCTCTGCCAACAAGGTAAATGCTTCTTGTTTCAGAACGGCTCCATTGCTGATGAATACGATGTTGACCTACTTGGAAATCTGATCTGCCACTTACCTCCAGCCTTTCTACACGGCAGAATGTCCCTGAAGGCAATGGCAACAGCCCTTCATCAATTCAAACTCTGCCAACAGCTCAGCCACGAGCAGAAGTCTGAAATTAAATACAAACTCCTCGAGTTATATGGGTAAGGTATTAGATATACTACCTTGCTTATGATAATCGTTAAGCCATGCAAATACCAACCGTTTGCTTTGCCCAGGTAGAACTGCAATGAAAAAAACACAAAGCAGCTTCTATCACTGGCCAAGCTTGGGGTCTCTGTCCACTAGAATGACATTTCTGTTCTTGTGTGTAACATGGTAACTGTGGAACAAAATACAGCCCCAGGGACACCCTGCATGACTTAAGTCCCAGAGGAGAGAAAGTGTAATGTTTGAGGAGGGGTAGGCAAACAGACTCTCTGGCATGGCAAGAGAAAGGGCAATACAGGCAGAATGGCACAGGAATGCAAAGAATGGGAAAATGGAAGTGGGATACTCAGTGTGCTGGTGTGAGAAGAGAAATAAAGAAGACTGCAAGCACCTGGGGTAATGGGAGGGAGCTAGAGGTGAAGCGGAGTGATAGAAAGTTCAACCAAATGAAACAACAAAGTGGACAGCGAGTTAGATGTCATTAATGACTCAGATTAGGAGGCTGATTGGAACCACACTGGTGTATCAGTCATGCAAAAAACAAAGCCGTCTTCTATCTGACAAGAATATACTGTTTCTCTCTTGCATTGTCTCTTAGAAGTATCTTGCATTTGAAAAGGGAGACTGAATGCATAGTTTCTAACCATCCCTTCAGCCCCGAAGCCTGTCACTTGATCCACCTAATCATTTTAGTTGCTCATTCAGCTTCCTCCTAGTCAGCATTTTTCTATTAATGGAATAGCTATATTTTCCACCAGATCCCATCCCTGCATTAATCTTGATACAGATCCATTTTATTGAATCATGACACACTGTGATAAATAGTATTTTTTTTATATTTAGAAAATATTTGTCTAGTCAAACATCCTCATAGTGGAGCAACAAACCAAAGTTTTATGTGAGAACCTGTGCTAGTAACAGATTTGTTACTACCATCTTCTTCAGGCTCTTTCAGGCTGAAAATTATTTATCCAAGTGCTTTCTTAAGTCAACCACCAACTGGGTTGGCTAACATTTGTCAGATTTGTAACAAACAAACAGGTCAAACCTGCATAGTGCTAAGCTACATACATTTTGAAACACCCAGCACCACTCAGAACTGAACCTGAACTTAATTTTTAAGACCTGAAATTCCTACAAATAATTTAGCATGTTATTTCAAGAGATATGGTGCCTACCCTAGAATTGATCTCTCATACAGAAATGGCATAGGTGTCATTAAAGGTGGCTCTCCAGGGTGTTAGATCTGCCTTCCATAACTCTTGACATTGCAGATGAATGAAATAGCAGACAGTAAAAATACAGAGCTAATGAGGTATGGATTTAAACCTTCTATTCCATCACCTATGTTTCGTGTTTCTGTCCCTTAGTTTTAAAAAGGCAGCATTAGCAGCAGACTGGTGCCGCACTGAGTTACTTTCCTGAGTTGTTTAGTGTTCTCAATCTTTTCAGAATGAGGGGGAAACTGTCTGCTTCTCCTAAGTGTTCATGGATCTGTTTTACAGAAATATTGAGCACCCACAGCTCCTGCTGACATCAGGGAAAGTTACAGTTGCCCAACACCAACGAAAAACAGCCCCTGTACACCTGCAGATAGTTAAATACTGGAATTGAGGAGGGGTTTTTAAATTCATAAGCAAGTACTGGCAAGTATTGCTTGCTTGAAGTATTAGCCACATTGGTCCTTAGGATAAGATTCTTGGAAAAAGGATGGTTTCAATCTTGGTTATGAGGTTTCTACTTCTCTTTGGATACCATTCTGCAGACTATTATTGTATGAACCTGATGGAAAATGGTAAATTTTCCTTTAAAAGAAGAATTATTTCTCCTTGCTTGAACACTGTAATGCTAAGAACACTATGACTATTGAAAGGGAGAGAGAGAGCTCCGTTACCACAATATTTGAAGGCTTTCTCTGAATATATTGAGAATTCCACTAATGCCCTATACATCACAGAGAGGTGAGAAAATGCAATCTGATGTTAATAAGCATGAATCATCACATTCACATAGAAGTGTCTGTGTTTCTTATATAATATAGTATAAGAAAAACTCTGAATTTTTAGTATACTTTTGATTGCAAACATTTTTCATTAATATAATTTTCCAAAATATTTCTTCAGCTCCCCAAACATCTGGACAGCTGAAACAACATTAGATGTTGGACCATTCATAGCACTGCTGTCAAAAGGGGAGTTAAACGTCCTTGCTGAAAAGGTATGTTTTTATTATAAGTTTTAAATTTGTAAAAGATAATGTTAGAATTTGGATTTGGGAATGTCATAATGCAGTCTAAATTATGTAACCTGAATGCTAAACTAGGTAAATGATTCTCTTGGCAAGGAACCATGTGTTAATGTTTCACACATTCTTGATTCCATCAAAATTTCTGAGATTTCTTCTTTACAGTAATGGTAGTACAAACAATTATTTGCACATATACAATGATAATTGTACATTGTCATGTAAAAAAAAAAAAAAGGTGCATTTATAGTGACGCAGACTCAAACATTTTTAGTACTTTACACCTTGCAGTGTTGTTTCCTCCATTCCCCTGCCTTCCAATCATAAAAGTTATGTTTCTTATCCTGTTAATAATGGGATCATACTGATCAAATTAGCATTTACTGTTGTGGGCCTTTGCCCTAGGGTCAGTGTAGCACACATAACAGTAACTGACAGCCTCAGCATTGCACTTTGTAGTTTCTTTGCCCTCTTTAGTTCTTAAAATTGTGTAATTTTTATGTATAGGAGTACAGTATCCTGGAATGAGGAATTCATTCTTCAGCAGAAATATGTGAGCACAGTCAGCAACTTTTCCTCAGGAGATAATGCTTATAATTGACCAAATAGAATAGGACTCTTCAACTGAAAGGAAGGTGTCTAGCAGGGTGGAGGAGAGAGGTCAAAAAAGCCTAAAAAAGGTGAACAGGTTAAAGTTATTTCTCATCATTTAATTAGATCCCTATCCTCAATCCTTACACTTATCTGGCAAATTTAAGACAAACAAAATAAAGTACTTTCCATACTGCACATACTAAAATGGTGGAACTCATTGCTACAGGAGGGTCTGGACAAAGACTCCAATCAGGCAGTGTTCAGGTATTGCCAGAAGCTGAGAGGGCATACAAGAGGGAGGATCACTGAGAGTTTGCTTTGTTTCTAATTTTTTTGCCCCTCAAACTGTTGACTTTTCAGTAGCAGCTAATTTACTGTCCTCTTCTGAAACATCTGCACAAATAGGAAGGAGGCTGAGCTGTTACTAACCCCTACTTTGCTGAGGTCTGCACAAGTCTTTCTCTGCAAATTGGTTTGTTTTAAAGGGAGAAAGAAGCCTTATTTATTCTTTCTTTCCCTTTGAAGTTCCCTGATATCATTTTACAAATAGCAAAGACAACTGGACCAATTTCTTCAGCTGAAGAGCTTCTATCAACTCTATTTGAGTCTGTCTCCAGTGCCACTGCCAACATCAAATCATCTTTCACCAGACCTGGTGAGTATGTCACCTGGTATCTGTGCAAAGTGCCACATTTACAATGGTGCCATTTTGGGCTGTGATGGTGCAGTTCAAACAGACTTTTGGTTTCACCTTCTCATCAAATGCATTCTGAGAATACAAACAATAAAAAGTAAAGCACTGAGTAACTTAAACAGGTTCAGACTTTTAGCAAAAACAGGGAGAGGCTTCATTCTGTTGCCTGTAGTTGTCTCATGCATTGACCAATTGCTGAAACATTTAATTTTGTTACAGGATTGTATGGTTAAGCATCTCCTGGAATGTTCCTGAGTGCACAAAGGAAAAAGATTAATGATCTGAATTAGGGAGTTTTGTTTATTTTTACTTTTTTGTTTATTTTTATTTTCCTTTGTAATCTAAGTGAAAATCCTTGAATTAAAAAGTTGTGAAGGTGACAAGTCACTGTCGTGCCAAAAGATTGCATGTAGTTAATCCTTTGCCAGACATGAGCATATGTTGACTCAGCTGTTCTTAAATCTGACATTGGTGGCACTGTTGTCTGTCCAAATGGACAAAGTTTGTTACAATCTAAAAGGTATTTTATTAGCAACCAAACTAATCTATTAGAATCTCTGGTGACAAATGGATCATTTTCTTCGTATGAGGTACATATTTTGACTGTATTCTATTATTACAGTAACTGTATCCTTTCTCTTACTTGAAATTCACCCAGGCAGAATTTTTAAGCCATGCCGTCCTGTGCCATGGAAAACAACCCTGCTGTGGCGGAGGCTTTTGAAAGCACTAATGGGAATTTAGAGCCCAACAATTTAACGGACTTTGGTACTGTCTGCCTCTGTGTCTTTGAAAATCTCCCCATTGGTTCTCTGCCTAACAGAATACAGGTCCAAGCTCTCAGCAAGCCCTGAGCCACTGTGGAAATCCGTCTGCTTGTATAACAGCAACTCTGAATGATGACTGTGTGTCTCTGGGAATGAATTTGCCCCTGATGATGCTGTATTCATATACAGAGAGAGACAGAGGGTGTTCTACAGTGTTGTATTTTTGCATACCTTGAAAAAAAACATGACCTCTGTTGATCAGAGGAGTCATTACACAATTATCATGCTCTAAAAAAGCAGAATCAAGCTGGTGGAATAGCAGAGTATTAGTCCATCTGTGTGCATGAAATTCACTCTTCCTTGAACAAGTAAACCATCAGATCATCAATCATATTTCTTTAGACATGGGTCACAGGACTAAAGGTTCGGCGTCAAGTATTTCAGTATGCTTGTGTCCTTACGCGTGCTTTTTTAGGCCTCTGGAAGACAATAACATGAATCCCAAAGACTTCTCTGATCAGACTAACTCATGTCCGGTGCAGTTGTAGAGCTGTCTCATCTGCATTGCAAGACCAGTATAAACCTGCCAGTGAAGCTAATGATCTTTGTCAAAGGATAACTTGGCTCCAAGGCTATGGACGCTTCTCATTCTTCAGTTGGGGTGCATAAGCTCAGCTGGGAGGGGAGTCTGGGACATGGAAAATTGAAGGATTGTTTGTACTAGTCTAAGAAATACTTCTGCAATCCAAGTGTGGTATTGAAGTTCTGTTACCAAACATAATTTTATCAACTCCACACAACTCATATGGTGGTTTCAATAAGGAGTGTAGTTTTATGGCTGATTTGTAAATCACTAGAAAATTGGGTACTATGGAAATGGCTCTAGAATAACACTGATGCTCTTCATGCTACCAACCTGCTACTTTACATTTCCCACAGTCCAGTTGTGAGCTAATATTAATAACAGTTAACAATTACCAGTGACAGAGTTCTTACATCTATGTCTACATCAAGATAGAAACAAAGGTGGTGCTTAAGTCAAGGTGGAACATGTGAGGCAAAAGTCAGGAATCGTGTGTCCGAGATGTGACCAGAAAGTAGTGGCAGTGCTGGAAAAGGAATTCAAGTTGCTTACCTCAAGCACCGAGATGTTATAGTATATTATATATATAATATGTTCTTCATCAAACTAAATGTGATTATATAGCAAAAGGAAGAGTGAAGTAGCATCAGATACAGGAAGCAAAGCCAGGAGTCTGATTAGTATTTCCCTCCGTAATCGCGCCAATGTATCTGATGTATTACAAATAATAAAATCAATGTTTTTTTTCCAAGCACACAAAATATTAGGTTTTCATGACTTGGGGAAGGGAACTGCATTGTGACTGGATGGGTAGTATTTACATGATAAAAGCTGACCTTTTGCAGCAGGGGAAAGTGAAACAATGCAGCTTCACAAGAGGGCGGTGTAAAGGGAGAGCAGAACATCAGCTGGTACAGTGGAAGCTGAACAACATTTTCGTTTGCTCAACAGATTCAGTCTTTTCAGTGTTCTACCCACTACTGCAGCTTCCTTTGATGCAAATAAATCCCTTCTCTGCCTCCTTTCAAAGTACAAATCTACTTTGTACATCCTAGCTTTAATTTATTTATCTGGGGGAGCTTAGCTCAGGCACAGCATCTGTGAAATTCTTGCTTTTTACTGGTAATGACGGTATCTGAAGACATGTAGGAATTATTTGGTTTAGATAATTACTTAATAAGGTTTTCCTAAATGAGTGACAGGAGAGAGAGCAGCAAGCAACCATATTAGGATTCTGATTTCTGCTTTCCATTAATATTAGAGGTAGACTATGCCAGCAAAGACCAGGATTTGTTAAAACACACAATGGAAACTGTCTCGTTTGATCATGCATAGGGCCAGAACCTGACCATAAATAAGATTTTTAAATGGAGTTTGTCCAAACAGATCTGTTGTAAGTGAACAGCCCTCTCTAGATCCTGACATTTTAACTACATGCTTGACATAAAGAACAAGCACTGTGCTTCTCAGACACATCCAGCTTCTGTCTTCACCTTGTTTAAATGTCAGGCAAGTCTTACAAGACATACATCTTTGTCAGGGTATTTCAGAGTAAAAGGACCTCTCATGTCTGTTACTTTCCTGTAGAGCTAGATTCACATATGTGCTCTTTGAACATGGAGAAGTTTATTCAGCTGCAACATTTTTTTGTGAATAGTGACTTCCACTGAGGTCATCCCAAAGGTTTGCATTTTGTTCTTACTCAAGCAAGGCTCCCAGCGAATGGTGGTTTTACCTCAGAATAAGCCCTTGCCTGGGTTTTGATGCCTTTAGGGAATTAGGCTTGAAAGAACCTTGCAAGATATTGGTTACTCTTATTGCACACATCCAGATTTTAGTTTTATTGTGGCAACCTATATTGTAACTGTTCTGAAATACATGTCTGCTCCTATTTTCTTTTCCAGCATGCAGTGCCTTTGGAGGACAAAGAATATAACAGATTTCTTGCAAGTTAGGCAAATCCTAGTTTTACATCCAGGGTGTTAACAATGTAAATATTTAAAGAAATTATTTGATTGTAAGAGAATTAATTTATCAATATCACATCAGCTGGAGTTAATTCATAGTCTATCACCCTCTTAAATCTCTATATTGCTTTGGTTTATTTTTTTCAGACTCCTTGAAGAAACTCTTGCTATTTGACTTTTTTTCCAGATTGCCTGGGAACCAGAGCTCCTTCTTCAGATGAAATTATTAAATTAGCAGAAGCAAATGTCTTTTGGTCAGTTCAGGAACTGAAATGCATGGACGCAGGGACTTTTGACAAAAATGTGGAACTTCTTGGGACTGTCTCAGGTTTTAACAGCTCCCAGCTTATTGCCTTGAAGGAAAAAGCCAAGCAGGTAACTATTCTGTCTGTGAAGGAAAATTAAATCCATAATTTGATTTGCTGTTATTGAACTATGCAGTTCTAAAATAACTGTGCTATGGCAATGTCACTACTGCTGCAAGAATATGTATTGTTTATTGGAAAAATAATGTGAGATGGTGATAGAAGACTATTGTCCTTGCTTTAGAGTCAACAGGCAAGTAGTTCGGAGTTACTGGCAGCTGAAAAACTTAACTGCTTTTACTTCTGAATTGCTTTTCAGTTGCTTGCTTCTCGCTTTTGTTTCATAAATGAAAAATCAGCAAGCAGTACCATAGGCTGTTGATTGGCCTGCTGAGAATTAAGTTCAGAGTGTTAAACTGTCTACATCAATGTTAAATATAGTTTACAGTGCTATAAAACCAGACTGACTGAAAGAGACTGTTATTAGCTGAATAAAGCTCGTTCTCCCACCTTCATGTCACAGGCAGGGACAAACCCATCAGTGGGAAATTTTAGGGCAGAAAAAAAACCCCACATGCATTTAGTCTGACTTTACTAGGATGTTACCGGTGAGTGCAAGTTACAGAAACACAGCAGAGAGACGACCTCTATCTTTGCCAGGCTGTAGATTCATGGACAGGAACAGGGCCGCAGTCTCAGCTCTCGTCACCACTCCTGCAGCACGACTGGCACCTCTTGCTTTCAGAGTGCAGCAATGCAGCTCCTATTGAGCTCCTCAGAGAGGTCTCTGCCCTGGGCTCAGCCCGTACATGATGTCCATGCTGCAGCAGCAGTGCGGGAGGCCGGGACTAAAACTTCTCCCCGTCTGGGACTGCAGTGCAGGATCTGTGCGAGAGCAGTCAGGGCAGAGTGCTGTGCTGGTTGCAGTTCAGCACACTGCCTGGAGCAGAGCATCAGCAGGGTGTCTGGGCTCCGAGCAGCACTGCCTTGGCCACCTGTGGGCTGGGAGAGAAGTCAGACTTTGCTCCATCCCTGTTGTTGGTGCTGCACTCCTCCCTGGGGGTGACCTCTTCTTGCTGCTTTGTGGTTGCTTGCACTGCCAGGAGCAGCTACTCTCCCAAACATACTTTTGTTCCAGCAAGGAAAAGCCTTAGGGTGCCGTCAGACAAGTTGTTTTGGTTGCAGAAAACCCAGAGGTGAACGGGGTACCATCGCCGGCCTATCTTCACCTTGTGTCACCAGCATCTGCTGGAGGTTATCTGCTCTCTGCTTCCATCTCTGCATGGCTAGCTACTCTGTAATCCCGGTCTGTCAAAATGATCCAACGTTTTAAAAGTCCTTTTTAGGCTCCATCAGATCATTCTGACAGAATGAGGTTAGGAAGCATCTATAAGTGCAGTTGGCTGCAAGTAGTACGAGTGCAGATGCTTGGAGATCTGAGGGCTGTGACCTCTGGAGAAAAGCAGGAGCAGGGGACAAGGTGGACCTGGGCAGCACCTCCTTAAAGCAGCAGCTGCAGCCAGAGTAGTGGAGCTAACCATGACTTTTGGGTAGATAAGGCCAACAGTGCAGCTTTTAGCAGTGAAGCTCAGCTTCTAAAACTCCTGACCTGCAGATGCTCGAAGAGAAGTGGCACTAACCAGATTTCCAAAAGCAGATGGTGACTTTCTGCAATTCTGTCTCTGCTGCCTCATTGCAGTAGGACTACAGCCCACTGCATCAAATGCATTCTTCCCAAGACAGCTTCCCTCTGTCAGCACGGAGACATGCGGGTAGGAAAAGGGAAAAAAATACAATCCTAGAGGAAGGTAAAAACAGTGCTCATCTGAGATAGTGGGAACTAAAATATTTTACAGCAGCGCAACATGATGGTATACTTACAGAGTGGTATCTGTTGCAAAGAAATTGCCAACAAGGTTAATACACTCATATCCAAGCTATATTCAATTCAAAAATATGCAGATCTGCAGTGCACTGAATGAAAGTATATTCTGTCTGTGTGAGTGTTTGTAAGACAGATTGCTGCTAGACAAAGGCAGACTTCCTATATATTAATTTGCAAAATGCAACATGGTGTTACACTGAACATGAAGCATGAGAAATCAGACAGTTCAGGCAAAGGTCTTTGAAATTATGTGCATAAGATGCTGTTACATTATTAACTAAAGGACATCTTTGATTAAAGGTTTGATTAAGGCAGCTTTAATTTCTCCTAAATTGATTGGTTTCCCCTAAAAGAAACTGCATAGTACTCATGGTCCCAAACTAATTCAAAAAGTCTAGTTATCAGATTTTGTCTTAATGAAAGTAAGAAGCTTAGCTCACTTGTAAGTGGAAGGTCTCCAAGCTCTGTGATAGTAACAGATGTATGGATCTGTAGTCTCTAGGTGAACGAGGACAAAGGAGTGTTCCAGTTTCATGTGCTGTGTTATTTATATCGTTATGCCTGACATTTCATCCAGCACTGTCGGATAATACTGTTTATGAAATACTTCAGACTCTGTAGTTTATGACCTAGATCAGGAAATAGACAGACGACATTTTAAACTGCATGTGTTTAGTGTATCTCTTCAACTAGAGAATTAAGAGCTTTAAAATAGGGCTAATGCTTTTTACTATCTGTTTTCTTTGGAAAAGATTGAAATTTCCCAGGCTTAGACCCTTTTTCTGTTCCTTTATGACATCGTAAAACCAACATAAAAGATCCGGTGGGAACTCAGTCAGGAGGTACAGGTCCAGCAAAGCAAATTCTTAACCCGAGGATCATGGTTGAGAAAAGCACCTCGGCAGTCCTGAGGCTGCTCTGTGTTGGATACGCACGTTGGTATGAACAGCAGATAGTCTGCAACTCTGCATAAGGACTATCTTATTCCAGAGATCTGGCCCTTTATTTTATGCAGGTTGTACAGCTTCATATGTATCTGAAGGTGCAAACACTATTTAGTAGGCAACTGCAGAGATACTCCTTCAGCAAGACCTTACTAGCTTTGACCTTTCTAATTTTTTGAACAAAAGTAAATTGTAGCAATCCTGAAAATGGATGAATCAGACAACATGAACAATCAACTTGGCCCAGGACTGGGTTTTTAGTTTTATTTTGCTATGTGGAGTTAGCAGCACAATCATGTACCAAAAAGCAAAGTTGCTGAAGTACATGAGACCTTTAAAGGGAGCTTTTTTTTTTTTTTAATGTATGCCTGTCTTGGTCAAGTCACTTCCTCCAGCCAAAACCCAGTGTCTTTCTTCTGTAAAGACAGTTGGCCACATCCTGAGAGATGACTGACTGTCACTGACTACCATCTTCTATCTTTTCCAACTAAATGTAATTGACAGTTCTGGCCTCTGCAAATTCAGCTCTTGATGGACTTTCATTATTCCTGGTTCAGGCAGACCTTTTCCAGAAATAAAAATTTTCTTAGGGCTGATCTGTGACAGCTTTTGAATCACTGTAACTGTATCACAGATAAAGTTAAAAGCAGCAGAACTTGTCAGCTGAAATACATTGGTACTGGTATAGAAGAGCCCCTGCTTATTTCTTTGTTTTTACAGAGCTTTACAGATTTAACTGTATCTGTACAAACACATTAAAATTATTTTTTTTTAATATTGTATGCACACAAACTAGAAACCAGAGCTTTAGGAATTGGCTATTTGTCTGTATTACCTGATTCTCTACTTCGATTTCTGCTTTCCTTGTCAATGACTGAGCCAGAATAACTGGCCACAAAAGCAATTCAAAATCACTCCACAGGAGCAATTGCAGCTGGTGTAGAAGCCTCGGTACTCCACGTGCTGCTTTCACGGTGTAACAGTGTGGATCTCAGCACAGACTCGCATTTTAATTGTTTTTAGTGGTACTTGCTCCTACAGCAACACTTCCAGCAGTCCCTGCGCTGACTTACCGACAAGCTCAAGCTGTACAGATTGCAGCATTTTTAGATAAACTAACCATTATTAGTGTAGAACCTCAAAAACCTTCACAATACCTGAGCTCTGTCTTTTGTGTGCAAAAAGGCATACTTTGGGTATTGGGACTTTTAAAACCAAGGGGTTTGAGAATGGTGTATATAAAGGAAGATTCATAATGATCTAACAGACATTAATGAATCTCTTCTAAAGGTTTGGGGATCACTGCCAGACTGGAAGAGTTATCATATCGTTTCCCTGGGCCGCATTGCTCTGGCACTCACCGAACATGAAATTGAAGAGCTGGATTTGCATTCTATCGACACCATTTCTGTACTTAGTCAGCAAACAGAATGGACTCTTACCCAGGTAAGTATGTTATTGAATGTAATCCTGGTGAAAGGCTCTGGATTCACCCCCTTTGGGACCGAAGTCCTGGACTCACCTAGGAAACAGCTACAGCAATCCACACTACTCCCTGCTGCTTTTCTGCAGCTGTGACCTCAGTGCAAGTGGGCAGGAAGATCAGCACTGGTGTCTGCCTGGCTGCTGGTTTGCCTGGTGAGATGGCCAAGAGGACATCAAACCCTGTTAATTGTGGTGGTGACCAGTGTATTCTTTAGCACTTGCCCACTAAGTAGTAGAAAGAGGTCAGCAGCTCCTCTCACGCTGGCCCCAGAACAGAAACTACTGCTAGGGGATATTTGCCCTTCCTAACTGAGAGTAATCACTGAAGAGGCAGTGTGCCCCCCAACCCCAGCATCCATTGCCCTAGAAGCCGAAGTTATTAGCAAATATGCTCCTCTCATCTTCCTTTCCTTGAATAACTTCTAGTTACATGAATGGGACTTTCATAATAAGAGTTAAAAGCTTTTATTTGTATATGCAATTGGCAGCATATTTCTGACTCTGAGCCCCATACCATCCGGGCTCCTCGGCTGCACAGATGCTGGTGTGGTGGCAGCCAGCTTTGGCAGAATATCACAAATCTGTTTAATAGATTCTTGTTCTGAAGAGCACCATCAGAAAGAAGCACTTGGAAGGATTTTGTGCAATACTAGTTGGCTTTTGAGGTTTCCTGCTAGCAGTAAGAATAGTTAGTTAAAAGAGATTCATCCTGCCTAGCTTCAGTTGTCTAAAAGTTAGGCAGCTAGTTTAAGCTAGTCATTTAAGGCTCAGCATTGTGATACATTAGGAAATCCTGGAAAATGCTTGTTTCTGTCACTGACTTTGGAGGACACCTTGGTGGCAGGCTTAAGCTAGACACACAATTTTTAAACGGTTAGTTTAGGATGAGCACCATCCTAAATGACTTAGGCTTGCAAAGGCATTTTGGTACCAATATCCCATTCATATCTGAATATTAATCCTAAACACAGGTCACCATCTGTGTGTGACACTTAAATAAGACAAGACAACCTGAGTATTAGAAAAACTAACATTTCCATATTGATCTCTGAGTAATTTGTGTTTTCTTCTAGCAATGTAATTGAATTGGGCAGTTCTGCTAGGTGCTTCAATGCCTGTTTCTACTGGTGAAGTGTTTCCTTGTGACCTGGCAGAAGAGGTACAGAGTGCTTTCAACTCACTTGCACTTGGGAGGTGGTTGTGTAACAGTGCCCTGTTTAAGTGTCACATATAGGTGGTGACAGTGCTCCTCCTGAGGGCTATGGCAAAACTCCAATTAATTACATTGGGGAGGCTCAGGATTATATATGGTCCAGAGCTTCTGGTAAGGTTTTGAGCTTCTAGTAACAAAACTTTCAATTATGTTTACTCTGTTTATGCATAATATCTTACTGCTTTTGTAGGCAAGATCTATTTTACAAGGTTTTCTAGAAGACTCTGGCCAGATGATCAGTACACTAAAAAGCTTTGATTTGGTTGGATTAGGAGCTATTCTCTGTGCTCTGAACTCCACAGAAATCATGGCCATAAGGACTGCTGAATTCAGGTACTGCATTTGGTACTTAACAAAATATTTATTAGTATCTCTATTGATAAAATTTATTGTGCAGTTTGTTTTCCTTCAAGATTTCCAGAGCCTAAAGGACACTTTTTTACATTTTAAATGCTTTTAGAAAGGCAGTAACTGTCATGGAAGGCGTACACTAGTTGTTTAAAATACATTCTATTTTAGATTTCCTCTGCCGTTTATATCCCACCGTTTAAGTATCGCATTGAGAAACTCAGGTTTTTGCTCAAAGCATTTAACATTTGTATGCAATTTGTGTATGTATATTTTAACTTGAAAATGGGTTTACAGTCTTCTTACAGCAGACTAAGTATATTCCAGGCATATGTAGTATTGCCTGTAATTGCAGCATGTAACATTAACCTTGTTGCCTTTTGCAGTGCTGCTGTTGCAAGAATTGGCCTGTTGTTGTGTAGCACCCCTGTTCTGAGGCAGTTTAAGAAGATAACAGAATCTGTGTTTGGTACTGCTACCAGCTGGAACGGCTCTATTTTACAGGAGATTGGTACTATAGCAGGTAGCAAAATTCAGACTCCAGATGGTGATGGTTCTGAAGCATTGTTATTAAGCATTAAGAGGGTTCACGTAGCAGTGCATTTTTCTAGACTGGCAAAAGACATTTCTTCCAGAGAGAAGTCACCTGCAGGGATGCACATCCAGCAATTTCATTAGCAGTAAGGAAAAGTTGTGGTATTCTCCATAAGGTTCTCTGAAACTGCTCAAACCGACTTTGGGGAGCACAGCCTGAAGTCGTTTGTGTCCTGTAAGTTGGAAAGGGTAAATCAAGGCGGGCAAAACCAACCAGAATTTCAGACCCAGTCACTATTTGTGAACCCTGCTGCTACAAGAGTGACTGTATCGGGTCGGAGCAGTGCTGTAGCTGACAGAGGAGCATCCTGCCTCCAACAGTAGAAAGAATGGGCTGCCCAGGGAAGAGCAAAAGGGCAGGATTAGCCTGGAGCGATACTTCTCCAGAGTGTTCTCACAGCCTCTGAGACTTCCTGAGCCAGAGGTCACACACAATTTTGTTCATGGATTTTTTTTTTTCTGTGATCGTTTAACTGCACATTGAACACTCATAAATTTTAGCATCTCCGATGCCTGCAGCCGTGATTCCACACTGTAAGTACCTAATGGGTGAAGAAGTAACTCCCGTTGCGTGCTTATGCTCCCTAATCTTGCATCAGAAGAGGCTGTGAACAAGCATTCCCTAATAACACTGCTTATGATTTTATTGATTTTTATCATTGTCTCTTTTCCAAGCTAAAGTAACCCAGGTAGAGTACATTCCATACCAATGGTTAAGGTCAGGTGATTTGTAATGTTGGAATATAATGAAAGAAACAAAACTAAAAAAGAACCGGTATCTCTCTCCATAACACACTGGAGTAAGCCATTTACTAGATATTTTGTATAAATGCTTAAAATTTGTATTAGCCTAAAAATAAATCTAATAAAAAGGATATTAACTGAGTTCTGTTCGTATTGTTCGGTTTTTTTTGTTTTAGGTGCTTTGAATGAGGATGAATTAAAAGCTTTTGATAAAAACTTGATGCCATATTTCCAGCCAATAGCAATAAGATGTATATCTCCTGAAATTTTCCAAGTAAGAGCAAGAAGTCACCAAATTTCTGTTGTTTTTACTCTAGTATACGTAAACTGCAGCACTGATTTATAGTTTGGTTTTGGGTTTTAGAATTTTTCTATGGTGTGTTAAGCAAGAGGCAGTCAAGGATCTGAAACATTAACTTCCAGCTATATCATCTGTATTTGTGATGCCCATAAAATATGCTAGACAGGATTTATTTATTCTTCAGAACATGTCCCAAGGAAAAAGCAAAGATCTAGGGTCAGAAAGCAGCGAATGGACTCTCTTTCGTCCAACACTGTATTCAGATCTGAGTTTTCTTCTCTGTTTATTAACATTTGCAAGGATGCTATCATAGCTACAAATTTCTCTGCTGACTATGTAAGAGCCTTTTTATTATCCTCAAATCTGGCAAAATTCTCCTGAGTTAGCTCTGAAAAACAGATTGTACAAGCAGATACAGATCGGAAAGGAATTACATCTAATTACAGCAGTGCTGAATGTGGACCAGAAATTAGAACATGGATCTTGAGATCATTGCCCCAGACTTTATTTGACTTAGTGACAAGATTAATATTCTGCCTAGGCTGGTCTCTTTCAGATGCTCGGGCAAGCCATGTACTTACGGACAGATGAGCTAAACAGACAGTTAACTGTGTCAGCTTCCATAAAAGAGAAAAACTCCTTGAACACTAACTGTTCTGCACAGTACCACTGACAGTTTAGATAAGTCTGAAATGTCCTTAGTGAAACTATTTCTTTGCAAAACAGGCAAAGCTGAAGATCTATGGCATCGTGTAGAATTCTTTCAAATAGCATACATTTTTGTTAGTAAGAATAATAATGATACTACAAAATGTGCTTAACAAATAATGGGGCACCTTCTCAGAGGAATTTTCTGTATTTGAAAGATTCAGAGCAGATATTTTTTTTACATGGATTTTGTATAACTTCATTTTAGGGCTGTATATGTTGTTCAATTTCGATTTATGAAAACTTACATTGTATTGTAGACTTTAAATGAGTTAAGAAGAGGCTTAATTCAAAATTTCTAGACCTGTAGGCATTTACATGAGTTTACTCAGTTTAAAAGAGCACACCATTTGGTAGACAATGAAAAATTGTGAAGGGTTTCCTCCATTGTCTGACCTACTTGGAAGGGGAATTTAGTCTTTCTAAAGTAGAACCTGGATGCAGAATTGTTGCAGCGAAGAAGGCTTGTTGTGTAGGAGGGCTAAAATTCTTGTGACTGCAGAATGTTAACTAGAATCAAAGCAATCCAGCATGCCCAATACATGCAGGCTTTACAAACTGGTTAATTGCTATGTGATCTAAGATAATTACTGTAAGATTATGATTGCCATGTTTCATTTTTAAACACAAGTTTAAATATGACCAAACTTGGAAGATTTTCAGTCTAAGAGAAAATTGAATAATGAGATTAAGGCATGTTTTTTTTCATCTCAGTGCTCTACTACTAACTCTAATTAAAGGTCAAACATAGGTTCAGGTGAGGTTGCTTGGGAGCAGATGTAAGAGGAAATAAACGAAAACACAAGAGGATGCACAATGTCATCAGTCTTTGAACAAATCAGAAAAGAAGTGGCTGGAAAATTAAACTCCTGCAATATATTGAAGAAGTGTCCAATACATTGTTGGAATAGAAAGCTTCTCAAGCTGTCAGATCCCAGCAGCAAAGAGAAGGGTGAAAGATAGATGAGTGGTCAGTGAAGTAAATGAATGCAGAGGATTTTTTTTAAGCTCTATTGAGCTCTTTTATAGCAACACAATGTTGAAGGCTACTTCCCCTCATTCCAAATGCAAGACAGTGCTCACTTCTGACTCGTTACCTGCCTTATATAATTGACAGCCTAAACCAATTTTTCTGGCTTTTATTCCTCCCAGACATTGTCCCCAGAACAAATAGCAAACCTGGGCCCTGAAAATGCCGCCATGGTTACCAGATCGCAGCGTGAGCATCTGAATGCATCGCAGCTCCAGAGCCTTCAGCTGGCGCTGGATGGAGCCAGGACAAGCACCCCAGAGACACAAAACGGGGCAAGCACTACCCAGGCAGTGCAAACCCCAGCTGCAAGCGGTGAGTACAGTCACTCCCTCCTCCTGCTTAGAGGGGAAGGACACACACCCCAGTAGGGTGTGCAGTCCCGCAGCATCCACCAGGATCAGACCTCTCTTTTGAAGGTGGGTTACAGTGAATTTTCTAATAAACTTTTTAATTCATCCCTCAAATCACATGCCTGACCAAGACAAACAGCAAGAATGTTGTTGGATTTACCCACAGCAAGAGACAATGGAGGAAGATTGTCAGATGGCATGAGCAGCTATATGCTGCTAGTAGCATTACGCTATACTAAGCACTAGCTTGTGTAAAATGTAGTCTGAAACAGTGAGCTTTTCCCTCTCCTCCTTTCCCATATTCTTTGCCTAAGTTTAAGGCAGAGCTCTCCATCTCTGGGCCTTCAGATCACCACCTTTATCTGCAGCAGAACCTTGTTTGTAGAGCTGCAAGTGAGAAAGGAGGTAGCACTGGGGTGGATTAGCATCTTTATCCAGACTGTAGGACTCCTTGAACAGTTTTTCCTGCTGTTCCCACCGTATTTGGAATTCAAGCCTATTAGTACCTATGCTTCAGTGGTTTAACATTTTACTTCTCCATATTACAGTTTATACTGGGCAAGTTATGCTGGCAAGTATGTTAATGGACGTTTTACCATGAGTGAGAGTTTGCACATAGTCAAGCCAATATTGAGAACTTATCCCTATCAGACAGCAAATATTGTTGCTCCCAGCGACACCAGCGAGACATAAGCTGTTGAAGAAGAGAGAGGGATGTTGAGGTGCTAAAATAGAAGCAAGGGGGACTAAATTGCTATGATTGCCTTTGCTGGAATTAGAGCAGACCTTCCCAGAAGCCCCTGAGCGGTGCTGTCAGCCCAGCACCCTCGCGCATGTCACCAGTTCCCTTTGTAGATATGCCAAAGGGAGAAGTTTCCCGGGTAAAGATCACCTGAGTTCTTGAGCTTCTCGTTCATTATTACTATCTCTCGTGAGTACCACCCCTATGAAAAGCTTCTCTTCAGAGCTGTGTATGTTGAACTGGAAGTGACCATTCTGACCAGTGTTGTCTTTTGAGCAGCTGAATGTAATTAGGATTCAAATGTTGGAATTTGCTGCACCTCTTTGGGGTGGTGTAGATAAGACTGTACTAGACCTGAACTGTATCGTGACACTAAGACATAATGCCTTCTGCTTTTCAGGTGCTCCCTGTTTGAGTGGCTTCAGCATCTGGTTGTGTGCTGTGTTTATACTGCACCCGCCTTTCTGAATCCACAATTGTTAAGCTTGAGGTGAGTTACATTTTCAATAAGAGATAGCTTTCTAACAGAAACATAGTTCACCTGTAACAACAATGGCTTAGCAGTAGCAACATAGGGTGAAGAACTGTGGGACTCCCTTCCTGCTTTGAATACAGAGATAACAATTTCTGAATAATTTTTCTGTGTTACAAAGGTGTCTTGTACCTCTGTTAGACTATCTTAGAATCTAATCAAGGGGAAAGCACTTTATCTTATCTTTACTGTAAAGCCAACCTTAACGAAAGTATATTTAAAATTCCATGTAACACCAATCCATTACTGCATTGTTATTTGGAACACGTTGTTGGTATTAATCTGTATTTTGCCTGTTCCAGTCCATTGATAAGATTTTACTCCACACCCGCTTTGATAATCTCCAATTAAAAGAATGTTGCCATTAACTTTCATTGGATTTTACCATTTTGACAGGCTAAAATTTAATGAGAGCACTGATGGGCTTAAGGTATAAATTGCAATTAAGCAAACTAAATGCTTAAGTGTTCTACTTAGTCTTTAAGACTGGAAAGCAACATATGTCAAAAGACTTAACGTTTTTCTTTGCTTTTTGATTTTCAGTGTCCTGGAGCTTACAAAGGAGATGCTAGAGATGAAGAGCTGCAGCTCAGCATGAGTAGTAGAATCAAGAGGCTCTGAGATGCCTGAGTGCAAAGTGGTTAATTTCTTAAAAGCAACACCTGAATCTGCCATCATGATGTGAAGTGTCCCCTTTCCCTACCTTTACCATTAACAAGTAACACAGGATGCCTCCAAATACTTCAGACAAATTTCAAAACTGGAAATGGCTTATCTGTTTCATGAGAAAAATCACTGAAAGATATGCTTATGTGTTAAGGAGGAGCCTGAATGACCTAGGGGACAGGTAGGAGGTGATTTGTTATTTGGGGGCTGATGTATTGTATCCAGTGCTTTTTACGTTGGCTAATTTGGTCATACTATCATATCCATCTGTTGGGTTTTCTTCTCATACTTAAAGTGTACATTCCTCCAGACAGAGGCTAACCTTCTGTGTGACATAGTAGAAACCATACTAAAAGTTACTGCTGTTGCAATAAAATAACTTCATCATTGGGCTGCTGAATTAAATCCTGCTCAGATAAGAAGTGATGACATGTTCTTATAATTTAAGCACCTGTACAAAATGTAGTTCCCCATGGCTGTATGTATTTAACACAGAACTGTTGACACAGAGGGCATTGGCAATATCATTAGTGTTTCATGTGACAAAATGCACCACGGAAACCTGCTTATGTTCATCATTAGATAGTCCTTCACTTCAGGCAGGGTTGAAGCGTTCGCCTGGGAACAGTAAGGGAAAACTGTTCACTGGGTCTACATACTACTAGGACTGTCAATCCAATACTTTCCACATGCTCTACAATAACAAATTTCTCATAATTATAAATCACAAATATTTTCATCCATTTTATCAACATATGGCTTACACATCTAATGTTTTTCATGCCATGCCTCAGTATTTTAAACAATGGAAAAAACAGGTTTATTAAAAACCCTCTGGACGTGAACGTATATTTTGATGTCATTCAACGTGATTTTATGCCAAGAATGCATGGTACAGTTTTCCATTTTGCCATTGCAAAGGTCTTTTATCTTTTCTAAACTAAAAAAGGCAATGCGTAGACTTAAAAGTTTAGCTTTTTCATTTAGGGCTGTATGGTAGTAAATGCCTTTCAAACTTTTACTTGTATTTCTTTATGTCAAACATTACATCTAGCTTCTCAGCACTGAAAGCAGAATTGAAGTTTTGCTACAGGTGGGGAAGCAATAGGAGTGGGGCTGAGAGGGAGAGCTGGAGGGAAGAGGCTTGCGGCTTTTCCTGCTGCTGGGGGAAGGGTGAATGTTAGCTGCTGCTGCTCTTGGGAATAACAGTTCCCACCCCGGTCCCATATATCCTGTAATTCCTGCAGCGGAGGAGCCAACCTGATTTTCAGGGCTTTGTTATTTGCAAAGTAGGCAGTGAGAGCATGGCCGTTTTTCACCCCCTCCTGTTCCCTCTCCCCCTTTAGCAATCTGCGGCTCTAGGAACTGCCTTTGCCTGTAACTAACCCTGGCAAGTGTGACATGATGTTACAGATAATACTACATGCTTTCGTTTTGCATTTTATGAGCAAAGAACTACTATTGCTGCAAACTGCCTTGCACCTTTTTCTCTAATGCTAACAATGAGATTCCAGCTTTTCCCCCTGCATTTCCTTTTCTGCATGTCAACAGTAGATTGCGACATTTATTTAAATAGAAAAAGATTTGTTTTATCAATCCCAGCAAATACATGCAAATGGCCACTAAAACCAAAAATGCTTCAATGGATCAAATATATTGTAAAGATTTATCTGTTTTTTTCACATTAAAAAGTTCTGCCTCATTTAGATGTGAAAGTACTAAAAGGTTGTTTGATTTCTAGAAATTGCCTGACTTGAATTCTGTGTGCACTTCAGTGAAGATGCAGAATAATATTTCATAGCCAAGAAGGCAGTCAGCATTTCCAGTTCAGCTGTTTAAGTCAGATACGTGACTTAGCTATACCAAGCACTTCAAAAATCTATACGAGATGAAAATTATCTTCTTCTGTCAATGTACCTGGGAGTGATTCTGTCTGCAATTATGTGAGTCAGAGTTTAGCTTTTAATTGGAGCAGGAGTCAGTGCTTTGTTTTGTGCCATCTGTGCTGTAATTTCTTTCAAGCACAAGTGCTTTTAAATAGCTGAACTCCTTGATTATTTATTTATTTTATTAAATTAATAATTATGTTCATAACTTCGGCATTGCATTTACATTTGGTCAAAGACATATCTGTTTCTTACAAGAGTAGTGTAACAAGGGTAAATGTGGAGCACCCACTTAATGTTGTACTTATTTCACAGTGAGATTACAAATCCTATTTGGTCCGTAAGATGGTGTGAGCATCTTGGATGGTGAGTATTGTTAGAAAAGCAATTTTACTCTTGCCAGTGTACCTCTTGTAAAGGTCACTGGTGGAAAAACCCATTCTACAAAAACTGTGATTCATGAGATACCTCCCTCAAAACTGTTGAAACTGAATTTCTGTGGGAAGAATAGATGGAAAGGAGAGAAAGAGATGAGAGCACTAGTATGCATGGTATGTAATCTGCTATCCATTCACAATCTGGCACACTTCCATTGCTAAGAGGAAACTGAAACATGTACATTTTCCTTTTTACTCCTGTGAAACAAACCACAGAACCCCTTAATGCAGGCATCCATGCCATAGTATACTGCTCGTCACATGGATCTGTCCCCTGTCCATATGTATATTACATACAAAATTCACATGATCACTTTCACTGGAATGCATTAATGGGAAAAATGTCTCACAGTCCCTCTCTTTTCACACTGTCAGGATTTTCGGGAAGAATATACTACAGAGAAATGTTGTATAAAGATGTCTTTGATCCTTAAAGAAATGTTGCTGTTTGTTGTAGATGTGGGTAACATTTGTTTAACCCAAGCTTAATTTTTCCTATATCCTTTTAGTTCTAACATTTATATTTGAGAATGGAAAAAAATCAGATTAATGCATAAATCTGCTGTTGAATATATATCATGACAATCATTTTCATATCTGCATATTGTGAGAATTGCAGCTCTCCTCTCCACTCGTGACTACTCTGATGGTTGCTAGGCACTGCCGTACATACTGCAGGATATACATCTGGCTGTTGACAGTCTGACATAACTCTGGTGTAGGCCTACCTCTTCTGAGTGTTGTGAACCATGTGACAGGTGGTCCTGTCCAGCACTGTCTGCGAGGAGGTATTTCATTTAATTCATTTGATTGGATGTAGGATTCTTAAGGAGTTAACAGATGGGAAGAAATACTCATTGGCTTACTATTTCAGTGCCTGACACCTTTATATTCAGAATAGTGTTTTGAAAAGAGAAAGGGGCTACTAGTTCCGGATCACTGATGGAGGAAATATCCCTACCACCTGGTACTGAGGAAATGCCACATTTCTGGTATCTTTAAATCCCTAAAGATAAGAAAACAACTACTCATCCACAGTGTCTGAACACTGTCCCTGTAAAGCTGGCATTATGGCTGTTGTCAGGTTTTGTATAGTATGTGGAATGTTTGACTCCCAGTGATCTCAATCTGTCACATCAGAGCTAACCAACTCCTATCACTGTGAGGCTCTAAAGATAGCACTTTTTAAAAAAATGGCATCCTTCTTTAATTTTAAAGTTAAGAAGCCCTTTATGCCTCTGTATAATCTGCTCAAATACTCCAGAGGCAATTATGTACTGCATTATGGCAGATTTAGCTTATCACTTGGCTGCTGTGCCTATCTTAGGATCATCACCACCTGATTTATTTTCCCATAACACAGATTGCAGTCCCATCATATTAGATCGGGACCTTGTTAGAGTCCCATTGTCTGCCCACGTTGAAGCAGATGTGAGACATGCCTCCCAGGTGTGCCAGCCAAATGCACCTGAGGTTATGGGAGAGGTCTGACTAACTCAAATGACGCTCACAAATAAGCAAGGAATCGAATTGTTGCCTGGAATGTGTCACTTGAGCAGGTAATCCCGTAGCATTGGCTATAGTGCACTTGGCTGGTATTACGGCTTTTACTGCGTTGTGGTTATAGATATCTCATGCTGCTTCCGAGTGTGCACACAGCCAGTTACGGCCTATCAGTCGAGGAACATGTTGAACTGTGGTACCTTGTTCCCCTGTGATAGGTTGTCTTCCTTAGAGAGAAGTAGAAATCAAATTTCAAATAATCTCTTCCTCCTAGTTTTTTTTTGGTTGGTTGGTTGGTTTTTTCCCTCAAAAAAGGCTGATATTCTAGGCTGGTACACGACTTTAAGCAATGTGTTCTCTTTATCTCAGTGAAAATGTTTCTGATTAAGTATGTGGGTTTGGTTTTTTTTAAAGGAAGATCTGCAGATACATGAGCCTAAGGAGGGCTAAGAACGTTATTTTACTCCCTTACAGTAATGATTAGTAAAATAATCTCTCCTGTGTTGTATGATGTGGGACAGCCTTGTGGACTGCTTACTCCACTGCTGTTGAGGTCAGGGATCTGACTTCCCTCTCCAGTAAGGCAGGAAGGAAACTGGGTAGAAAAGCGAAGAATAAACACAAACGCCAATGTAAGTTAAATTTCTCTTATCGGTACCCCAGAACATCTGAAATTGTTCCTCAGAAACAGTATTTTGTGCATTGTTATACAGCATGCTTTTAAAAGTGCAGATAAATGACAAACTTTTCAGAGACCAGAATAGATCTGTGTACCACCCAGGTCTCCAGAACTTCATATTTTAGTAAAGTGTCTGGTCCATTATCAGACTATCTTTCCGTATCTATCTACTCAGTCCCTAAATAGAGAAATGATGAGACTAGCTCATACACCCCACCTGACCTTGCCCGGTATCAGGTCCTGTAGCAGTGTTGTACCACAGGATATTTTTATCAAAACTCACATCTGATTCTTTAATTGTACCCAGAAATAGATAGTCTAGAGATGTATTACATTTTTTCTGCAATGAGTAGCAAGCAGCTAACGTCCATCTGTCTCTGCCTGCCCCTTCCTGTTCAGCATCAGTCTGCTTTTCCGATCCGGCTTAATGAGAGGATTTTCTTGCCCTCATGATGCAGGAACACAAGGCATTTTCAGAGCTTACAATCCAAGTGACTATGCACTGGAGTATTAAATGAAGGAATTGTGATTGCTGGATTTCTTGATTTGCTGGCAACAGCGTCACATTTATCTTCCGATGTTTTAGCTGGTATTAATTAGCCTTACAAATACTTAACAGCATCTCACTTAATATCTGCACTCTTCTCTTTGGGAGACAAGGAGAAAAGAGCAGAGGCCAGGAGTAAATTCCTAGAGGAGAAATATGAAAATAGTGGATAATACTAATCTGTCACAAATACAGCAGGAGAATATTTCTGGTACTCTTTTTGCCCAATAATTTTTAACCGTTGTATAGAAAAGAACTGTATTGATTTATCAAAGAATAGCCATTGCTATAGTTAAAATCATGTGCTGGTTTGATGCACAAGCTAAAGCTGCCCTAGGTCATCTTTAACTGGGGCCTGACATGTTTCAATATTTAATGTCAGGAAACAACTTAGATCACAAACGAGTTCTGAATATATCCTACATGAACTGAGAAAAGGGTTGAGAGAGAAGGGATGTCAGCTCTCTGCCTTTAATGTATCTATTAAAATACATTCCAGTTATGCATCTGTCAGTGTTTTTATTAGCTACTTTTATTTCAGTATTCATCCTTTTAGAAGTGTTTACATATAGCATATTAAATGTACGTATTTCATCAAGACTGTGTCAAACAGCTAATCTGGCTAGTTCAGCCAGTGCTCTAACACATAAACTGTACTTTCAGACCTTACTGTTACACTTGTGTATAGTGATGGAAGTGCCACAGCATTGCAACCAGAGGTTGTACTTAGGTAGTTGCACTTTATCCCCACTGTTGCAGTCTATACCCTGGTCCTGGGGAGTTCCGTCGGACACTGTCGTCTTCGGTACAAATCCTCCTGGTACTGGATTTGAGTTCCTAACGTGTCCTTAAGTAGGCAACTTACGGGTAATTACATCAAACATTATTTGATGCTGAAAGTTATTCAATATCTGTTTAAAATAATTAGTCTATTAGAGTTCAAATCTATTAAACTTTTCAAATGTAACATATAACCTCTTCTCTTAGGGCATTATAAGAGTAAGATAAGACACTATGGAGTTTGTCAAGGAGTTGTATTGCTGTACTTGTAAACACAGTAATTTAAGAGGACAGGCTTTGATTCCTAATCTCTGAAAATAAGTAAATTTGTTTCTGTCGCACTGTGCGTACTTACTAAAAAAAACCAAACTCAATAGGAGGTACTAATCAGTTCTGTTTTATTTCAGGGAATATGTAAGCCCTTTAAAGATTTCAATGTTTATGCTGCATTTTAAACAAGAAAATGAAAGATTGCAGTTAAGATCTTTTTCATAAATTTTCAAACAACATATAGCCTTCTGCTGTGGGAAATTTTCTGTACATGGGTCTGTACATCATTCTGTAACAGTGAAGTCCTTATGCTATTTCCTCAAACAATGGCTGTAATAATGTAAACCAAGAGATTTTTAAAAAATAACTTACCCTTTCTGTGACGCTATAAAAAAGCAAAGCACCACTGCTTAGCTGGGATAACCTGTTACCTGTTTTCCACAGTCATTGGAAATCCCATTCCTGTGGGGCTATTCCTACCTTTGTTATTATTGTTTTAGGGGTTTTCGTTGTGGTGTGTTTTTTGTTTTTTTTTTTTACAGAGAACACTGGAGAGTTATTAGAGTACTGCTTAAGAGGAGGTAACTCTTTGAACTGCGCACTGGACAGCTATGATCGTGATGCCCTCCTTCAGGTTTAGGGATTCAGGACTGCGAAGCGGCAGCACGCTCGCAAAGCCTTATTGTTGCAAGGAGTAATTACTATTTTTTTTCTTGGAAAATTAGCATACTCTCTTGGGCTACTAAACATGAATCAAGTCAATCGCTCGTTTTCACAAAACACGACAACAGCTATTGAATATCAACTGCTCAACGAGCCAAGTGTCTGACGGCCGAGTCAGGCGGCGATCCCTCTCCCATTCGTTCCGGGCCCTCGCTCCGCTGACAGCCCTCTGCGCGGCGCTTGGGGCCGGGAGGTGCTGCCGGAGCCTCCCCCGCGCAGGAGCCGCTCCTGGCTGCCCAGCCCTGTTCTCTGCTTACCGCCAGTTAACAAAGAATCTCGAATTTATCCATCTAAAGGCGCTTCTGCAGAGTTTTAGGGCAAAAAAGGAACCGTGGCCTACTCCGGCCTCGGTGCCGGACGCCCTGCACGGGACCCGACGCGAGGACTTCACTCCTCAGGGCCCGGCGAGGAGCCAGGCCCCGCCGGCGCTGGGCCCGGGCCAGCCCAGCCGCCCCCCTCGCAGTGCCAGGGCGCTGAGGGCGGCCAGACGGTCGCGCCCGCCCGGGGCGGACCGGACGGGACTCGCCTCGGAACTAACGACTCCGCCACCCCCGCCGGGAGGCGGCGCGGGGCGGAGGGGCGGGGCCGCTCCCTCCCGTTTCCCAGGGTGCACCGGGCGCGGTGGCTGTCTGGCCACGTCCCCGGGCCACGTCGCTCGGTGCCCGCTGAGCTTACGCCATCTTCGCTCCCCGGCTCCGGGCTGCGCTGCCGCCTCTGCCGCCGCCATGAACATCTTCCGCCTCACCGGGGACTTGTCCCACCTGGCGGCCATCATCATCCTGCTGCTCAAGATCTGGAAGAGCCGCTCCTGCGCGGGTGCGTGCGGAAGGCCGCTGGGCGGGCGAGGGGAGGGGAGGGCGGCGGGACCGGCCGGGCAGCTCCGGGCCGCGGTGCCTGAGGGGAGCCTCGCTGGGGGCTGGGCGCGATGGCTGCCTTCTCCCCGCGGCGGGGAGGTGCCGCGATCGCCTCTGCCGCCCTTGAGGGACCGCTCCCCCAGGAGCGCTCGGCCGAGCCGGTGGGGGGGCGGGGGGGCAGCGCGGGGGGGTGCCCGCTGCCCCACTTGCCCGGCAGTCGGCTGTGGTGAAGCGGGGAGAGGCGAGGGAGGGGGGATTGCTCCCCCCGAGGCCCCCCCTGAAGGCCCCCAGGGCGGGAGGGCAGAACTCGCCCCGGGCAGGTGAAAAGGGACGATCGCTCCCCTCGACGCAGGGGAGAGGGGGCTCAGCCCTCCTCCTGACCGACCTCCCTCCTGACTCAGCCGCCTCCAAAACCAGGGTGTGGGGAAGCGGGGGGGGAGGAAGGGGGAGCCGCATCCCCCCCGCTCCAGCGTGGGGGTGCACTCGTGGGAGCTGCGATTCCGTTAAAGGTTTAGCGATTGCCATTATTTGTACTTTAATCCCCGAGCACCGCCACTTCGGCTGTCTCCGGGAGGGTCGCTTCTTCCTTATGTAACTGCCCGGCGGCGAGCGAATGAATGGGGAGGCAGGTTTGGAGGAGGGGAGGGAGGGAGGGAGGAATGCGTCCCCCGCGGGGCGGGCAGCCTCCCTCCCCTCCCCGCGCCCGGCCGCTATCGAGAAACGAGACGGAGCTTATTTTCTCGCCTTCCCTGACAGTGCACAGCCTTCCCTCTGCGTGTTTACTTGGCAGCGCCGCTCCGGTGCGTGAAAGCTGGTGCTGGTGCAGCCTTGGGAGTAGCTGACTTGCAGTTTGCAGATCCTGAAGTTTCCCTCGCTCTCTCCCTCCGCGCACTCTTTTGCATTCGCGGCTGACTAACGCGCCCTCTTCTTCCCTTTTGTTTTCCGCTCTCGCTGCGGTAAGAATTGAACTGTGATTCGTGCCGTGTTTAAGGCTTCTGGGGTGCTTTCGTGTTTGCCTGACCAGCCGCAGTAGAAGGCTGCGGGAGAGAGGTTCCAGGCTGGAGTGAATAGGCGTTCAGTCGAGATGCTGGCCTGGTCTGACGTGGCAGCGGGAGAGGTGTGGCGGGGAGGGAGCTGGGTCCCGGCCGCCCTCCGGGCTGGGCGCCGGGGAGAAGCCCCGCTCCCGCGGCTCCTCTGCCAGCCCGGGTGGGAAACGTTTGCTCTTCCTCCCGTGTTTTGTACGTGCTTGCTCGAATTCCGTGTGATGTGGTTTGCTTTTTCGCTTCCAGTGTACGGTGTGGTGGTTGGAGGGAATTGCAGGCAGTTCTTCTAACTGCAGCATAGCTGATTTCCTTCTGAAAACTAGGAGTTGTTGTAATTCAAAATGGGCATGTCAGTGCTCTGTGTATTACACGAATCAGGCCACTGACCCTGGAAATACCGTTTTTGCTGTGGACTGGGCTTTGACTGTGAGCTTGACTTTGCCTTCTCTCCAGAGAGCTTCTCCTAAAAGTGATTATTCTTGAAATCGGTTTTGCCATGTGTTGGCATGAAGTACCATTCACATACCAAGTTAACACTGTTGAACAGATGTATCTGTAAAGTCTTCAGTTAAGAGCGTGAAGAATTAGTTTAAGCTGCAACCTGAAAGAACTGAGAATGGGGAAATGAAAGAGATTTGCACCACAGGTAAGAGGAAGTACAGGTTCTGTACATTTTCACGTCAAGTCACTTTTTGCTAATCACTTGATAGTGCAAAAGAAAAAAAAATAGTAAGTGAATAGCTTTGGGTTTAACCACACTTAAAAACTCTTCTTAACTTTACAAACGAGCTCAAGCAGATGACTCCACAGTCCAAATGCAGCAGTAGCGCAGAACTATTGTTTCTGAGGTCGTGGAGCGCAAGAGCTCCTTCCTAATGAACTTTCCTGGCTCAAGCTCTAGTGGGCCAAGAATTCCGTGTGGATCTAGCAGGAGAGGGCCTGGCCTTCTCAAACTCTTCTGCAGAGTTCCATCCTCCACTTTACTTGAGAAATGCCATGAAGATTGCGAACAACAGAGTTAATGATCTAAAAACTAAGTATCCCTTGCTCTCTGAAGAAGGAAAATGAGAAATTCTAGTGCAAGGCTAAAATTCAAATAGGCGTTTAGCCAAGAGATTCTTAAGCGACCTTTGGATGTGAGGCTATTTACACAGTATAGTACAATGTAACCTAGTCCCATCTTTCTGCTTAAAAAGTGATCTGATGTTGTTTTCCTTCAGTCAGTTGTGATTGAGGATCTCTGTTACTAGAGATTTATTCCTAAGAAAGGAGGTTCACACCAATCATTATCTTTGGTACTGCTTTCTCCAACACAGAAAAGTAAATGGGCCTATATTACATAGGGCCCTCAACTCATCCCTTTACCTAATTAGCCAGCGTCCCTGAACACAAACAGACATGCATGGACTCTTGCGGTAGAAAATGCCTGCTTCATTCATTTTCCTGAGGGAAAAAATGAAATGGGGATGCTTTTGTCTGGGATTGTCTTGGTGTCTTCCAGTTCTGGCTGAGTCCTTCGGAGTAAATCCAGATCCATGTTACTTCTATGAGATTAGTGTCTGAGGCCTAACAAGTTTGTCTAGAATGAGAAGAGCACCTCGAAGGAGCATGGGATTTTATTTTTGGGGTTCCATCCTGTTTCTGGTAGTGGTTTGTTGTTGTTAGTTGTGGTTTCTACTAATAAAAACTTCATAATCTGTATTCACATAAAATATGTTTGTAAAGTCATACACAACAATAATTCCTAAATAGTTACCAGTTAATGTTGAGCAGCTGCTAAATGCCTCTTGTTAGTGGGCTTTCTGCAATTCCTTTACATTGCATATTAGAGCAGTTTATAAATTAAATAAACTTATACTTTGTGGTTATTGGTGACTAAAGAAATGCGGGCAAACCAGCTGCTGCTTTAACTGCACTTTTGAAGCAGTAGAAGCTTAGAAAATAAATAAAGGCTTCTAACTGATTGCTAAACTGTAGGCTGTGATCCATGAAGAGCTGGAAAACCACATGGTGCCGACTCCTCTCTTCTGGTTGCATCTGTGTGTGTCTGAGGCCTTTGTTCCAAGAGGAGCTCAGAGGCCTGTAAAAGCAGCTGGAAAGGAGGGGGGGACAGCCTGTGTACCTCTGCTGCAACCTACTGTTTTCTGAAGACACATCAGTCCCCGTTTTCTTTCCTAAGTAACTCCTCTAATTGAGGAAAATAGGTGAGGCTAGGATAATCTGCATTATGAAGCAGTCTGCGTTTTCAGTGTTTGACAAACTTAATTATTTTTTTTCCTAATTTAGTCAATATGTTAAAAAGAGAACAAGGGGAAAGCAAATCAAGTCATGATTTCAGAGCTGGCAGGGAAACAATTTTTTGCATGACTGGTTATTTGAGTTTCCAAATTTAGAATTTGGAAAAAATGTTTGCCACTCCAAATAACAACTCAGAAATAATTACTAGGAGCTGTGGAGAATGTAGCAGGTAATTCCATTATTGACTTCATGTCATAATTAGGAGATTCATGAAAGCACAGGATTCTTCAAGTCTCAAACATTGTCATGTTCAGACTGTATTTTCTAATCCATTCCAAGTCAAAGTAGATTGTTTGCACTGTGAATTACTGCCTAAAAATTGATTTGCTTTTCTCAGTGTCATTTGTCAAGTGTTAAAGGTGGCCTGTAGTTGCAAGGCTATGAAATTATATGCTCAATACTCTAAAAAAGTAGTGTAGATAGTAAATGTGTAATACTTGTGCTAGGTAATGTAGCTGTCTCCCATCATTTTGTTTATGTATCTACTATGGACCAGATCATATGCTATGTTGAAGACTTTAGACAGTACTTTTTTTTTTCCTCAAAAAATGCTGCTTTAGGTAGGCTTGGGATTTCTTCTCTCTCTTTGAAGGAAAATTTTGCCTTTCTCAGTTGACAAATTTCTGTTTAGAGTTAGGCTGGGTTTTTTTAATTGAAAGTCCAGGATTCGTAATGTCAGTTACTAGCAGAACCAAAGAAGCTGTGGTTCTGTGGCTGGTGCAGACTTCATACTGAACAAAACTACTTTTTTTTATTATTATTAAATACTTCAAAAAGTCTGTGAAGTTTCCATGACAAAGCATGGACTGGCTTTCCTTAGAAAAACTTTCATTTGTAGATTTTTATGGTTGGGGTATGCAGTTCACAGTTAGTAAGTAGTCTACATGCTTCACAGCCAGGCCGACTGAATGCCTCTGCTGCTGCCTATCGCTCTTTACCTAACCCACAGTAGCAAAATGAAGTTGGTGAGAAAGTACTACAATTTCAGCTCTGCTGTCTTCCCTGGCTGTGAAAATCAGCTGAGCTTTTGAATTAAAGTTCCATGCTATTGCTTTTAACCAAGCTAGGGTGCTGAAATTGAAGGAGTTTTTCCATGGGTGAGGATGAAACAAAAATGAGAGGTTTGACTCTTCAAAATTTGAGCCTGGAGCTTGGGAGGAAGAAATAAAAATGTGTTTGTTTAGCTCAAGAACTAAGTAATGTTTGTGGGAGTAAAAAGAAAGGGAGAAGGACGAGAATAATGGCAGTGTCGTCTCGATATATTGCAGTTACCAACCATGAGCCAAGGTCATTGCTGTGGCAGGTATATTGATATTTTCCCAAAAGTTTTGAAATGTATCAAATTCAAACAGCAGAGTGTTTACCTGTTTCCTCCCCCTGTTTTTGCTGGTGGTATAGATCTTGCTTTCTCCGAGTTTGCCTGTCTTCTCCATAGGTCTTTGGTTTAAACTTTGAACCTTGCGGTAGTCTAGCCTATTTAACTTGGAAATTAGCTTAAACTTGTCTTTACAATGGGAGCATTTGACTATTCTAAAGATTAAAAATTCAGTGTAAATACTGAAAGCCTTAATAAAAATTACAACTTTCGGGTTAGGAGGGAGGTGAGGCTGGCAATGGCTTAGAGGAATTTGTCAAGTATATTACTTGTATTTATGTGACAACACATCCAGATCCAAATTTATAGCCATTATCAATTACTAATGTATCTTACGCTTTTTTTGCTGTACACAGTTATTTACTGAAAGAAAATAGCATGCTAAATTATTTAATGTAATTATATGCTGTAGCGTGATGCTGTACTATAATCTGTCCAGGTGGATTTCTTTGTCCTGTAGGTTTTGACCTTAGGACAGCATTGCTTGCTAGAGGTTTTACTGGCATGAGAGCAGGGCTCTGTCAAGGGTTGTAATGTCAGCGAGCACACCTGGGATGCAGCTGACAGTGCTGCTTCAGCTGTCTTTGCAACATAGTTATAGTTCAAGAAATGTCAAATGAATTTTTTTTCTAAAATCTGGGAAGTGGTTTGTTTGTGGGGGTTTTTTGGGGGTGTGTGTGGTTTGTTATTGTTTTCTTAATACTTACAGCTTTAGTTTTATACTTTAACAGTCTGCTTAACTGTAGGTTTTGAGGCATTTGCTGTTTCCTGTACTACAGTTGCTTATGGGCACTTGGGTTGTTCTGCAGGTAGTGCATTAGGCTCACCTCGTAGACATTTCACATATGAGAGTTGCAAACAAAACCCCTTTTTTAATTGTACAGGAATGGCTGAAACAGTAACTTTATCTATAAACATAAATTCCCTTAATCTGGGGCAGCTTATTTGGTGTTTCTTAAGCAGGAGTGAAGAAGGAGTTCTGTAACCATAACAGACAGCCTTTCTTGTGATTGCTTTATGGCACTGTTAATAAAAGCCTTTCTCAGAAATATCTCTGTATAAAGGGTCAAGGCTTTTCAGCTTTGCATCATAACCCTCTCCTAGAGAATATTTTTCCCTCTTGTTTTTTGAACAATATTTGCATGCTTAGCTGAACAGATTCAAATATTTTCACCCTGGATGACTGAAAACAAGAATAATTGGAATAACAAGATAGAGGCGCAGGCTAAGTTGTTTCGTCCCCCTGCTGTGACATACCACCACATCAGTTTTACGGAGCGATGCTTCACCTCAGTTTTCAGAAGCTTTTAGTGACTGACTGTGCAAAGCTTTTATGCTTCTAACTCTGCCTCTATTGGCTGAAATTAAGTACAAACAAATGTTTTTATGTTGGGGCTTTGGCCTAAAATCAAAAGTAACTTTGAAGATGCAATGTAGATGTCTGTAATTTTGGCTCACTTCTCTCTTTTTATTTTGTTATAGTATATAGTAACATCTGGTTTTGACTGTTTGATAATATTTTTTTTTCCCCACCATGTGGTCAATTAAGTTTCTGAATTGAATTGCCTCATGTTTTAAAATCCATTTATTCCTTTAAAATCATGTTATTGGTGCTAGCATACTTTCTGATTATCACTGGATCTGTAGTATCTATTGCCCTTGTACCTTTCCAGCTCTTCAGCATCTAAAGAATGTACTGAGGCATGTGACAGCAGTCTGCGAATTGAAAGCTAATGCAGCCTTGCTGCACAGTGCCCAATGATAATGCAGAACAGATAGTGTATAATCTACAAAAATATCACTTTCAACCTATCTGCTGTGAGTAACTTCTAAATCCCATGTAGTGCTAGCACCTTTTCTAGTACAATGATGTATAGGTAACTTACATTCACACTACTGAGATATATGAACTTGCAGTTCTGTTTATACAGCTTAGTTCTGGAAGCCTGGATTTTGTCCTAATTTTGTAATCAACTTGCTTAGAAATAAAGGATATATCCTTTCTCATCCTTGGCATCAAGTGTTTTAAAGCACATCATCACTTTTTGAATAATTAATTATTTCCTTTATTGCTTTAGGTATTTCTGGGAAAAGCCAGCTTCTGTTTGCACTGGTCTTCACTACCCGTTATCTGGACCTCTTCACTTCATTCATTTCATTGTATAACACATCTATGAAGGTAGAGTATACTGAAGAGTTAGAAAAGCTAGTAATGTTGCATGCAGAGTGCATAATTTCATTAATAAAAGCCTCTTTAAATGGCCCACTGCACAGTTATTGCAGAATAAGTTCTAGATGGGCTTTGGATAAATAATGTGGAAAATGGACTCAAAACCCTACTCCTTTCTACGCTCTACATGCAATTTTTAAAAACTGTTTGTCTGGGGACTGTGACATTTAGAACAAATGCCATTTTGGTTATTGAAAATAAAAACTTTTGGAAAAATGGTTCAAATAAATTGTATTTCTCAATTGAGTCGTTAGAGCTTAAGTAAATCTCTTTTTACCCACTACAAGGTAAATTAGTATTCAAAATGCATTGCCAAAATGTATTGTAGCTGGTGTCTGGTTAGAGGCTGATGAAAAGTTGACAGGAGTACGCTTTTAGGAATGTAGCTTCTATCAGATTGTAGCCCGTTTGCTTGCCCACTGAATGTTAGTGAGCCCAAATTTTGTTTTTGTTATTTCTTATTTATTCCTGCAATTTCTGGTGCTGAGTACAAGAAAATAAAGCAGTAGACTGGGAAAGTGCAGCATGTTTGTGGCACCAGTGCAGATTGGTGCGTTTGTGGCACGAGAGCAGACACCTTTTTAATCCAGTTCGTTTATTCTTGGATTTTTTTGGTGCTCTTCAACTTTAGTTCAGAGGATAGTGTAACTTTGCCAAGAGGAAAGACTAGATAGTCAGTAATGCAAAACATACTGAAGAATTAGGGAAACAATACTGTAAAATAAAATTTTAGATCTTAAACCCACTCACACTGTTGTCTTCTAACAAGTCAAGCATGTATGCTTAAGCTTTAATATTAACATTCTAGATGAAGAACTGTGGATTAAGCAAAATATTCTTGAAACACAAGTTTTTTTCCTATGTAATTTCTCAGAAAATTGAAAGATACTGTTGGGTGCACTAAAGTAGCAGCTGGGCTTTTTGCAATTTATTTATTGGTTGTGATTCAGGGTCATGATCATGTCTTTGTTCTGCAGCCCTCCTACCCAGAAAAGGAATGAATATGGGAAATGACACTTGTGATACACAACTTCATATTAAATTGAGTCTTTCCATTAATGAAAGAGTGGTCCTCTGTTCAAATCCAGTATTAACTTGCAAAATGGAAGCCTCTGTTACAGTTTTGAACGTTACTGCTTAGAGAGGCTGTTAGATGTAATTGGCTTTTCAGCCTATTATTGTAAGGCCAAGACAAAGCTGCTTGAATGTCCCAACACAGCTTCTTGTTCTATCTACATACATTTAGGAGTATGTAACATTAGACAGTTGTAGAGAACATGAAGAAATAAGCTTACCTACGGCATAATTAGATGAACTTTCTAATCTGAGGAAAATGCTGTAACTGGCAGGAAAAAAAAAGTTGTAATTTCTGTACAGTTAGGATTTTATTCAGTATTTTTAGAGAAATGTTAATTAAACTACAGGTGCCAACTTGCTGTATTTGTCTGGCAGTGGTCATCACATGTTTAGGAAAATTAGTTTCTTCTGTGTTCCAGGAATATATACAGAAATACACAAATTAACACTATCTGCCTTTCTTAATGACCTGCAGACTAATTTTTGTGATTTATAGCATTCTGTATCTTACGGTTTCTTTTTCATGGTACCTGTATCTGAGTATTGGATGCATTTCTGCTGGTGCACTCTGCAGTCATTTTTCTACCATTATTTTATTTTGGTATCTTTAAAAATGAAAACTTTTTGAGTGTCCCAAAACACACTATAATTCTCATGAATAAATCTTTAATAAGGGGTTGGGGTTCATTCACACTTTCTTTGTGTCTTCCATGATCATACCAATTAAGATTAGTTTGCACCTGTAGTAGGGATTCCCTGTATCTGATATGCTGTCCTGTGGTCCTTTATCTCCAGTCAGCTGGGGTGCTAGTATAGTAAAGAGTCTTTGGATTCTGAGCTCCTTAATATAGTATTTGTAGCATTTTGTATCTGTAAGCAGCGCTTTTAGTGATTAGTAGCATGTGCAAACAATGGGGTTTTTAATCTGTTACTTTTCAGTTGTATAGAACCTGTATTTAATGTGATAAATTGTTTAGAATATTTCATCTTTGTGATGACACTGAGGCAGACTCTTACCTGTTTGTCTCGTCTACTGTACCATGTTGTCTCCAGGACAATGTGAGCTCTGTCCTGGTGACGGCAGATTGACGTTTAGAAAGTCATGTATTCTCTCTGGTTCTGTTTTCTCATCTGTAAAATAAGGCTATTTACCTATTCCATGGGGAATAGCTATGAAGTCTACTGTACCGTAACAATTAAAAATGGTAACGTTAGACATCAGCTGAAATAGAAACTGAATTCTGGTGCAGTGCTTCTAGCAGCCTGTTAGTTTTGCAGATTTTTATGGCCTGTTGGTTGGTGGAGAACACTGGCCGCTTACCACTCTTCAGATTTTTAGAGATGTTTAAAGGTCTAAATGAAATCAGCTAATTTATGATATGTCGAGTGGCTGAGTCCGAACGGGGCTTATTGAATAGGTTTTTAATTGCCACGTGAGCCCCACCACTCCCAGGCTTTTTGAATGTAAAAAGACCACTTCCATCATTATTGCATGTATGCACATGCACACTTTTAACGTAAATGTTTCGGGCCACTGCTTCCCCTGCAGTAGCAGAAGGCATATTCCTTCTCCAGTCAGTTCCTTAGTTCTGTATACTCAGGAAAGGGTCTTTAAAGAAACTTTGGACAGTCACTTCAACCAGAGTCAAGGTGATGCTTTTGAAGCAACAAAACCAGTAGAGTCCAGAGTCATTGGTTTTGAATTACTACTCTGCTGAGAAAAGTTAAATACCACCACATAGTCTGGGACTGCAAAAGCATGTAAACAAACAATACAAACAACCAAAAAAGACAGCATTTACTCCTCTTAGTGCCTGGGAATATCTTTGTTCAGTGAGTTTGATCTAATCCTGCAACCTCTGTGGGTTGTTTTGTGTTTTGTTTTTTTCTTTCCTTGCTCTTCAGCTTATCTACATTGCTTGCTCGTATGCCACTGTGTACCTGATCTACATGAAATTTAAGGCCACCTATGATGGAAACCATGATACGTTCAGAGTGGAGTTTCTGATAGTTCCTGTTGGTGGACTCTCGTTTCTTGTCAATCATGACTTCTCTCCTCTGGAGGTGAGTTGATTGTGGGTAGGAGGTTATACTTTTTTTTCCCCTAAAATACTTAGGACATGAAGATGAGCATTTTCCGGCTGATTGAGGAATGCTTGAAAGATGCCTGTGTTTAGTAGGCTCAGGCTAATCCTGTTTCCTTAATGCATCTTTACAGCATAGATTTCTGTGAAAATTTAAGGCACTTCAGGAGACTAGCATTATTATCAACATCGAGTGTTAAAGAAATGCCCCAGAATGCCGTTTGTGAATAGTTGGTGCCACCTGGTGAAAACAAAAGGAATTATAATACTTCATAAATTTTGTAGAATCGCAAATGGTCTAGAGTATTAGAAAGAATTGCATTGTATTTGAAATGCAGCTATGTGTTTTCCTATCAGAGAAATCCTATTAAAAATGTAATTATAGAGAGTTCAAACAGGTAACTTTTCCCATGAAATAGAGAATAACTTTAGTTGTTTATTTTAAGTGGACTGAGCTGCATTTTTATATTTATTGGCATTAAGTGATTTTACTAGAGAGTGAAGGAATTTTAATTGCAACACTTTGAGACATTATTTTAAATTTTCTTCTGTATTAACTCATTCATTAAACCAATAGATTAAAGAAGTTGGAAGAACATGGGGGAAAAAAGGACTTTATCTTCCCCCTATTTTCACAGCGCCAGATCTGTAAGCTGTATTTCATGGCACTGTGAATCTTGAACTGATGGATGCACATAGGTTTCCTCATGAGTAAACAAATGTATGCCTGCCAGCTCACTAGACAGCTGGTTTGGAGAGTTTGTCATCTGCCAAGAGAGTTGTTCCCTCATACCATCCCACGGTTGATTATGAAGCTTTCATTTAGTTTTTCCTGTACCAAAGTATAGTTTGTCAAAATACTGTACCTATTCATAACATTGTTAGAGAGTGGAAAGTCCAGCCAAGTCAAATACCTTCTTTGCTTCTGTTATCAGTAAGACAGTTGAATATACCTGTGGGTTTGTTTTTTTTTTTTTTTCCTTTCAGATACTGTGGACCTTCTCCATCTATCTTGAATCGGTTGCTATTCTCCCTCAACTTTTTATGATCAGCAAAACTGGGGAAGCAGAGACCATCACTACTCACTATCTTTTCTTCTTGGGTCTGTACCGTGCCTTGTACTTAGTCAACTGGATTTGGCGCTACTATTTTGAGGGATTTTTTGACCTCATAGCTGTTGTTGCTGGTGTGGTCCAGACCGTTCTTTACTGTGACTTCTTCTATTTGTATGTTACAAAAGGTAAGTAGTGCAATAACTTCCAGCTTTAGTTTGTGGAATGTAGCAATTAACACATTCATGGGGATCTGATATGTTGACATTACTAGGTTGTTAATTCTGTGTGCAAATTATCGCTGAAATCTCCATAGATTTATCAAGTATACTTTCTGCTAGTGTGGGGCATTTCTGAGGATTGTTTTAAGTATGGATAGAATATAAATGTATAATTCATCTGATGAACTTAATTGATTAATTTTAAGGTAAGTATGGCTAAATACATGTTGCTGTTGTCTTCCATTAATAAGCATGATCCTCATGCTTCTCCTGACAACATACATGGTTTTGTGCAGATTCCATGCTTACAAGCACCTTTTTCAGTGTTTTCAATACCTGCATGTTTATGCTAAGTGTAGAAGCAGTCATTTCTGCTGGGTGCATTAATAATTCTGCCCTTAGTCACATTCCAGCCTCCATCATAGAACTACAAAGCTATATGGGGCTGTGTTATTTTAGTCATAACTCTTAAGAAACCATGGCCGTAGGCTAGTGTGTCCTGAGGATGAAAAGTGGGAATTCCAGGGTGCCACAAGAGGGCAGGATTGGAATAGTTGTTAATTCATCATAGTTTTACCAATACGTATGGAAGAGAGAGGCAAGCAGTGCACCCATTTTGTAAAAAAGTGACTCTATGTGGTACGTTTTGGTCCTTTTCGAGTTTTAACAGTGTGTGCTTCTCCTAGATCACATCTTTGTTTTGCTAACTGTTTTCTTCCCTACTTTTCCTTACAGTACTCAAGGGAAAGAAGCTCAGTTTGCCAGCGTAAGTGCCAAAAAAAACGTCGCCAGCATCTGTCCTTTTGGATGCTTGGACAGAACAATCCTTATCACAAGCAAAGGCGAAGATGCTTGAGACAGAAAGTCAGAAACACAGCTCTTTATCGTGCAGGTAGTCATCAGCGGCTCTGTAAGAACGGAGGAAAAACAACCAGCAGATTTCTGTTTGATGCATCTTGCCTTTATCTTTTTTATTACTATGTATAAAGATTTTTTACATAAAGAAACTTATACTGTATTAATAAATTCAGTGTATGGTTTCAATTGGAATAGTTCCAAAAGTGAGATTTTTGTGAGATTGTTTATGACCAGGAACAAGTGCAAACTTTTTTTAATTTTCAAGAATTTCTTTGAAATGACTGATTTTTTTTCTTTTTTTTTTTTTTCAGTGCACAGATATGTGCATCCTTGATGGATGGTAGTCATCTGTTCTTTCCCTTTGATTCAATTTTCATTCCACTATATTTATTTTTTTCCAAAAAGTGAATATATGTCAACTCTAAATCTGAAACCACCGATGTTTGATGTGATGTGCTGGTGCCCAGTCTTTGTGCCATCTGCTGACATGGAGTTCCTTATTTAAAATATATGTTGGTGCCAGAAGGGAAACAGTCACATTTGTAGTTGTTCCCCTTCTAGAACAGGCTGATGGCAAGAGGACAGTAAGGAAGTCTCTTGAGGCCACAAGGATGGGCCCTTTCCTGTTTTTGCCATGATGTTGGGAAGGTAATCCCAATAACGAAGCACTTGGCAGCGCAGGTCGTGAAGGGTAAGAGATGCGGTTGTGTTGCTTAGTGGCAAATGTTTGTGACTGTGTTCTTTGTTCAGGAAAAGAAGGTTAAATATCTTGGATGTACAGCCCTGCTACACCTTTGCAGCTATAGAAATGGGAGACTTGTAAGTTGTTGATTACAGTAATCTGTAGGTGATCATTTTAAACAGTATCTACATTTTCTTTTTAATGAATGCTTTATAAGCAACTTCCATGTTCAGCTTCAAGTGGTTTTTGATGTCACTTTTGGACAATTAATTTTTTTTATAAACTTTTCAAAATCAGCAGCACCAGTTACCATTCTTTATCCTTTAAATGATTCCCTTTTTTTACTGAGCTGTTGCATGATTTATCCTGTGTTACCATCCTCAATAAACACTTTACGAAATGGTGAAAATGGGTTTTTTTGTTTCTTTTTTTATACCTGAATTAAAGTTTTCTGTTAGCCTGAGACCGGATGAAAAGTTGTAGTAAGGACGAGTTGCTTAATGTCATTGTTTGCTCTAATGAACTATGAACTGTGGAGGGTACACGGGGCTTTATCACTGAACAAAGCAACGATGACTTAGGTCTGCTTGTTTTGTAAGAGCTCAGTCTCCAGCCTCGTGCAGATGAGGGTTTGGTGCTTGTATGTTTTTGGTTTATCTTCAAGAAATCATTTATCTTCTCTAACTTAGTTTACCATCATTATCCCCCTACTTAGTGATGGTTGTCATTCCTAACCCCAAATGTGAATAGTGTGTTTTATTCGCAGAGTGTGCACGGTAAGATGCTGCAGTCTCTAATACCTGAGATACTGCACTGTGGGTCCCATTGCTGTCCAGAGTTGTTGAAACCAAGGTCTGTCCCTGAAACGAAATGCAAGAGCCTGATTCTAGTTGTAGCCATAGGGCTACAGGAGATCTGTGCTGGTAGCGTGAGAGCGAGCTCTGCAGGATGTGGGTAGGTTATTTGCTTCCCTGTTGTTAGCATAGTCCTTTCATTCAGTTGCAGTGTCCCTCTTGGGTATGTCGTCCCTGTAGGTGCTCAGACTGTGCAGAAGGATCGCGGGGCCTGTGCCGGAGGGCTGGGCGAAGGTAGCAGTGCTGCTCTAAGGAAAGCCAGCAGCTGTGGCTGAGTGCGAGCAGCCGTGACGCCTCGAGGACACGCATCAGTGTTCCGACTTCTCATCTGATGCAGCTGTTAAGCGTGTTTGCTGTTTTTCTGGTGCCCACCCGTGATGGTCGAGATGCCATCCTTCGGGGGTGCCAGGACGGACGGGGTGCTGGCACAGGCAGGTACTCGGCACAGGGTTTATTCCTTGCCCCCTGAGCCCTCTTGCGCTCATCCCCCTTCCTTTGTGCGCCTTCCTACGCAGCTGTGCAGCGGCAGTTGAACGGGCCCCGCCGCCGTGCCCGGCCCGCTGCCCACCCCCAGGCCCGCTGCCCACCCCCAGGCCCGCGCTGGCGGTCGTCCCCGCCCCTCCCGGCCGGTCCGCGCATGCGCCTGCACCCCGGGCGGGGCGAGGCGGGCTTCCCGCGTCGCGTGGCCGCTGCGCACGCGCCTGCGTGAGAAGCCCCGCCTCGCCCAGCCGCCTGCGCGCGGGGCGGCGGGAAGGCCGGGGCCAGCCAGGGCGCGTGCGCGGCTTGGCCCAATGGCGGGGGCGGGGGGTGGTGCATGTCCGCAGGGTAATTTGGGGCGCCGCGCGGTGCGTCATGACGTTGCCTTCCCGTGACGTACCGCCTGCCCCCGGGTGGGCGGTGTGGCCTGCGGGAGCGGGCGGGCCTCGGGGGCAGCGGTCCGGCGGCGCTGGCCGCGGGCGAGGGGCCGGGCGGGGGCGGCCCCTTACGGCGAGGCCGGCGCAGGTGCTCGGGCGCCCGTGAGGGAGCGGCGGCGGCGGCGCGGCCGGCAGGATGCCGGGGCTGGTGGTGTTCGGCAGGCGCTGGGCCATCGGCAGCGACGACTTCGTCCTCCCGGGGGCCTTTGAGCTCTTCGTCAGGCTGGTGTGGTAAGGCGGCGCGCGGGGCCGGGGCAGCCCGGCCGTCGGGCAGGCACTCGCCGCCTCGCCTCAGGGGGCGGCTTCTGGCGCGGCTGCCGCTCGCCGCCGGCTCCTCCCGCGGCGGGCGGAATTGACGGCCCGCCGGAGGCTGACGGGCTTTCCCTCGGAGGCCAGCTGTGGCGTTGCCCCCTTCATCTGAGGCGTCGCGTGGCGCGGAGGCAAGCGGCGGTGTTGTGAGGGAGCCGCTTGGCTTATGTAATCACCTGGTGCGCTATAGTTACTGCGCTGTCCGCTCTGCGCGCGGAGTCACTTGGTTGTGTTTAATCGCCGACTGGTGCTAATGTGGTTTCGTTACTTCAGCAATTAATATGATGATCCTTTGTTTAGATCAGCTCAGGTTCTTTGGGATCTGTGGAAATGAGCAGCATCATGAAGGGAGCCTGTTGCTTGGTCTGCAAACAGCTTCATTGTCATTGCTGCTGAGTATTTGTCCTTTCATTCTGACAGATGCCTTATATAACAACTCCTTTTCTGTTAATCTTTGTGGAATGCTTTCACTGAGATGAAAACTACCTATCAGGTGGTCGCTTTGCAGTATGCGCTTTTCCCTTCCAACTATAACTTTTATTGTCTTACTTCCCTGTAGGTGGATTGGAATTCTTGTTCTTTACACAGTTCACAAGGGGCAGTTTAACTGTCCTGGGGGAGGATTACTGCACAGCTACTTGCTCGTCCTCCTCGTTCTCCTGGCTTCCATAATATGTGCATTGTCTGCTCTTGTGTACATCAGTATGCAAGGTAAATAGTTAATAATAATATTTTATATTTATCTAGTAGGATTGTAATATATATGGGGTTTTAATGTGGAGTTGACGTTAAAAAAAAAACCAAAATCAATGCAAAAAAGTTCAGGTGCTTTAATAGTAGTCAAACTTAAGAAACTGTCTGTTGGCATTAATGTATTTGCTTTAATAGTATTATCTCTGTTAATCAGGAATCTAAAATAATAAATGGATGCAATAGCTTAGTGCAGCTAATGCTGATGGGTTTATTGCCATCAGAGCATCTTGAAAACTTCCTCTACATTCACCATCAATACATGACCTTGAAGGGAACACTGCTCAACCTCTCTGACAGGAATTTAGGGGAATTTATCCAAAATCAATTTCTCATCTGAAGTATCGTGTTAGCTTTGCCTTACATAGGCAGTTTTAGTCATATCGTGCGAAAGTTCATTAGCTGCACTGGGTTGCTTGGGAAAAAACACACATAGGAATATGATCCATATAAACGTCATAGTAAAACTAACACGGTAAATACTGTTAAATAGAACAGGACTTACAGCTTGAAGTGAATGGCTAAACAGAAGTAAAGACCCCAATGCACCTTCTAGTCATTTGTCGAAATGGTTAATTTTTGGTTAAAAAAGAGGTTGGAAAGCTTTTTTCCTGGCAGGGCACCTCATTATCAAAGTAATGCTAGGAAGATTGATTTGAAATATGTGTGTGGTCTCTGGAGTAACAGATGAGACCCCACAATTTCTAATATATTTATTCTCACAACACACTGTAAATAAGAGTATTTAAATTATTTAAGTGGAGAAAAAAAAGCATAAAGAGTGCATGAAGAGAAAGTATGACAAAGCAGAGATGTGTATGATAATCCTGGCCTTGAATCTAACCGCTGGTTTTCCAACAGTTTCTAGAGGAGGGAAAGGAAGATTAGTCAAGTTATACTATTTATATTTATATCAAAGTTGAGGAGGTGAGAGATGTAACTGTAAATAGCAGAGAGAAAAGAGCCTTGTTTGGTATAAAAGTACAGCTACAAGGCCATTTTAACTAAGAAACGGAAGAATTCTGAGGCTGAATTTCCAAGAAAATTAATGGTGAGATGTCTTGGACTGTGGTTTTGATGTGTGGGTTTGGTAGCAATGGTTCTTGCACCACCCCTTGCACTGTACTGATGTGGGCATTACTGGTGCCAGTGGTGAACCTGACTGGCGAACTCATACGCTGGGTTGTGGTGCTGGGAAAGGAAAGAAGTTGTTTTCAGGAACCACAGTTCCATCTGATTGTGTCTGTGTAAGCAACTATGCTGCTGCAGTACAGGCTACAACCCGGGAATGGGAATAAGCGACCACTGGATCAAGGGCTTTTTAAGCAGCTTTGCCACTGGATGTGAACCACAGCTTTACAATTGGAAAATAGTTTCCAAAGTTGTTTATGTTCTGTGGTGTTTTAAGCCTTTTCAAGTTATCCTGCCTGCACATGAGCATGCACACCCCACCACCTCATTACCCTGTGATCAACAAACTGGTTTAAGGAACTGAGCTGGCCAAAAATTACTCCCTTTTTACTGCCTAAGAGTGCTAAAAGGAAGAGGTTATCAGTAAGCTAACAATACAGAAAAGAGTCTAAGAAGTATTTGTCCTGGTAATGGTCCTATTTTTGTGCAGCTAAATAAAAATGTGAATAAATTTATTAGTGACTCAGTAAGCAGAACTTGATTGTAGCCCAGCAAAGTAGCATCTAAAAATGAAATATTCAGCCAACTAAAAGATAAGTAGAATAATAATAAAAGCAGGCACCAAGAGTCATATGGAACTGTAGGTGAGCCAGCGCTCCAGTATGCAGCTTTGGCTTATGCTGGGCACAACACTCCTGTGTCAGGTTCACTGCAGAACTGTCTTCCACTAAAGAGTGATTTTTGGGGTATTGGTAGAGTAGATTCTAAGAATCACGGCTATAAACCCATTGTTGTTTTTCTCAGCTTCAGTGATAGCTTTCCACTAGTATGAAAATACTTTTAGTTTCAATTAAGTTTCTTACTTCCTGTTAAGCTCAAAAAGTTCGTCTATCTGAGTAGGATTTTAGATACTTAAGACGCATTCATAAACAATTCTTGTTTTGAATTCTTCCTGTAATTTCAGGAACAATTTCTAATCCAGGCCCAAGAAAATCACTTCCCAAGCTACTTTATACTCGCCTACTTCTCTATTTGCCTGAATTCATCTGGGCTGTTGTAGGAGCTGTATGGGTGTCAGACAGCAGCGTGCACTGCGAGAAGACTGTGATAAATGTCGTCATTGGGACAGTTATTGCAAGGTAAAGGTGCCCCCCAAAAAAATCTAAGTTTGACAGTGTTCCTGAAACAGAAATACTGCTTGCCCTTGTTTTGTATGTGTTCATTGAAGGCTTTTCCAGCAGTTGGAGGCTTTGATGCTGCTTATAAGTTATTTTGGTTTCTCATATAAGGGTTTTCATTGTGAATGGTGAAGATTTTTTTTAAGTCTAGACAGCCTGAATGAATTTATATCCTTCTCTAAAGAAGGTTGAGCTTCTTGCCTTACAAGAGCAGATGCTAGGGTGAAAGAAAGGAGGTGAAGATCAGAAAGGGTAAGAAGGATAGATGGGAATGTAGAAAACTGGATAAATGTGAAGAGCGTAGTAACTAGATCACTCAGCTGGTAGTGAAAACTGGAGCCTTCACACATCTGGGTTGCTATTTCCAAAGCACAGGGCTGTGATTTTGAGTTTGGTGCCCTGTGTGAAATGAGCTGATAGCCTTGTTCTTGTGCCTAGTGTATTGAAAGCCTGATAATAAAACATGCACCCTTAAGACAGTAACAGATGGTGTTCATACAGTATTTCATATCTAACTTTGTTTTCTGTCTGTCAAGATCTATAGATGTGTTTTCTTGCATACTTGTCAGAACTGTCTGGTTTCACGGTCTTTTTATCCCACCTCCTTCTGTTTTGCAGCTGGGTTATCATCATCTTTACCATCATTGGAGTTCTAATTGTCTTTGATCCACTTGGGGGGAAAAAGACGTTTTATCTCACCGATAGTGTAAATCGGAACCTGGAAAGCAGTCAGTCAGGGCAGTTACTATATAATGTGAAGAACACTGCCACCAGAGTCTGGGAAAAAAGAATCAGGTTACTGTGTTGCTGTATTGTGCAAGATGATGACCATCGAGTGGCTTTTACAAGTATCGCAGAGCTTTTCCGCACCTACTTTTCGGTAAGATGGAAAGCTTTTTTTTTATATTCTGTTTTTTGACTATCTCTGAATTTGCAAATGTTGCAACACACATACATTTGTTCAGCCAGAGGTCCCTGCTACCCTGTGCCTTGAAGTCAGGTTTTGAATATGCCAATATCAAAATTAAAGGTGATTCTCAAGTAAGGTATGCAACACTGATTTTTTTTCCTCCCTTTAACAAAGGTTTCTCTCCCTTCACAAGCGTGAAGGGCTGTGAGAAGACAGTGTTCTTTCTCTTAGGTGAGTATCTAGTCAGGAGAACAAGGGTGAGTTTCTTTTCCTCAATATGTGAAGATTGAGGCATTTTTCCTACTGACGATGAGCAAGGAGTCATACCTGTAGCAAAGAATCGGACTACTTTCTGACTATTAAAAAAGGTATCCCCACAGTATGTTAAGGCAGCCTTCCCATTCTGAGCCATTTCTGAGCACGTACCAGACTAGAGTGGGCACGTGCAGGAAGTTGCTTTTTGGAAACAGAGAGTGTCTGCCAAATCGGAGTCTGCATAGTGTTTATTTAGCTCAAATTTATGTCACCTACTGCTTGGGCAGTCATAGTTAAATGTTGACGTTGAAATCCATTCATGATTTCACGACTAGTAGTTCTTGTTTATTAAGCAGTACTTGCGCATGCTGATTTATAGCTATAGCCTACTCAGTGGTTTATAGGGTAAAGGGTGTCAGTCATATGGAGAGATGCCTGCCCCAGATAGTTGAATAAAACCCCTTCAGACTTCTCCTGTGTAAAATCCTTCTTAGTTGTTCTCAGTATGGAGGACTTTTCACACAGAGCTTTTCACATAGTAGTATAGAACAGTGATCAAGGACATTTATGGCTGAGCAGGTTCTCTGTCGGGTATTCTGTTAAGTGATAAAATTCATGTGTAGAATTGTCATTGGTCTTATTGAAGAAAACGTTCAGTAGGTACAGAAGGGGTTGTTGGTTAGATGCTGCTGTGACCCATTTCTCCAATGCACATTGTCTCTGAGTGAAATGTATTTATATAAACAGAGAAAATATAATTCTGTATGCATTTTCTTATGAGATAGTTTTGCCATGTTGAGGTGTGGGATGGTTTTTAGCGCTCTTTCATTTCTTTGTACAGGACACTGATCTGGTGCCAAGTGACATAGCAGCTGGTTTGACTCTGCTCCATCAAGAGCAAGATAAAATGGAAAGTTGCCCAAAAGATCCTGAAGAAGTCCTGTGTCATTCTCCATCATCTCTTGTGGTAAGAGAGGGTTGTTGCAGCCTCTGGTGCAGTTACGCTAGGAGATGGTACCAGATCAAATTGAAATGCAGCTCTTTGTGCAAGGATGTTCTGGTTTTGTTTTTTTAACAAGATTAAACACTACTATAAAAATTCACAACCGTTTAAATTATTAATACATGCAGTGAAAACATGTTGATGAGTTTGCAGTCAAAACATTTATCTGCTGTGGCATAAGTAGAACTTACATATGAATGGAGAAAAACGCAAAAAGAACCATTTAGGACATTTGATCATTGTTGAAGAGCTGGGAGAGAAAGGGAACAGAGAGCAAATTAATATTTAGTACTATCTGCATAGAACTGAAAAGCTAGTCTTTTAGTATTGTGGTCTGTATAAATCATGTCTGCTGCAAATACCCAGTCAAGGCAAGGAGCAAAAATAGCATCTTTTAAATGCTTGCAGATGATGGGTTACAGTTAATTGATTCTTGCTAGTCTTCTATGGTAAAATGCCTTTGTAAATTGTATTACCTTCTTTTGGTCTGTGTTTCATAGAAGTATATAATTCTATTTCAACCAATGCATTTCTATCAAATTCCTTCTGAATCCAGTCGCTATGATGGGGTCATGCTTTAGAACTCCTTACCAGAGAGATCTGCTGCAGACTCTTTAGCCATTCCTTTGACATGTTTAAGTAACGTGTTTGGAGTGAATGTTGCTCTCATTATTGAGCTTATCAATGTGTAAATATTGGAAGAAACTGATTTAATGAGAGCTTTCAAGATTCTTGAGCTGTGTAGCTGTATAAATAAACACAGACTTTTTCCTGGAATGTGAGTGGTTATTTTTAGTTCCTCTTAGACCTTGAGCTTTTCCTTTTGAATAGTGTATATTTCATCATGCCTTGATTTTTCACTAGTCTGTGTTCAGGTTTTATTCTGGGGCTGCCTAACACACCTTTCTTCCTCTCTCTCATTCCTTTTCTTTCCCTGTGTCCTTCCAGACAGACGATTTGGATATCGAACTGGAGAATGCTGCTCACTATATGCTGTTTGCTGCAGCTGCTTATGGCTGGCCCTACTACATATACACCAACCCATTTACTGCACTCTGTAAGCTCAATGGTGACTGGTAGGTTCGATCAAGAGCTTGAAAACACATAGCTTCATTTTATTTAACTAGTGCTAGCAGAAATAAAATAGTTTCAATAACAGTATTTTTGTTGCATTAAATTATATCACTCTTGGGAGTATATGAGCTTGACTGGTAGAGTTATCTTTCACAAATTCAAACATCAAAATAGAAACAAAATTCCAACATCTTTCCACCCTCAGAAACAGAATAGCTTTTGTTTCTTAAGAAAAGATTGAGATAAATAAAATTCATGTAGCAAAATGACAAAGGAAGAATTCAAATTAAACCAAACATGTTTTTAAATGAGGCTTTTTAGAGCTGCCTTTTGGGCGCATATGTATGTATAGAAATAAAAGTGTATCAACAGTTTTCCCTGTCTTAAAGGAATTAGCAAAAGTTACCTGTCCCTCCAGCCTCCATTTTATTCCCTTTTCCCCCTTTACTCAAAAAAATGTTTACAGTCAGTATTGAAGTATGCATAATGCTGTGTAGGATTACTGTATATTTAAGTGACCGCTGACATTTGTGACTGTAACCATGATTTTCTTAATTAGTAACGTGAAATTATTTAACCTACTGAAATATAAATGACTTGGGGGAAAAAACCAACACATAATACATGCATAAACATGAGATAAGCCTCCTGTAGAGAATTTGTTTTGAATTTCCTTTTTGCTTGTTTGTATTTTCTGCCATTGGCTTGTAGTCTTAAGAATTCTTTTCTTACTGCATTGTTTGCTATGCTGATAGTGCTGTAGCAATGGTGTATTTACCAGTCCTTGAAAATGTAAGGCATGCTTCTCAGGCAAAACCAGGTTTGTGGGCAGAGGTAACGTCTTGTATCGGACTACTGGTACTATTGCAAAAAAAAAAAAAAAACCAACCCAAAAATAACCCAAAATGCATTTGATTCCTGGCAGACATCTTCTGCAAATGTAACTGAGAGTGATTCCTTGAAAGGAAACCTAAAAAATTGGAACATGAAAGTTTTTTTTTCTCTTTTGTGTTTGTTAGTTGTGGAAATAGACCAACAGATTCTGATATAACTGGCAGTGATCGTCGTAACTTTCACTTTGGATCCATCCTAAAAATAACAGGACTGCAGTACAGAGACTTCATTCATATCAGTTTTCATAACAAGGTAAACAATCTGGACAGGCATTCAGCTCGGCAAAAAAACTTAGTGATTAATTCAGTGAAAGCAAGGGGTGAAGTTTCTAGTTTGCTTCAGCAAGATGCAAAGCCAAGTGAAAACAGGCCCTGAAACATTCGGTTCTGATTTTTTTCCTAATCTAAAGGAACAGCCACAAAAACAGTGACATAAATCTGCCTCAGTATTGCAAAAACGGCACTTATAATAATGGGATAAGAAAATAATTCAGCTTCTTTCCATAATACAATAGAGAGCTCAGTAAGAGAGCTTTCAGAAAGTAAGAACAAATGCTTACTCTTATAAAAAGTTCATGTCTTTACTGATTATATTTTTCCTCTCTAGATCTATGAGATTCCATTTTTTGTTGCTTTGGACCACAAAAAAGAAGCTATTGTGGTTGCAGTGAGAGGAACCTTGTCTTTTGAGGTATCATCCATCTGATATAAATGAGCTTTATAGAAATGGGTGAACTCCTAGTATCTAGAGGAAATTGTGTTATGCTGGCACATGTAAAAATAACTCACAGGTATGAGTCTTCCAGGCTTACCTTTTAATTGCCCCTGTCCTTGGATGAGTAGTATTCCCTGTGCCACTGGAGGAGACTGTGGAGGGCGGGCCAGTGGTAATTCCTTTTCACTGTGAGTGGAGGTGCATTCATAATGTCTCTGTTTGCAGCTTTGAAATAGTTGCTGAAATCAGAATTGTGATTGCTGTGTATATTTGCTTGGGTGGTGGTTTATGGTGGGTTGTGTTTTATTGCTTACACACTTGGAAGTCAGCTTGTTGATGTCCCTGTGACAATGCTGAGTAGCAGAGCGTGGAGGGTGACCCGTGAGCCATGAAGCCCTGCAGATACGTCTGACAAAAGCTGTCTTGTTTACAGGACATTCTCACTGATCTGTCAGCAGATTGTGAAGACTTGACACTGGAGGATGTTCTAGAGAATGGCTTTGTGCATAAGGTGTGTGCAGTCTGTAGCTGTTTATAAATCATCTCAGCAGTACGAAATATAAACACCTGGCATCCTTTAGTTAAACAGAAGAGTGTTCTCCTTGTGGGATGGATTGCACAAATTATTTCAGTGACTTGGTTGTTGCATCAAGTACTGCCTCTGGAACTGCAAGGTAGAATTTGTAATCCTCTTGTCAGACTTTGTCCTTATTAAATATTCCAAAACCTTTTTGACCATTATGTACAAGACGACGTGGTTGTAACTAGACCTCTGTCAGGAGCATGTTAAAAGAGAAGAACAGCTTTGCAAAAAGAAAGTTGTTCTGTGATGGTGTTGTGTTTAAAGTATACATGTATCACACTTCAGATTAGATATACCCTTCTCTTCTAACTTTAAATGCTGTCTTGTAGGGAATAACTCAAGCTGCAAATTACATCTATCGAAAGCTAATAAATGATGGAATTTTAAACCAGGCTTTCACAATTGCTCCAGTAAGTTGCCTTCCAAATAATTTGGTTTGCCAGAAAAATTACACAAAGCTTTTTCTGTGTCTGTCTATGTTTCACTCTTCTCTTTCTGTCTATAGGAATATAAACTTGTGATAGTTGGTCACAGTTTGGGTGGTGGAACAGCTTCTATATTGGCGATTATGCTCAGGAACTCTTTCCCAGCATTAAGGTGTTATGCCTTTTCTCCTCCAGGAGGACTTTTAAGGTAAATATGAGACTTATGTTATATGGTTCTCTGTCTAAGATGTAAAAATCTTCAAGGTAGTTGACAAAAACATTAGATGATAACTCTGGGCTTGACTGTATTAAGAGTTTGTTTATACGTGCTCCACTAGTAGAATCAGATTTGTTCCATCTTAAGTTCCAGTCAAGTTCTTGGGGGAATATTACAGAATGAGATATATCTAGTCAATTCTGTCAGATAGTATAATTAGAGTTTAAAATAAGTGTTTCAGAAATAAAATGCTCACCTGACTAGTCTGGCTTGGCCTGTTTGACATCTACACATACCGTTACAATCAGCATTGAAATTACTCTGTCATCTGTAGCAAGTAGGTCTGAAAGCCTACTGAAGAACTGACTGCAAATGCTGCTGCTGCCGCGTTTGTATTTTTACTGAATGATAATGATCATTATAAAACTAAAGTGTGCCTGTCTCTAGTGTATCTAAAGGGTGTCTCTTTTTTTTCTTTAAGCAAATCACTTGCAGATTACACTAAGCACTTCATTGTTTCAGTCATTGTTGGAAAGGACCTTGTTGCAAGGTGAGGTGGAAGTATGTTTAAATTGTTCTGTCAGGGGTGCGTTAGATTGCAGAGAATAGGAGGCTTTGCTTTACTTTGTTCTGTGTGTGTTTAAACAGGTTAAGTATGCCCAACATGGAGGATTTAAAGAGGAGAATAGTGAGAATTGTGGCAAACTGCAACAGACCCAAGGTAACTAAATGGAGTTCCTGGTTAAAAGTCAGTGGAATTGTTAGCTGGGTTAAGCCTCAGCTTCCATGAAGTGACAGCTGGTGTGTATATTTTGAGGTTAACGATGAGAGTTACAGTTGTGTTTTGGAACAAAAGTGTTAGTTTTTAATTCAGCGACATTTGTGTTAGTCTTTTACCCTATAAAGCTGTCTTGTTGGAAATTAAGATTGAACAAGACCTGGAAGATATCTAGGCACAACATCCAAGACCTGAAATGATCTGTTTGCCAGTTTTGCTGATAAAGGAAACTTAAAAAATGAAAATAAAGAAAAAAAAAAAAAAAACACCAAAAACCAAAACAAACCAGCTAGAATGATGAAAAATCAGTAAGATTACTTACTTTAATAACCCTTTAGTATCTGTAAGTAAATAAATTAGTGGTTTTATTTGAATTTTACCTTCAGCATTCATTTGGAAAGCAAATATTTTCCTGTTACGGTGTTAATTGCTTACCTCTTCTTTTTACTGTTAGTGAGAAACACAGTTTTGAAAGTGCTGGAACAGTGCGGTGTCAGGCAAGATGATACTGGGAGGTATAGAGGAGTGGCTTAAAGATTCAAAACTGCCATTTCTGGACATCTAAAGTGAAGCGAGCTCTACTCATAAGATTTCCATGTAGTCCCAGGATCAGGAGTCATGTAGAGGGCCTGGGTGACATCGTAAATACAGAATAAGATAATGGACAGTTAGAAGTTACGGGTGAGAGAAAACTTAAATGTGCAGAGTAGAATCCACATAAAATTCAGCTGGTAAAGATTGTAATGTTTTCTGTAGTGTTACTAGGGGCTTGGGTTAGATATTGGTGAAATAGATACTACTGTGGGGAAAATTCAGTAAGGAAATTTTATCAAAGAAAAAGTTAGGGTAGCATGTGCATACAGTAATTTTTAATCTTTTAGTAGTTGTTTCAGATGATGTGCGTGCAAGCACACAACTAGAGTAAGTTACTTGAAGAGATGCCAAACCTCAATTTGACTGTTTTTCATTCTGAATTCAGTACCAGATTTTGCTGCGTGGGTGTTGGTACGAAGTATTTGGAGGAGATCCGGATAACTTCCCAACTGAGCTGGATGGTAGAAACCAGGACGCCCTCACCCAGCCACTTCTGGCTGAGGAGAGTTTAATGGTTCATCGGTCACCTTCATACAATGCCCTTGAGGATGAATCGCACTTAAATTCACCGCCTCAGTATCCTCATCTGTATCTTCCTGGGAAGATTATCCATATTGTAGAAGAATCCAGCTCTAGGAGGTAAGTAGAATAATGAATACCACTGTCTTGTTTTCCTAAAATCTACTTAAAGCTGCTTCTCACTTTCAAAGTGCATGTTTCCAGCTTTGCTTCTCATCTGCATCTCCAATACCCATCTTTGGTTATTACACATTAGGCAGCTTTTCAGTTTTTATTCTGCGCCTCCCTGCTTCTTCCTGTTTCACTTAAAGCCCTGGAAACTCTTTCTCTTTATGCCTGCGTGCCTTATTCTGCCCAGGTATTGCATGTGCTGAAGGGATGATTTTAATCAGTAAAACTGTTAAGTTCAGCTTTGGCATGCTGCAGTTCGTACCTGAGAGTGCAGATCTTGCACTCCTACGTCCTGGTAGCGGTGAAGTGATAGCAAAATACCTAGTTAGTGAGTAGTCATATGAATATTGGTGATAAGAAAGAGGCAAAATATTGCCCATAGTACCAGCCTGGGCAGACTGGAGAGGTCCAGTTGCACCGGTAACCAGTGTGCCCGTACAACCTCTGGTTTCCTGTCATTTGCTGCTTTTTTGTGGACACAGGAAAGTGAGACAAAGACAACAGAAAAGCTGAAACTGCTGGAAGGGTGAGGATTATGGTTTTGTTGGGGCAGTGCTGTGTTTAGGGTGGGTTTTTTTGTTTGTTTATGTTTTGTTGATGTTGATTTTTTTGGATAAAACAACCTGAAACAGCCCTCAGGCTAGACAGTACTTGATATCCTCCCTTGTTTCATTCTGAAACAGAAATAAGAGCATCTGTAACTTGCATAAGACCATTTTTTAGAAGAAAAAAAAAAAGTAACTTACAGAAGAGGGAAGAAAAGGGCTAGAGAAGAAATCCACCTTTTTTCCTCCCATTCAGTAGATCAGTATTTTATTTAAGCTTCACATCTTCAATGTTTAACAATTTTAATACTGGTTTTACAAGTTAGATACTTTAACACCTGTGACCTGGCAGGTTTCCTCGATGGCTGCTCTTCTACTTTACTTTATTGAGTTCATTTCTTTTCCTTCATTTACTCCACAGCACAGCAGTTAATCATGTTGTTTTCTTAATTAGACTAGCACAAAAGAGCCCCCATTAGGTACCATTCTATAAAATAAAATCCTAAAAACATCATATATGCAGCATTAAATCTAGTGTCTGGCCTCCTACTGATATCACTGTAACTTACTCCCTAAATTTGACATTAACCGTGTGAATGTGCAGTGATGAACCCCTCATCCCCCTTTGTTCAGACTGTATCCCGTGTTTCTCTGAGCAGGATTGTTTGATAGCTTCTTTCACTGTTAAGGCGTGATCTAGTTAGGCGTAGTTCTGCCTTCAGGGACACTGAAAGGCAGTGTTTCCAGCTGTTTGCTGAAGGTCAGAGCTGCAGCTCTTTGGGAGCCCACCTTCCTGCTGTGAGAAGGTTCCAGTTCCTCCCTGAGCAAGGTCAGAAGTCTCCAGGTTGTCTGTTCCAGCCTTGGCATCGAGCGCCAGTTCTGACCATCTGAACCATTGTATTTGTGGTGTGTTTGTTTTTTAGGTTGTGCTCTTCAGATATTAAATATACAGCAAGATGGTCAAACGAAAGAGTCTTCAGCAGCATTTTAATAAGTCCCAAGATGATAACAGACCACATGCCAGATGTTGTGCTCAAAGCTCTGAACAGTTTGTCTCAGGAACATGGATCGTGTATTTCTTGTCAAACACGAGAATGTAACACCAATGTAGTATAACCATAGCTGACAGACAAGGTGTGGGGTTTTTTTATTCCAGGTTTCAAGTATTCAGGACACATTCCACTTTCATACTGAAGTGGATTTCAGTACTTTTCTCACATTGCATAAAATAAACAAGGGTCTTAATGCCCTTGCCTCTGCAGTGACCTCAAGTAACATTATGCTGGGTAAAGCACAGATTCTGCATTTATGCTGAAGGCTGAGTTTTTACAAAATGGAACAGTATGACAGGTTCTAGCTCAGCTTGTGTACACTGGGGCGTGAGAGCCGAGGCGTCAGCTGAATACTTGACCAGAGTGAGTGCGTGCGTGCATGAGGACAGTTTGGCCTATGCATTAGAGCAGAGCCCTGTCAGACCTAAAAAAAAAAAAAATTTAAAAATCCAGTTCTGCTTCAAAGTCACTTCGTGCCGTTGTCTCAGCACCCTGTGACTGACCTTTGCAAAGCCTGGAGGGCGCTGTATGAAAGGAGCGCTATGAAAGCCATACTGCAGTGTGCCAGGGCTGCACCTGCTCAGCGGCTGGAGGTGGGTAAGTGAAGACGCCTGTGGCGCGTGGCTGTGTGCGGGCAGGCTGCCCACGCCCGTTTTTAATCAGGCAGTTCTGATCGATTGCACTATTTTTCTTACAGACTGTGGTAGTATCCGGGGCGGGCAGAGGGAGTGGTGTGGTTAAATGCTGCTTTGGATATACATGTGCAATATTCTTTAATCTACCTGTCTTTTGTATTTGTTGATCCACATGATTACTTTTATTGATTGTAAACTAAAACTACTTAAAAGAAAAAAAACACAACACTGTTCATGCCCTGGCATCATCTTAGTCACTAGCTCTAGCTCTGACTGAGAGCACTGATCCAATTCTGCCAAAAAAATGTATAACCAGTTCTACCGATTTTAAAAAAAGTGGATTCCTTGTTTCTAGTGTGCAACTATTTTTTTTTAAGGCTCAGCAGCATTTCTTATTTAAAAGAATTGATAGAAATAACTATAAGTGGTTATGATGTGGTTGAGAAATAACTGTGTGGATGTTCTTGCTGTGATACTTAATATAGAGACAAAATAAAATGTGCTCTAAGAACTTGTCTTATTATGTTCAGGTATGCTGGCGTGAGATGAAAGTTACTAGTTTTTAGCTGTTCAAAGAGCTAGAGGCTGTGCAGCAAGGTAAGTCAACACCAATTGCGAAGACTGAGCAGGTGCTTCCTCCTCGAGCAGGCGGCAGTGGTGCTGCTTTCAGGGTACCGCAGTGTCACCCACCACCTCCCCCGGGGAGAGGGGGAGGGCAGCAGGCTCATGTGCTACTACCCTGGAGACAGGGGAGCTCACAAGCATATAGCATGGCTATAAATGTAAAAGGCTAAAATCTGAGGCATTTAAGCACAAACTATGCTGCACCAGAGGCATAATTTTACAAACTGTTAAAGTAAGTAACAGTTTTAGAGGAAAAACTTTCATTTGCATGCAATAGAGTGAAACAGGTGGGTTTTTTCCCCTGCTTGTCAGCAGCTTGAAAACATTGCATGAGCAGCAGTGGGAGCTAGTAGCAACTCAAATGATAATGCAAGGCCTCTGAAGAAATGTCACCATGCAGCGCATTTAATGCTGGTTCTTAACATCGGGCACTCCTGAAAGAGCCTGTGGTTAGCACACACCCCTCTGAGGAGACAGTCCACCATGCTGCTGCTGGCAGTGGAAGAAGAATGCTTATTCATAGTGGTACAAGAATGAGGACACTTGCTCAGAAACTCAAACGCTGCCACACATGTGATTCAAGGATTTATTAAGTCATACATGCAAAACATACTGCTAATCGCATTAGCAAAAGATCAATGTAAAAACGTCACAATTTTGCAACTTTTATTTTTAAACTTTGCTTTAGTGGTTGAAAGGGTGTAGTTCAACATTGTATTCCTGCCAGTTTAGAATGTACAGAACATTAGCACTAATTTACAGAACCTCACAGACCCAAGTTACCATTACTCAATCTATGCTGCACATGTAGTGACATAAAGAACACTTGTCTGCATTAGTCATGTTACAGTGGTGGGGATATCTGGCAAATAGTAATATTTGAGAAGGTTCATAGTTTATAGAGGTTTAAAATACAAAAATTACTAAAATGTGTAAAGCTGCTTCACATGATTTTTACACCTAGTTAATAGACTAAAAGCTCCTCAGAAAGCATATAACTTACTGGGTCAGAAATAACAGGAAAATAAGGAGGATATGCTTGAACATTCTACTCTACACAAAAAAAAAAAAGCAAATTTCTATAATCAGAAAGGTTTTAAAATACACAAGTTATATTGCTCAGTAAGAAGAGATTCTACAAGAAAAGCATTTACTACACAACAGTTGTGGGAATGACTGGTTCAGAATTGTACCTAAATGAATGCCCTACTTGAAATCCAAAGGAATTTACCGATGCACACCAACCTCTCTTCCACTACGGCACCTCTGGGAAAATGGTCATCGATTTTAACCTGCACTAAAAGTCAATGCCGTTTCAGCTACCCTGGCAGTGTAGTGTAAAGTCAGCTGTACAGTGTCAAAATACTGTCTGGCACAATCATTTGATCCAACCCAGTATTTCATTCTCCATCACAATACAATGCTGTCAAAAGGACTAGATAGATACACTTCAGTAAGAATAGTTGTTTATTTATTTTTTAAATCACAGCAGCAAGAACTAGATTGCAACCAAGCCCTTACCAATGATAAAGCATTTTACACTGTGACTCAAGGGTGTCAGTCATTGTCAAAGATTTAGATTCGATATACAACGCTATGCAATGACTGCGGGTTGAGAAAACATTTAATAATAAAACACATCATTAGAGTGCGGTGTTTTGCTAATTATTCCATACTGTTAACTTACTGTGAAAAACTAGAAAGTGTTTTTGCATTTCCTACCAGAAATTAGAGTCATCTTCAAGAAGAATCTTTAAAAAACAGTTTAGTGCTTAGTGTTCATAGCACAACAATGCAACTTAGTTCAGCAGATAGTTTGGCAACACTTAATTGAGCAAGAATAGGATTTTAAAAATAAGGCTTTACATAGGTTTGTCTTTTCAGGAGATTATTTTAGAAGAATGCAAGGTAACTTTCATACTTTAAACAAATGAAACTGAAATCATTGATTGGTTCAAGAATTTATGGAAGAGAACTAATTTATAACAGAAAACTTGGCATTGAGTGTGAATGCTCCATTGTTCTGAGCAAAGCACAGGGTTTGGAGTGGGGTGGGGGAGGGTAACGTTTACAGCAGCAGACATTTTCTCTTCCTCTTCTTTACAGGAGGGGGACACAGAACTGCTCGGATAGCTTCATCAAACACTGTCTTGAGGCCTCGCTGTGTAAGTGCTGAGCATTCTAGGTATTTCACTGCACCTGTGCAAAGCAAAAAGGCAATTACAAAGCAGTTTTCCACAATTACAGGAGCACTGCTTTTAGCTAAGCTAGCTCCACAACAAAAGCCAGGCATTTAATTAAGGTACAACATTTTCCACAAACAAAATGCAGATCAAGTCAACAATAACCCTGTTGCCATCATACCAATCTCTTTTGCCATAGCAAGGCCCTGTGGGTAGGTGATAGGAGTCAGCTTCTTCTCCTTCAGTTTTTCAATAGTGTCCTTATCATCCCGGAGATCGAGTTTGGTACCCACTAAAATGATGGGGGTGTTGGGGCAATGGTGCCGCACCTCAGGATACCACTGCAAAAAAACAGCATAGGTTGGGGGGGGTGGTGCAGATTTCCGTGACAGCTCTCGAGTGTTATGACTGAAAGGCTCACAGTCCTTCACGACACTTTCAAGAGCCAGTCTAAGAGTAAGGGGAGAACATAAGACCCCATTAAGGCGGTATTAGAAAAGCACATACAATACCAGAACATTTTTAGTGAAGCCAACAGGAATTTCCATATACTTTACCCTATTAAGGGATGTATTTTCTCCACACACCAGGAGAACCCTGATCTGCACTTCCTCACCCATGGAGACCACCTCTTATTTGTGAAGTCTCTGCAATGCCATACAGCTGAGTTGTCTAAGGACATGAAAGACTTCAACAGTAGCAGAGCATGTGCTAGAGTGCTGGCTGATGCAAGAAGCAAGTGGTATCCACCTAATTTTTACATTTTACATGCATTTGTTTAATATTTTTCTTTAAATTGCATTAAAATTTCTGTTTGTGATCTTGGCACCTTCTTGGCTGAACACTCTTAAACTACTGTTATCTTATCAGTGCATCAAGGAACAATTCATACTTAAGAGTGTTTCATGTGCCCTGAGCTTCCAGGACTTAGGTTGGGCAAATGGATTTCTGCCTTTTCAAACCACATACTTCACATTGCCTGCCAATTTTTTAAAAAATTACCTAATATTTTCTAGCCACTGCTGTAAAGTGAACAGTATGTTGAACACTTAGAAATAAAATTATACCAGCTTGTACTTACCTTAGCACGGACATTTTCAAAGGAAGCGGGACTCACAAGGGAAAAGCAGATTAAGAAGACATCCTACAAAACAAGTTGCCAGAAGTTAGCCCAGCAGAGCAACCATTATAAAAGCCTCATGAAAAGGCCAATGTCACCAGCATCTATATCACACTGTCATCTATATCACACTTGCAAAAGGCAAGGTCAACAACACAGCTGCACATGACAATCAGAGGTAGATTTCCCACTGGGAAATCCATTCCCAGGCAGCTACAAGCAGACACAAAGGTGGGGAACCAACAACAAATAGATTTGTAGTCAAGTTTGTAATCAGCTGTTGCAGTAGCCAGCAACTAAAATGCTAATACCTTTGCATTGCAAGCTCTTTTTCGCTAAGTGTAATTTCTTCTCCTCACTGACATTCAGAGAAAAAAAAAACACAACACAAAAACCCCAAAAAACCCACACACTTCAGAGTCTTGACCAACACAGGAAGCAATGAAGAGTCATTAGACTGAGTTCTCTGGGACTGGATGTTCTTTGCAGACCTCTGAGTGATTTAAGCCTTGAAAGACATGTAACTCATCAGCATAGGATGTTGCAAAGCGTTAACTATTGGCACCAATTTTTTAAATACGAATGTACTATTAATATACTACTGTAAAGTAGTCTTAAATTGCAAAGGCAAAGTATACAGTATGGAACAAAATAAATCATATGATGATTTCTACAATTATTAGTTCCATGCCCAAATCAGAAGAATCTTGTAGAATTGTCACTTCTACTGAACGTCACTATAAAAAGACTTCAAAATTTCTCTATAACCAAATTAGGATTGAGAAGGGTATTAAAAATCAAAAAGCTCTGTCCTTCCCTTTCTAAATAATGAGAAAGCAGAGAGAAAAGTGGGTGTGTTTAGTGATCTTGCACGTCTCGCTTTTCAACTGAAGGCAAAAGAAAGATTTAAGTAAAAGCAGGTAAAAACAGTGTAAACGTGCTCTAAAGTAACTGCTGTACAGTATACACTTTAAAAAACGACGAGTGAGCTTCATACATGACACACTGTAGTCTACAAGCATTCAGAATAACCACAAAATTAATTTTCTCTAAGCTGATGAAGATGGTAATCTTGCTGCATGACCCAAAATGCAATAAGCATCTCTCAAACAAGCCCAACTTTCCCCAACCTACCTCTGCATCCGTACTTATTCCGGTATCAAATGTGTTACAGAATCAGGCATTTCAGAATGTTAGTTGATTGTGCTGCATTTCAAGGCATTTTGTTAGGTCAGCATCTGACATCTGCACTGCTAAGCACTTGCAACCCAGTTGTTCATGCATCACCCCAACAAGTTTCCGTAGCAGCATCCCAGAAGAAGAAAGAAACAACATCAAATCATGTGATACTATGGCCACTACTTCTGTTTTCCAATTCTGCAGGTTTGCGGTGACTGAAGTTCTGCACATTATGCAGACTCTCTCCTTTACTAGCTCCAGAGATCAAAAAATTCTGTGTAACCATGAGGAATTATTTGAAGATTTCAGGTGTCTTGCACACTACCAATCTTAGTAAGTAAGAAGAAAAGCTATTTATTTGCAATAAAAGGTTTAGTCTTGGCAACTCATATAAAGAGATTTGGTAACAGAGGTCTCAGTTCTAGCAATTCAATAGTTCCAAGAAAAGTAGTTGTTTAAAAAAATAGGGGCCAATTTATCACTATCGTAAGCAAGACAAGATGACAGAACTTGGAACTGAAGTTTATTTAAAGTTTTACATACGGCAATAGGTTGATCTGTCAGACTGGAAGATATATTCTTACCATTGGTTCCTCCAACCTAATAACAGTAGGAGATAAAGTTACTCCTAAAATGGATTTAAGGGAAAACATTCTCACTCAGCGATTTCTGCTCACAAATACTCACAACATGGCTTTTCTTCTGAAGAGAGACACTGCCCTGTAATCCAGCACAACCAACTACCTGCATCCAGAACAGACCACCAGACTTCCCCATAAACCTGTAAATGTCTGTGTGCATTGTCGGAGGAAACTTGCAAGAGCAAACCTCTCCTAGAAAGCATCCTCCTAACTTCATTTTCTTTTTTGGTTTCATCTCCTGAGGAAACAAAGTTAACCACCTTTTCTGTCCCAACTTCTTCCTTCCCCAGATATTTTGAAATACTGGTAGATTTCAAGTACATTCAGGAGAAGGTATTAAGTTCCTGTGTATTTTAAGGAAAAAAATTAAAAATATTAATAAGGGAAAAAGATACAAATTAATGCCTCCACTATGGCAAAGTCCTTACAGTGAAGGTAATAGCTGTTGAAGTGCTGGGTGGCTAATTGAGATACACATGTTTGGGCCAAGTAATCAGCAATACCTGCTTTCACCTTGCCCAGAACATAGTTCAGGTGCACATACAGGGAAACAGAGGGCCACAAGAACATGGTGAGGGGTGAATTTTAAATAGCACAGTGAAGGAAGGGGGAGGCTGAATGCAGATCCTAAAAAAAGAAAGTCAGGCTTCATCAGCTCCACTGTTCTCTTCCTCTGTGCTTTTTGTTAATTTCGTGATGGTTTTTGTCCCTTAAGTGGTGATGAATCTTACATATTGTGAAAGTCTAAAATCTGAAGTCTGCTTCATAAGAGGTTTCATTTTCTGCTGTAAAAAACAATCCAAATAACTGAAAGTACTTCAAACCTTAACTTAACAGTTATACATACTTGTACAGAAGAGATTTTTTCCCAAAAGTATGCTTAGATTGACATGGAATTCTTTTGCAGTCTACCAGAAAGCCACAGCTATTTAGCAGGATGAAGACCTGCACGTGCATTCTGTCTCTCTGTCATAGGGGAGGAACAGTATTCTCCCTTACAATTCTGCTTTTTCATGCTATTAAGTGATCTTTCAACATTCCTTTCTCTACACTGAGTTACTTTTTTTAAAAAATATTTTTACCATGTTAAGCAAAGCTTAAGTTCTAAATATCCTATAAATATCTAAGTATTAGAGAAAAACAGCTTTCCATTGTCTCTCTTCCTAGGAAAGGAAAGGCAGATATTCCTGGCATTTCTACTAGAGTTCCCTACAACTGGCAAGTTCATATCCATCTTGGGTATTGTAACTAATGGGAAAGCCTAATTGTAAGAGTTACTGGGCAGTGAATTGAGACAGTTTACTAAAAAAAGCACCAGAGTTCATTTAAAAATATTCACATTATTCAAGAGAGCAGTTATGCTGTAGAATAACTGGAACACTTTTGCATTTTACATTATTAGTATTGAATATATATTTGACAGTTAACAACAACAGCAATCAATGCCGAAAAACCCTGCAAATTACCACCTTTCTTTACTTATAGCACAGCTCCACCAGATAGAAGTAACTGATCTAAAGAGACTACAAAACCAGCCTCTGCAAAGATTATCTATAGCTGAAGTAGCACTGGAAAGAGCAGAGCAGATTACTTCAGCGTTTTGCTTATGCAAGGAAGGATTCAGCATGTAGACAGGATTTAACCAGTTGCAAGCATGGAAGACAGAAGCACACTTGTATTATGTTATAGCACAAACTACAGTAAGTAATAACAGCCACGGGCTTAAGTACATTCGAAAGCTCCGATGCGGCCTCTGTCAATACCAATAATATCTTCATTCAGTACTGCCTCTTTCACATTTACAACATCTTTACAGAGACTAAACAATATGAAGTGCTTAGCAGTGACAGTGTCAGGTTGCAGCCAAACATCATGCCTAAAACTAGAAACAAACCCTGCTTTTGGCAGGCATGCTAACCTTAACATCAATGGACTAGCTGATGGGACTATTCACAGAGGCTTTTTTGGTTTTGGGGGTTTTCTTGTTTTAAAATCAAGCATTCTAGCCAATTCTGAGGCTGTGACTACAAAAAAGCCAACAAGCATCAGTGCATGCAAATACACAAGCATGCAAATTTTAACATTTGTATAACTGTACGCACATCGAAGATTATAATATTACAGCTACAGCACGTAGGATGAAGGAAGGTAGCTTGCAACAAGTCACTGTTACCAAGAAATACAACTCCAGATGTGACAGCATGGGCCTTATGTTCAAAAAGAAAAGACCTTTATGTTCTACAAAGCTGTACAGAGTCTTTCTAGTTTCACACTGTAGTTCTTACTGTTTGCGGATAGGAGAGTGGACGTAGTCTGTCATAGTCCTCTTGACCAGCTGTATCCCACAAACCCAGATTGACTGGTTTTCCATCAACCATTACATTAGCAGAGTAGTTGTCAAATCTGAAAAAATAAAGAGTTAGCTGCATTAGCTTGCAGTAAAATAGAGCACCCAAGGACTTTTTCCTACAGAGTCCTAACTGGAAACACTAGCAAAGGAAACATTTATTGCATCCTTCTGCTCCCTAGAAATAGTGAAGTTGTTCTTTAAATACTGAGCCTGGTACTAGGTAATGGAAGGAAAAAATACGCACAATATACTTGGTCCAGTCTGAACAGTAGTCATCTTTTTCATTGCTCTTCCTTTGGAAGTGTTAATCTCAGTAAGTACAGGAAAGCAGGTGATGCACTTAGCAAGCACTTTCCAGTCTTAGTGGGACATTCAGCAAGTTAATCCATCTCATTTTGTAAGATTTAGAACAGAAGATACATGAGCAACAGCCAAGGGATCCTTAATGACAACAGTAGGCAAGGAAAAAAAAACTTGCTAATCCTGCTAATCAAAAACCCCTCCAATGAAATATCAAAGTTAATAACCAGGGACCAGGAGAGGCATTAATTTTTATCTCATCGCTACTGTAGGCACAAAGGTTTCAATGACTTGTTAAGGCTAAACTAAGTTCACCGGGAACACAAGCATACTGTAATGCAAAAATCTGAATTTAAGACCAAAAAAAGGGAACAGGAATAATTAAGACAAGGCCTTGGAAGGGTAACTGAAGTCATCTGTAAGTATCATTAGAATGTATTTTGTTATCTGAAAAACTCATCAATACTTACAGAGAACAAGACAGGCAGATGAATACAGAGACATCCAAAAAGGGCAAAGAAGCTGCTCATGTATAAAACGCCTCCCCCCAACAGGCCCTTCAAAGAGGGAACTACACTAATACTGATACTGACGAATCCTTACGTGCAATAAAATGGGAAGCACCAAAATAAGTGAGTCCCCACAACCTCGCCTGAGGAGCTATAGAGCTGTGGTTGGCTTAGCACAGGATTGGCAGTAGCACAAAAGGTAGAAGGAACAAATGAAAAAAAAATTTCTAGTCACGTAAACCGACTATTTCTGACTACGATATGATGTTTTACGAGCTGTTCAGCCTTGGGACTGTTTATTATGAAGATAGAAATAACACATTATTTTAAAAGAGAACACCATCTGATAAAATGCTAGTAAATGTCAGTCCCTAATAAGCTAGGCCTAGTGAGCAGAGAGAAGCAAAACTGTCAGAGCATGAACAAGCACTGGTGTGACTGTGCTAAGCAGTAAAAGCCCGAAGTGCTTCTCCTTCCACACACCTAAATACCCAGTTAAACATTTAAGATGAAACTGAGGGGTGCTGGCAGCCAATTCAAACAATTCAAAATAAGGAATCTGGAATGGCAGTAAGCACAGAGAAGTTGACATAAATGAGTTCTTAGGATTTTAGAAGTACTTACACAGTGGGTATATATTCTCCAGGAAATGCATTGGTTGTATAACTGATGAGTAGGCATGTTTTACCTACAGCACTGTAAAAAGAGAAAGTTCACATGTAAAACACATTCATCTTGAATAATGAGAAATAATATTCCTTTTAGGGAAGACGACTGATTACATCCAGTCATCTAAGGATCAACTGAGTGTCATTAGTCACTACTGTGCAGGAAAACAGCTAATAGACTGTAGCCTTAAGATTACTGGCTATGAAAACACACCTAGTATAAACATCCATTTTGTGAAGTGGTAAATTACCAAATTTTGTTCATCTTTAGACAAAAACACCCCACAAGCATTAATAAGACTATTAACATCTGCCAGTCTCCTGACTGAATACTTATCAAGACCACCTTATTCCAACTCCCTGAAATTAAAAAAAACCTGAAAAGTATTTCCAGATACCCTTTACGCAATTCCAAAACTGTTATCTTTTCCACAAAAGGGTATACTTTCACATAAGTAAAGTTTGAAAAAGCTTGAAAAGTATAATTTTTCAACACATCATTACTTTTGAGTACTTAAGGAACAAATACAAATTACAATCCTCACAATATTCATTGCTATTGCAAAATAACTCCCCACATGCATTCATCAACTATTCAAACATTTAATAAACTGATTTATAGATAAATTACATTCCAATATTGGAGAACTTGGAACACTGAACCTTTCCCCGCCAATCTAATTCTGAACAGCCTCAAACAGGGGCAGGACAAGGTTCTGTTCCAGCGGCTCCTTCCCTCTCCACCCTCCACCCCACATCTTACCTAGAGTCAAACATTAGATTAACACCACCATTGAATTTTTGTTACAGTTTCAATTAAAGGGTTGGAAAACTTTAAATTGGACTGCATTTCTTTTTTAAAATAGACTCTGCAAAGAGTGTTTCTCACACTGCAGACTGGTTCCCGTGCTGGCTTCTCACTTGAGATGCATAATCCTTTAACAGTGTGAGAGATTCCAGAGGTGAGTGTGCAACTCGTTCCTCAAAAGCGATAGTGCCCAGACAGCCTTAGTCTTCCCGATCACTCTTCTCAAACAGATAAACTCCCATGCAAGGAAAAACTGCATTGTCTTGCAGATGATCTATCACTACAATGATTTGCTCAAAGCAAGTCAACAGTAGCTTTGAAACCTTGCTGTACTTACATGTATAATCTTGCCATGAGTAGTAGGTTTGACTCATGACCCTCCTGAACTAAATCTTTCAGAAGCTGAAGGAACTCATTGAAGTTTTTGCCTAGAACTGCAGTTAATATTAAAATAAAAACCCAAACAAACAAAAAACAACAACAACAACAAAAAAACCCTCAAGAGCAAAATGCTATTGCTAATAATATCCTATGATCCTTCAGCTTTTGCAGAAGAAAAAAAAAACTCAGAGAAACAAGCTTTAGTCAAGGGGCTTACTAGCTCTCCAGCTGCAAAGCTCTTGAGGCATTCATATCTCGAGTTTTACTATGTATCTTCCACTTAAAGCACTGCATTTCTTCTCTTCCGTTTGGAAGCATGTGGACTGTCCCTTCACTTACCAAAGACAACATTACCTTAAATGTTTGAGCTATGAAACAGTTGCTTCAGTGTGCAAAATTATCTAGGAATTTATCCTACATGCCCATTTTTTAATTGTAATTTTATGTTTCTGAGCTGACACCTAGCATAACATCCCAACTGCTGCAACTCTCTCTGATCATACCATGCATTTTTCCACACTACTTTTCACACCTGCTTCTAAGAAAACAGGATGCCAGCTCCTTGGACAGTCTGAGATTTTTTTTTTTCCCCTCTCTTTTACCAAGCTGTAACAACAACAAGAAAGGGGACATTTAATTCTAGATAAGTGCAAGCTCTGAATATTCTCCTGTAGTAACAGGCTTGAGAGACACTTGTGCTCAAAAGTAGGAGAGGGATTTACCATTCAAAAACTTCTGTGGGAAAAAATCGTGGAGCAGTATGACAACACAGCTAAGCTAATTTAACAGCTGTCAAAAGAGGAGATCCCATCTTATCTCTTGCACTAGTACTCATTGACTCTGTAACAAGCCAGAACAAGGAGTTAAGGAAAACTATTCACTCCACCTCCCCCATAAGGACAACTTGCTATTTTAGCTCCCTGAGCTATCAGTTGTATGAGTTTGAATACACTGCTGAATTGCACTCACAACACTACAAAGCAGGCTACACTGGTCCAGCTTATAAAGGACAAATGTGAAAACCTTCAAAATACCGAGAGGAGCAAAAGCCAGCTTCTTTGGGAAACTTCTTGAGGCACAGAGGCTACGTGTTCTCACGCTTCTAGAACCTGTTTGGTCTGACACTTCATCTTCCAGTAAGTCCATTACGGGTAATCTAAGCTTCTAACAAATTAATGTTGAACTCAACATTTTCAGCAGTGGATCAAGAACTTTTCTCTGCACCCAGGCTCCTTTGCTCACCTTGCACTGAAACTGGTGAGTCTGCTCTGGCTAATCAAAACAGTGCAGGAAGGAGGTGGTGAGAGATTTCATTCCAAGCTTAGAAGTGCCTGTCCTGTGTTTCTGCAGCACCAGTCATTTAAACAAGAAAAAACATGTTCAACAGCCCTGTTTCAGACTAGCTCCATCTAGGTTTCCTGCTTTCCTTGCCTTTTGGCTCGCTGCCCTATGAATCAGATCATTATGGTCGCCAGTCTTTAAACACTAATGCCTACCTTTATTTATAAAGTACATCCTCCAAGTACTTTATCAACTTTTTTAGACTTCTAACTTCTGTATTAAAGCAACTCCCCTAAAGAGAATTCCAACTGTTTGGCAAAATAGAAATCCTTGTACATAAAGGCTGAGACCAAGAAACTAAAACAACATCCAACCAAGATTAGTCATAACAGGATTTCTAGCAACTACTTAATCATAGCTCTGTCCACCCACTATTACATAAATGAAACTAGTAACATTTGACTGTAATTAAAAATATGGCCTACAGAAATCCAGCTTTTTAACGACTTAACAATAAGTGAAAGACTTAGAAAAGACAGTACTGAGTCCCTTATTGCTTCCAGGTACCATCCAGGAATCAATGTATTTATATAACCACATATGTATTAATTCCTGAAAACAAAACATGTCATCTCTTTCCTGGTCTTATTTACACTAACAAGTTGTATGAAGTTTCCCCACTGTGGTAGAGCTGCTTGGAGCCATGTTATGTGACATGCACTGAAAATGCCATTGGAGGACCCGCACCAGCATTTCTTCCACTCTAAAGGCACCAGAGCTGCACAGATGGTTAAGAGTCTCCCGCTTTCCCACAACTGAAAACTAATTGTGAGAATTTAGTTCCCATTTGCAGGCCCAGTAATGGAGGCCAGCTGAAGTACTTGCTGGTTTAATTCGGGAAATGTTGGCATCTACAAACAGGTGGCAGCCTTCATAAAAAGCTTTGATTATATCATTTCTTTCTTTCTCTGAGCCACATGAACAACCTCCATAGCAGACATGATGCGCAACAGCCCCGGTCTTCACTCAAAAGTTAAACAGTAGCTGAGATTTCTCTAGTACCATCCTCAGACTAAAAGTTCAGTATTTTTGCTGTAGTAGGTTTAGTTACAAACGGCTCTGCCAGATAAGCTGTTTTACTCACTATGACACACCCTCTCCCAAATAAGCTGTTCAGTACCTACAATACTAATACATTTTTTAAACTTTCAAAGTTCAGTAACACAAGTTACTAAATTTCAAGTCACTGCGCTCTCTATAGATTGCATTGGAGGGACCTGAGGTGTTCCGCATCTTACACAAACACTGCACTACACTCAGTAAGAAGCCAATTACCCTATCATCATCCCCCCCCCTTCTCGACAAGCTATCAAATCAAATACAGACTGGCTTTAGCAGACAAGGTCTCAAATTAAGCAGAATTCCAAACAGGGACTCTTAATTCACTGCTCTCGTTCTTACAGTATTTCTACAATTTAAAAATGCCTACAAACAAGCATGAAGTGTGACCATTTCTGGGGCATTGAGTAATGATTTCTCCAAAACGCAGAACTTCCCCTAACATTACACGATATCACTGGAGATTTCATACCACTTAACAACTGCCTTTTTAGAGTGAAAACAAAAGCTGCTAAAAATAACTTACAGCAATGCTTTTTCTCAAGTGTCAATCAACAGCAATTCTTGCAGTTACTCAAGTGGACTGCTCTTCATCTGTCCTGCACATTCCTACTGCTCTATATCATCAAGATGTCAGAGCTACAGTTGCCATTTATTTTTCCCCAAACAATCCTCACAGTGAAGTAAAAAAAACAAGGGCAAAATATGATAGCACAACTAGCATACATGCTGTGCTTTCCTAGTCAAATTAGTTGTCTAAACAGATCTTAGTCAAAGCTCTAAGAACAAACGTAAGTTACATAAGAGAAACAGCCTACTCAGTTACAAATTAAAAAAATAATAATCACAATTCTACAGCTTTGTTTATTTTGTTCCTAGTAGATCTTTGTGGCAGGTACATAAAACAATACTTACGTTTTATATTACATAAGCAAATCTTTAACTTGCATTGTTTTACAGAAACACTAAAGCATTAGCCTTATCTAAGCCAAACATTACACATTTCCTAGAATACCTGTAATGCTTGAACTTTTGAAGCAGCAGCACAGAGAATCACAAGTAGTTAAGTATTTTTTAAAAACAACTACATGGAGAATGATACAAAGCTACCAAAAATGAGCACTAATACCTGAATGGAACCTTAAGAGAGACTTGTTTCTAACTAAGGAGGAAGGAAAACAAGTACTTTATTTTGTTCACACATATGTACAAAACTCAGGTAGAACTACACCACTTTCACTTCCAAGACAAAGAGCAATAAATATGTTCAGAAGTGGGATGGTTTACAAAGCAAATGACGAGACAAACTGTTTTGCTGAATTAATTACTGAACATCGTACAGTTTGTCTGTGCTTAGTTCTCAAATCTAGTGGAGGAAGTAGACTGAACTTTTTTCCCCACCCAAACATGATGCATCGCATTTATTTACAGCATTGTCACAGGCAACACAGTTCAGCTGAATTAAAAACCCTGATATAATAGAAAAGTAAATTTGTTGGTTTTAAAATCAATATAATCAAAAGAACAGTCCACAGTTATCCTATCTAGCATCAGTGAATTGCATTACTATGAAAAGGCTTCATTTGTCAAGATACCACTTTCATGTTCATATTGCTCAAAATCTTACACAGCAAGTCAAAACAAATTTGTTATACAGAGTAAATTTATCTTTCAACCATACTCAGCTGCCTTTTTAGGCATGCTACATCTTAAAAAACAAAACAACAACAAAAAAAACCCCCACATAAATAACTTGAAGATTAAGTCACCACGTGAAATTACAGACAGTGGCAAGACCACTTAGCTACACTTCACCCCTCTGTCATCTACAGAAGTTTGCTGTGATACCGATTATGCTCAGCCTACACTGGGATTTTTGTTTCTCCTAAGGGAAAAAAAACCTCTCAAACTGCATAAGACAAGTCTTGTTTTCCAGCTGGCCTGTGATGTTCCCCTGAGCTCTGACATCCTGCAAGAGAAAGAATGCCTCCGAGCTGATGGGAAGAGCATCACGGAGAATATTCAAAACTAGCAAAAGCACAAACTCTTTCCCCACCACAATTCCAGCATTCCTCACACTGAAATCCAACAGCTAAACTTAAGAGTTAACTCGATTCCAAAAAGCATCCTCAAGTTGTTTCACTTATAAGTAATACCACATTAGAATGCTGTAGGTGTAACAGTTCTTTACAGACAAGCATGTTGTTAATTATTTGTATTTCAAGTGCTTTATCAGTCTCCTTTAGACAGGAACCTGACAAGACTAGATGTATGCATGCAGAAAAACAGCCTCTGCTCACAAGCATTTATGATCTGCTCAGTTTGGCACATTTCACTTAGTTTTATTGCAAGAATCAGATGTCAAAAATCAAGCTATAAGCAGTAATAAAAACCAAGTTTGTTACTTTCACAAAAGATACCTCAAACCAATATTAAATTTCTCCTATCATTAAAAGCATGCTATTTTTTTTAATACACTTTGATTACTTCGACGTGTCTAGTGATACCAGAATCACGGGACAGCCCCACGGTGAGGCGGGAGAAGCGGCCCACCCCTGCCAGAACAACCCCGAAGCGCACACCCTCCCGTGGGGCGAAGGCCACCGCTGTCAGCACGAACGTGAATTGTTCGGCCACCGCCACGGCACCCACCCGCGGAGCACCTTCCCCAACGGCGATCCAGGGCTCGGGAGGAAGCCGGCACCGCAGACACCCGCCGCCTGCTAACACCCCTGCAGAAACCTCGCTCTCCCGCTCCCGAGGCAGCCACCATTTGCTCGCAGCAGTCACCGCCTTGCCCCACGCTTCCCTCCCCTCCCCCGCCAGCAGCAGGAAGCCGCGGCCGCCAGCCACCCGGCCACCCGGCCACCCGCCCCGCCGCCGACACCCCCGGCCCCGGCGAGCCCCCGCACCCCGCAGGGGCGGCAGGGCCGCGCCCGGGCCCCGCGGCGGGGGCGCCCACAGCTTGCGGCGAGGCCCGGGCGGCCCGCGCCGCTCCCCGCCCCAGGGGCGGGCACCCTTCCCCCCCGTGGCCGGCGGGGCTCCTCACGGCGAGGGCCCGACCGCGGGGTCCCCTCAGACTTACCCGTCGCCCACCACCACACACTTGATGGCCTGCATCGCGGCTGCGCCGCGGCGGCGGGTCCTGCTGCTGAGCGGGGCGGGGAGGGCCGCGCAAGAAGGGAGCCGGCGGCGGTCTCCGCACCGGGTCGCGGCCGCCTCCGCCCTGTGCCTGGGAGCGGGGACGAGGCAGCGGCCACCACCCAAGGCGGGGAGAGGGAGGACTGCGGGGAAACAGGAAGCGGCCGCTCCACTCACATCCGGCCGGGCTGCGCTCGGCCCCGCGGCCCCGCCTTCGGGCCCGCTCGGCGACACCCCGCCCTCACGGGGAGCCGCTTCGGCGCCGCCGCTTCGGGCCTCTTCGGCCAGACGGCGCAAGGCGCCAAGGGGACTTCGGGCCGCTTCGGCAACGCTCGGGTTTCTCCGTTGCGCTGGGAGGGCTTCGGGCGCGCTCGGCACCGCTCGGCACCGCTTACCTCCGAGCGGGAGCGGCCGCCATGCTTGTGCTACTAACCCAGTCAGGAGGCGGGGGGGGCCTCCGTCCGGCTCCCTCCGCCTCAGGACCTGGGAGGCCCCCGGGGTGATCCCTTTTTTTTTTTTTCTTGAATCAGTCAGAGCCCTACTGAAATGCGGTGTCATGCGCTGGCGCTGCTGAGACAAGCAGGCAGCCTCGTGCTGCGAGCAGGGCTGGCAGCAGTACACAGGCCGCAGGAGAGCGGCTCGTCCAGCCGGGCCGCTGCGCTGCCGTCTCCAGCCAGCGGCTGGTCATGGAGACGAGTCAGGGCACCATCCCACACCAGCCCTGTCCACTGCCTCGCTGGGGACGTATCGACCTGGCAGCCATGCTGTCATGTCACGGCAAACCCCTCTCAACCAAAGAGCTGTCTTCTGACACCACGTTGGATCCTGTCTTTCACTCCTGGCACAGCCTTAACACAACCTTAGCACCCGTCCACTATCAGGGCATCATGCACCGATCTGATTCTTCGCACCTCATGAAGCGTGTTAATGTGAAATTACGGTTGCCCTCCAGATGTACTGAGCAGGTGTAACTCAAGTTCCCCGAGACAACCCGCAGCGTTCCTGATGTGCTGCTGTGGGTAGGTGCCCCTTTTCCCCAGACAGCCGCCCGCCGTGGGACAGTCCCTCTCACTCAGCATGCCAGCACGGTGCGGAGCCAGAACATTTCCCTTCATCGATGGATCCTCACACCGCCCTCCCTCCTCCCAAGGTGCTATGGCATTAGTTAACTCTGCTGGCAAGTTTTAGACCAGATCAGCGCACAGTCAGTCTTCAAGAGATGGGACAGCCCAGGGGCTGTCAGGCTACACAGAGCCTTGGGTTTCTTTTTCCCCCAAGCAAACCAGTTATTTTCAGGAAGTATTGAAGTAAAAGTCAAGCAGAGCAGGTCCAATGGTCCCAGGAGTCTTTTAATTTCTACAGTTAGTTCTTGCCATAATTCTACTTGGCAGAGAAGCTTCTGGTTGGACTGATGCACACGCCCGCTATTCCCTTTGTTTACATTGCCATCCATTCCTCAAAGAAAGTATGGGGAAAGGGCCCATGCATGTGCTGCTTCTGCAAAGTGGTGATGAATTCACTGAAATCGACAGAGTGTACTGTCATGGGTTTTCCAGTGATTGGATCTTCAATTAATTTTGGAACATTTCTAAATTATTTTGGTACCACACAATGAAAACTCATCAGTGGACAGAGCATTCCATGATACTCCTCTGTTCCATTTTTCTTTCGCTGAGCAAAAATAATTCTCAGATATTTCACACCAGTGAGGAAAACATCATAACTATTGCTATGAACTGAAAGGCTATTTTTGCAATACTTGTATGTCCATGTTCCCTCATACAGATGGAAGCTGAAATGACTTGTCGTCTAAGCTAAATATCCTTAAAGCCAAGACTCTGCTGCTGCCAATGACCTGGCAACTGTTCTCTACCCAGCAGACGGGAGCTGCGGAAGAGAGGTGTGGGCAGTATCGCAGTGCTCCTGCTGTTCTTGGCTGCTACAACAGCTTTTGGGGCCTTTGCGATACTGCACAGAAATAAAGCAGAGATGAAGACAGTCTGATTCATGTCATGGTCCTGGGGACACCCAGAAGATGCGAAGATTCAAGTGGCATGTAAAACTGCTTCTGATTTTCCCACCACCTACCTATTCCTTCACTGGTTCTTTTCTATCCAGTGTAAAAGAGATGGATGATTAGAGTTTTTTACATGAAAAACAGGTACAACAAAATTTACAATATTATTACAAATAGCATACAAAGACAAGGATAAAGGCTATAACAGAGGAAACACATTAGCACAAATTGCTTTTATGATCCTGTCATGAGACAAGCAGTATCTTTTTATGTGTGGTGTTCTCAAGTGCTCCTCCGTCCTATTCTTTTGGGATCAATTGTTTTACATTGTCAGAAAAATACTTAAGTTGAAACACAGGGTATGCTTTGAATATGTTTTAAATTGACAATTTTATACCCATCTGGGTATGTAATTGCCAACATTAGAAAATACCTAGGTAAATATTTACTGTTAGTCATTAAAAACAATGTTTGGATACAGTTTGGATACATGATGATGGTAACCGATTTATACAATTTCTTTCCAAAAATGTTTGTAAATCTTTATTTCCTCAAATATGATGAAAAGGAACCTTTTGGAATTGTTCAAAATTTTGCATTTGAAATCCTAGTTGATACCTCTCTCAAGGTAACTATTCTTTATTTGCCCTGGAAGACAAATTGTTACTTAGGTGTATGCTCCTTAGAGTACATGATGTGTTAATTATTCTGTTATTAAACTTACTATATTTCAGCTACATTTTACTTTATTCTTGCACCTTTTTTGTTTAACTAGTATGTAGTGTATTTGTTTGTAAAGAGTAATAAATAACTTACTTATATGGTGCTACAAATGCTTAACACTATTTGCAGATATGTTTTTTTTCCTGAGAATGAGAGGAGAGACCAACACAGGGAACATTGAAACGTTAGTTTGACAAAAAGGCGAGAACAGTATGAAGGACAGGGCAAAGGCGTAAGAAGTTAATAACAAACTACTTAGTAGAAAAATTATCAGTTTGATACATACGACTGCAGTGCTGAGTTGTATACAGAAAAATTACAAATGCCCTACACAGAGGAGTATGTAAAAAGAAAATAATGAATGGCAGTAACAATAACCAATTATAAATCTTTCCATAATTCTGATAAGATCATGAATCACAAAGTTTGAGGCTTAGATCAGTCCTAATATTGTCCCACAATCTTATCACCTTATCTTCTCTCATCTATTACAATTGTTGAAAGTCTTTTTCTTAGACATCGAGAGGAAATCATTATTTAAAATTGTTTCGGATACCGTCTGAATGTGTGTATTGTGTATGTGCTGGCACTGAAGGAGGATTATTCTCCTTTGTGGATGGGGAGTGGCAGGGTAATCACGCTGATGCAATACTGGAAAGTTCTACTCACTGTCACACAGACTGTCAGCATTAGAGAGAGAATAATTATTTGCACTTTTATAGTATCTTTCATTCCAAACTATTACTGTGTTGGTTGACACGTTAGTTCATTAATAAAGCCACAAACAAATGCACAGAGAAGTAGAGAAGTACCAGTATACACATTGTACGTACAGGAAAACACGTCAGTGAAAGAAACAGAACAGCCAAGAGTGATTCATAGGTGTATTCTCTTACTCCTAGATGACACTTCCTGCTGATACCAGTTCTGTTCAGTTGCCTTCGGGAAACAACATGCTACAATATCTAGGTCAAAAGTAAGAGTCTGTCCTTACTGATAGCGTAAAAACTGTTTTAGGGGTGAAAAGCTGCAATCGTAACTCACAATCACTTGAAACTAGGGGTTGGACTGAAGCACAAGAGCCAATTTCACATGACGCAAAGGTGCATCACAAAGTGTCAGAGGGTGGAATAAGGTTTTCAGCATATTGCACTCTTCTCTTTTTAGATATTTATATCAAAATCAGAAGCAAAAAAACCCACCCAAAACAACTGAAGAGAGATTTCTCTTACTGGAGAAAAACAGGGTTTCCAGATGCTTTTTCATCTTAAAATAGCTAAGAGAATTGTCTTTAAAAATTGTACTTAAGGCTTGATTTTATCCTAATTTGAGTTGGTGGTAAACGTCAGGTGATTAATGATGTATTATTAGGGATACAGTAACTGGTAGAAAGAAATCTTAATGCCCAGTACTAGGCATCTAAAATTCCTTCCTGGACTCTAGTTCCACCTGTGATGTTATCTGCCGTTGTGGCCTGTCATGCACTGAGCCCCTCTGCCTTCCCGCTTTTAAATCAGGATAGTAGTACTTATTCAAGCTGTTTGGATAGTAGCTAGCACTTAAAGATTCACACCTAACACAGTTACCTGCAATTCTGAAGTTTTTTTCTTAAAGATCTTTGAATTCCTTAGTTACGTGTCTTTGTCAAGCTAACAGAGCACACAGTTTTAATTAGGAAAGTGACACTATCTCAGTGGAGGAAATTCAGAGTATCTTCACTCTTCACTGAAGTTAGGGAGATACTGTGACATAGAATTCATGTTAAAAAAATAATGTAATCCACAAGTAATGGTCTGCAATTTCTAGATATTCCAGGAAGACATTTTTGGCATGATTAATCTCCTGAGTGTTGAAAAATCTCTGTACTAGCATGTGATATGTACGCTGTTCAAATATAGTATTCAATCTGCTCTAGAGAAATCAAAGCGAGCAATAAAAAAGGAACCACAACTTTTAAATGTCAGCATTTGCTGCATCAGAGGGAACAGATTAAAGGAGCATGAAAACAAAATGTTGGTATATAGATCTCTACATTAATAACGAAGCATTGTAAAATAAATGCATCACATTCGTGTGGTATTAGCATAGATGATTTAGCTGGTATACGTATATAAGAGAAACAAGTCCTGCATTTTCTTTAGGTAGCTTCTGATAAATATCCCTTCTGTCAAGAATTTCAGTTTTAAAAACCACACAAGGCTTTGCATTCACTTATGTCTACCCTCAGGTTTAGTGAGCAGTAACAGACAGTGCTTACTACAGTAAGAACTGTTGTTGAAGGCAGTGGGACTATATACAGTAATCCCTGTATATGGCTGTAAGCTTTCTGGAATAGACACGTCATTATATATTGGTAAACAAGGACCTGAGCCTTCTCTGTGTCACTTTATAGTTTTTTACCACTGTAACTCCCTCAGCAGAAATATGGGAGTAGGCCTTTTTATGACTGTAAGCATCACATCATGCCCTGAGGTGAGGCATTGCTGAAGTACACAGATGTGTAAGCTGCAGGTTCTCCTCAACTTCCACCTGTCTTGATATCAAGCATTTCACAGAAATTAGCTTTCAAATATTAAGGAAAAGGATAAAGGTTTAACCATTACATAAGCCCATTCAGTATTACTGGTTTTGCTGCCTTCCACTGTCCAATAATTTTTCACATTAACAGAGACCGAAGGCTACAAGCTTTGACCTGGCCACTTGATTTGCATAGAAAGATTTAATGTTTCTTTTGCTCCAGGCTTACAGACATGCTTATGGACGTTAGTAGAGGCAGGACCTGAAAGGACCAAGTCTTCTGTGGTCAGTTTGCCTGAGGACAGATGGAGTGGTAAGAAGCCTACTTCCCTCTGTCATGCTGCACAGCTGTGACTCACATCCCAATGAATGACTTCTCTTGGAGTGGAAAGCAAGACAATAACCAGACAGCTTCAACAAACACATTAGATCAAGGCCAGAAATTAAAATAAGTCAGTCCTCATGTAGCACGGTCAGCATTCGGAACAGAAATGTACATTTATTACAGAAATAAGACTATTGTCAAAAAGTGATGATACATTCTGGAATCTACTCCTCACTGGAACCACTTGTAGAAATTCTGAAGAACTTGTAAGAGGAATAAATATAATAAATAAGTACAAAATAGCTTATTTTAGCATAAACAGACTATAGAAATTGTACAAAAAACTTGTTTTCCCCCCCCAATGATTGTATGCTGATAAGTTGCTAAGTAACAATTTATGCGAGGAGGACTTCCCAAAATAAGATGTTTGGTTTATTCTCCACTTCCTAAAGATAAAAGCTACAGAATTGTCCTGTTTGCAAAACAATGTAGGTTAGCGGTAACATAGGTCAATCACCTTCTTTCTGTTTTACCAAGAGATGCAGTTGGGTGACTGGTATTTCTGCTTACTTCTGGCAGCTAAGTGTTTTGATTTAACATTAGATCCTGCCTTTATTAAACTGCTGAAAAATACCTGTTCCAATGAGGTCTTATGCCTTTTTAATACTGCCTATGTTGGTACCAACGCTCCTCAGTGCAAGCTGTGTGCAAGACTGTGTTATAACACAACAGCTTCTGCAAAAGTTGATCATATTGTCGGTAGCCTCCAATGTATCTAACTATAACTTTCCAACACTGTGTTGTTAGAATCCACAGTGTGTCGTACACTTAATTTGCTGAAAGATTTTGGAGAGGGGGGGCTCTAAGCTCGATGTCATCACAAACCAAAAGAGTAAACTGAACACTTTTGTCACCAGGGACAATAAACTCTCTGAGGGGCCCCTGGGATTCCAGAGTGCCAAGGCAGATCACTGCCGGGGAAGGAAAGCATGGCGTCAGCAGACAGGCTACCATAGCTGATGACAAGTTTCCTTGCAATCCTAAAAAACCCACTTACAAGAAGGGGTTTGTTAGGAACCATCTGGCTTTTTTTTAACTGAACTTTCAGTCCAAAAAAGTACAGAAGATCACAGGAACCGAAGAGAACAAAATGCTTTATTGTTTAAAATATTTGACTTTTCCCCTTTTTCAACTTTCTGTTATGATCTCAGTCTTTTGCAATCATTTTATCAACCATTTAATGCAATTTTTGCATACATAGCAATGGATAGAAAAAGGCACCAGAAAGAAAGAACTGTAAGCATAAATAACCCTAAACTCTGTCTCATTTAAATACTAAGTGCTCATAGTTTACCTATGTCGTTATTAGCTCTTACAGAGAGCCCTGGAGACCTGATCTCAAGCATAAGGATTGCTCTGTGCCATGCTCCAGAGCGAAGAGAGGTCCCTTCCCAAAAGAGGCCTATCCCAAGCAGAGGATAGACAGATACAGTCAACCAGGGGAATGCAATTAGATAATATTGGTCTATGTGGTAGGCACGCCAAGGGCCTAATTTTTCATTCTTTTGGAAATATGGTAACTTAAGAGCCCTGAAGGACAATAGAGCAATCTTTGCGTAAACCTATGAGGAACTACTTCTAATTATAATGGGTATACGTTAAGAAAGCTTAAGAGGACATTTTGAAAATGTAACATCAGTAATGTTGACTAACAAGATTTTTTCTTTGAATACAGGAATATTTGAATACTTGAGAAGAAATTTTAGGTAAAATGAAATAAAACATGAAAAGACTTGAAAAGATAAGGATGTGCTTCTCTGATGCAACAGAGAAAGTCAGGGTTAGGAAGCAAAAATGGGATGATGGCATTGAAGTGATGGAAAACAATCTCTGCAGCCATCAGCCAGAAATTGCATGTCAATAGTTTTGAACTTCTGCATATTAAAGTAATCAGTGTTCTAGCTAAATTGAAAAGGATTTTGCCACCAAGACAGAGCTGAAATCAAAGGAGGAAGTGTGGGATGGTTTTGAGGTTTAGGTTCACTGTCAAAATAATTAGCTGATTTCCAAATCTTGATGTGACAAAATCTGATGAATCTCTTCAATTGGTATTCAACTGCATTATCCACTCCTTTCTTTGCTGGAAAGCTAAGGAGTGTTTTATCAATCTCACTATTTAATTAAATAATTTGATCCAAATCAATACCGATGTTAACTTGTTATTATGAACGAATTTATTAATTATATTGCCTATTCTAGTGTAAAAAGTAATTTACAGTTAATCAAGATTTTAAAATTGATACTGTGTCACATCTGTTTCAATGAGCAACATGAGCCAGAACTAATGAGAATCTGGCAGATATCTACCGATAAATACAAAAATCAGCTTTCTGATTTCAACTTTGTATATCGCATTGCATTCCAATTTAATCACGAAAAGTTGCTAAATGTCCTGTGGCAGCTCAATCACATTTGTGCTTAGCTGTTGAGAAGATGGTCTCAATACGTATAACAGCAAAGGGAATGGAGATGATAAGGAATTTGAATTAGCTTGGAATTCCAGTGTGGGGCCTGGACACATCTCAGTTCCTGTGCTTCCAGTGCCTCCAGTACTAATAGGGTTATTAAAAACTTCAGATGAGCAGGAAAAAAGATACACCACTGTGCTGAGCTGACTTAGAAGGGAGGCTGGGGATACCATGCACAACACAGCGGTAAAACCACTGCTGTGTATGTTACTTTCCTGCTAGCAGAAGCACTATACCTTGTCTTTGGAAAACTTTGTGACAGAGATTAAGACACTGTGGAATCAGAAGCTACTGGATGAACTTTATGGATAACATACACAACTTCAGGCTCCTGCCTTTTTTTTTGCATGGCTTGCTGCAATAATAACCCGAAGGATACTTTTTCATTTCAGGTTTTCCAAAATGAAAACAGTGCAGGTAACAAGTCCTTTGAAATTTTCCCTGTTTGGAATAGTACAGGTAGGCTCATGACAGCCAGGCACATGGAAGATATGAAATCATAGATGGATCAGTTCTGGCCTCAGAGAGGATCATTCACCTTTGATTAAAGAACTGTCAGGTGTGTGGCTAAAGAGGGATCTGAAGAGCTTTGAATCTGCTAGGATGCCCTGTGGAAGATGGACAAGTTCCTGAGAATGTAGGTCTTAAGGTACATTTTCTTTGAGACCTTTTTGATCTGAATGAGTGGTGTTTTGCTTTGTAAGAGTCAGTAGGACAATCTTAACTCTGAGACAACATTTAACTCCACAGCCTGAAATTCAGTCAGACCTACTTAGAAGACAGCAGTGACCTGCAGCTGTCCGGAGTTGGAGAACTGGGTCTGAAGGAAGTAGATCAGGGATTTCCACGCTATCTAAAGGGACTATCTAAAGGCCTGAGAACCAAATGGGTTCCTTCAGGTCTGTTCAGAGGCTGGATGGGGTTAAAAATTGCATTAAGGAGAGCTCCACTCACTGGTTCTGCCATTTAAAACCATGCTCTGCCCCTTCTGACCCCAGGGCAGCCGCAGGTCAGGCTGGAGGGGCCGGCAGTACCTCCTCACCCCTAACACCGACAGCTCTCCAAACACCACCTGCCCCTAAACCAGTCCCATTCCTGAGAGCACAAGCTAGTACCTGTAGTTTCCTTAATTTAACTGTTCACAGATCCCAGACACGCACAGGATTTTCCAGGGGTTTTCCGCTCTGTTATGTAACTAATGGATTACAGACGAAGGGATTGCAGATAAACCTGGGAAGGTGTCCAGTTTTGTTCTGGAATTATTCTTTCTCTGTGCACCAGCATGATTCTGTGGCAATAAAACAGTATTTTACAAGGAATTTAGATCAATATATTGATTTTTCTGTTTCGTTTTAGAGTTACTAAAAGTAGATTGAATGGAAACTGTATAGAACAATTCTGGAGAAAAAAAAAGGGCTGTGTTCATACATGGTATTGGTCATCTATTCACCTTTTGGGGCATTTTCCCCTACCTGCAAAGCAAGTGTCATGATGATTATGTATCTCAAAGAGCCTCCTAGGAAATGTTTGCAAAATGTTTTGAAATCTTAGGTGTAACCTGTACTTGAACACTGTATTTTAAATTCAAAGTAAGTTAAGTACTGGCTTGAAAAAGCATAGGAAGTATTTCCTCGTGGAAGTAGCTGGCTCGCAGAGTTGATCACCTAACTGCATAAACAACAAAATTACAAAAAACCCCACCCAAACCGAGAAAGCATTATCAGTATCGATGGCCCATGAATTTTTTATTGAGAAGGTTAGAGCACACACCTGGGTCAAGCCCTCAGGCTTCTCCTCCCCAGCTGAGAGGGGCTAGCTCGACTGGAAACGGATTTTAGGAATCACAGCAGCTCTCCGTGGGCTCCCGGTACGATTTCAACGCCCGAGGGACGGGGCCCCGCCGAGGCACGGCAGCCAGCCGGCCTGCGGCAGCGCTGCGGAACGTGAGGGGCGGCAGCCAGACCCCCCCGCAGCGCCTGGCCCCGCTCCAACGGTCACCCCTTCCCGCCCTCCGCCCTCAGGCGGGCCGAGCCACGCGCCCGCCTCAGGCCGGCTCCCACCCGGCGAGGGGGGGGGGGGGGGGCGGAGCCCGCCACCTCCCGCCGCCCCGCCCTTCCCCCGTAGGCATGCGCAGCGGGAATTGGCGAGTGGGGCGGTCTTGCGCGTCAGCGAGTTGCTGCGCCGCAGCGCGAGGCGCCCGACGTACGGCGTCAGGGTTACGCAGGGCCGCACGTCGGCGGCGGAGGGCTCCTCCCCGCTGGCGACACCCACCGCCGGGCGCGGGGAGGGGGCGGCTGCGGGGCCCGGGCGGCGCGGCGGGGCCGCGGGCGGGGGTATATGGCGGCGGTTCTGTCCGCCCTGGCTGCCAGGCTCTCCCAGTCGGCCGCGGCCAGGTCCTACGGGGTGTTCTGCAAGGGGCTGACCAGGACCCTCCTCATCTTCTTCGACCTGGCCTGGAAGCTCCGCATCAACTTCCCCTACCTCTACATCGTCGCCTCCATGATGCTCAACGTGCGGCTGCAGGTGGGCGACGGCGGCGAGCGGGGCGGGGCTCGGGGGAGGGCTCGCGTCCCGGGTTTCAGCCCGGGGGTGCCGCCGCTGGGCGCGGGGGAGCGGCGACCGCCCGTTCCCGGAGGCGGCGGCTCGGCAGCCGCTGCCGCTTCCCCTGACTAACGGTGAGCGCCGTCGGACGTGTCCCCTTCCCTGGGCTGGGCGGGGGGGGGCGTTGCGCTCCCTTGTGTCACCACGGGAAACGTCGCTCGGGTGCTGCGCGGAGGCGGCCAGCTCTGGAGGCTTGCCTTTGCCTGCGTGCGGGTGCCGGTACCCCGTTACACGGCTTGCTCTGGAGGTCGGCAGCAAACGTGCCGCTTCCTCGTCTCAAGTTTATTCGTGCTGCTGAGCCATAGTTAAGGACAGGCGACACGTTGTGAACGTGTGCGTTTTGCTAATACATTCCTGACACCCTGTAAGGAGCTAATCAAATAATTTCCTCTATCAGTTTGTTTTTGTGGTTTGGTTTTTTTTTTGAAGTCAAGAACAATTGTAGCAGGGAAAATGTAGAGGTAGTTTTAAATAATAATGTCATTGCATGAAAATGACAGTTCAAATTTAATTTGCGTCTCTCCTGTCTTGAGCCTGTTTCTGCAAAACGTGGAACTCCCTAAAACAGCTTTGACCTAAAGACATTAGGAGCTCCTAGTCTTTGTAGGGTTGAAGTTTCATTGGTTTTGTGATGAAATGAGTTTTACTTTTAACTTAACTGGCAACAGAAGCAGGCTATGGACTATCACAACAAACATCTGCTCTAGCCAAAGATTGGACACTTTCTTTCTCCGGATAAACATAGCTGTAATGAAAGTTTTGACATCTGGCTAGCGGCCAAGTGCTGAAAGACAAGTCTGGTTGCAGTTTGTGACTTGTAAAAGGTAAGCTGAAATGGGAAGAGGTCAAAATGTGTCGTCGTATATTTTTATTTTTGGGACTCGTCCTACAGTTCTGAAGCTTGAAATGGAGCCACGCTGCCAGGAGTTGTACACGTAACTTAGTAACCTTGGTGGCTAAAAATGCCTTGCCTTTGCTTGTTATCTGTGTTAGTACGTAATAGTTCTCTTCTAACAACATCAGCTTGTCAGTTGACTGCAATATAACTAATACCCTCTAACTATGCCGGTGCCGCCAGTCCGACCAGTTTCCTTTGGGAAGCTGTGCACGGTACATTGTTGATTTCCAGTGTTGTGTGTCTGATTTCAGCACGCACTCCTGTTTACAGGAAGATTACCGTAATATTTGCCATTAATGTTAAGCCTCTAATCAGTTACAGTCTGCATTTTTATTGTTCAAGGAAAACGGTACTGTTACGCCCCGAGTCTCTCTAGCTGCTTGTTTGCTGACTCACTTTGATGCCTGTTACCTAAAGAGAGTTTGTAGCAGAATAAACTGAAACTACAGAAGAAAGTTTATATTTGGGTATGCTTCCTACCCCTTCGGATGTGCTCCAGCAGCCCGTAGGGAGACTTGTCTGTTTGGACTACTGTTACTTCTTGCAGTTGGGCCATTCTTTTTCTTTATGTTAGAGATTATTTTTTTTCTTTTTCTTTTATACTGGGCACCAAGAAACTGGGGTATTAGCCTAATAACTTTCTGCATTCTTTCCCTTTAGGTCCATATTGAGATCCACTGACTTGTGACTTGATGTGCTGCTTGCACTGTGTGCTGCAACTAGAGTCAATCACACTCTTCAAATTCAGCCTGTCGTGAAACAGCAAAGCTATGCTTGTTTTCTCTAGGACTATGAAGAAAGAAGATTTAAACCAGAAACGAGTATGTGGCAGTGGCCCAGATCATCACAAGGCAGCAGCTCACCTGACACACATGCATTCCGTGTTGAACAAGTCTCAAAATCATAGTAGCAGTTTACAAGAATTATTTTATTTTAACACCAGGAATTGTTCTCTCTTTAATACTATACCTCTGCCTTCTATTGGCAAGGAAATGCCTCCGAGTTTGAGTGAATCAGCAGGGAGGAACTCAAGTGCAGCTGCTCCTTGGAAGGATTCGTTTAATCTGCATTTTTCTTCTGGGAAAGACAGCCTTGATAGGGTTTCTCACTGCATTAATAGTATTCCAGTAATGGGCTGGCTGGAGAAAGCTTGTAGTTTTGCTGGAGACTTCAGCTCATGCTGTCCAGAAGACAACTTTGTATGTGTTGCACACTTCTGGCTGGGAAATTTGCAGTATAATAAAAACCTGCAGTTTCTGGAATTAGAAATGAGCGGTAGCAAAGAGAATGAATTGCAGCTTGCATTTCTTAAAGAGTTGGAGCTTGGTGGACTTCCTGATCTCTGTTCTATTCCAGTTGCCTCACTGAACGAATATGCTATGGGACTCTTAAACTACCAGAAACTGTGTTTCTTTCTTTATTACTTAAACCTTGTCTCTTCAGAGCAAACACTTGGATACAAGCAAATGCTTTCGAGTATACCCTATGTGACTAGTAATTTTCACATCATGCAGCTAGTAATTTCTGTGCTAGCTTTTGCACTAGCAGGTCTCTGGTATGCAGTAGTGAAGGTAAAAAAGTACTAAGATTTTAATAATTACTATTTTTAACATTAATAGAAACTTAATTGACTAAATAACAGAGAAGGTTACAGTTCAGGTTTTAGTGAGAAGTACACAGCTAAAGTAAAAATTGTATAATAGCTAGTAAAACTGGCTGTTGGAAGAATAGGGACTTTTTTGTAAGGAATATCTGCATCTGAGTGGAAAGAACTTCTTAATCTTGGGGACTTCTGCTGGTCTGCCATTAACACTAGACCAGAACCCAATTTGATTGTTTAGCACAGATCCTTTGTTTTCTTTAGGGCTTGTGTTAGCAGAGTGTTCTGGCTGCTATTTACAACCATTTCCAATGAAACTGTTTCTTGTAGAATTGAATTCCTGCTCTGAATCCAACAGTAACTAATGTATCAGTCCTTAAAACACTTTGAACTGGAAAGCTGTTGGGAGGGTGGTCTTCAATACAGCATAATTCTCAGCAGTGTTCCTTTGCAAGGATGGTACTGCTCTAATTTAAACACTATCTCAGAGCTTTATTGCATTGCAGTAGACACTATAAACAATTTTCTAAAAGAATGTCTTCTTTCCTTGATAAAGTGGTTGTTATCACTGAAGCATAGTAATAATTTCTGGGCCTGTTGACTTTGGCTTTGGGACAGACTTCTGACAACGGGGCTTGGCAAAGAATGGAGCGAGAATGTTGGAATCAATAGAGCTGCTTCTGAATAAGAATTTGCAGGAATAGGCTCCCCCGGGCACTTAGATGGAGAAACTCATTGTGCAGTAGGTCAAAGTTTGAACTCAGTGTCCAAAATTCTCAACAAGGGAGTTGGTGTAGGTGGGCTTAATGTGCTCTAGGGGCTTACCTAAAGAGGGAGGTATTGATACGGTGAGTTAGGATGCATTTTCAGCTCACCCTTCACTCTGAGTTAAAAGTGAGGACTTAATGCAGAGTAAAGTCATGCCAGTGATTCACACACCAAGTATCCTTTTTGCTAGCTAGCTAGCTTCATTTTGGAAAGAGAATAAGTGATGTTGCATTTAGTTTGAACTGAATTCACCTGGAAAGCCAGCAGAGTTTTTAATGTGGTGTTTATTTGGGTGTTAGCACGCTTGTGTAGAGAAGTCCTTGATTGTGAAGATGAGATGCCAGTTATCAGTGTTATGGAGAGACATGATGGAATTTTTTTAACCTTATTTGAGTGCTGAAAGTAAGATGTACTACTTTTTATGTTAAATGATATGTTGTGTTTTTATTGTCCCCATTGGTTGGCTATTTCTTCTGGATGCTAGAAGAGATAAAAAGCCATTTACTTTAATTTAGGAAATAACTTTTTCCCTGGTGTGTACTTTTATTAAGTGTTTAACTTCTAGACTTTTGACCACATGATTATCTGTCACAAAATTACCAAAAGCCTCAAAATAATAGTGGATTAAATATTGCAAGTAATTATTTTGATAGCAACAGTTTCCTTAGTCAAGCCATTCATACTATTCACTCCCATCTCCACTGCTGCAATTTATCACCCTTGCAGTGGTATTAACACAAGTGTTTGTGGATTAAGATTGCTGAAGCGATGTGGATCTGAAACCCCAAAACGCTAGAAACAAAGACAGTTCTCCAAAAGTCTGTGGCTTATTTGAGTTATGGTGTTAAACTGTTGTCTGCATATCGCTTGACCCAAAAAAACATTTGGCAGAGCTGAGGGTAGAGGAATGAAGGTGGGGAGGGGCTGGGGCCTGTTTAAGCTGGCTTGATTGCTAAAGAAAACATTGTGCAACTGGATCTTAATCTCTATAACTAGCTATATAGGTAAAGAAATACTCTTTTCCTGTATGGTGAGCTTTTTTTTAAGTTGCACATAAACACAGTCCTGCATCCACAACTGAGTGCTTGAACTTCCTGTATAAAGAATCGATTGGCACAGTTGTACCTGTAGTTGTTACTTGAGACCTCCTCTGTTCAGCTGAACGGTTTGGCCTGGGAGATTCTCTACTCTGCTGTACAGCATTTGGGAACCACATATTTAGGGAACCGTAGTTACATACAACACAAGCTTGTAGGTGTTATTGTGGGTTAATAGGCAAGAGGAGTAGCTGAAGGCATAAAAGCATTAATCCAGTTTTTAACGCACCTATTCTTTGTGGTGATTTTAAAGGGAAAAGGCGGGGGAAACGCAACATGAGAGAAACTAGAATTTAAATGTCTGTACAGTGGGGTGCCAAGGGTTGTCTCTATTGATGACAAGCCTATGCAGGAGGGGTTCTTGGAATGTTGAATCATGTTATGTGCCACAGTCCAGCTCTAATACAGTCCTGTTTTAAGCAAAATTTGCTTTGAGTGAGTGGCCTTTAATCACTTATTACAGGATCACTTTAAATACAGATACAATACAGCTAAGCGAAATGATGGATTTTTCTGTGTATTATATGTATTTTGAACATAAGATATAAAGAATATGTCTTAAGTGAGTGGATTTATTCCATTTTATGATAGTTTATGTACTTTGCCTTGGATTTTATTGCTTAAAACCTAAAAGGTAACTTTCTAACTTGAACATTCCTTCTGAAATTCAATTAAAGGATATTTTGGTATGTTAAAATCTCTCGTAATATACTGCACTTTAAGCTTGGGGAGGCCATAAATTGCAAGCACTGTTCTTGCACTAATAGAACTGTTTGACTGGCAGCGACAATGCTCAAATGGCTTTTACTGTCTGGGGGAGAATAGTGAACCAGAAGGATGGCACTCCTTTGAAACTATATATAAATCAAACACTATATGGTTTAGGCCACTGTTTTCTCCCTACAAATCTTTGGATATCAACTCATCTCAAAAGATGGAAGGTGTCTCAGCTAAGAACTGGTTTGTATGGCGTTTCATGTCTTCAATAAGTCAGATGTGGAAGCTGCTTTTCTGAGTAAATGTGCTGTTAGCGCTGAGACTGTCTTGGATGATTGTTATAGTAGAGGAGAATAACATTTTTAGGAGAGGTAAGGGACCTTTATACTGAACCAGGAGTTGCCTTCTTATTTCCAGTTCCTCTCTCATCTCGCTCTTCTGTTGGTGTTGTAAAGAGGTATTTCTAAGCAAAATGTCAGGGTTCTACTAAACAACTCATACTTTCTAAAATTTCGTTGAACAGTGTCCAGATCCCTCCTGCACTACATAGCAGAGAGTTCTATTTCTGCCATTAGAAAACAAATTATGTAAGAAAATACTCGATAATTGCCTAGTAGTTTCCCATAACTGTACACTTGAGTGGAAATTTACTATATGGTATACTGATTTGAAAAAGAAAATGATACTTTTAAATGTGTGTGCACAGAGCACTGCATGTAGATAAAAAGTGTTTTATCACAGTATGATGTTGGAATGCTTAAGCAAATGCTTATTTACTTTCTGACATTACAATGCAAAATGCAGTAGAGATGGTGTTGTACTTCTCAGTGTGGTATTAGTGCAATATTAGAAATCATCTGTGTGCATCATCATGCACCATGAGACAGTTTTATCTGCAGATATTTTTTAGCCTTTTGCTTTTTCAGTGTTGGGTTGTGGGGTTTTTTTTGGGGGGTGTGTGTTTGGTGTTTTCTTGTTTGGTTTTTTTTTGTGGTTTTGTTGTTTTGTGAGTGGTGTTTTTTTTTTTAGGACTGTGAAGACTGCACTTTCTTAAACTTTGCCAAAGTTTGCTTTCTTTCTCCTTTTCTCCTCCCTTGCCCCTCCTTATAGGTAAACACACTTCCAATTTTTGGAAGAAGCAAGCCTGTAGGTGATCGCCTAATATATCATCTTATTGTCAAGGTGTTCCTTTTGTTTTTATGGCCTGGTCTTACCTATGTTTTCCTTCTCTTCCCTCCCCATCATTTCTCAGCATAAGCATATGCTGATATTCTGTTCCATTTCAGAAACACTCTGCTGTAATGAATTATGCATATCAAATTGACAGAAACCATGTAGAGATTTAAGCATCCATAATCTGTCATTAGGGTGTATGACAAGTAGTATATCTGACAGAGCAATAGGTAGTCAATGTGACATATTTCTGTTCTTTCCCTTCAAAACAGCTGCTTTGATTAAAATCTAATATTTAATTCAAATTTGTAGTACCTCTGTCAGCTAAGAATTGCAGCTAGAGTTTGGAGCTTATGAAATACCTTGAGGTCAAAACTTGAGAAACAGTTACGCTAGCTTCAATACTCTTCAGGTTTTTAAGTTATTAGTATAACTGAAAAATTCACATGAATGTACTCTTAAACGTCAACCTTTTTTTTTCTAAGAGTGCATAGAATAAAATGTGTTCTGATACTTGTTTCTGTGATGCACAGTCAATAATGGGGGGGGGAATCTTTTTAGGATTTTTTTTTTTAGAATTTTTGTGATGAATCCCCTTCCAATATCTCAGACTACAAAGCCTGTAATCCTCAAGGAAGAGCTACATTCAATAGAACTTTCAAATAAACAACTTGTTGGCTATGAAAATACTAATATTTATGATCAGCTCATATACTTGTATTCAAGGACATCAATATCAATCTGCTGACAGTGTGAAAACAAGAATAATATAGAAGTGTTAGAATAATGCTATCCTTTACCACCCTGCACTAAGTAAATCCTATTGGTGTGTACTTTGAAATTAATCCTGTATTGCATTCCAAAATCTCAATTATCTTAGTCTTTTTGGAATTGGTGATACAAGACTCAGACCAAGTAGATGGTTATTTCATTGTTAGCAATGAAATAAATTTAAAAGCTGAAACATTGTAGAAAATGACCTGAGGGATTTCCAGAAAGAAAATCTGCCTTGAAAAGATCCAGTTTATTTCTGTGATCTCAATATATTCATAGTCTGTTTTGCAAATCACTTTTCTTCCTTCTTTGTGGAAGATCTATTAAACCTGATAGCAAAAATGGTTAAAAGCCAAACTTTTAAAAGTATCAGTGCTCTTTAATTTTCTGTTTGTAGTAAATCTTACCTATGATCAAATGTAAAAATACCTAAATGTAATTTAAGCTTTTGTTCTTAAAAGTAGGTAAATCTAATGCTTAGTGCCTGATTCATCACTTGAAGTTGAGTGTTCCATGAACTTTCTTGAAAATGGGTTCTGCTACCTGCTGGTGACTAACACTGATTTTAAATGCTGACACTTACAAGACTTCCTGTGAACTGTGATGTTATCCATGCAGAACAATTTTAGTCTATGGCCTTGGTCTCTGGCCCTAATTTTTTTTTTATCGCAATCTGGGAGATGGAGAAGGCTGGCACAAACTGTTTTTGTTTGTTCCAGAGAAAGATGTTTACAACTTTGTATGTATTTTAGACATTTATTGTAACACTTTTTAACTTGTGAGAGGAGTTTCCATAGTAAACTTGAAACCTGTTGTCCTAATGAGGTGAATACAGACTTTTGAATATATAGAGTGCTATCTAAGCTTCCAGAAGCTGTTGATTGTGATGCTGCTCACTTGCACCACAGGAGGGAGTTACACATCAGACTTTTAAATATTTTCAGTTACGGCATTGTTTCTTCTTAGTACAGTACATTTCAGTTTATAAATATGCTGACTTTGACTTGTCTCATGGATTGTCACTGCAAATAGGTTAATGTACAAAATCAATACACAGCGGTAATGTATTGTGACTGTTTACAGTTGAACTCTGAATACCAATTGATGGATTTTAGGAAGCTATTTAAAAACAGAAATAAAAATCTTTTTAAAAATTATCTTTTTGTCTGTGCTCAACAAAAGAGCTGGTCTTGGTGCTTCTCATTCCAATTTTTCACTGTATAAATTGTACAGATGTACTTAAAGAGATCATGTTTCTGACAATATAAAGTCAGACAGCGAGTGGCTTTTTCAGAGATACAATTTGTGAGATGTGTGTTTACTGAATACCAAACATTTAAAATCTGTGTGAGAATAAAAGGGCATTTATGCTTGGCCTTGGAAATTTGGTATCTGAGCTCTACGCAAGGTTACTCACGTTAGCCACCAATATTCATTCATAGGCATTCTTTTCTTTTTACATGCTTTTTTTTTTAGTGACACACCTTAACAAACCAGTTACATTCAATGTAATTCCAAGGTATTTCCTAACTAACTGGCTCTAATCTTGCAACATAATTTCATTTTAGAAGGGGAAAGCGAACCATGCTAAATATGTCGAAAGCCATAGCAACTTTCTTGCGTAAGTCAGGGTAGCATTGCTGGATGTTTCTCTTCAGGGTTAAAAGCACCTTAGTATTAACAGATATCTCAGACCTCTTTGGTTTTTGCTGAATAAAATATTCACATTAAGGCAGTGGAATAAGCATGTATTCTTTGCTTAATGTGGAGCATTAAAAACATATTTAAAAAAACCCTGAAAACCCTCACTTTTCAGATCTCTCTTCTGAAAGTTGCTATCAATCACATGACTTTTTGATTCTAGACTCAAAACTTACAGTTTTTGTTTGATCTCCGGGTCCCTTGATACAAAAAGTGATACATTTTGAGGAAATATTATTGTTATGTGCTGTATTTATTCTGAAAAGAAATGGTATTGACAATCCTGAAGAAAAGGCTGATACCTTGAGTACAAAATTAGCATGTACTATTTTTCTTAATGATGAATGCTGAGAGCATATTTTCCCTCAAAACGTGCATTCAAACAGAAAAAAAGAAGGGGGGGAGGAAAATGAATGTAATCATCTAATAACGTCTGTGAAGTTTTGGCATGTGATTAAACATCCATGGTTAAAAAAGGGCTACCAACGCTCTCTCTGCAGTTCACTGTAGATTCCTCATTGCTTCTGGAATTTGCATACTTATTTGCATGCATACTGCATATGCAGTACATACTGAAGTAATAGTTTCTAACCTCTTTGGCTGCCCACAATGTTCCAGCCATGCCACTGTGACAGTGATGTGATGTGATCTAGCCTTAATCACTCACGTTGTCATTGCTTTCAGGTGGTTTATCAGTAGTTTTATATATATTTATATAAATGGGCACGATACCTGCAGTACACGGGGACTTGAAGGAACTCAGAATACTTTTGCAAATAAATGCATGAACAGACATGCTACCATGCGCATAGCCAAATCTCTTCCTGGTAGGATTTGAAGTGTTTTGAAGTCAGATTTAAGTTGGTGGCCTATGACTTTGTGGTAGTCTATCTTTGTTCATCTCATACTATAGAATTCTATGAGATCAGCTCATCTGTACAGGAGCCCAAATTTCCTCTGTGCAAATCTGAGATTGCCAGAAGAACCTTTTAGCAATTTAAACCCATCACAATGTTTACCTCTTCAGTATGTTTCTTAGTTCTTGCCTTTCTGGCAGATATGATAGCAGCTTAAAATTAAAAACCAAAACCTCAAACCAAATGCAAATACCAAAGATTCTGCTGAAGATTTCTTAAGGAGATGATATTTCTAAGGTAGATGGAGTGCTTTACTTTCCATTAAAAGAGAAAATATTGGATGGGGGTGTTGTTATCAAGAACTGTGGTGTGCTTGTAAAAAGCATGTTGTAAGTCTCTTGAGTGTTAGGAAGTGCTACGTCTATTTATTATCACAAATATTTTGTAGCCATATCAAAATACTCCTGTATTTATCTTTAACCTCATAGTTCAAAGAAAAAAAAAAACAACAACAAACACATTTTGGAATTCTTTCAAGTATTATGCATTGTTAAAAGTATCCCCAAGGGCAAAGGACCAAAACCTACACAGAAGTCAAACGCTCACCTCTTGCTCATTGAACAAAAAGCCAGCAGCAATGACAGGCAGGATGTTTTTGATGCTCTTTTTTTTGGGCTAGTGGCTGGAGCCCTTAATCACTTTAGCTGGAAATTATTCACAAGTAACCCTTCTGACCTCAGTAATCCTATCTTGCTTCATATAATAATAAAAAAAAAATCTTTTCTACACCAGGGATTCCTAAATTGCCTCTCAGGTCTTAGCCTTGCATACCAAGTATTGCACACTGACTGCAAGCATGTATGACCTGCTCCAGAGTTAGAATAGTTACATTTCCAATTTCTGGTCTTTGCTCCCCTCCTTCGATATAAAAGCATTTTAGAGTAAAAAAAAACCCCAAAAATATTTTTCTGACAATGTATAGCACCTTTCTAAGGGCTTGCTTGTACACCCTCAGCTGTCTTGTCATTTTAGGTCAGGTTTGTAGATGTTGAATTTTCTATCAGGCTGAAAATCAGAGACTACCACAAAAACTAGATTTACTTGTCAAGACAGAATGAAAATTTAAACCTTTTTCAAAGTTGGACGGCCTTCTTTTATCTTCTGTCCTTTCTAGCTGCTTTCTGAGGGAGAACATCTGTACAGACTATAGCAGGTTTCAAGTCTTTCACTTTGATATATGGTGTGTGTTCCGAAGAATCCGTTGGTTAAAATAAAAGCTGTCTGGTCTGTGTTGTCACTGTCAAACATAATTTTCAGCGCTCTTCCTCCCATTTTCTTTCTGGTTTATAATCATTCATTTGCAGCTGATAACTGTATCTTCTGATTTCTTTCTATTTAGCTAAACTACTTACTTGCCAATGCCAGCAAGCTAGAAGTTTGTAGAGATTTTCATCACTGGATGTTTTGTTATGGTCAGTTCATCAAGCTTCTTCGCTACTTGCTCAATTTACAGTTAATTCTAATATATTCTCATAAAGTATCCATAAGGCATTGTAGCTGTTTCTGAATGGATTATTTAGCAGCTTCTCTTTCCTCATATAGGAAGTGTTTTTTCTGAAGGCCCCTATTGAAATAGCATTGTCCAAAGGTTTGATTCCACTTTGTATGTTGCTATTGTTACTATAAAAGAACGCTTTTATGACTGAAAAATACCTCTGATAAATCTTTGTACTCACACGTGCTTGTTAAATCCAGCAGCTGATCTGCCTGGGAGGGAACTGCACTTCTGCCTCCTGGCAGATACTCTAGCTGTGATAGATAATGACATAAACAAGATGACTCTTCTCAACCTAACATACAAAATCTGAGAGGTAAGGAATAAATTCAGGGGGAAAAAAAAGACCAACCAAGAAAAAAAAAAAAAAAAAGTGCTTTGAACATACTTTTGGTTAAATTTTGATAGGTCATTTTGCCAGAAAGATGGGCTGAGAAGATGTGAATTACAACTTGAGACAAGAGGTAACATAGATCTGATCTGATTTTCCTTTGTAACAGGAAATCTGTCAAATAGTTCAGATCCCATGGTCGGGGTGGGGTTAAACAAGACTGGAAATGGGCTCAGAGGACATAACAAAGCACAAATATTTTACATCTGTTTTATGGAAAAGGAAAATTACACTTTTACTGTTTTTCCCCCAGAGTTATTTCTGTTATCCTTCCGGTCCTACATCCACCTTATGATAATGCAGAACTAGAAGGTGAAGTAGTCCATTAAAAATGTGGAGAAAGCAAGCAAGGTTTTGTGGGTTTGGTTTTTTTTCATTCCAGAAAGTGTAATCAATAAGAAAAGAAATCTGATAGTAGGATTTATCTGTTTAAGTAACTTAAAGTGGTTTTAGTAGGACAAATCACAGCTTCAATCCTGTAATCCAATCACACAAGATCAGGACTGATGTCTAGCCTTGTTGACTTAAACAGAGCTCTGTAAGCATGAGATCTCCCTATGTGAACCAAACTACAAGGTCTGGAGTTGTGTTTTTTATGGGAATATCCTTAAATTTAGGCCAGGTTAAAAGTCCAGGCCTACTGACAGTAGCGTCAATGGGAATCTCCCCAGCAATTCAAATGCAGACAATACCATGTTCCTGAAGTGCTTTGAAATTCATTGCATACTTTCCAAATATTGTACTCCTCGTAGAAAAACAATCTTAAAATATAAGTGTATTATTTTGAAACAAAGAGTCAGCATTTACCAACTGAGAACTATAAAAATAAAATACACAATAGTTATAGCATACTGGATGGTCTTCTAAAACAGAGGAAACTCCCAGGAATTCCAGTTTATAAAATAGTATAATTTGCTATTTTATTTGAATTATTAAATTGATAACAGCTTTTGGTAAGTACTTTTACATAGCTTTAGTCACTATTGCTTTTTAATCTTAGATATTCTCACATGAACTGCACAAAGGCATTGTTAACAAGGTTATTACAGCTTTATATGCAAAGTAAGTGTAACTAACTTGTTTTGGGTTTTTTTTCCTGGAGTATTAAATTTTAATTTTTTTGTTTCTTGACTACACATTGTTCACCTACAATATGCTGGCTCTTGTATTACTTTGTTTAAATTCAGGTGCTTGATGTTGGTACTGCAGTTAAAGAAATAAAAGTTTAGTATTTTTATCTGCTACTAATGATCAAGAAAATATATTGGACTATCTTCTTGAAATGGTGAGTTAATGAAGTCACACCAAATTACATTAATTAGAAAGTCCTTACAAGAAATTAGGCTGTTAGAAGAAATGGGTATGAAAAAATACTTCAGAGCTCTTTTTCGTTTCATAGTTTAAATCACAACACATTCTGCTTTCAAATTAATCTGACAAATATTGTTATGTTGTAATAATTTCTTGTTATTGTAAGGAAGAATCCACAGTCAGTTTCTCCCAGTTATTCTAAACTGACACACACATCGGTAGAGTAATAAGAGTGTCTCCTTGCAATTTCCACTTAAAACAGAAGACACCCCAACTAACAGTAAATTCAATAATTCAGGGAGAATTTTACATGACTTTTTTTTAATTTGCTGTTGTTACCAATGGCTTTATTAAAGAAGTACTACAGAAGTGTTAAATGATTGCTGATCGTTAGTAGAAGGGGAGGAGAAATTATTTTAATCAGGCAGACTCAAAACTCGGAGTCTGCATCTAAACTTTTGCTAATGGGCTCTGTAAGGAAATCGGAAAAGAGTTCCCGTTACTCAAGAAATTATTGAACGTTGAGTGGTCAGGCCTCTGTTCAAAACTGGACTGAAACCAACGTAGTATATCCACACCTTTGTAGCAGCCTTCAGAGAGTCTGTTGGTCATCATACTCCCAGCGTACCTCTAAGCTTGCGACTTAGAGATAAAAGACTCTTTTCATTAACATAAAATATGATATTGTAGTTTCCTGAGTATATGTATATAACCATACATAAATATTTACACATAAACATAAACATGCATTAATTTCTTTGCTTGTTTAGCTCAAAAATAAATTTCTGCTTAAGTGCTTTCCATAAATGATAAAAAGTCCAGTAGCAAAGAATGGAAACATATCCCTAAATGCTACATTAAGCATGGTAAAAGCATACCTTTCTTTTCTGTTGTATTGTTCTTGGAACAATATTGGAATTAATATGGATCTTCCAAAATTCCAGTGTGATAAAGATACTACTTTACTCATTCCTATTGTCTATGGTCAGCATTCTGGAATAACATCTTTAATTGATTAGCAGTTTAGCTTTCTGAGAAGACTGCTTTTTCTGCATTTATCTGTCACTACATGCAGTTTCAGAATCTAATAAAACAATATTATCTCCTTTCTAATAGTTTCACGACAGCCTTTCATTTTAGCTGAAGAATATGAAGAAGAATTTATCTCCTTTTAATTCATATCTGTGTATCTCAGCTTTACTAAAACAGAATGAAATACAACATTTATAGAAAAGAGAGCTTTGTACAAATTATGCAGAAAATCCAGACCATTTCAGAAAAAAGCAGCAGCTAGAAAAATAACTGCCAGGCTACTGTTCTTCATAGAGTAAATCTGGAAATTCTGTAGAACCGATGAGGACGCTGAAGATTCAAATATAAGAAATGCCTAAAAATACTTCATGGAATGATTTCATCTATGAAGGAGATAGATAACCATTCTTGTCAACAATTTAAAAAAGGTTTTCACTGTGAGAGAACAAGACATTATTTAAGAATATAAATAGTAGTCAGATACCAGTCTATTTATCTCGCAAATGTGATGAAGATGTTGGAAAAAATTATCTGTTTATTTTAATTGTAGTTATCTGCCATCTTGTTCTTCAGGTTTGGAGTCTTCCATATATGCTGAGTTCTGGAAGAGCCTTACAGATGGGAATAAAGAGCAAGGGCATGATTTTGTTAGTCACGAGAATTTAGCTGTGCTCATTATCCATCTTCTACTGAAATGGTTTCTCTTCTAGCAGGAATACCAGAATGCAGGCCTTACCAGGCCAGAGAGGAGAAAAGATCCTTGCAGAAAAGAATTAATTTGTTCTCAGCTGGTACAATAACTGAACTAAATATCCTGGATTCTCATGCTTTTGAAGTGTTCTCAGTCAACAGCAGATTCCAAAAACTTTTATGTGAAAAGTCTTTCAAGTATAAATGTACTGTTATTTCATAAAGCTTTCAATTTTTCCCCACAAACATATAAGGAAATGGAGAAGACATTCTGTTTAAAAAAATATTCTTTATCCAGTGTGAAAACGTTGAGCAGTGCACATTTACTTGAGGAGTTTTGTGAATTAAAATTGTGCAGCAGATATTTTAAATATGTGAATCATTTTTCTATAAAACATGCTTTAATAGTTCTGCTATTTTGAAAGCAAAATATATTTCCACCATCTTTGTTTCATTTTGGGTATTTGGAAATTTTCTACATCCTGCTAAATGGCACACCTGATGCAGACATCCTTAGAGGAGAGCTTGCATCTGTACAACTAAGATTTCTGGTATTTGAAAATGTAATGAAGCTTTTAAAGATAAAAACAAAAAAAGGAAACAAAAAATGTTTAATTGAATTACTTTGTAGGACATTAGTTTTTCAAATGTGTCTATTGTATTTTGTACGCTAAGTCACTTTTTTTTTTACATTACATTGCTTGTTTTATCTGAAGCATGGCAATTTGCCAACCTTAGCTTTTACTGATAAATTCTGCTATACAAAGCAAAAGTTTTTATATCTGAGGCCACTTCCTTCTGCTATTTTATCATCTTCCTGGTTTTGTCTGTTTTCAATAAATGCCTTTCTATTTTCACATCTTTTATATGCATGTATACACAGATCCTTTCCTCTGTATTAGAACTGATAGTTGCAAGTTGGTAAGGATAAAAAAGACAGACTGTTGACTTCAATTTCATTGCACTAATATACTATATGGATGCTTTTATATTACACTATTAAAAGTTGTTAACATATAAAAGTATTTCCTGAATTTGGGAGTGGGGTGGGGAGGCAAGGGGTTGATGTTTCATAACAAGGTTTTAAAATGGAAATAATCTATGGGTACAGCTATATTTGAGTACTACAGATTGACACATGGAGGCTGGGTTCTCACAGTGAAAATGCGTTATTTTAAAACATCTCAAATTTAAACATATTGAAATTTAAAATCTAAAAAGAAATTATGGTGGAGGCCAAACATCTCTCCTTTATCTGTCCCAAGAGGTTGAATATTTCCACCTGAAGAGAAAAACCTAGAAAACTCAGCAGTAAGGAGAAGCCACACAGATCCCTGCACACACAGTGGAACTCAAAAGAAACTTGAGGGAAAGGAGAACTGAATTAGGGGTGATCAGGAGAGAGGAATGAGATCAGAGGAAAAAAGTTAAAGTTGCAATGCAGCAAACTGCAGAAAAGCTTTTGGAACTTACAAGAAAGAGAAGCTGTCCCTGATGTCACTGCCCATTTTGCAGTCTGTCATGAATTCCTCTTTCCCACAAAAAACTGTTACTAAGGATGTAAGCTGTAAATCATCATGTACTAATCTTTTTACGAAGCCGTTTTTGTTGTTGTTCTGTAGATCTATACAATTACATTAATAGACTAAAAATAACAAGGGCAGTTCTATCAGACTTAAATTACAATTTTGTTTCTTAAGAATGATTATTTTATATTGTGCTGATTGAGATCGCAGAAATCCTTTTCTGACCGCAGAGGTATAAGGTACCAAATTCATCCTTTATGTAACTGCACTGAGGTAAATGGAGTTACATAAGGAATTAATTTGACCCGTCTCCTCCATTTCCTTGGAAAAATTCTTTGTTTTAGTGCTTGCCAAGTTTTAACTTTGACTCTCCCTTGCTTAACATCTTGTACTTAGAGACAGTTTTTCTTTCTTTAAGGCTATAAAGAGAAATATAGCAAGAGAAAGACAATTAGGGTGAAGATCTGCTTGTTAGATTAAAAGTACACTTCTTATGGTAAGAAAATAGCAAAACCTTTTTGTTTTGGTATAGAAGTATATGGGATTATTCTTACATCCATGAAGATGTGAAAGGAATAAAATAGTACGTATAGCCGAGAGAAGGAAAGGATTTAAGTGACCTTTTTCTGCCTCAGACCTTGTGTGTTTCTTTCTAACTGCAGCAGTTGGAATAAATAGGCACCTTTCTTGGTTAGAGACAGTAAGAATTTAAAATATTACACATCACCTTGTAACAAAGAATCACCTCTCCTTTGCACCTGGACTCAACAGGAGCTATGTATTCAAAAATAACCTACAAGAGAAGCTGAAGGCATACTCTTACCAGTATACAACTGCAATTTCATGATAAAGTAAATTTAGGTTTTGGATGGCAACATGGCACAAAATTCTTTGTACAAATTCAACCCACCAGTACAAAGTTATTTATAAAACAAAACCCTCACAAAACAAGGAGTGGAGAGTGGTTTTACTCCTGATGATTTTACATTAGAGTTGGTATCATTTGTCTTCCTGCTGCCGGCATAAAGCCAGGATAAAGTTTGGTCTAAACACTGTAACTCATAGCTGGCTAAGCTTGACAGGAATGCAATTACATGCTCATATTTGATCTCGATCAGTTTACTACCATTAGATGATCTAGTATTGCGCAGATCAGACATTAACAAGCATGTAAGTCTGACTATAGGCACAGTTTGAGAAGGGCTGAGCATGAGGGATCAGAAAGTGAAATTGATGGAGAGTCTGTGGCTCAGAATAAGGTTATAATTATGCAGGGATGTTGTTCCCACTGACAAAATAGCTATCCAGCAGCCTGCCTGCCTTCTTTCCACACCATCTGTGTGTCGCAGTCTACCAGTGCTGCAATTGTGCCAATGCAACTGTTTGTGGGACCAGAGTGTGAACTTAATCAATGGAATAATTCTGGTTAAAAATGATTATTTTAGACAGAACTTCTAAAATCTGGATTGAGTGATCAGATTTACAGCATGGTTTTGCAAACGGTTGCATGAACAGCTGAGAGGGCACTAAAAGTCACCATCATTAGTTGCCAGTTCCTGCTCCTATCTAAATTTATGGTTCCATATTTATTAAACCCAGATTTCTGCACTGCTGACTAGCCAGCAGCAAGATTTGAGCCAGCTCACGTGGAGATATGCAATTGCATTTCAGATGCTCACTGATGAATCAACAAGCGCACCTGGTCTAACACTTCTAACACTATGTCATGAGCGAGTCCAGCTTGTCACTTGGCTGCAATATGTACTGCAGGATGCCAGCCCTGTTACACTGTGGAGTTGTTTAAGAAGACTTCTCTGGGCGGGGAGGAGAAAGGAACTGTGGGGGCCTCCCCTGTTATCAGCACTACTATAATAAAACCCTTAACTGCTGCCATATGCATGAGAGCAGGACTCATGTATGGTTTGCAGCCCAGCTACAGCTCCCAGTGTAGAACAAATTAGAAATTTCAAATTCTCAGGCCTTGGTAAGACTGGAGAGTGGTATGCGATAATACATTTACCCATCCCAAGCTGGAGTTCGCCAGCAGTGGTGAATTCACAGACTGTGGCTACTTCTCAAGGCGGGACCAGAGTCTGGCCTTAATCAGTACACTCTCCTTTGGAGAATTACTTTACATCAAGCTCTTTCATTTTCCTGAGATAGAAAAACCCTCTCAAGCTTCATGCAAAATTCTACTCATGATCTGTTTCAGCCCATGTCCTTTGAATCCAAGTCCTCTTTTTCTGTTATTTTAGGCACAGCTTTCATGCTAGAAAGCATCCTGTTTGTGTCTAGTACTATACATAATTAATACAGGTAGAACAAGTTCTAATGCAAAGCATATTTCAGATCATAAGCATTACAGAGTTGGTGGACCTCCAAAATTTTTAATGCATTTGGTTTTCCTCAATGGGACATTCTGGTGTTCTTTACTCAATGCCTCACCAGTGGCCCTATCAGTGTTATACAATGGAAACAAGCACTGACTTCCAAAACCAGTAATATTTGATGCTAGGAGTAGATTAAGCTCATTTAGAAGTCTTTAAAAAAAAAACCCTCAAAACATGTCAAGAATTGGAATTTGAAATAAGCTGCAAATAAAATTCAGAATATGATTTAAAAGTTCATGTCAATAAAAACCCATGCAAAATTCTTAGAAGAGAGGCATCTTTAACTTTGGGGTTTTGGGCTATTTTAAGGAAAGAAGCTTCCTATTCATTCATAAAAGATGTTTGACTTGCTAAGCTTCAGCTTTGATGTTCCCCAAAGCAATATGAAATACTTGCCTGTAAAATTTTTTGGACTAAATGAAAGGTGCAAGCACTTTTGAAATCGTTAAGACAACCAGCAAACAGGATTTTCTATAAATGTATTTTTCCAGCTGCAGCAAATATGATATGTGTGACAGCATAAACATTTTAAGAAACAATACATGGCTAAAACCTGTCTGCCAGACAGAGGAAGTCAAAGAGTTTGCCTTAGGGGTTTAAGAATACCAGATTATTCAAGTACTGATAAATACAAAAAAATAGGAAAAGAAGGACATGATGATGAACTAAGACCTTCCTGCCTGGAAACTATTAGGCAATGCTTCTTCAAAAATAAAAATTGTTTGATCGTCTAAATTTGAAACAAAAATATTCTCTAATACAATGGCTGAGTATCAATGACAGTGATTCTGACTATCAACACGATAATTGTCTTAGGAAATGTAATGCTTGCATAATTTTTCTAAAAATGTGAGCATTTAAGTGAGCAACTAGTAAAATCAACCAAATAATTCTAGTTTACAAAATGTTGCACAACATCTGTGTTCTTCAAGATGTATCAATATTCTTTAAGAATGTATTCTTAAGACTGGAAAGATCATAGAATGATAGAATGGTATGGATTGGAAGGGACCTTAAAGATCATCTAGTTACAACCTCCCTGCCATGGGCAGGGACACCTTCCACTAGACCAGGTTGCTCAAACCCCGTCCAACCTGGCCTTGAACACTTCCAGGACTGGGGCATCCACAACTGATGTTCGTGTCTTTGAGATTAACTGTTCTCCTTAAAGGTAACTATAAAATCCTTCTTACCAAGTCTAACAGAATTCACAATAACCCAGACTTGCAAATTAGCCATGTCTCGACTGAACGCATGAAACGGGACTACCTGCATGCAGGATGACTAGCTCCTTAAATAAGATTTTAAAGATTCTTTCTTCCTTCCAACAGTAAAGTGCATTATTCCATCTCCACCTCATCTGTCAGTGTCTGATACTGACATCTAATCTGATGGCACAACAGCAGTTACTTTATTTCTTTCTGCATTGAGAAAATTCAGAATTGTATTTCTTGTCTTTGAATACAATGTTATTATCTACTTTCCAATTACTAGCCACGTAATGAACATCATCATAGTTCACGCTTTTGATTAGAAAGAAAAATTTTGAGAAATCTATCATCATAAAACGGAATTTTACATCACTAAAACATTTACATTACTGAAAGAGGAAACTTACCAGAGTATGATTAAGCTTATTTCTTTCTACAAGTAAACTGAAGCTGAATAATGAAAGTGTTTTCTCAGAATTTCCATTAACCAATAAAGAGCAATCCAGAAAAAAGGGAATCCACTCTTGCTGAGGAAAGGATGTGATAACCAACAGAGCTTTTTATGAGCCTTTCAGACCACAAAAATATGATGCAAGGGATTCAGCTGTCTTCACTGACTCTCTGTGTAGGGACAAATGTCATAACAGATGTGCTCCTGACCCCTTAAAACAAAAAATGACATGCTAAATTACTACTTAGTAGAAACTGAATCAAAACAGATACTAAACTATCCAAAGAGGAAAAAAAAAAAAAAGACAAAGTGTATTACCTGAAAATTCAGCAAATAACCATATTTATCATTAAGGAATCAACCCTGCAACAGCAGTTTTTGGAGAAAGCCCAATTTTTCCCTAAAAATAATTTAAACAGACTAGCTATTAGACTATTGTTTACACGAATGACAGACTATGAAGTTCTTCCAACACAGAAGGTGAAACTTGTGGATATAAAACGGGCAAAACATACTTGTGATAAAAATAGAGCTATGACTACAGAAGGGACTGCAAGAAAGGAAAAAAAAAAAAAAAGAAGATCAAGCAATCTTTTGAAAACTGTTGATTGAAACCCTTATTAATATGGAGAGAAAAATAAAATTCATATGTATTTCAAAATGGAAGAATGATCAAAGTTCCAGAAAACAAAGTAGATGCGAGAGAATTATTCACGAGTAGGAAATGGTATATCAGAGTGTATCCTAAAATTTGCTGAGATTGTAACCTGTCTTACTACCTGGCATCTTCGTTAGTAAGGAACTACTCAGCATTTAATGATAGTGGTATTGTTACTGTTGAATTACCAAAAACTACAGTGTATTTCTGCTATGGTAGAACTACTATAGCTATAATGTAGGACTATGATTGTAATTCTTTAGTTGATTTTGTACATTTTCAGAAAATTTATTCCTGACCTAGCCAGACATGAGACTTATTTTATACACAGGAAAATGAGACGACAAGGTAAAAGGTTTGATCTTAAAAGTTTCTATCAATCACGCATCTCACCTGAAGATCAAACGGCTTTGTCCAGTAAGCACCTTGTACACAGAACTAACAGTTTTATGCCTAGAACACTTGTAGGATCTGGCCTATGCAAAAGTAAGTCTCTTTATAATATACACAATACATATGAAAATTTCAAGTTTTAAGGAGTATCTGCCATCATTTCAGAGACATACAGCCTTGAAGAAGACACTATAATTTCAATACTGTCTTGTATTATATATCATTAATAAGTCATCCTACGAAAATGGGACTGGAAAGAACAGATTTTCCTTGAGAGAGTACTGAATGACATATATTTCAAAGTTACAACAGAGTAAGTTACATAGTCAATAATGCAAAATACTGAAAATTTAGCTGTTTGCTCAAGTTAATAATGAAGTTTTAATAAAGAACATTTTGCTTATCTCACAAGTTTGGAATTGTTTGATTTCACCATTAAGTTTACATAAAATATCCCAACTGATCACTTATAACTGGGACAGACTTTTTTTCCTATCTATCTTGCTTGCATCACAAAATCATTTTTATCTTTGCTATTAATTTGGATAATTTAAAAACCTACTATTGCTTCCATGAAGTCAACAGGAATTTTGCACTAAATTGGTGGGATGAGGACTGTTCTCCATGGCTCACTGTTTGCTATTAGAACTAGTGATTGGGCTATCTTTTATTTTGCACTAGAATTTTCCTTATAGCAAAAATACATTAAGTTATATTGAAATATAGGAAGGAAGGAAAAAAATGATATTGACAAACAAAAGCAACAAAAGAAAGGAATATATTTTATACAAAGGTGTAAAACAACACAGATGAAATTAAAGCAAACAATCTGTGATCAATTATAAAATTAGAAATTTTTCTCATGACCCAGATTCCCCTCTAATGTAAATTAACAGTTTGCTCAGTGTGCAAAAATATTCAAAACCCACTGTCAGTTCATGTACATTCAGACTTATTTTAAAGCCACCCTGTAATTGCACTTTATAGATACATATTTCAAAATAAATCTCTTACCAAGGTAATGCTTCTGTTTTATGTAATCATATCCTTTTTATACACTAACTTACTAAACTTATAACAATGTTTCATTTAAAATACGAAATACAGAGGAGTATTTTGGTGATGGTTTGTGATGTTTACAATTTCTAGATGAGTTAAAACGCTTTATTGCCAGAGCAGCTGTCAGAGCCAAACCTCAGCTCTCAGCAAAATGGGCTGTAATAACCACCTATTAGCAGCGGTGTCAAGAGGTGAGTGCTCCTGACACAGCTTCCTAGATGGTGCTCTGTCCCATGCCAGCCTACAAGAGGAAAATGAAAAACCTGATATTTTCCTGTTGGCTGACCCTTTCCTCCCACAGCTTCCTATCTGAGTAAAATTTTGACACCAAAGGTTTTAAAAAAATAAAGAGGGGTGGTGCCAAGGAAGGAAGGAAGGAAGGAAGGAAGGAAGGAAGAGTGGCCTGTGCCAGCACACTTCTGCTTACCTTTACAGACTTTGGAGGCTGCTGATATCCCTACTCCTGTGGTATCCCACAGATCTTTACTGAGGACTTAGGAAATCCCACAGATACTTTGATTCCTAGGGCAGTAAGTAGGCAAATCCTTCCTGTTACCAACACAGACAATACACACCAATGCAAAACCCTGCGCCGCATACGGGGATCAGTCCCATTTACACGCAAGGCTCTTCATGACCCCTGCGGCAGGGGAAGCACCCAGCACCCCTCCAGCACCGCACCGGACCCAAGAACAAGGAGCACGCAAGAATCAGCAGAAAACGTGCAGAAACACCATATGCCTCAGGCTCCTTTTCATAGACTTCAACCCAGCTCGTCCCCCTTCAAGATGCGGCCTCAGGACACCTCAGCCCTGGCCCTCCTGTCACCTCCCGCTCTTTTCCCTCCCTTTAGACCCCTCCAAAAGAGTCAGCGGCTCTGCAGACATTTTCTGGCGACCGCAGACCCCAAGAGACAACCCCAACCGACATGAAACCCACCTGACTCGACGGCTCCCCTCAGCCCCTCCCGCCATCGCCCTCCGGCTGCTCCTCAGCGGGTGCCCCGCAGGCCAGGCTCCTCCCGCTCCCCGACCGCCGCCCTCGCCCCCTTCCCGCCCTGGCCACCCCGTGCCCGCCCTAGCGGCCCCCGACAACCCACGGGGAAGCCCTTTGAGGGGCCTCAACGCTGCTAGGCCGCGCCGTGCGAAACCTGCCGGGGCGGGGACACCGAAAAGGAGAGGCGGGAGGGAGGCTGCCCGCTCCGGGCCCGCTCTGCCGCAGGGCACGGCTAGGGAGCTGCCGCCCCCTGAGGGGAGGAGGCAGCACGGCGGCGGCCGGCGACCCTGTGGCGGCGAGGGTGGCGGCGCAGGGCCGGCCGGGCCTGCCTTCCCCCCTCCGCCCCTCCGCGGGTCACATGAGAGGGGCGGGCGGCTGGGCCGAGGCGGCGGCTGCCGCCGGGGCTGAGGCAGGGCTGGGCGGAGAGGGACAGGGCAGAGGAGCGCGGCGGCAGAGCGCGGCGGCGGCGGTGGAGGAGAAGCGGCCACGAGGCGCCGAGCGCCGCGGAGGGGGCGCCGAGCGAGCGGAGCGAGCCCCGGGCCTCCCTCAGCCGCGGCCGTTGCGGAGCGCCCTGCCTGCGGCCCCAACATGGACGAAGAGGGCGGCGGAGGCGGCGGCGGTGAGTGGTGGGACTTGCGCGGAGGCGCGGCGGGGGGGACGCGGCCCCTCACCTGGCCGCCGCGGGCTGAGGAAGGCGCGCTCGCGGCCGGGGCGCCCTGCTCCCGGCGCGGGCCGCGGTTCGCCCGCCTCTCGGGCCGTGACATTTGCTGCCGCCGCGGCCCCTCCGCGCCCTTCCCCTCCGGGCGGAGCTGCCCGCCGTGCTGTGCCCCCGTCCTGGCCCGGGCGCTGAGGGGCCAGCCCGAGCGGAGCGACCGTAACAGCGAGTGCCGAGCAGCGGCCGGGAGCGGGGGAGCATCGCGGCGGGGGCTGGCCCTTTCGCCGGCGGCCACAATGGGGGCTCTGTGCCCCGGCGGGCGCCCCCGCGCCCGGGAAGGCTTAGGCGAGGGGGGGTGCGAGGCGGGTTCGCTCCGGCTCGGCGGGGTTCGGGCACAAAAGGGGGCAGCAGGGCAGGCAGGTCCGCGTCCCCCCGCCGCGGTGACAGCCCCGCGACATCGCTGCGCTCCCTGCGTGCAGCTGCTGGTCTGCTGGGGAGAGGGGGGAAAACAAAGTACGTCTCTTGTAGTGTACGAGCAGTGCAACGCATAATTAAGCTCTGCGAGGGCTCTGTTTGTGTGTGTCATCTTAGTGCGGGCTCGGTGATAATCGCGCGGTGGTTCATCCAGTTTAAACAAGGTGAACTGTTTCTAAAGGCAGCGGCATTACTACTTTTAGAAAATCCGGACTCGCGTCTTGGGGGAACTTTTTTTTTTTAAAATTTTTGTCTTTCGGACGCCGGCTTGCGCACCGTCCTAGCTTAAGGCACTGCGGAATTGCAACACGCTTCCCTCCTTTAATTTATAATGTGTTTTGTGACTGCCTGTGTAAAGCTGCTGCCTGAAATAACCAGTTCTTGTGTATCATCAGCGATAATGGTGGCTGCGGTGGCTGAGGAGTAGCTGATCCTGCCTTGGGGCAGTGGGATTGACTGGATGGACTGCCCTATATTCTCTGTGTCTGTGACTGTCTGTGTCAGTGCTGGTGGTACAGAATGAAGTGATGAGGATATCTCTTAAATAAAACACTAAACAGACTGCATTTGAAGGCATTGGCTTATTTCTAACTAAGTAAAGTAAGGGCTAAACCTTGTATGATTAGTAGTTGCACGGTGCTTGCTAATTCTAAATATAATTACCCAGAACTCGGAAATCAAGTGGGTGTGGTGTTTGTTTTGACAACTTGAAAAAAAAATGCTGTGATGAATCAGAGAAATAATTCTTCCAGCAGTCGTCTGGAAATGTGTCCATTTCTCAGCAGGCACTTCTGCTCATTTTGCCAGCAATAAAAGTAAGTCTTTTAAAAAAGAAATCTGAGAAAGGAAAACAAAAGACAAAACAAGCCAGTCCTGAAAAGTTATTATTCAAAACAGTTGAACACTGTAATTGTACAGAGTAGAAAGCTCATTCAACTCAAAATATGTTATTTTCACAGTATTATGGACTTGCATCTGTAGTTAAGGGAAATGAACTTACTTGTTATTGGCACTAACCCTGCGTAATGTAGTACTTAATCACATGCAAGATGTAAACTAGAAAGTGGATGTATTGCTGAATCAATCTTTCATAAGGTGTTAAATGTTTTGAAGTTGGATTTTCATGGGAGGAAGAATACTCAGGACCTCTGGAGGAGATGGTCTATATTTAGCTAAAGGCTGGTTCTGTAGGTGAAGTCAGATTTTCACCTAGCACAAAAGTGAAACTATTCTTTCATTTATAACTTCATATCACATTAATAAACATGTTGCTTTTTTGGGGTCACATTACAGTATAGTTTATGTTCCTCCTTACTTGGCTGTGTCGTAAACCAACTGTAGACTAATGAGATTGGGAATTTTTTTGCAATCCGTGTATTTGACGTTTTACACTGGCTTCTTGTGAGTATTGCGCTTTTTTCTTGATTAGAGATCCAGTCTGGCTTTTTCGTATGGACTGCTGTCAATTTGGAACATCAGGATTAGTTACGTCATTTCCAGCTAATGAATTGGTATTTTGAATTGAAAGTAATTTTTTTTTTTTTTAACAATAGAAAGCATGTGGAAAGTGTGAATTTGACAGCCAGTTTTAAAATCCTTTGGTGCCACTGAGTAGTGAGACTCGTGGGATACCAAGGGAGTCTGACCAGGGCAGTCCAGTGTTTTGAACCTCTGTAGGACACCTCCAATCCTCAAAAAAATTGATATTATTGAGTGGGAAGCTCATAGAGATAAGCATATTGCTGTGCACAGGTACTTTAGGAAGTATTTGAGGGCTGCACAGAATCACCCTAATTAGAGACTTGAACTAGATAAGCATCTAAATATCTAGGACATTAAACTGTGATTCAGAAGGTAAACTGCTATTCCCAGTTCAGTTCTGCCTGCTGCCCTGCTCTTCAGTTTAATTTGCGTACTGTGCTTCAGTTCCCTTATTTGTCAAATGGGGTCAGTTGTTTTACCACCTCTGGTAAAAACTGTGAATGAAAACAGAGCTATGTAAAGTTAGGATTTATTATTTCAGAAGCACTTGATGGAATAGAAATGTTAAGGGAATTGTTCTTAGTACTGCTTTCTCTTTTGTATGTGGAGCCATAAATAGGGGCATGTGTTTATATTATACAATCCATTTATGCACAAGTCTCCCATTGATTTCAGCAGAAGCCTGTGCATGGATTATTGATGCGATATGATCCGAGTCAGTTGGTGTTTGTCTCAACCTTCTTTTGTGTTCTGATTAAAATATCTCTCTGGTTCACTTAATCCAGGAAATTTCTCCTCCTCCCTCTCCTCCCTTGGTTTTAAACCACATCTTTTGTGATTTGACTGAGGCTTTTCTTATGTGCTTACTGTTACGTGGTGGTGGTACCAGTGAACTGAGATCCTCACATTGAATAGTGCTTTTGGCAGCAGGTGGTACGATTGCGTACCGCTAAACAGTAAGCGATCTTCTGCATAACGTCGAAATATATAAACAGTCAGTGTGGGCTACTTTGTGCTGGAGGCGCAGAATAGTGCTTCTCTTTGTTTTTCTGGATTTGAGTCTAGTCATGCAGCGGCTTTGTAATCCCACAAATTCAACTCCGTGCCATTCTTCTTGGAAAAGACTGCAAGATCAAGTGCTTATCAACTTCTGTATGTATGTTCTAAGCTGTCTCTATGAAAGGCTCTAAACAGACATGCCAGAAGGTTAAAATTCTGCTTATACTTGACACATTGATAAAATTATAGCACTAAATGTGCCAGTGAGGTTTCCCTACTGTTCCCCAAACTCTGTGCTTTATTTCTGAAATTTGAAGCTTTTTTGGAGGGTGAGAGAGCAATTCAGTTGCCAAGCTCTGTTAGTTGTTGGCCATACTTGCCAGCAATGGTGCCAGGTAGCACGTTGATTCTGTTATGTAGACAGCCGTTCACGAGGAACTAGACTGAGAGACCAGATCGTCTCGCAGAGGACTCAGAAGAACGGATTTGCTGCCAAACTAGGTTTAGCAAGATCACTTCTGTTCTTCTGCAGGGCAAAGCAGTTACCCATTTATAGGTAAAAGCTGTTAAATGTAACAAAACTCTCAGATTTTTCTTAGAAAAAATGTTTTAAAATTAATTAAAAGAATATATATAAAACTTTTAGACATGAGCAGCCTGATCTCTTCTGTTCTTTTCACATTGTAGTACCTTTCAAAGGTAGACGTTAAAGATAGAAGAGTCTGTGTGGCCTCCTTGTGGTTATAGACATCTGCATTTAAGGCTAAATTTGCATTAAAAAAAATTAAAATAAACTTATAAAATAAGAAATGTATTTTAACACAGAAGAACGTTAAATATGTTTCACTCCCTACTCATCAAAGTGAATAACTTGTACCAGTAGTTTTAAAAAGTTGTCCCAAAAGTTCTTTAGAGGAGGCCTTGTAGTTTTAAATAGCACTCTAGGGAAAAGCCAAGAGTATAAAAATGTACCTGAGTGTTAGACTAACCACCCAGATAGATTTTAGGCAGAGAAAAATAGCAGATACAGAGATAGAAGTAATATTTATGTAATTTAGTTTTTTGAGTTCCATCAGCCAGCAGAGATTCAAGCTAAGTCTCTTTTTACTAAATAAATATTTCTTCATGCTAAACTAATCTCACATTTGTACAGATTACCTGTCAGCTCAGTAGTATCTTAATTTTTAGTCCAAAACACATTTAATCTGTTACCACTCTAATAAAAGATACCATAGTAAAATATTAATAATTACCTTGTAAATATTAGTTATTTCTGGTTGTATCATAAAATGGGCTTGTTAATTGCAGTAACACTTTCAGTTTTTTCTTAGCCTAATGTTCAATATTTTTAGCTGTGACTTGGAAGAAGACATGAAATTTTTGCTGATAAAATTTCCAGATGTTGTCGGTTGCCAAACTTCAAGTATTGTTAAATAATGGTATTTGGTGACTTGTGCTCTGCAATATAAGCATGCCATGGATTTAGTGGAACAGTATGCCTATAACGTAGCATCTGTGTGTACTATTACATCTAGGAAAGAAAGCTGTAGGATTTACTTACAGGAACAGTGTACTTTGCAGAACAACGTCTGGGAATCAGACTAATAGCCATGTGAAGGTGGGGTCCCTGTGTGCTACTGTTACTGAATGGATATTGCAATCTTTTAATATCACTGGAGTTACAAGAGGTTTTACCAGTTGAGGGTCTGCAGATCTTGAGGCAACACACTGTTTTCCAAGGTATGTTCTGCAGTTCACATCAAATTTCTCAATCCCATCATACTTATTGCCTCCCCTTCTTTCTTTATAGAATTTTGAACACTTTTTCAAGGGAAAAAGAATGAAATACGTCGTGGCTTTCCTCCCGTTTCTTCTACTTGCCATCGTTTTGTCCTTTAAGTCTCTCCTTTCCTAGTACAACAGAAAAGTTTTAAAAGGTTTAAACTGTTTTGTGTAGACTGTAGCTCCATCTTATCTGCTGCTATCTTTTGCTCGCTTCCTTTCCCTCCCAATGCAAACATGCTTTAGTCTTGTTTCTTTTTACATCCCATCTTTGGCCCCATTAACTTTTTGAACTACCACCCCATCTCCTTTTCATGTTGAAAGTCATTGAATGAGCTGTTTGCAGTCACTGTCTGAAGAGTATCTCCTCCAGGTTCATCGTAGGTCCTTTCCACACTTGTCCTGACCCCTTGTACTCGGTACATTCCCTTCCTCCTCTTTGTCCTGCCAGCTGCCTCTAGTACTGTTTACTATGCTTTTATTTTTGAAATCTTGCTCTTTCTTGGCTTCTTTGACTGTTCTCTCCTCATTCCCCTCCTATGTTGTTAATCGCTTTTTCATTTGGAAGATGATCTTTCTGCTTCCAACTTTTTGTGAAGACTTGCAGGACCCTGTGCTTTGTTTAATGCTCTCTTCCTCTCTACATCTTGTTTCTGGATAATCAAATTTGCAAATAAAAATTGAACTATCGTATTTAAACTGATGACTCACAGTATATACTGTGTGCTCTGGATCCAGGACCATCTGTCCCAGCTAAAATGTTGGCTTGTTTGACATCTTAAAATTGCGTAATTGTCATCTTAAGCTTAATGAGTCTAAAACAGAGCTCTTAATGTTGTTTCCACCCACTGCCTTTTTTGATGTTTGTGGACGCACACTGACATCCTGAGTGGTTATTGACGAGTAAATAGTTGATGTTATAATTTATTTGTTCTTAAAAAATAGTCTGTAGAAAAGTTGTAATAAAAATGGTAGTAAAAGGGCAGTGCAAAAGTACGGGAACACTTTTGAAATCTCAAAGTTATGAAATAAGTTATGTTCTCCTATGCAATATTAATTTTCCTGTTGGAACGCACAAATAGATTTAATCTGGTTATGGGATCACACATGACATTTTCTGTAGACTTCTGCATGGGACTTGCTAGCATGTAGGATAGTGTTTTGTGATGATTGCATGAATCTGTATGAATTTTTTCCTCCTTTTTAAAGTAAAGTGATAGTTAATGATGTCTGCTTCACTTTGTCTCCGTGTAGTTCATGAGTACTTATCCTTATGGAAGGATTGCACTTATTTTAGTGAAGCGTTTGGACTTGCACATTGACCATGTGCTTCATTCACAGAGGCTAAAAATAAGTACTTAGCAGCTGGTTTATTAGAAAAACCTGTCAACTTATGGAACTGCAAAGCAGGAATCCCATGGAAGTGAAGAATACGTGATATTTTACTCTAAGATTTACAGAAGCAAAGGAAAAATTATGCAAACAGCCGTAACGTTGGCATTTCTGACTTCTCACTATGCAGTCTTTTAAAGCAATATGTTGTATAGGAAAGGTATGTGACTTAGGTAGTAAAAGTGTATTTAATTATGCCATTTGTATAACTTTAACATCTAATAAATTGTTTTTAATTGCATATGACTTCCTTCTTTTAATTCCAACAATTTCATGGGAAAACTTAGTATTGCAAATTTTTTGGACAGCAGTGTTTCCTCTTAGTGGGATAGATGTACAAAATCCACTAGAAAACCATGTGTTTTGTGGTCCTCTGAGATTTGCCTGAAGAAGGAAATGGCTTGACCTATTTGGTTGCTATGAAGTAAAAACATTCTTGTTTTTTTTAACATCTGTGTCACATTTATTTCATTACTTTCTGAAGGTTCTTTAAACCTATTATTTGGTAATACAAAGTTTTATTTAAGGAAAATAAAGTGATGTGTAGCTGCTTCCACAATTTCATTGAAGTTCTGATGTCTGCTTATACATAGGTATGATATAAGTGGGTAAATTTTCCAATAAAAGTTGACATGTTAAAAGGCAAACACAAACGTTATATCCTAGGAAAAAAAGTATTTGACAGATTCAGTAGGATCTCACGGAGTTAACAGGAAATGTTGCATGGTGGAAGCTTGTGAAATCTAAATCGGAATCTCATCTAGGATAGGTTCTCATCTAGGAGTACTGAAAATCTTTGATCTAATTTTTCAACAAGTCGGGCTTCTTGGCATGCCTTTGCTAATTAGCCTCATTTTCAGATGTTCTGTTTATTATAAAAATAAATAGTTACCTTATGCCAGGTATGTCGAAGAACTGTGAAACTGATACTGTTAGTTAGCAACCCAATGGAAATTGTACCAACAAGGATAGATTTTACTGCAAGACTATTAACTAATAATTCTTCTGAATTCCGTAAGAAAATTCTTCAACAAGAATTGAAGATCAGTTCATTTGTGAAAGTTGAATCTGATTTCAAGTCTGGCTTTCGCTATCATGTCCAAGGGCTTGGTTGGATTTTGAGGAGCTGCTGCTGTTCTTTGCAGATGCTGGTCCTTAATACAAAAGGAGAAACCGTTGTTGATTTTTTAGATTAAATACTTTGTGTTTCTTAACAAAACAAAAAAAGCTGTGTGGAAATGATGAAATGCAAGTCTGCTGACTCTCAGGGTATGGAAGAGGCTGAACAATAACTGTGGGAATTAATTTTAGTGGCTCTTCTACCCAGCTACCAGTTCTCACACAGGTTGTAGGAATATCTACTCCTCAGTCAAATTAGATTGAAATTGAGTGCTACACTAGGCGTACTTTGGCAGGAGTTGATGGGTAGGAAAAGAAATGAGTCCAACATCTCTTGCCTCACTCTTGTTCTCACACACATGCACGCACAAAAAAAGGCTGAAAAAATTGGCATGTGCTAGTAGGGAAACTGCCTCTTACTGTTTTCTCTAAGAGGAACTGTGAGATGTAATCATTTAATGAGTCACCTCTACGTTTTTTACAACTGCCTCATTAAGAGTCGGTGTAGCTTCTAGCATGGAGATGTGTATTTTTATTTTTTTGACTATCTGATTCATATTGCAAAATACCATTCAGGTTGTTTTCTTGTTTAATTCCAAGTATTCAAGAGTGTTTGCTGTTACATTTTTGCTTTCATGTACTGTAGATATCATGTTCCTTAATAAGATCCTTATTTAGCTCATAAGCACTGTTGTCTGTAGGGTCAAATTCTGACATAAACAGATCCTGTTGCCTTACTACAAGAGAGGGGGAGTTGTCCAAAGGGACATTTGTAATTGCATTGGCTATTACAAAATAAGGAATTATTGTTGCTTGAAGCATTATTTCTTACATTCAATAGTAAGATTCCAAATACGTTTTTTTCTTTCTTGCTTGTGTTAGTTTGGACTAATGAACTTCCTGCCTAGTCATTCTAATACACCGAGGAGGAATTTTCCCACCAGGCTGTGTATTCTGAGTACAACTTTGACCACTTGCAAATGCAATTTTTGAATTTGTAAAGCTGCTGCATGTTTTTGTCTCAGTATCTCATAACTGGCCAGCTAGGAAGGAAACTTTTCCCAGGAAGTTGAGGTTAAACCTGGTGGCTCAGTTATGGAGAAACTTCGTTCCTTGGGAAGAACCTTGCAAGTTAAATGCGTTCTCTGACCATGAAACTCCTAACGTGTACAGGACAGGGGCTTGGTCCTGCATAGGACCACTCTGAGTCCTTCTTGAGAAGACCAAATGGACCTGACCCCTTTCTTGTACATACGAAGTGCTCAGCTGTTTCTGATTGCCCACACATGAGCTGGCTGTGTACAAACCGTGCAGTCTGATGATCCATTATGATAGATCTATGGACTTTATTGCGTGGGGTAGATGAATGTGTGTCTGTATATTTCTTATTTTTGGTTCTAATTTTTAAATTTTTTTATTTTCTTTTAGCTGAAAGGGTTCTGCTTGCGACCCACCCAAAACAAACACTATCTCAGGAGTATAGCTTCAAGAACCTCTGTCAGGTTGAAGTAATCCTTGGTTTAGTCTTGCATTTTGTAACTCCAGTATATACTAATTGGGGAAAACTCATTTTGCATGCAGTATCTGTCACATAAATGCCTAAATGGGTAGTCTGTATTATGGAAGTATATGTTTATAGTCTCAAAAGTAAGTTTTTAATTTTATAGAACTTTATTATTTAACTTGCTCTTCTGCAAGTCAGTTTTGACCTACTGTACCACCCTTTTAGTCATGAAATCTATCATATCACATACTTGCAACATTTTTAAGCAGTATCCAACATTCATCTGGGGACAAGGAGAATATGTGTGCTTGTTTTCTCACCATCTCTTATAATTTGTGCTGCTATTCCTGAATTGCAGTTTGTATAGAAACTGTTTTGTAAGTGGAAGTTGAAACTGGTAAGCCAAGGTTAGTCAGAGACAAAGTTTAGAGAAATGACTGGTGTGTCGTTTGCAGTCACAGAAGGGAGAGATTAAAAGGTTTCAGGTATGTGACTAGTTTGTTCTTCGTGTAGGTGTTGCTGATTAATTCTGTAATCTGGGAATCTCAGATGGGTCTTAAGTCTATCTTCTATGTATTAACGTGAAGTCAACCTTTCTAGGCAGCTTGTGACATTTCAGTTTGCTGTAGATGTTTTATCAAGGACAGTTAAATGGAGCATATGGAGTTGATTATTTTTTTGGCGATAGGAAGTGGATTTTTGTGCATTAAATATAGTAACTTTCTTTTTTAAAATATCTGAGAGGAAGCTTCCCCACCCCCAATGACTTTTTTAAAAATCAAAATACATGTACCTCTCTTCACTCACATTTTGTGCAATGTAAGTTGGAAAGACTGCAATGTTTAGTCTTGGTCTTGTACCAATAAATGACATAAATGAATGTTTTAAAAGATTAGGTGATATTTTGTAAGAGCAAACATAAAAAGAAGACTAGTTTAAGTCCTTCTGCTGTGAATTCACTGATATCCAAAGTAAAGAGAGTATACTATTATGTTATTGTACTTACTTTGCTGAAAACTTATTTTCCTTTTCTATCTTCTACCTGTGTTGTAAGCCAGAAAAAGTAACATGTTATGAAGGGGAAAGGTTGGGTGAAATTGGTAATCCAAATTAAATACAAATATACAGTTTATGGAGCCTGTGGGTGGGTGGACTTGGCAGATACATCCATTGTGGTATGTTAGACTTGAAAGACCATATGGAGATGATTATTTTCTGGCATTTTGTAGTAAAGGTTTTTGAAGAAGGAATTTTTTTTAATTTTTATTTTTTTAGAAAAGGGATGAAAAGTAGGAAGAATAACTTCAGTTTGCATTGAGTAGTAAAATAGTTTGTTGTGGTAGCATATTAAAAAAGAATTTACTCAAAGGTAGGCTGCTAAAAGAAGTTCTCCTACTGTTTTCCTATTGGCTCTCTTGTTTTCTGAAGGCAGCCAAAGATCCTGTGCAGCTGGGACTAATACAGGATCCAGCTGTAACTTTTTTATTGTTGTTCAGATGTCCGGTGATGGTCAAATCTAAGTTATTGTGTGGAAATTCAGTAAAGGAAAAGGGTAGGGTGGGAAAAAAGTGACTCTCTATAAAAATATTCCAGTAAAAGCAACAGGAACTAGGAGTATCCATTTCAGAACTCGGCCATAAATCCCATCCTGAAATACTTAAACGCCTTCGGATTTTGCTGTAGACTTTAAGTTCTTGGTTTATTTTTTAAACAGAAATGAAGTTAGCTGATTGGAGTGGGAAAGTGGCCATTCTTTTAGATTACTTATGGAAGAAGATACCAGTTTCTCATTCATAGTACAAGGTTTTAGTTAAAATTCTTTACTCTCTTTAAAGTATTGGTGCAATATGTAATGCTACAACGTGGAGTATATCAAACAGTTTTGATTTTACTAATTTCACTTACGGTGGTTTTTGCTAGTCTTTGTTTTACAGAGCTTCAGTATGTAAGGAGGGGAGAAGCCTAATATTTTTCTGTGGAGTTTGGTTTACCTTTGGTATATTTGGTGTTTCCAACTCTGTAGACAATGCCGTGGATTGAGATTAAACAAAGTGAGCAATACAGCAGGTATACGGAATGGTGAGAATACCTGATGATGATCAAAATTATGCATCCTTTTTTCTTTCAAAACAGTTTGGTTTTTTTCCGTGTTAAAAAGGTCATATTTCTCAAGTTTCTTTATAATTGTAGCCAGTCATCCTGTTTGTTCGTTACTCGAGATCAGTGATGCCAGTGTAGAAATGCACTGTCCTTTATGTATCTGCTTCCTTTCCAAATCTTCCTTCCAAACTTAACTTGCCAATGGAGTACATCAAATGGCTACCTGAATTTCAGAATTCCTTTACTATTACTCCGAGTCTTTGATTTTTAATGTTGTTACTCAATCAGTTTGTAATTATGTTAGTCTAATTTAATAAGTTTAATAACAATAGTATACAGATTATAAATTGACTGGAAGAGCTAGCTTGAAATACTGTAAGTTATTTCCATTACTAGTGACAGTGAAAGGAAGCATGTCGCAAGCATAATCCTGGACAATATTAGTGCATTCCTTTCCATGTGCCTTAATTGGTTGTTGATATTAATTATTTTATTGGCAGGGGGGGGGGGGGGGGCAGGGAGAAAAAAAGGAGAAAGATTTGTGGTCAGTCTGTTGGCTGCCGGACAGCCTGGCATTTTGCCTCAGTGCTAGAACGTAACAGCAACAACAACGTATTTTCCTTCCTGAGCTAGGAGCTGATCTGTGACTTCAAAGTGGAAGTGAAATGTGGACAAAACAGTGTGCTTTGAAGGCAAAACACTTCTAAGACAAATCAATTATAATGCAGAAATGTCTATGATGTCTGTACAGCAATGTAAAATGTAATCATTTTTAGAGTTCTTGAATGTGGTCACCAATGCCAATTTTAAGAATGGGGAAGTTTTGTTTCGGTGGCCGGACTGCTGCAGTCTATGACAATAACAGTTGATACTATTTGCGTGGTGACTGAATTAATTCACTATCAATGTGTTTTGTAAACCTGCAACCAATTTTTTTTTTTTTTTTTTAAATTGGCATGTGTTTCATCTTCTGTTTAATTAAGCAAATGATGACACTTCTTTTGCTCTGTTACTGCATTGTACCTGTGTTCGGGTTTTGGTCAGATTGTTTCCTCTTCCAAACACTCTTGTGGTTTATCTTCTTTTTATCTTCTTTTTTAATACAGTATTATAAATTAATACAAGGCAAATAATTTGCTTTCCCTCTTTCTTTTCTTTTTTTTGACATGGCAGTGATTAAATAAGCGGTACTACTTAATTTTATCCTTGTTTTGCAAGAATGGTAGTCAAAGTTCTTTTCTCCCAATTTTAAGGGTTATGATCTTTATTTGAACTGTGAAGAGCCTAAAGGAATCTCTTTCAGTCTAATTGTCTTCTTGAAGCACAGGTCAACTTACAGTGCATTTTGCAAAATTGGTTGTATGTAGACTCTGCCAATGTCAAAGACCATTAAAATAGAGCAACTAGAATAAGGAACTTTGCTTACAGATTTGCTTTAAGATGCTTCGGCTGTATTAATGATATATTATAAGGAAAATTCAGAAAATATTCGTGGCTTGAGAATAAAATCTGCCAGATAAATTGAAGAAAGTAGTATGATAATGTCTTGCATCTTTGAGAGAGAAAACAGTCTGCATTTCAGCTGTTACTGCATTGTATTTTTCTCTGGAGCTCATATGGACTTAAGAGATGATTGTCTAATGTGATGGGAGAACATCAAAAGATCCTTCTCACATTTTAGAAATAATAGTATGACAATTCTAGCAAAGTTTTGGCTTTTCACTACCTCATTTTACATTTTGAAGAAAAGGTTTCCTGCTGAACAAACACATGTTAGTTTGATAGCATTTTCCTGTATTTGAATTGTGAACAGGTGAACAACTCAAAAAAATTTATGTTATAGTAGATACAGGGTTTTAACATAGAATATGTGCATACAATAAATCTATTCAACTAATCAGTCTGCTTCCTTTCCCTCCCACCCCCTTGCAGCTGGAAGTTCATCAGCTTCTGCTACTATATCTAGCTTCCTCTTGAAGCTTTCTGGAATAGAGTTAACAGTGGTGCCAGGCATTAATGAACAATGTCGTGATTATATTCTGCGGGTCTGTATAAGTTGTCATTTTCCATTGCTACTAATTCTTATGGAAACTATGTCATCTGTTTAGTATGAGCACACTATGTGTGCCATGCAAAACTGCATGCTGCAGTATTTAGTGAAAGCATGTACATCATCATTAAATCAGTAGAAAATATTTTTGGATTTCATTAGTGACCAATCTGGCATTTAAAATGGAAAATTTATGATAAAATTTTATTTTCATAAGTTCTTAGCTAGGATAATGGGGGATGGCTAGACTTCCATTGATAGTTAGTTTGTAATTAATTATGCTTTGAGGTTCTTTGGCATATGATAAGACCTTTTTTTAAAGTACAACTGTGGAAGAATTCAGGAGAAAGAAAAATTAGGTGCTTCCATTTGTCTTAACAGTTGTAAACTTTCATGATAAAATACTTGCAGTCAGATCTAATGGAATCTAACAGCCTGATTAAAAACTCCTATAACAGTGATTTTTGTTGACCTCTTTTCTTTAAAGGATCAAAATGTGATTTTTCAGAACTAGCTTCTGGACATTTAGAGATACTGGCTAAACATCTGCAGCTTCAGTTGGGTATGGCACTCAGGTGTTCTGGTCGAGCTTCAAATACTTCAACAAAGTTTTAAGGTCCAATTTACTAAGACATTGAAGAGATGGTAGGACAGATGCTGTAATTGAAGAATCTTCTAGAACTAGTTTTTGTATAATTTTAAGTGGACTGTAGACTGCTGCCTGTCTAGGTCTATGCTGTCAGGATTAGATGATTGTTGGTGACAAAAATCGATGCGTAATAGTGCCATCACTTTTATTGCCAACCATTTTTTTTCTCAGTGGTCAAGAAATACTTGAAACAAGAAAGAGTTTATCTGTGAATGGTATTCTGCAGGTGTTTCGTACTCACTGCTGTATTGACCGTGTTTGTGAAATACGGAAGAATCTCTAAACTGCATTAACAAGTTTTCTCACTACTTACTGCATGAGCTGTGTCAGCAGAGTTGCAGACACTGTTGCTACAGACTGCTTAACAGAAGTTACAACTTGGTATTTCTGGTTGCCCTAAGGCAAATTTAGGATGATTGCAAGTATGTTAATATGAGTCAGATTTTTTTCAGCCTTATACAAAGTTTGTCTTTGTATAGTGAAAGCTCATGCCAGGTAGAGTACTGCTCTGAAGAAGAGACTCTTTGGAAATGTGCTTAGCAGAGGCTACATATAACCACTTTGTCTGGTAGGCTGGTATCTGCATGTAAAAAAAAAAAATCTCATTATTTGCTAGGTTTCACTCATTTAGGAAGTGATATCTTTTGTTGTTACCTTTTGTGTCATGTTGACCGGTAGCAGAACTAAAGCATTTGGTCCCACTCAATTGTTTCCCAGTCAACTAAAGTGTTTTCTATTTGAGCATGGCAGGATGAATTGGAAAACTGAGATTTTTCTGAGATTTCTCAGATTAATCTGAGATTAAGAGGAGCAGCAGGGGCTGATGGATTTAAAAAGAGGTTGAGGGTTGAATGCCAGTTAGTTGCTTAAAGTCTTCAAATCTCTGTTCATTTTCAGGGAAAACGCTGAATTTTCTATGCAGTAAGTCAGAGACATCAAGAGTAATAAAACTAAATTGCTTAGATCTTTGAAGTTGTGGGAATATGATTTTTTTTCTTGTTAGGTAGGTACTTAGCTGAAAAAAAAAGATTATTTTAAAATAAAGTATAAAAGTTCATATGTTCAGATTGTTTTTCACTGATCTCTGGAAGGAATGCAGTGATTTTTCCAGTATCTGGCAGAAAAAAATGGCTTAGAAAGGGCAATGTAATATTTTCGCAGATCTGGCTGAAACTGTTAGGGAAAGTTTAAATAGGAAGAATGTACTTATTCAAATGAGGTTTTGATCAGAATGCCAGAAGGTCTGCCTGGAGTATGAAAAATCTTTCTTTTTGTAACATAGAACTTATGTCTGCACTTACAAGGATTACAAGGATTCAAGCATATGCTGAATGTGTTCTGTTTTGGAAGCACGGTGAGCCAGATTTGATATGAACTACCGATGGTCTTTTGCCAGGCACAGAATGGGAGACCAGGGGTTTGACCTTACGGTAAGTGGATCCATCCAGCAAACTTCTTATCAGTGGACCAGATAAAAAGCTCTTTTATATCTGGATTAGTGACCTGTCAAGCAGATTGTTTCCTGGTGTGATGGCAACCAACAATTCACAAAGGCTAAATATGCTCTTTTCTGAGGAATCTGAAAATGCTTTACAGTCTTAAAGTAAGCCTTACTATTGCTTCACTAACAAATCTATGAATAAATTTGTGACCTCTCTTAGTGCCCTCTTGGGCTATGGGGCACGTGGTCGATGGGGCCTTTGATGTAGTAGCAAGAAGCTGGAGCAATTCAAGCCTGAGATGGCCAAGAAGCAAAATACTGTATTACCTATAGTGCGTTTCCAAGTACTGCAGCTCAGCGGTTTCCATAGCAGGTACCAGGGTTACTTTTTTGGCCGAGACTGCAGGGACTTCAAAGGCTTATACAGCATCAGGCATCACATTGTGCACCACGTTGTGCATCCTGGAATTTGTCTTGGTTTGGGGAAGGTAAATGCTACTCAAGCAGTTATTTGATAGGTGAGCAGTCCTATATGGCACTCTAGCTGCCTTTTGGAGACATTCTTCAGAGAAGGAAGATTGTTTTCAAATCCAGCAGTTGCTCCACCTCCTTCAGTGTGCAACTGATCTTGGAAAATGAATAAATAGAAAGCTTCTGCAATAAGTACTGCTTCTGAAATCTAACTCCAGAGCTGTGTCAGGCAGGGATGGGGGAAGGGGAAAGATGAACTTTGCCTTGCTTTTTCTGAAAATTTGATTTGCGTGCTTTAAAAACAGCCAGTAATCCTAAGTAACTAGCTAATGCTCTCCACTAATGAGTGAAGTATAGCGAGCAGCTCCCGTATTGCCAAGAGTCCATGTTAATGGAAATTTGTGAGGGAAAGACTGTCTGAGCCCCAGATGTTTTGCTGGGTACATGGTAGGTCTGATGAGCTGTGCCTGAATCTTGAGCAGAATTTGAGGGTGTTGCTGGCAGGCAGCCGCAGGGACCGGGCTCTGCAGGCTCCGGGACCCCCCTGCAGCTGCTCAGTGACATTCCTGTCAATTTTCCATGCTGCTACTCGAAATGGATCTGACAGGAATGTCTGCTACTACTCTAGTGTGTTTGCTTTTTGACTCTTTTTTTTTCCAGGGTCTATCCTAGGAAAAAATGTAGGTCCATGCCAGCCAGCCATTTCCTCTCCCCAGTAACTGGGGGTGCTGTGGGAAACACAGCTGTTTTGTAAGGGCAAAGCTGAAACACATTGTTACTTTTTTTTTTTTTCCCTTCTCATAACATTTCAAAAGCTGAAGGGATCCGTGTGTCCTTGTTTGCCTCTTCCTCACCCAAGAAATGATGAGATGATCTCTGCTTTCAGAAGGAGTTGTCCCATCCTTGGTCCAAGATGCTTGGATCCTGGAGCTGAAAGCAGTCTAGATTGGCAGCAGGACAGATGAGATTAGTCCAGTCATTCACAGGGACTACTGGGAGTTGTGTGCCAGCGGGAGATGGAGTATTGCTGCTTTCCTTTTCATCCACACATACTCCTTGGGGGATTGTTGGGAGAGAGTCCTGTCCTAGTTGACAAGGAAAAGGAGTCGACAGAGGGGATTTGCTCTGTCAGTAGTTTAAACTTTGCCTCACACTCCGCAGAGTAGCTCGGAATCATCCCAAACCCTCTGAAGTGAGTACAGAGCCAAATTCTGGTCAGTGGCAGCAGTAGTTCAAGCAATCCAGCTTCCCAGTCTGTATGGGCTTCCACTTGTTCGACCTGTTTTCCATCAGCTGTCTGTGCTGATCACTCTCCCACACTGGTCAGCTGAAGAGTACGTACAGGACCACTTTTGTTCCTTTACAAGAGAGCGACTTTGGTGATGGTTGATGGACTGGAGGTAGTGCTAACCATTTCCCATTTTACATGAAAAGGGAATGTAGCATAATTCACAAAGGTGGATATTCTTTGCCAATTTTCTGATCTGGATTTGAACTAGATAATGTCTTCGTATTGTGTAGCATAATGTCAGTCTGCTGAAGACTTAGTGGAAATCTGTTAAAGCTTGCTTACCTGAAGTTTTGTCGTCTTGGCAATTGTTTAAAAATAAAGTGTTTTTTAATTGCTGTCAGCATTGCCTGTATGCTTGGCTCAGTCAGAAGTGAACTGCGCTGTTGTAGAAATTGGTCATGGAGCCATCCAGTCCCTTTCCATCCCATTCTTTGTATAATTCTGTGTAGTAATACACTACATTTTTATCGGGCAAAATCATAAATGCCCCAAGTTAAAAGGTACATGCTGCTTCTATTCTGTGGCTTAAAAGATCTTACTCTTGGAAAGCTATTCCATCTACGCTTTTAATTTCAGAATTTTCTCTTCCCGCTGCAGGCAAGCAGAATCCACTGCTCTTTTGCTGCCCTTTCTTTGCACTGGAATGAATGAAGGGTTTCAATTAAATACATGATATCTTTAATGTGTCACTTAGCTATGCTGTGCATACTTGGCATGGTGATCTGTTCCTTTCACCTCCTAGATAATGCTGAGGGGGAACCCTGATATCCTTCCCAAGACTCCCACTTAAAAAGTGGCTGTTGTTCTGCATTGCAAGTGGATACGTTATTTGCTATCAGCTTTTACCCATGGTCTCTCTTGGCATTATTGTTGGATCATTCTCTCATTCTCAGATGCTAAAATTTCTTGTGACCTGGATCTTGCTATGAAAGTGAAAAAAAGATATTCAGAATTTGGAGACTTTATAAAGACTAAATTTGGTGTTAGTGCTTACTGTAATGTAATATAAGCAAAGGCTTTCAAATGCAAACATCAGAGAAAATTTATTTTATTTCAGCCGTAGCACTAAATAACCTACATGTTTGTTTCTCCAGTTTTGCACATGTTAGTGCTCCACAGGGAGAAAATTACTACCAAGTTGTCCCAAAATTATTTCTGTGAGACTCTGTCTTGCAGTATACAATATGTATGGGGGGTGGGGGGGGGGTGGGGGTGTAATAATATGATTCTGTTTGACAGTGTTTTGTTGATCTGATGCAGTATAAAGAAAAGGCTTGAGGCCTCTTATTTTTGGAAGGGTAGTATCTGTATTTATACTGGTGGTGTTGCTACACAAAGCTAATTCTGATCACCCCTCCCCATTATTTGCTGTGGAGAAAAGAAATCAGATGCAGTCATTTTGTTAAAAAGCTAAAAGCCAAGTAAGAAAATTTTAAGGCAATATAAATGCCCCACTGTTCCTAAAACAGCAAGACAATGCAAGACTCTGCATTTTTGCTTACGGTGGTTGGTACTGCAAAGTATTACATTTGTCCCACATTACTTTGATGTTACTGTTTTCCCTGTTGAAAGAGGACTATAATGTTAAGATGAGAGTGACAGTGCATAGCTATAACCAGATTTCTTGAACAGTAATTGGTAATTGATGCTAATGAAGGCACATGTTATCTTGGATGTATCTGTGCTAGTCTGTTCATACCTCCTGCCCCCCCGAAACACACAGCACTACAGTGTGGCCAACATCTCCCTTTATAATTTCCACATGAGCTAGCATAGATTTTTTCTGCATTTCTTACATATGCATGGCCATGCATATTTTAACACTTTATATTATTAACGTGAGTATTAATGTATTTGGGTAAGAGAATTACAATGTTAAGTTAAACTCAGCTTTCTTTTCATATTCAGTAATTTGTATTTACATATATTAGAAAGAAAAGTTGGCCTAGAAGCATCTTATCTTGAAGCAAGGGTAGAGTGACTTCAAAAGAAAAATGCTCCTAAAAGGAAATCCACACTCATCTATTTTTAGTATCAGGTTGAACTACTTTTAGGATTTAGAGGGTTTGTAAGGGTGGGGTTTTGGGGCTGAGCTAAGCTGGTTTTAGGGCTAGCTGATGTTGAGGGGGTTGCTGTCCCCATACCTTCCTGCTGCCAGGGGTTTCTGCTGTGCCTGTTGTGTTGGCTTGGGCAATTCTGTAGTCCCTCAGTGACAGCATTTGGCCTGCTAAACTGGTAAAAAACAAACCCAGAAAAAACAGGATCCAGGCAGGATCATCTATCCAGTAGCTGCAAGTGGCAAAGCGATGCAGGAACATACGGGAGCCAGTACCAAATCGCTACCTGTGAAATCTCTCTCAGAGCTGGTCCCCGTGTGGTTTTTCTTCTTTCTCCCCAAGTGATGCTCCTTTATTTGCTTGAGGGTGGTTCTTTTACTTTGATGTTGCAAAACACTTGGTTTCCTAATGGAAATAAATCAAAATGATGAAATAAGATACATTATTTAATATAAGATGTAAAGGAGGTAAATAAAATGTAATTGTGGCCTTTGGTACTGCCTGTTCATAAAAATAACAGAGCATGGACAGTAAAAAAGAAATACTCATTAACTTAAACACATACTGCTTTCACATGGCAAATATCTGTGTCATTGGTGTAATTAGGAACTAAAAAGCAAGGTAGCTGTCTCTCCAGTTCTTTCTGTGGGTATATCTATATAGCAAGGTGAAGATCTGAAAGCTGTTGTAAAGGACCTATTTGTGCTTCAGTGCCATTAAGAAGGGCAACTAATAGCTAGCAGCAAGGGTTAGCAGCTTATGCAAGAACTATGAAAAGCCTTTATACTCTTTTCTTCCACCTCACAGCTGTTGTTGCTCATGTTATCTACATACACAGTTTGTAAAGATACATATGCTTGCAGTTGTTTGCTGCATACTCCTGTTCCGTCAGGTTCAAGAAATGCATTTATTGTGGTTTATGCTTTATAGACAGAAGCATATTTCCAGGTACTGTGGCGAGGCAGCACTCTTCTCTGTGTGACAGCTGAAACCAAATGTTTTTTGGGAGGCAGGTAAAACGCATGGATTGGATTCCACCCCTACCCCCAATCAGTGCTATCTGGACCTCGATATTACACAATGTTGGAACTGCCTACTTCCTGCTTGACTAGGGATGTTAATGCTAATTAAATTCTATATGACTATTTCTGACCAGGACAAAAACATCATCTTGTCTTATTTGAAGTAATTCTTATGGATTATAATAAATATTGTTTGTTTTTTACAAGAAGTGATTTCACACTTGGCAGTGCAGTTACCCTGCTGTCTTTTTTCTGTATAGAATAAAAATGTATTTCATATTTCCAATTTTTTATGCTTTTGTTTGGTTTTTTTCCAAAAAATATGAAGAATGTGAATCACTGGTATAATTAAACCTACCTTGTAGTGGAAAGTACCAAAAAAACCCCCCAAAAAAACCTTAAAGATTTAGTAGGTCATGTCAGAGGGCAACTGTTTTCTCTGAATTCCTGAAAACATATTTTCATGCAGTAATACAATTAATATTGTTAGGCCGTTTTTCCCCCGCATATTATTAGAAGCCCATTTTTCCCCCGCATATTATTAGAAGCCCAAAAGGACAACATCTTAACTATAACTTGCCTGTAAAGTATCTCCTTATCCTAGAGCGAAGAGTATTTTCAGGAACATCTTGTAATGGTGTGATTTCCAGCAGCTAAACAATGAGAATGATGGATGTGAGTTTGAGGTTCTTTTCTGGGTTTGGCCACTAATGCGCTTTCTGGCCACAGTGTCCCTCGTGACTGAAAAGTCTCAAAATAACTCTGCAAGCCATGGACTCGGTCCTAGATTCCTCATACCACCGACTGGTAATTTTTCGTATGTGAAAGGGTATTGTGTACAGGATTATTTCCCCTCTTAATGGCAGTGTGATCGCTCCTATGCTAGAACATGTTCAGCAGTGACTAAATAGCAAAGATTAATGCAGTAAGGTAGTTAAAAGAAGGAAGCAACCAAATCCAGCTAGTTTTACTGATTGAATTTAATGCAGATATAGTTTGGTTTTGCACTGTGAAATAAATCTATTCAGGAGGATGTCCTCCTACAAAAACTTCTATGGAATTTTCACTAGCCACAAGTGGTCACAGCTTTGTTTATACATCTTGTCTGAAAGCTGGGAAATGTTCCTACAATTAAGTTTAAAAAAAGGGAGCATGAAGGGGGAAAGGAAGAGAGACTAGCCTGAGAATATCCGTTGAGGCAAATGTCCCGAGACAATCAGATTTGTTCTCAGAGATGAATGTGTATTATTTTAGAGGCCAGAAGAAACATGTCTGCCCATTCTGTGTATGGGTGAGGGGTAGGTTTGTTTAGTTTTAAGCCTTGTGTTGTGTAAGTATCTTTACACTTGCAAGATGTTTTGATGGCAGCAAAAATTAAATTCCATCTACTTGTTCTTTGCCTGGAATGGAAATACTAAGACCACCGATTTGGGGCTGACACAGAAGAAGGAAAACATTTATCTTTATGAAACCAAAAAGTTAGTTGAGCAATGAGAGTCAGGGAGTTGTATTACTTCATAAAAGGAGTTACAGAATTAGTGTTTTATCTATCATTAGGTATTGGTTAGGTGTTTGCTTTCTGCTGGCTGTGGATTATTTTACTGGGTCCTCTTGAGAGACTGAACTCTGAAGTCAGTTGAAGTGGTGGAGTGGGATTGCTTTACACCTTGGCCAGTGACTGCCGATCGAAAAGCTAATAAGTAAAAAAAAAAAAAAATAAACACAGGAATTTTGGTTCGTATAATACCATTGGAGAGCTGGAAAGGATTTAATTTTTGCTACTGAAAAAGATGAAGGTATCAGGGGTATGGACGTGGAAAGTACTAGATTTCTGTCTCCTGTTACGGGATTTGCTCCTAATTTTCACTAACCTGTGGGACTTTCTTTGCAAGTTGGTCTGTTGCAGTTCTTTCTCAATCTGGAAAATACTTTTCTTTTTTTGGTGTCTGCATGCTCAAAAATGCTTCTTACCTCTTCATAAATGTTAGAGTTCTGGGCTAATGCTCTTGTATGGATACTGTACTAGGCTTGTCAGTAGTGGAAAATTATTTAACAAAGTCTCATCACAACTGCAGGACAATACACTGATTTCTGTGGGAAGCTACGGTTTGGTTTTTGTTTGTTTGTTTTTTTCTAACACATTTAAAGTAAACAAACCTGTATTAAAAGTGTGTATTCCAGTAAGTGTTTGTTTACAGGAAATTCATTTAAGTACATTTAGGTCAGTTACAGTAATTGAACAGAGATAGGCCAAGTTGGAATATATGAATTTTTTTCTTTTTTCTTTTTTTTTCTGTTGGTAGTAGGAGTGGTAGTAGTAGCAACTTTTAAGGCATTGTGTTTTTGTCTCTTACTACTTGGCCAAGAAAATAATTTGTACTTTCAACAACTTCGTTCCTCTTAAATAAACTATCAGTAGGTATATTGACTTTCTATTTAGTAGTAGCTGAAACTCTGAAGTTTTAGAAAAAAGAAACGCTCTCTCTGTAACCTAAAAGGTTTTCACACAAATGACTTACATTAGAACATTATCTTTATTTAAAGATTAGAAGATAGCATGAAAGCATGCTGCAACTGCAGTTTGTTCACTATAGTGAAAAGCTTTTGTTCTTTTTTAGTATTTAAATGTTCATGCTAACTCCTCCCGTCCTGTCTACTTTGTGTTTAGATTGATGAAAGACAAAAAACTTGGAAATGACTCAGAGAGGACAACTAGAAAATTTGTCTTACAGAACAAATACATAATATGCACTGTGTGAGCTCTTCTGTGTGGAGGATTATGTGAACACAAGGTTAGAAAAAGCAGAAGTGTTCTAGCTGCTGAAGTCAAAAAGGTGGCTTGTGGAAGGGGTCCTGCCAGGGCAGATCATCACTTGTCATGTATCTGCAATATTTGCTTAGGACTGTAAAGATGTTTTAATGCAGTGGTGTTTTTCGTCGGCCATTTTTGATCTCCCGTTTGCTTGCCATGAGTCTAACATCAGCCTTGAAGCCAAACATCTCAACTGTCATTTTCAAATTTTTTGGATAAATAAAATGAATGTTTTTCTTTTGAAGCTGGAATATTCAAAGTGCTTGTTCCATTTTCGAAAAACACCTGGGCACCACAGCTCTACAGGTTTGCTTTCCAAAGAAAATTATTTTCAGGCTCTCACTGTGGTCCCTGCATTGCAGGTTGCGTAAGGCACCTCATGCTCAAGTTAGAAGGACTGATTGCCATTTCAGTCTTATCACTGAGGAAACATTTTTATGTATTTAGAAGCCGGATATAGGGGTTTTAATGTTTTCTAGGTGTTTTTGACTCATTAGGGTTCAATTAAAAACAAAGAATAATTGACATGAAAAACGCAGAGTAGATCCTTACTTTCCCTTGCTTGTAAGGAAAAAGTTTAACTAATGGTGGGTGCCCTTTTGTGTTAGTGGGTGGTTTTTTTGTTTGTTTTTAGCTGCAGTTGAATATTTTCCACTCTTTCTTTCCTTTCAGGTAAGGTAGGCACATCCTCCAATGTTAATATTCCAAAAGCCTTCACTGAAATACAGAAATATTGTTAAATTTTGTTTTAAGACAGAGAATCGAAACAACAGGGACAATAGACATAAAGACATGTAGCCTCCTGGAGCAGGCACCTTCAGCCTCTGAAGTTGCAGGCTGTAATGCCACATATACTCTGTTAAGAACCCTATTTTTGTGAGTTCATTTTCCAATTGATAAGTTTTTTCTCATCAGCATGAACAGCAGCACTGGAGAAGGGAGGCAGTGATTATATGCAACTAATAGAAGGATGAAAACAAGGCAAACAACTTCAATATCTTGCACACATGCCAGTTTATGGTGACAATAGGACAGCGCAGTTAGAAGTCATCCTGACAAGTCAGTCATCCCTTTACTGTGCTGGTAGTGTGAGTGGAAGTAAAATGCTGACTATACCAATAGTTTCTGGAAGCTGAGCATTACTGTAACCGCCGCTCATTTCTATCCTGGTTCTTTTATTCTTATCAAAAGAGACTGGAATCTTTTGGCTCTGATATTAATACTGTTATTTAAAGATGTTGCATTAATGTGCAGTTTTCTCTAAGCGCTGCCTTCTAAGTGCTCTCCAAGTGCAGAATCTTCTTTTCCATCAGACTTTTCTTGTCTTGCATCTGGCGGATAGATACTTGATGTGTTATTTCCTAGTGCAAAAGGCAGTCTGACTCCATTTAGTTTATTTCCTTTTTGTCTAAGAGCATAATTAATTATACTGTGAGGGTTGTCTCTCTGCTGCGGCTGTGATCAGAGGAAAGGAAAAAACACAGCAGTCAGTCTTTGGGTGCTGTAGGAAAAGGATTGAGGTGTTTGATTTCTTTTCTTTGGTGGGTGTAGAAAACTGTCATAATTTTTGTTGATTCCAAACAGCAATTTCACTTGTTCTAGATATTCCAAACCTGTCCCAAGGAGCTTTCATTGTGTGGTAATGTAAGGGAGAAGAAACTGCAGTACCACTCACTGACATTCTGCTTTGGGAATAGTTTGTGATAGCAGCTAATCCAGAGGTTTTGTAATTCACCTTGAAGAAAAATCAAGCACCATCTATGAATTCTAAATATTTAATGCATAAAGATTATTTTCTATTCAGGTTCTGATTAATATCTTCAGTTGCCAACAAAGGTGAGAGTTACCAAAATGTCTGCTGTAGCAAAAAGTTAAAAAATGAAGAACTCGTACTAATACTGGTACTGCAAAATTTTAATCTAATTTTCTCTACCAATGTAATACCTCAAAAATGCTTTAAGGATACTTGAGCATCCTTCCTAGCTAAGAGAGTGATTGATTATACACAGTTCACCTTTATAATGATCAACACTGGGTAACAATCTCTTTTTTTTTTTTTTTTTTATTGTCAGTCCTTAGTTAACTAATTGGAATATTTGTGGTATGTGTATGTAATAGTGTTTGTATAGTCCTAAAATCTCTTGGGTTTTCATGGTTTAAGATCTTAGAGTATACATGTAAGAAGAAGATGTGATGTAGGCACATGTATTTATAAGTTTTGATGTGAAAAGAATCTTAACTGGTATTTGCATGCAAAGAATTTTTAGGAGTGGGTGGGTTTCTGACAAGATGAAGGGAAAAAGCAGGTAAGCATATTGAAGCCTGGTATTCATTCCACAGAAGACTGTAATTCCCTAAACTGGAAGTAATTTAATCATGTTTGTATCTGGAGTAGTTAAACGAGATCATTTGCCATAATCACTTCATGTCTAGCAAAGTCTGTTGCCATTTGGATTTTATGTTGTGATTCAAAGCCTAAAAAGAAAGGGGCTTAACCACTGGATGTTGAAATTAATCAATATATTTTATTGTTAAGATTTGAACAGAGTCTGTGTTTCAAATGTGTCTTTAAAAATCTCATGTCAAACTGAACCTTTGCTTGTGATCCTGTTGCTACAGTCTGTTACATGTGTATATGACGTAAAGAAACAGCTTTGGCCATCCCAAATGACTGCGTTTGTTGTGTGTTGCTGTTGGGACAGAACCATTTAAATATCTTAATAATTATTTTTGTTGATCTGTTTTACTGAGTTAGAAGGAAAAGCTGCTCTGTAATTAAGGAGCTATTTCCAAGAAAGTGGGTAGCATTAAAACGGTTATTATAGAATCACTGCAAAGGAGGTGAATATTTGTGATTGATGTCTAGTGCTGTACAAGTGAATGAGAGTAATCTCTGTCGAAAGAAGTTTCTTGCTAGGGAAAATCTAATTGCTCAAGAAAAGCAGAGGTTTTGTGCAGATAACTTTTCATGTTTGCTAGTTGTCAGGCAGAGACTACAGGGTAAGGGGCTGCTGCTGGACTGAGTGACAGCCATAGCTGTGTGCAGAAACACATTTGCATCTTCAGTAGCAAGTTTTTATCGACAGGGTAACATATTTGTTTTAGCATAGCCAAGGAGAGACCTAAAATTGACTCAGATACTTCAGGCTCACTTAAATGATGTTCTACAAAACCACAAGTTTGTGATACACTGTGTAAGTACTTGATTCTGTGATTCTGTATATTTATTTCTATATCCTACTGATGGAAAGTATTTGCTGTTAAAGATGTTAGTAGTATTGTACTTAGCCGCATCTCTGTGCTAAAAAGCAACCAGATGAAGGGGTACTGCTAAAATTCTGATGTTGTCTGAAACCAGCACCAGGATACACATCTTGGTAATGAGTTGTATATAGCTTTGGCTTTTCTTTGGCTTTTTTCCGTGAAAGATAGTAATTTTGAATCATAATCCATTTAAATGAAGAATTTTGGTCTGTTACTGAAATAATTGGAATTATATGAGAATTGAATTTGGCAGTTAAGCTGTAGAGCCAAATCTTACCACATATTACATGATAACAAGTTCCCTTTTGATTGTCTAGCTTTCTTTTGAAAGATAGTTTCTGTCCATAGTCATTCATTCGATTACCTTACCTATGATTTTATGAAGTAGAATTCCAATTAATTAGGTTGGGTTTTATTTTGGTTGGTTTGTTGTGTTTCCTGCCCCCCCCCCCCCCCCCCCCCCGAAAATGATCCCAGCTGAAAAAAAAGCATCCCTGATGTTTCATGTAAACTTCCTTAATCAAGTTTATTCAGTTTTCTGTGACGAGGTATGTTTGGAAATGCTAAAAGACTGTACATTTTGCTCTATTCCAGTGCCTGATGACCTCTCCATAGAAGAAAGAGAAGAGCTTTTAAATATTCGTCGCAGGAAAAAAGAACTGATTGATGATATTGAGGTAATTGATTTATCTGTAAAGATCCTTAGAAGACTACTTCAGTAGATTAAGTTACAGTAAACTGCATACCTAGGTATGAATTCCACGTAATGTTTTCAAAAGCATATAAATGGCTTAAGCTAAATCTTACTAATAATGAATGGGATTTATGCCTTATTTGTGTGCTTTTAAAAATGCTAACTTCTGTATTTATGTAATGCAATATATGTGCACATTTGATTTGTGTAATCAAGAACTTGTTAAACAGCAAATTTGCATACAGGATAGGAGTGAGTTGAGAAATCTGGGTAAAGAAATCTTATGCTGAAATTGGTAATGGCAGTTTGGTCTTGATGCTCTGACATGAGCAAACACTGGGAATTCAGATCCATGTGTTTAACAGTCATTCAGTTGTGGTAAAAATCTTTAAGCTAAATATCTAAGGAGGCCATAAAATTAATCACTTTTCTTCAGGTGACTAGCAAATATTAGAAAATAAAACCTAATTGATCATATTAATATATGATAGATGATTTCAAGTGTTTTAATGTAGGTTAACATTTTGTGATTTCAAGTGTTTTAATGTAGGTTAACATTTTGTCTTTCCTTCTTTTGGCAGAGATTAAAATTTGAAATTGCTGAGGTTATGACAGAAATTGATAATCTGACTAGTGTAGAAGAAAGGTAAGTAGTGCTAACATATGGACATGATTCAGTAAGACCTTGGAACAGGTCTTCCAGGAATAGCAAATAAAAATAGCTTTATCGTGCTAAACAAACATTGAATCACCATTATCAGTTTGTTATAAAGTCTCTAAAGCCTGACTTTATCCTGTTCAGGTGTATCATTCATGTGCATAGAGAATATGTTGGATAGAATGTAACATTTTAGACTGTCCAATTGATAATGATGTAATCCTCTGAAGCTGCGGTCACTTGAAAGAATTGAAAATAGTAACATAATTTTCCCCCTTACAAAAAGTCTTGTTTTTGTAGTAGAAAATATAAAGTAGCCAAAATACAAATTAAAAGAAGCTCATCCAGAAGTTGCTGTTTTTGTAAAAGGGCAACTGATAACTTCTTGTTGTTTCTCTTTCTCTCCACGTGTAGCAAAACTACACAAAGAAATAAGCAAATAGCCATGGGAAGGAAGAAATTCAACATGGACCCTAAGAAGGTAGAGAATTTTTTTTTTCCACTTGTCAGGAATCAAGCTCCTGCTTCTAATATGATCTGTGACAAATACAGTAGTGTTTTCTTAAGAAAACATTTCTGATAATATAAGTTCATAAGCTTTATTTGTGTATCCTGTAACACACTGAGCAGAGGGTTAAATTAGAGGCAGTTACATAGTCATTTGCCAGTCGTGTGCTTTTTTCACTTAAGCAAACCTTTTTTGATAATGGAGCTTATTTATCAACAACTAAATATGCCATGTGTTGATTGAGCTGGCTTGCAGAAAGATTATTTGTACCTGATAGAGGTGTTCTATGTTGATACATCAAATATAATTCTAAAAATATTTGGAAGTTTGGTTATTAGTGAGGCCATAATTTTTTTTTTTTATGCCCTCCTATTTTTGTTTCTTCCAAAATACCTTTAGCATGTTTTTTAATTTGTTCTCATTTAGACTTCTGTATTTGCATATCTGAATTCTGTTTGTGAAAAAGGCATGTATGAACATTTGTATGTTTGTGTACATATATATGTGTACCTATATGACTTGTACGAACACCTGCAGGTAGAAACTTGATTACCAATTTCAAGAAGTCTACTGTGCATTTAGCCAAGAAGTAAAGTAGTTAATTTCCCCACAGTGCCTCTACTTTTCTTAAATAATTGTTAATTTTCTGGAAAATTCAGGGACCTGCACATGTTCTTACAGACCTCCCCCGGTATATTTAAAAGAGCTGCTTTGACATATTTGACCTTTAGCCTTTACTTTACATTTTACATCTTCCTTGCTTTGTTATACTGCCTTCTATTGTTTGCAATTGAGATTCCATTTTGAATTTGTGAAGAGTCTTCTTGAAGGTCTTTTTGGAAATTGTTTAGCATTTGTTTTTCCAATTGTGTTGAATTCAGTTACATTTTGGTGGCTTTTCTCTAATGTTCCAAGTACAGTGATGGCTGCTATTCTTCAGGCTGTTTTCAATTTACCCGAAACACTCAAGTACTTTGAACTCTTTTTACGCTATTGACCATGTCTCCTATTTTTATTTTCCATTTTGGTGACTGTCTAACTTCAGTTCTGTTGAGGGCAGAATACCCAGTTTGCTGTTGTCCTCCAGCTCTTTCACATCCTAGAAGTTTGTGGCAAAGTCACAGGATGATGTCAGATGCTTTCATTCCAATGTTAACTATTTTTTGTTACTGTTCTTGTTGGGAGAAATTATTTCTATAAATAGATGCTGTGGCCGCATTGCTACTGTAACATAATTTAAATGTGGTAAACAGACTTACAGTAGTAATTTCTTAATGATGTCTATGAATCAGTGGTGGCCTGCAATAGCTGGCTGCTCTAAAGCTAGATCATCTTGTTTGCAGCTACTACTATAAATTACAGACAGCTAAAATATACGTCCTTCTAATGTTGAGAGAATTAACTTGGGGTCATTGCGGAAAGGATGTTTTTCATTCATAAATGGGAGGGAAGATGGTATCCAGAGTTAGGAATGTGAAAGAACTAAGGTAATAATACGTACACTGAATCCCCAAGTTTTCTTCTTTAAAACCAAGTAAGAGAGTTCTAATGTTTTCATGTTAGCAGGAACACAGTGAGGTAATTTTCTTTTACCATTTTTATTTGAAGACCTTTACATTTTCTAGTGCGTAACCTATACATAGAGTAATTCTGCCTGTCCCCACCCAGAAAACCCTCATTCAAAATAGCTGTGTTTAACGCAGTTACGTGATGTAATATCACGTACTTTGCTGTTTGGATTTGGTTAGCTAGTGTGGGAAGGGCTATAATGATAAAGTTTGTAAAACACTTCAAGAATCCCTGTGCAGACGACAAGCTGTGGTTGAAATTCACAGCACTGGAAGTCAGTACTGCCTGCGCTGGGCCCAGAAAATGAATTCTCTATGACAAAGGCAGGGTTTAAATAACTGCAAAATTTGTAATTAAGTTACTGTAAAAGCTATGAAATTCAAAGCAGATTTCATTGCACTGACTTAAAAAAAAAAAAAAATCTATGCAATCTTTGTAGTGAATATTGAGTATTTCTGTAGTCATGAATTTTGTGTGGGGAGGTCGAACTAGTACAGCTGTCTTCCATCTTCTATCAGTCTACAGAAAGAAAATTTGCATCAAGACAACGGATAGAGTAGGAGTTGATGGGGATTTGGCTGACCTATTTTACCATTTATTCCAGACGCTGGAGTTGTTGTCCCAGACAAATTCCTTTTCCTGTCTATTTGACTTCTGGGTCTTTAACATCTGAATAATTTAAAAAAAAAAAAAAAAAGGAAAAAAAAATGGGGATAATTTTTGAGGAAAGCTCAGCTATTTCTGCTTCAAGATAAAACAGATACATTCTTTGCAACTAAATCGTGTCTGTTCTGAAATTACTTATAAAAATAAGTTGTCAGAGTCAGAATACCAGCCTGTCATTGAAATTAAGTTTTCAGATGATGATAAAATTGTTTTGAGAGAATTGCATTCCAGACTTCTAAAAAAAGCTTCAAGCCTTATAACATCACAGTTCATTTTCTTTGTTAAATTAGGTCAGAAAATTGACTTTTTTTTTTGTCAGGCAGGTAATAATTTCATTATAAAAAACCAGAATCAACCAAACAGAAGGGTAATTACTTTTTTGAACATTACTGCAGGGCCTTCTGTGCTATATCAAAAAATAATGGAAATTTTCCTAGTTGTAATGAAATAAAAAAGAAATATATTCCATTTGCAGAAATTGAAAAACTTCTACTCTTTCTGAAGTTATTAAATATTCTAGTAGGAAAGATTTGGAATAATTTATTAAGCTCTTCTGTACATATTTGGAATCCAAGATATTAAGGTTACTTAGAGTTGCCGTTCCTACTTTCCACTAGCATGCTGTTAACAGTTTTATGAAATCAGCAGGAAGAGCAACATCTTTATTGGGGTGTGTGGTGGGGAGAAGAGTGCTATCTCTTCATGACCTGCTGAGTGTTGGAATGTTATTCCTTCCATCCTTTACATAATCTTCATATAACTCTTAGTCTCCTTTCTTTACCGCTTTGCAGAAAGTTCTCTAGGCATCCCTAGAGTGTGTGAGTTATAGGGCCAGTAATTTATGGAGGCATAGGAGTCCAGGGGCTCAATCAAGTACCCACTGAGGGACAGGGTAAGACTCTCCTCCTGGCTTTGATGGAAGCTCTGTGGTAGAAGCTTGACTGGTTCATGAACAGTCCTTTGTGAACAGTCTAGTTCAAGTCCTTTGTGAATATTTCGGTTCCAGCACAGCCAGAAGTCACTGATAATCCCAGTGTCAGCATAAACTCTTTTAAACTGCTTTCGGTATCTTCAGCCATGACTTCTATTGCAAGTAGTGGCTTGATGTATTGGGTTGCAGTTTGTAGATTGTCACAGATGCTTTGTTTTGTTTCATGGTGATAATTAAGTTATTCCTATGTACCTCTTCATTTTATGATTTTACAGATTATGTCTCTGCAGACGCTTACGCAATATTCTGAACAGGACAACTCACACATTAACTCCAAAGAGCAACGTGGAATCCTTATTCAATTAATATTTGATACTTCTGTTGTTGAGGGATTCAAACTGCCACCTAGTACTTCTAGCCTTAAAAATGTGTTCTCATTTTAATCTTTAAAGCAGTACTAAATATTGCTTATCTAACTGAAAAACATTTGTTTACCATTTCATTAAAAAAAAAAAAATCTGTAGGCTAATGTAATTCTTAATGTGCTATGTATATGTCTGTGTCAGTATATTAATACCAAATAGTTATAAGCGGTATTTACATAAATGCTTGTGGAAGAAAACATAACATTCCTTTTCTTCTGGAATTGCTCTTCCTAGGGAATACAGTTTCTGATAGAAAATGACCTCCTGCAGAACACTGCAGAAGACATTGCACAGTTCCTTTATAAAGGAGAAGGATTAAATAAAACGGTAATTGGAGATTACCTCGGTGAAAGGTAAAATAAAAAGATTGAAACTTTGTTCTTGAGTTTACAAAGCATACTTACGGGTTTTGGTAGTTACCCTCCCCTTCACAGGCTGCATGAGAGCTACTCTACTACTCTGAGATCTATAAAAGCTACAGCAGGAAGTAAAAGTATTTATGGTATTGGGATAGGTTTTTTTCTGTTAGATTGTTGTTCTTTTTAAATGGGTACATTGTGGAATAATATTTAATTCATTGTAACTTACTATTTTGAGAAAATACCCTTAAATTTGGCTATAGTGTATAACTTAATACCATGAGCTTTTGGGATGTCTGAAAGTTGTATTGCAACAGTTCTGGTAACTCTCAATACTGTGCCCAGACAAGGAGTGATTTACAATTGCTAATAATTGGATAGTAAAGAAATTACTTATTAAAATGGGTAGTTCCTGGGACAATAGTTCTAAGCAGGTTTTAGTGTTGTCTTCTTCCCTGCACACAGACTTCCCATTAGTAAGTAGGCGTCTCAAAGGGCAACCGCACCGTATCTTTATCAATCCTAGTACAATAAACATGCAGCATGCATATTTATGCATACTATTGCAAAACATAATCAAAATGCAAATTACTTCCATTGCTCTGCAACCCAGGAACTGATTTCGAAAAAGGCAGTAGAAAGAGACAGAAGTGAAGAGTGGGTTGGAGTACGTGTATCTACGTGCTTGCACATGTTCCGGTTCAGATGCCAGTTATGGAGGCTTAAAAGTTGACTCATTTAGGATATACTCCTGTAGCGATATGTTCTGGCAGATTCCTTTTGAGGCACCTGTAATCTGTTTACAGCATCAATGGCTTAGTTTGGGCTCAGCAATTTCCTCCTGACTTTAATAGGTTTAATGAAAGTTTTACTGTAATATGTATATTTTGAAAATAGATCTTGGCTATGAAGTTTCTGTACAGTATATGTAGACATTTCAACAATTTTTATACAACAGCATTATGTTGTTTCTCTTGAATATTTGGGCAATCAGTATTATAAAATCACTTATGTGTTAATGTCCGTAATTGCAAAACTGTAACAAAGCTTGTATAAAGCAGTCTGTGTTCATTTTTGACAGCTGCATTCTACCTTTCATATTGTCTTCTGAAATACTTCCAGTTTTTCTAGCCCTATTCCCAGAACCCCTGTACTCATGCAGAAAGGTCTTGGCAATACGTCCAGGTCCATTGAAGCCATCAATAACATTCGTGTGACTATTTATGGGTTCACATTTAAAATTAGATAATGTATTGCTCATTCTTTTGCATCCCTGGCAGGGATGCTTCTGGGCAGCACTGTGGTCTAACCTGAAAATACAGGGCAATCTTTCTTAATATTGAGTATGTATACAGATAAATATGCAATTTGGTTATATCTTCTGACTTTTTCAAGACTTAAATACAGACAAATGTAGTGGTCATACTGAATACAAATTTGATCAGGAAATTTTGTATAAATCTATCAACTGGATAATAAAATCTTAGAAGAAGTGAAAAAAAATAACATACTGCTCCTATTTTGCCACAAGGCAGAAGCAATCTATCCATTTTAAGGAGCAGTTGAAGTAAAAAAAAAAATTATTAAATAATTAAAATTATTTTTTGCTTTAAAAGGAGCTTTTATTCAATGTATCTAGTCAGTCTACTTTAATTGTTTTTTTCATGTGTCTTCATTTCTGTGAAGGTGTAATATTAATATGCTAATGGCAAAGCAGATAGGATTTCTGTCTATTTTTTTTCTTCACTTATATGAATTAGTAAGGGGGGGGGTGGACGTGAAGAATTGACAATCTGATATCCAGGAAGGTGTATGGAAATTTCAAGGTAGTCGGGTCTGGAATGGGGAATTGGTTCATCATATGCCTTTGAATTGCAACATTAATTTCCTAGAATCCTAATAACTTTTATTCATGTTCCCTGAAAACAGTGTATTAGGCCTTTAGGTCCTGGGGTAAAATAAATCTTAGAATCATAAAATGGTTTGGGTTGGAAGGGACCTTAAAGATCATCTAGTTCCAGCCCCCCTGCCATGGGGGATAAAATACCTGGGATAAAACAAAATGTGACAATTGAGGTAGTCTTAAGCTAGTTTTGCTGTTGTGACTACCTTAGAAACAGGCTGTTAAGTGATTTGTGCTATGCAAATGGCAGTGCATATTATAGATTAGTTTTTGTTGAGTTATGTACTATCTTTTGTCAAGGCATTTGGAGTCTGAGGACATTCTCTTTTACTTTGCCACTCCCTCTCAGGGGCCCATCATGAATTACTTCTGCATTCTAGCTAAATATAGCTGAAGATTAGACCAGGATAGTCAACAGAATGAAATGTCTGTATAACGTTCTGCCATAAAGGGATATACTTTAAATTATTGACTTTTATAGTGTTATAGCACTCATCAAACTGAAAAAGGTGAATGGTAAAATGGAACGAGATAACACCTAAAAATGTACAATAAATAAGGGATGAATTACATCTTGTAAAAGACAAGATTTCTTTGTATGTGGCTAAGTCTTCACTTTTTTTTTTTTAAGTGGCTTCCTAGACCTTTTGTGATACTTGGCTTGGGTCTTTGGAGCTGTACCCAGCACAAGTATCACTATTAATCCAGTCTACATTAAAACCTAGGAGAGCAAAAATTTGAGTATAAGGCTAATATTTGTTTTGAATTACTGCAGTTTTATGTACATATAAGCAAAATCAATATTAGAGTAACGAAGTGCTCTCTTTTATTATACTATTGTGCCACTTTTTTTCACTGCACTGAGAAGTAGTCACGCAGTTGAATTGTGTATTACTAAATTTTTCGAATTGCTCTGTTTTGCTTGACAGAGCTGATGTGTTTTTCTGTAAACAATATGGGGACATGCTAATGAATTAATGGTTTGTTTTAAGGTATTTATTCATGAGTGTTACAGGTTAGTCTGACTATGCAGTTAGTCAGTAATGCAACATAATTCTTGGTGAGTGCACACCTTTCTATTTTCGGGTGGAGGCTGATATGCAACATTCTGTCTTGGTGATGTATTTACAGCACACCCTGAGGATTATAAGCCTTTACGCTTCTGGCATATGAACTAAGTGATCGTGTAGACTAAATTCTGTCTGCATCCAAATAGTTTTCTGTTCATGCATGTTTAAATGTTACTTTTGCATTTCAACACCTTTGTATCAAACAAAGCATAATTTGGCTCATGATTTATGTAGCAATATAAAAGATAGGGGAGAGGAAGCCCATTCAAAACCTATTCTGATTTTGGTAAACTTTCATTGTAATGATTTTTGGGAATGGAGTAAGAATATACTACGTACTAAGTAGCTCTTTTTAAAAGCTGTTCTTTTTCTTAGGTACAATCAGTTGAAGCATTTCTGTTCCTCATCTTTGTACATAAAATACTGCTTTAATATTTTCTGTTCTTAGAGGAAAAACCAGGATAGTTTGTTTTTCATGTGTTGTATGGCTAAAGAAATTAATCTTACATTAACTGTTGTTTAAATTAACTTAATTAATCTTAAATTAATCTTAATTAATCTTACAGTAACTGTTTGTTTTATGACACAGTTTCTGCAAAAGACTTTTTACTGGATAAATTTGTCAGGTATCATCCCATATCAAGGCAGGTGCAGTGATAATAAATGTGACGCAAAAAATGCCAGGCCATTTTTGGGTCATTTAAATAAGCAGTACTAAAATCAGTTCAAGTGTACTGACTCTTGCTAACCTACCTTTTTAATGCCAGCAAAAATGGGCAAAATACTAGTGTTAAGTATTAAAATACCTCTCAAATAAATGTGTAAACTATTTCTGATAACTTAATTTGATCATACTGATCAAATTATTTCCTTGCTTATTCTCGGAAGCAAATAGAGATAACAAACACGACTTTTGAAGTTCAGAATTGTAATTGTCTATTTCCATTTTTGTCTTTCATAGAGATGAATTTAATATTAAAGTTCTTCAGGCTTTTGTTGAACTCCATGAGTTCGCTGATCTCAATCTTGTACAAGCCTTAAGGTGAGTAAATTCTTTCTTTTTTTTGACCTGAGCTTCCTTTATCAGGTTGCACGTTCATATGAGTCACTGTGTTGATTTATTCGTTAGAAAGCTGATCTACAGCTCAGCATGATTATATGCATTACTGAGCAAGTTAGCAGAGACAGCTCTGTTTTAACCCTTCCAGTTGCTTGTGTGTGTGCTGCCTTTGAAGGTGAAAACTTTTAATTATTTCAGACAAATACAAACACAAACAACTCAAACATAGCCATAACTCTTTGGTATGCCTGCCATATATGGACATTTGAAGATCTGTTTTATATCTTAGCACAGAGATACATAAAATACAAACAAACCCCTAACCCAAGCAAATAAATAATTTTCTTTGCTACCATCCTCTTTCTCCTTTCCTTCCACCTCAACTTGTTCCTTTGGGCAGGGAGGGGGGGAATCCTGCTGACCATAATCAGTGATGGTGTTCAATTGCAAAGAGGTAAACTTTGAGTCACATAATTTCCTTCTACTTTCCTCAGAGTTTTCCACTTGTCATGTGAAAGAAAGTGTAATACCATCCTATACTTTTTTTCCCTTGCTGAGTGAACAGTTTACCTGGTTTCTTTGGATGCCAGCATACAGTGACCTTGTGAAGTCCCTTCTCGTCTTGGTGGAAATCCATAATAGATCTAGCAGATTAAGTCGATTTAGACAGTTCTGCCAGTTTCATTGCCACAAGTGACTCCCTCCTGACACCAGATAAATTGAAATGTCCGTGTGATCTTTGTCTCTGGTGCAGAGCCTTCTGATGTGGAGTCAGAGCAGCTTTGCTATGGTTGAGTGATGTGGTGGTAACTTGAGCTGCCTGAGGCTTGAGCTAAGGAAGCCTTTTCTCTGGCTGCTGAAGCTTGTCTGGGAGGCTTCATATTCCTATCTCTTTTACCCAATTTAACATTAGGTTTGACTTTATTATTCCTTAGCAGCTGCTACTATTAAATGTTTGTATTTTGGTAGCTTACAAAATTCGTGATCTGGGTTGGAACCTTGCATGGGGTAAGTAAAAGACAGCATATAGAGCTGACAAACTAAAGATGGCCTGTGACACTTTAATATAATGTCCTAAAATGAAAACTGATGAAGACAGGAATAAATGGTTATTATATTGGCACCCAGAGTACAGGGAATATCAAGAACTTGTTTTGCATGGCAGAGCATGTAACTTTGCTGGTTTAGATCCTGTTTTAATTTAGATATTTCTTTTGCTAAGAAGGAAAAGAATAAGTGATTAAATTCATTGGAGCTTTTTAGCGCCACAGTGTGCCATAAGTAAATTTGTGAAGACTGTATGCATTCCAGGGTACCTCTATGTAGAAAAATAAGTTATGAATGTAAAAACTATTTCAGTTCATGCTGCTAAACAGGAGCGCAGATCTCCTGCATATATTACAAAATTACTGAGGTGATAGCATGAGTCTTTATTTTTAAGTTCTGGGTCTGATTCTTGTAGGGTGAACTTACACTAGACAGGCAGCACCTCTCTAAGCACTGGGGTTTTTCTTGTTATTGTGACTATTTTTTAAATGTTTGAGGAGTTCAAGTAAAAATGTTAAGTGTTTTTTGCTTTCCTTGCTTCTCTCCCCTACCAGAAATACTTTATGTAATGTATCTTTTTACATTGTAAGTAAAGTCTAGCTGAGTGTTTATTGCTTTTAGTAGCCAGGAAACCCACGGAAGATTGAACTGATTGTTTCCCCATAGCATTCTCATAGCAAAAATGGGATGCATATAGAAAATTGTTTACTAGTCTGGAAAAAAAGAAAGAGTCTCAGAATATGAACTGCCGTATTACCTTGCCTGATAGCATGCAGTGTTGCTGGCTGAATTACTGGGCTAGCCATCTGTGCATGTTGCTTTATTATAGCTCCTGACTTGTGTGTTGAGAGATTGAGAACATATTTCTAGGACGTTGTATATAGACATAGCTGATTTTTTTTTTAATATTTTTTTTTGTTTCTGATTATTAGTAATGTATGCTTAATACATAAATATTGGAATGAGTCTAACAACTATTCTTCCCTTCTGTAGGCAGTTTCTGTGGAGCTTCAGACTCCCAGGAGAGGCTCAAAAAATTGATCGTATGATGGAAGCTTTTGCTTCACGCTATTGCCTTTGTAACCCAGGAGTCTTCCAGTCTACAGGTTAGTCACAGGAAACAATAGGAGTTCTTAAGTGTGTGTGTGTGTGTGTATATGTATTTTGGATCACATATGTTCTTCTACATGTGATGCCAGGAGACGATGGCCAGTTTGGAAGTTCAGGATAAAATAATATGTGAAATGAGAAATTTCTGAGAACTGAGAAAATACAACTGTCTAATCCTACACTTTGTTTCCAGGAGGTGCAAGCTTTTGGTCAGAATGCATTTCTATTTATAAAACTTCACCATTAATATATATCTAAGCCCATTAAAGTATAAAACACATTTTAGAAATGTCACCAAAATTTTTGGCTAGGAATTGGAAAAGTAAGATTCTCAGGGGCTTAAAGGCAGAAGAGACCAATAGGTTGAGCAGTCTCATCTGTCAGTTATAAGCACTTTACACCTGATTATCTCTTTATCAAGTCCACGTATATGTGGCTATAGTATATTATCTAGAAAGTAATTAATTTTTGTTATAAGGACTGTATCCTTTCTCTTTAGCAGTCTGTTCAGCAATAGTTTCTCTCAGTTAGAAATGCACCTCAATTTTCCGTTGAAATACTTGGTTTAGAATTACTCAAGTCATAAAAGCTAACAAAACTTTGTGATACTGCACAGAATCTCCTAGTGTTCTGGCCTTGTTGGTCTGTTTAGTTATATACACACGTAGCTTGCTGTTGATCACTTAGTTTGAGGAACAAATAGGCTAGGAAAAGGTTAATATAAAGCAGGTCTGCAACAGCTAGAGAGGAAAATACTTACTGAAAACAAAATACTGAAGACGCAATACATTTTTCCTCTGTGTAGCAGAGAGGTTTCCATCCTGCTTTTTCTTACACAGGATCTTGTACTTGAATTCTGGGAGAATTTACTATAATCATAACCATGTCAAGAGGCACGATAAGATCTCCTTTGTCATCTTTTGATATTATTCAGCGGTACTAGCCACCTCCTGTATGCCAAGAAATTGAGTCAGTGTAATTTTCAGTGTGTTTAAATGCAGTTCAGATACGATTTTGAAGAGACTGTTCTTTCTCTTTGGAGAAAGCTTTGGAAGTACTTTGAGTAGGAGTCTGATTGACCAAGTCTATTATAGGCTCTACCAATATGATCTAGACAAAATCTGTGTGCACATAACGTTTTGCCCCAGAACACTTCAGTGTTTCAAGTGAAATGTTAATTTAGGGTGATAGCAATGATTTCAGAGAGTTTAAAAATTTATTTGGATTCTTTTGTACTGTTTTACTCATATTGGCTTTTAATTTGAATTGTTACATATTTTTTTCTTCTTAGGCTTACTTCAACAGTTTAAAGAAAGATGAGACTTCGCTTTCGTGTATAGTGTTCAGAATTTTTTGACTACCTGTTTCTTTTTCTTCATCAGTCAGGATGAGTTATATATTCATTTTACAGGTTTCTGCCACAACACACAGAGAGATAAATAATTTTTCAAATCTTATTTCAGATACATGCTATGTGCTGTCGTTTGCGATCATTATGTTAAATACCAGTCTGCACAACCACAATGTAAGAGATAAACCCACAGTAGAGAGGTTTATCTCTATGAATCGTGGAATTAATGAAGGTGGTGACCTTCCAGAAGAATTGCTACGGGTAAGTTAGACTGGGTAAGACAAGGCATTGCTTTGTGTTTCTAATAGGAAACTTAGAAGCATGTACAACAGTTCTCAGGCAGATTTGTTGCAGGAAAGTAAGAAGAACGTTTTCCTAGCATGCATAACCATTTCTGTAGCTGAAAGAAGCATTTTCTGATATTCACAGCTGCTTTGAGCTAGTTCTCCCTATATTCAATCTTTCCTTAAGGAGAGGAGATTCCAGAGAAAACACTCTGTATATCTCTCAGTAGTTTGCTGAAGGCAAAATTCTTGTGGAATTGGCTTATGAAAAAAAAAGTAGTATTTCTGGATGAGTCAGACAAAGCCGGAAAAATTAGTAAAAATCATTGTTTCGTTATTGCCTCTCATTTCTTTCCATGTGTCTTGTGGAGCTTCCTCCTGTCCCTTGAGATTAAAAAAACTTACTTCTCTTAAGACAGTGTGATGGTCTAAACCATTTTCTGAAAAAACAATTTCATTTGCCAAAACTTGTACTAAATGAGACCTGAAGCTGAAACCTTTGAAATACTGAAGTTAAAGAAAAAATGTCTTTGCTAGGGGTGCTTATAAAATACGTAAAAAAAAGAGACACTTGTTTATAAATGAAGTAGTTTAAAATCAAACTTAATCAAAGTAGTAAACAACGATTGAGATGGGATGGTCCAGAATTTTATGGACTGTGTTTCCTATGCATTTTACACAAATAGTCTGAGAAGCAGTAGGATGTCCTGGATGCATTTTCTGTTAGACATTTATTAATGAGGTCTTTTTCCTCTTTTTTCATTCTTCTAGAATTTATATGAAAGTATTAAGAATGAGCCGTTTAAAATTCCAGAGGATGATGGAAATGATCTAACGCATACATTTTTTAACCCAGATAGAGAAGGTTGGCTGCTGAAATTAGGTTAGTTATAAGGGCAGTTTTGCTGCTATATGTTTGTTCATTGTTAGCATGTTTGCTGCTTCCATGTCTATCTGCTTTCTTGTGAAGGTAATAGGATTAACTTTGTAATTTGTATTTAAAAATGTATTAACCAAAATAAGTAACTCCTTTACATCTGAAGGTTGTTACTTCTTATTTTATGTATCCAAATTAGCAATCTTGTTTCAAATTTTGGAGTTTTATTTCTGATATATGAGAAATAAAAACTCATGGACAAAAAGGAAATGCCATATTATATTTACATGCTGTAACTGATAAATAACAACTAAGTCGCCATAAGGTCATTTCAGAAAACTGTGTGATATTTCAGCTCAGTTTTCTGTGTACAAAAAAAAGGGATTTCTCTTCAAATAGTTATTTTTGTATGTCTTTATTTTTCCATATTATTTGTGAGTTTCTCTTGGTTTGGTTTTGGCTATGATTTTTTAATGAGTGGTTTAAATGTGCCTTCTTGTTTTCCTTATGGCCTATGACCTATCACCTTTCTGTTCTGTGACTGGCTGTCTCTGCTTATTCTGCATTAGGAGGTACGTATCTGATTGCTTTCCAGTCCCCTCTTCTTCAGTTACTCATTCTTTTATTTTCTTCCTCCTTCCTCCTGTTTTTTTGTTTGGTTTTTTTTTGTTTTTTGTTTTTTTTTTCCAAAATCAAGTTTACTGTAGCATTTTGCTTTTTCACTCAGTGTCACTAACAGTATCATCAGTGGTACTCTGAAAGACTGGCATGTCAGTGTCTAGCTCACATGCAAGTGTCTTCTGCAAAAGAACAAAGTGTTTATATGTAAAGCAGAAAAATAAAGATGACTATTCAGCATACTTTTCTCGTTCATTGAAGAACTTAACAAGGGAAGAATAATCTCTCTTGAGAGAAAACAACATGTCTTACTCTTGTAATGAAGTTCCAGAGTGATTTTGTTACTTGTACATCAAATAGATTATTGAAAGATTGATTACATTTGAACTATGCATTTATAAAAGCTGTTCTTTTTCCTGGTTATTTTCCTTTGTAAATAATATATTTAGCTTGCTTAGCAGAATCTGAAATGAGCACCAAATTTAGGGCTGTGGAAATCTCTTGTAATCTACAGTCTTCTGGTAGTGCAAGATGCCCTTGTTTACAGACTCTTAAAGTTGACGGGATTCACTTTTTCGCTTGGGCTTAGGGAATTTTTTCCTATAAAAAGGAGACTGAAATTTTATTTTAACATTTTTCAATGAAGTAAACCTTTTATATAAAACACCAGTACGCACTCCAACAGAGCCAGTTGTTGGCCTGTTTAATGTATAACTGCTTGTTAAAGTAGAAAGAACTTTGCACTTGGAGAATGGTGGCTAAAGTATGAAAAGGGAAGTGTGCTGGGGGGTACACATGAGTGTGAGTATGGTGAAAGTAGAGCCTGGTTAGAGCCACGGGCCTGCTCTATTGATTTTACCTGGAAATTAGTGGTCATGCTAATGCTGGAAGAAAATAGATGTGAAAAGGAAGCATTTGTAAATAATTCGCATGCTCTCCAATGTCTTATTTTGACCTCTGTGCTATAGATGCTATAGAGCTCTTTGTCTTTCTAACTACAAAAATGCAAAGCTCTTGCTTTTTGACGTGCATTCACTCAGCTGGCACAATTTCAAAGATGACTTTGCAGCTTTTCTCCATTTTGTAGCATGAGGCGATAGCTATCTCAACAGAAAGGCTTTCGAGATGATGTAGATAAAATGTGCTTTCTGGAGAAGAGGCTGGATATAAGCCCATGCTGTGCATATTTCTCTTTCAGTTGCCAGTGCTTTCTCATATACACATATTGAGAGTGCAAGCAAAAGTGTGAGTGTGTGTAGAGGAGTGACAACATCCCTTGTGGAAGAAACTGTCAATAAAAGACATATAAGAGATCTAATAAAAAAATAGAGAAACAAAGAAATCGAAAATAGGTGACTGGAAGTCAGTGAGAGCTGCCAGGTACTTCTGCATAATCCATCTCTGGCTCTGGCCCAAGCTCAATAAAACCAACTTTTCATTATGTATGATGTAGATGAGAGATAGTGCACAGAAAATCCAACAGTAAAAGCGTGTGTGAAACGGAAGGGTGGTGCATGTAACACTCCCACGGTGGGAGGGTTATTTGAATAAAGAAATGAAACATGCCCAGAAGCCTCTGGTGAATCAGCCTGTAAATGCGTGAAGTTGCGCTTCCGTGAAAGACTGCGGTTTTTTTCAGCAGACATGGACTGGTACAGACAAATACATTTTGCGGCTTTAGATGAAATGACCAGAAATAAACCTGGCAATCTTTTTTTTCCTTTTCTTTCTTTCCTTCCTTCTTTCTTTCTTTCTTTCCTCTACCTTGAGTTTCCTATTTGCAGGGAGGCTTAAACTGTATGTTTGAGAGTGCTGTCTCGATCCACATTGTTTGCATTTTTACGGTCCTTTCTGTTGGGAAACACTTCTTGTGAAATGGGTTTCAGTTCTGGAAGATGCTGATATTAAAAGTTTCAGTATTGTTGAAATGCTAAGAGGACTCTATTCCTGCATGAGAGTTTAAGTGCTCAGTTGTGATAATACTTCAAAGTTGAAATAGAAAATTTTATATAAAACTATAAATAAGACTAAGACAACTCCCAAACCCTGAGTGTATCAAGACAGTATTTTGTATTTGGTATTTCTTATAGTCGACTCTTCCCATTTATCTGCTTGTGCCCCTCTTTTTAGTTTTCCAGCTCACCGTATTGATTACCCTCTGGGCAGGAGGTAGATACCATGAAACTTTCATATATTGTAAAATTCATCTGTCCGAAAGACCACCCTAGCTCTCTAGCCTGGCATTGCATTTTAGAAAGCTGGGAGGGTGCAAAATACTTTTGGAGAGTTTGCTGCTCTGAATTGTTCAGAGGTGACTTTGTGTTAAGTCCGAGTGCCAAACCTGGCAGCAAGACAGCAATTCTGGTTTTATCTATCTGGACTCAGCTGGTGCCTTTATATGGACATCTTTATCTCAGTAAACCTAAATTATCATTCAGTTCTACATTGTTTGAAGCATGGTGTAATGAAAATGAATGCTACAAGTAAAAAACTGAAAGCTGATGTGAGTGCTAATGAATCCTCACTTAGAGCAGCTTGAGACATTGTGAGCTTTTAGATTTTTCTGTGTCATAATTATTAGTGGTGTTGGTACCATTAAATTTTCTGCCATCCACTTCTAAGGTATTTTTAAGTTGTGGTCTGTGCTCTCTGTCCTAATGCCCAAGGTAGTCGTTTTGCACAGGGAGGCATTTCCTTGCCTAAAACAGCTTCTCTTGGCCAATAGCTTAGTTTGTGTAATATATTCTTCTAGTTAGAGGGAAACGGTGACATTATTCCACCAAACTGGAGAGGAAATGATTCAAGCCAGACACATGATTGTGTTAATTTTTTCTGCCAGTCAGGCAGTTACTGAGAGCTTGGAGATTGTCCAAAAGCTTTGCATCAGGGCCTGTCCCACCAGTGGTGCTTATTCCAGCGCATCTGTCCTTGAGAGGATGTCGTTTCTCTTCCCTAATCTGGGGCAAGAGAATAGCAGTGGTTGATCAGGAAACTAGTGCCTTCCGGTACCTGCCTGGCTCTCGTGGTAACTGATGCTCTTCTAGGTTGAGGCAGTTAATACCGCAGTCAAGGGAAACTTCTTTTTCAGAGAAATCCAAACTTTCACCCAGTCATCTGTATAACTGTACAGTTTCTGAGTCCGTTCCGCCTAGTGGTATCTAAATGAACTGAGAAGAAAAAAACATTCTTGACATGTGCATCTCTCTTTCCTCTCTAAACCTTAATACAAACATGCTGAAGATTTGGGTAGAATTTTCTAACTTTAGATACATCGCTGGCTTTAGTCTTAAGGCCTTTTTTAATTTTGAAATTGGTGTTTCCTAAGTCATTGCTACTTGTTTTTCCCTTTAGTATAGGTCGTTTCTTTTACCTTGTTCTCTAGTTTGTACTTTGCCCAGAGTTGGAAAAAAATCCTGTGTTGGGTTACATAGGTGAAGAGTTTTCTATTCCTCTTTCTGTACATTTTGCCTTGTTGTTGTCTTTTCTTGTAGTTTCCTTAGATTTCCGCTTATACCATGCTTCTTTATTTTGTTGTTTGAAATGTCTTTGCATTTTAGTTAATGAGATAGATCTTTGAGGAGTACATCACTTGTTCTAGGAGGTATGTGTTTTAAGTCTGTTGTTTCTGCCTTAAATTATAAGCAGGCCTTCTTTTAAATACATGGTTATTACCTGATTATTTTTTTGTGTGTGTTTAGACATGATGTTACAGTTTATGAGAAACACCTTTGTTCAGTTTAAGCTGCCTCTGTGGTGGTAACCTGTTTGTTTCATACTCTCTCTTGCGGAGCTGTTTTTCTACTAGAACTGGGCAAGCCCTGACATTTGATGCTAGCTGATGTTACCTGTTAGCCTGAAAAACATGGTGACGTCTTTGTGCCGTAAAAATGTTAAATTATGTTAACCTGGTAAGCTTAGAGAGTGGAACGTGACTTAAAATCACAGCAATGAACATTGGGTTATATGGAAAAAATGTCATGTTATGGGCGATTGCAAGGACTGCCCTTGCAGTCGTCTTGACTCAGCTGCTGCTTATTCATTGATCTGGAAGTGAGTCAAGCTAAAGTTCATCGGCTTTCCTTTCCTAGCCCAAATACTTCCTGATACTTGAACCAGCTCTCAGTCAAGGTGATGGGAATTTTTCTAGTGACTTACGTGCCAGTTTGAATGTTTCTACAATGCTTTATTTAAGGATCTGTCACAGTGGTTGTACTAAAATGCCACCAGTTCTTCCCTCACTGTCTCCAGTTCACTCAACCATTCATTCTGTCACGGCTTCTGCATCTTGCACTATTTTGCCTTCTCTTATTTCACTGCATCTGCTTGCAGATTAAATTTTTCTTGAGATGTGTGTGCGTGTAGTGAAAACAAAGTTTATTGAGTATGTTGAACATTGCAGTTGTGTTAGCACTGAGTTACTGCGTAGGTCATGAAACCAAGCAAAGGAATATACGACATGCAACATACTCGGTCTGCAATGCAAACACGTAGGCTGGTATCAAGAAATTTCATTGAATTCCTAGAATTGTTCTTGAACTTAATATGATTTGGATTTCTGTATTAAACAAAAACCCAGCTATCTCAAGTAGAAAAAAAGATTAAAAACCTGTGCTTCTGTCGTAGTTTTAGTTATATGACTTGGATTAAATTGGGGGTCTTATAATGGTACTCTTATGCACGGGTATTCAATAACTAGATAACTATTTCGAGATGTTGGGTTAATGAGATTAAATCACTGTTGAATGGATGATGCACAGGTGGTGACATAATCCTGAATTCAGATAACTATGGTGGAACTAAGCCTGTATATTAATAACACGTGAATGCTTTATCTACAATTGTCTTTCCTGGAAATGAGTCTTAAAAATAATATAGTTGTGGAATGCTAGACATGTTCTGAAGTAGCCAGTGGTAGAAAACCAGCTGAAAGGGCCGAGACAATAATGTGTGTTTCTTACATTGTAGGAACAGTTCCTTTTAGAAGGAGGAGCTCTGTGGTTGCTGTTGTCTAAACAGGAAAAATTGGCATTTTTGGAGCAGCAGCAGCTATTTCTTCTGTCAGGTGTACTCAGTGATATATTAACCTATAAAGAGAACATGTTTTTAAAATACTATATGATGAAAACTGACTAAAAATGTTACATTTTGGCATAGGATTTGCCCCTTATTGATGACACATCATATTTGTTCTGCTAATAATGTTTATAAGCATCTTGTGCACTTGATGTTAAATCTGAAAGTAGAGATAGGTTCATAATCACACGCATGCTCACATGGAGTGAAAGGAAGGTGATAAAATGCCCTTAATTTTATTGATGGGAACCTTTCCTTGTACAAGACAAGCTGTGGAGAGGGTTGGTCCTGTTGCTGGAACACAGTTACTGGTTTTACTGGCAAAGGGAGGTGTTTGGCCTCCCTTTGCCTTAGCAGCACTGACTGCATTTCTGAGGGCTGTATAGTATTAATATTTTTTGATGCAGTAAACAACTGTGACGTCAAGGACAGAGGGAACAGGTCTGACTGCTGAACTATTACATTCAGTCTCTAAGAGAGGAGACATTTACAACTTAAGAGCATACAGTTTTTGTGGCTGGTCAGCAGCACCATAGTTAATGCTGTCTCAGGAGTTTGATCTTAGTATAAGAGTTACAGTAACATGTTCCTTTAACCTCAGCTCATCTGTGCCTGATCCATTTACGATTAACTAATTGAGCCGTATTTTGAAAAACAAGCAAAACTAAATTACTTTCTTACCCATTGTTGAAGCCTTGACAGCAATACATGTTTAATTCAGCCGTACCTTTTGATTGTAGGGGGAAGAGTAAAAACGTGGAAACGGAGATGGTTTATTCTGACTGATAATTGCCTTTATTACTTTGAATACACAACAGTGAGTATATATTACAGTGAACTTCGTTTGTGATCAAAATATTTAGCTGGCTAATAATGTGATATTTTCCTAATTTTTTAGGACAAAGAACCTAGAGGAATTATTCCGTTAGAAAATCTTAGCATAAGAGAAGTTGAAGACCCTAGAAAACCAGTAAGATATTTTCCTAATAATTTTTTTTTAAAAAATGAAGATAAGTAAACCATATAGAACTTAGATATAGTGTTAACTGAAGATGTTTTGTCAGTTTTGCTTTGCTTTTTAAATGTATTTCTTCATTTTTACCCTCCAGAACTGCTTTGAGCTCTATAACCCCAGTCATAAAGGTCAAGTAATTAAAGCGTGTAAAACTGAAGCTGATGGTAGAGTGGTGGAAGGCAACCATGTAGTGTATAGAATATCTGCTCCCACCCCAGAAGAAAAGGAAGAGTGGATTAAATCTATCAAGTGAGTTTAAAGTCTTAAATATCTTTCAGAAATGAAGCGTAAGCTCTTTTCGAAGTAAGATACTAAGAGAATTTGTATTCTAACTTGTTTGAAGAATTCTGATGCAGCAATATCCTCTAGGATTACTGACAAGCTACATGGGGTTGACAGATCAAGATACAAGTCTCCTTTTACTGTCTGGTCCTAAGGAAATAGTGCTACTAACTCAAATGAGGAAAATGTGGATTTTTTTTTTTTTTTTAAGCAAATGTAAAGCCTTGTGTGAATCGTCTTTAACCCTAATTTTATTATATTCTTACTTCACCCAATAATTAACTTTAGTGACATCTGTCTTAAGCATGTTCAAGTGCCACTTTAAACTTTCACAGCTTGACTTTATCTTGGAAGGTTTATAAAGGAGATCCACATTTAAAGAAATAAATAATGGTCAAGGTGAAGGTATGAACTCTTAACAAATCACAGCTGAATAATGTATTTTTCTACAGAAATATTTGTGATGCTTAAGAGAACCATCCATTATCTTATTAAAAGTGTGGAGTCATCCACAGGGAAGAGAGAACAAAATAGTTTTAGTTTCAAGAACAGGTATTTGTTAACCAAACTGATGATTCCTTTTTTCTCTTCTAGAGCAAGTATCAGCAGGGATCCCTTTTATGATATGCTGGCAACAAGGAAACGAAGAATTGCAAATAAGAAATAGAACATGATCAGCAACTTCTATACCTGCATCAACCGATAAATGAGCATACAGTTGAGTGATAATGTAAAAATTGGACAAACTAAATGAAGACAATAACTGTAAATTTTATATATATATACTTTACTATGACATAAAAACTTGGCAAGACCTTTTAGGGTAAATAGTTATTGGCATATAATTTGAAGTAAGCTTCAAATCCCAGAGGATGATTATATTGGAACTTAATTAAATTGGAAACATGGAAGCCTTGTTTTCATTTATATTATTTACAACTCCAGTTTACTCGGAGGCTATTCAAGGAACTCGAGGCTAACAGTAACATGTCCTATACCTGTTATTTGAGCGCATTTCCCATAAAAGGAGGAGTGATTACAAAACTTTAATCTCTCACTAAAATGCAGCACCAGAAGCGGAGTACAGCATGATCTAGCACTTAAATTTCCTGTCAGCAGAAAACCCACAATCTCAATATCAGTTTCCAAGTCTTGTGTGTTTCACAGTAAATGAACAGCTGCGTGAAGCTTTCATTTAGGATTTGCTCTCCTACCTTTATGGAAATAGCTTTTCTTCTTCTTCAGAAATGCAACTCAGCGGTAGACTGGCAGCTACATGGTTAACTAGTTGTGCCAAAGGGTTTGCTTGCTATGCACTGAAATGTATGCAGGTCCCAACAGCAAAAGTTTGAGTCTGTAGACACGACACTAAGTATAGATGTGGTCTGATATTTGCCAGTACACTAAAACTCATTCCTGTCTGCTCATACACTCACAATAAGCAGTAAGATTTATGACTGCTTTAATCTGATTTTTTACATAGTAACATCCTTCTTATGTTTTAGATATGTTGTTGTTTAATTAACACTAAGTTACTACTAAAGGATTAAGGTGACAGGGCTTTAGGCTTTGCATGTGAAAATACCCCCAAATAATTTCACATGCATTTAATGTTTTTAAAGGGAAAAACCAGGCAAGTGAAATCTTCCTGTAAGATACAGCCCTAGATAGTTAAGCAAGCAGGATTCATTCCTCTGCTTGATAACCAACTTCGGACATGCAGAAAAGTTCAGTATTTTTATTTGCATTCTTAAAGGCGATTTTTCAGAACTGTGCTTCTGCAGTTGAAATTGAAAAAATGAATAGACATCCTTATTTTTACTTAAAAAAATAAAATCTTACACATCGATTACCTAGTGCAACTAGACTCCCCCACAAGCACGTCTCTTTTTTTTTTTTTTTTCCTTTCTGTAATTTGTGGAAGATCTTTCAGTGGTCCTACTCATAGTTTTTCAGTAACATGTAAACTGCTATGGCAGATCTTACTACAACGCTTTTCTATCAATAGCGCACATACCATTCTTGAGGTAAAGCCCCTAATTCCACAGTGGGGGGAAAACGTGGTTTTTTGGACCCTACTGCTTCTGTTAGTACTCAGTTTTTCACAAACTTCTTGAACCTGAGCTTTGCCTACTATGCCAATGAACACTTTGGAGATCTAATACTTTGCCAAAGCGATTTTGCTTGTTGGAGTTACAGAAGCATTTCTGGATGCATTATAGGGAAATGTTCTGCAGTGGCAAAAACACAGACTTACCATGTTCATCAGTTTCAAGTCTCCTTTTAACTGTAATGGAGAGTCTGTTTCATTGCTCCTGTCTTAATAATTTGCCTTGTTTTGCATGGAGTGTCAGCCTGTGAATGTTTTGCTTTATTGCATGTTTGCCAAAAAGGCCAAGAGGAAAAGAACAAAGTAAACTTTTCTATGCCTTAGATTTTCCCCAGAGTGTGTGGAATTGCAGTCTACTTGGATGAATGTTCAAATCCAAGTACTTTCAAGGAGTAAAACTCCACCAAAGGAGGTAGAATCCTTGAATAAGTATCAGTGTGGGGACATCTTTGCTTAATGGAACACATTTAAACTCTTCAGAGAAACGAATTAAATTGTATGTCCTGTGTTTGTAAAGCCGCATGATTATAGAGCTGCTAACAGCACTTGTTTTGAGTCTTATGTTCTGCAACTTCAAGTTTTGTTTTCAGGCACTACATACATCAGTTTTAGCTTTGGACAAGTAGATTTGTAGTGCAAATAGTGATAAGCCAGAATCAGTGGTACTAATGAGTGTAAAGGTGAAAAGCAGCAAATAAAAGTATTTCTAGAGAAATGTGAGATTACAGAAGCATTAATAAGCCATGAAGCACTTTTGTATCAATTCTTATCTTCTGAAATATCACCTTAAAGAAAATCTATTTATTTAACCAGGTGAGGATGTCTGCCTGTAAGCATGAAGGAAATGCCTTGAGAGTTCATTTGCTGTATTTAGTTTGAAGTTCTTATATCCTGCAGAAATACTTATTTAGAGTAACATGTAACTGAGGATATTATAGCAGGAAATATATTATTTCTTAGCATTAAAATGCAACATCTTAAACAGCTATTTGTGGTGCTCAATATATCTATTTAATTTACCAAAGCTAATGGAATAGCGGTTTTGTGTGTGATAATATTTGATTTCAAATGTTCTTTGTAACAGTATTAACAGGGAGTGAAACTGGCCCAAAATTTCCACTGGCCATGAGGCCAGTAAAACAAAGTGGCTTGTGAAAATTTTGGCCAAATCAGGTACTATCCATGAGGGTGAAGAAAAATCTCCCAACCTTTCCCTTTTTTATTGGGCTTCAAGTCCAGGGGTAGCTACTAAGACTAGCTGCTCGGTGGCCTAAAGCAGTATCTGTTACGGTTTGGCCATGCTGAGGAAAAGTCCTCTGGGGACAACAGACTTCTCCCTTCCTGTTGCACTGAAACTTGGATAATTCTTCAGCTCTTTGTTTTTAACATTGCCCTTTACAACCAGAGGGGCCAGCAAGAGCCACTACTGCTTCTACCACGTGCGTGGCTTCGCTCAGTGTCTAAATCATTTGGCCACTAACACCAGCCACGTTGCCAGTGCAGTCTAGGGAGAGAACTGTATATAATACTTAAGCTCAGCTGGACTGACTTAAATTTTACAATATTCTGACAAAATAAGCTCTATGTCACTTAACATTTTGAACCGTTTTAAACTGGTACAAAACTGAACCTTTGTAAACTGAGCAGCATTTATAATGCTTCATATATAAAAACAATGCATATTTTTAAGATTTATTACATATCTATGTAGATACGCTTGCTGGAAAAGCTAGGTCTGTTGTAGGCCAAATGCTACAAATTAAGACTTGTGGCTTACCAGTTTCATTTCTATATTTTCTTGGAAAATGTTTCTAGCTAGAGTTTAAATATAAAATGTAAATAATGTACAGATATGTATTGATATAAGTATTACTTGGTGTACACAAGTTATTTGCATGACAAATACTCTCTATCAATCATTGTTAAAAATGTGATGCTCTATGTAAATCCACTGCAATATTAATGTTTTCATTTATCATTAAGACCTGTTGCTTAAATCTGGAGAGTTTCTCAAAAATAAAGTATGAAACTGTATTATTGTATAGCTCCTCATTTACCAAGAGGAGGCAATCGCTGATTTTTTTTTTTAAGAGATTAAGGTTCAATTTTACAGCATGTGTTACAACTGCTCTTGTAAGTAAAAAGCCTCTTTTCCCTACTTTAGGCATACTAATTTAAATTACCAGGTTTAAACTTTCAGACAGAAAAACCTTCAACTGCAAAATAGATTGTTTCAGTAAGGTATGCTACAACTATGAGTGTTATTCCATTAAGAGCTGGTTTCCCTTGAGAGCCACCCTAAATTAAGGAGGTATTTTGTCAGTTCACTTCCATGAGTTTCAGTGAAATGTAATGGGGGGGGGGGGGGCGGGGCAGGAAATCGGATCTCTGCTCCTCAAGTAGATTAATTAGATCCCCCCCCAATTAGAAATAGCTAACCCTGCTGCTGTTGCCCAGTCTGCTTCTCCATAACTCTAATCCGAAGCTATCAGTAACTACCCTCCCTCCATTTACTGCTTATTAGCTAGTTCAGTGTGCCCGCCATTTCGGCGAAGCCACTGAGGCGAAGGGCTCCAGAGCGGAGGGTTGCAACGGGGGACCCTTCCTAGGGGAAAAAAAACCCCACGTTGTTGGTTTTGATGGTAGGTTTAGTTTGAAGACTTCCATCAGTAAGCTCCACACCTGAAAGACAAAAGGAACCAATGTCGCTCCCTGTCGTGACATTCAACATAAAATTGTGTCTCAGGGGATTGACTTCTGACAGAGAAGTCTCAAACCTGCACACAGCTCCATCTGCCCTGTGACTACAGGATCCAACTGACTTGCGAAGGTGGCTTCCTCACGCTTCAGTTCTATGCTAAGATTGGTGAACTGTACAGAGTATTGGGGCAAAGCTACTTGCTTTAATAGCAAATGGTAGACCTTGGGTAAATTAAATTTACTTGAAGTTTTGCCTAGACTGGATCCTAGAGCGGCAGCGGCAGTTTAAAACCCAGTGTGCCCGCCATTTCGGCGAAGCCACCGAGGCGAAGGGCTCTGGAGCGGAGGGTTGCGACGGGGGACCCTTCCTACGGCAGCAAACGGCGAAGGCGAAAGCACAGGGAGAGAGAGGGTGCCCCAGCCCGCTCCCACACCCCGCCTCGAGCCGGCAGCGCGAGCTCCTGACGAGCGGCAGCTCTGACTCAGCGTGGGCAGGGACTAGAGCGGCAGAGTTCCAATGCCCTCGCGTACAAGAGTAGCCCCCAGGGAGTGCGAGCAACCTGGAGTGCGGCGAACAGGGCGGGCAAACAGGACGTCGCGCATCAGAAGGGCATGGCGCGTCAGTTTGCACGTCAGTTCGCGCAGGCAGGGCGTGCAGGGAAGGCTCTAGAGGCTCTCTTGACGAGTAGTCATCGGCCTCCCAGAAGAGGCCCAGCTATGGTCTCCACTCGGCTGAAAGTCATCACCAGAAGGAATGTGGCGACCCAGACGGAGCTCCCGCCCAGGCACGCGGCTGTCCAGGCCTCTGGCTGCCAGGAGTGCCTGAGCCTGTTGCTGGTGCCGGAGGACCAGAGAGACAACGCCTGCGTGCGGTGCGACCAGGTGAGCGATCTGCTCAGCCTGGTGGTAGAGCTGAAGGAGGAGGTGGAGAGGCTGAGGAGTATCAGGGAGTGTGAGAGGGAGATAGACTGGTGGAGCCATTCCCTACCGTCCCTGAGGCAAAGGCAGAGGACGGAGGCTCCAGGAGAAGTAGAGGCCCCCTTACCCTCTTGCTGCCAGGCAGAAGGAGGGGACCTAAGAGACGAAGGGGAATGGAAAAAGGTCCCTGCTCGGGGCAGCAGGCAAATCCCCTCCCGGCCTCCCTCACCTTCTCAGCTGCCCCTACACAACAGATATGGGGCTCTGGAACTTGAGGGCCAGGCTAACAAGGATATGGATGAAAGTCCATCTGCAGGGCTGCCTAGGGCGAGACAGTCTGCCCCACACATCAGAACCACCTCTACCAAGGCAAAAAGGAGGGTGGTTGGTGTAGGTGATTCCCTCCTGAGGGGAACAGAGGGCCCAATATGCCGGCCTGACCCGACCCACAGGGAGGTCTGCTGCCTCCCTGGGGCCCGGGTGAGAGAGGTCACGAGGAAACTCCCCAGTCTGGTACGGCCCACCGATTACTACTCGCTGTTGGTCTTGCAGGTTGGCAGTGATGAGATTGAGCAAAGAAGCCTGAAAGGGATCAAGAAGGACTTTAAAGCACTGGGGAGTCTGGTTGAGGGATCAGGAGCACAGGTGGTGTTTTCCGCAATCCCTTCAGTGGCAGGGAGGAATGCTGATAGGAATAGGAAAGCGAACATGGTCAACGCGTGGCTCAGAGACTGGTGCCATCGGAGGAATTTTGGATTCTTTGACCATGGGGCGGTCTACATGGCACCAGGCCTGCTGAGTGCAGATGGTGTTCAGCTGTCCCCAAGGGGGAAAAGGATCCTTGCCCGTGAGTTGGCAAACCTCATCAAGAGGGCTTTAAACTAGATTTGAAGCAGGGAGGGGATGAAGCCAGGGTACCTAGAGATGAGCCTAGGGGTGGCGTGCCATTGTCGGGGGCAAGATCGATAGCCCAGCTCAAGTGCATCTATTCCAATGCACACAGCATGGGCAGCAAACAGGAGGAGCTGGAAGCCATCGTGCAGCGGGGCAGCTATGACGTGGTCGCCATCACACAAACATGGTGGGACGACTCGCATGACTGGAGTGCTGCGATGGGTGGCTATAAACTCTTCAGGAGGGATAGGTGAGGAAGGAGAGGCGGTGGGGTGGCTCTGTACGTCAAGGAGTGCTTTGATTGTATAGAGCTCGATGATTGTGATGACGGGGTTGAATGCTTATGGGCAAGGATGAGGGGGAAGGCCAACAAGGTGGATATCCTGCTGGGGGTCTGTTATAGACCATCCAATCAGGGCGTCAAAGCCGATGAAGCGTTCTACAAGCGACTGGCAGAAGTCTCACAGTCGTAAGCCCTTGTTCTTGTGGGGGACTTCAACTTACCGGATGTCTGCTGGAAGTATAACACAGCCGTGAGGAAACAGTCCCGGAGGTTCCTCGAGTGTGTGGAAGATAACTTCCTGACACAGCTGGTAAGCGAGCCTACCAGGGAAGGTGCCCTGCTTGACCTGCTGTTTACGAACAGTGAGGGTCTGGTGGGAGAAGTGAAGGTCGGAGGCCATCTTGGGCTTAGCGACCATGAAATGATAGAGTTTTCAATTTTTAGCCAAGTAAGGAGGGGGGTCAGCAAAACTGCTACCATGGACTTCCGGAGGGCAGACTTTGGCCTGTTCAGGACACTGGTTGAGAGGGTCCCTTGGGAGACGGTCCTGAAGGGCAAAGGGGCCCAGGAAGGCTGGATGTTCTTCAAGAAGGAAATCTTGAACGCGCCGGAGTAGGCAGTCCCCATGTGCCGTAAGAAGAGCCGGCGGGGAAGACGACCGGCCTGGCTGAACAAGGAGCTTTTGCTGAGACTCGGGGGAAAAAAAGAGAATTTATCACCTCTGGAAGAAGGGGCAGGCAAGTGAAGAAGAATACAAGGACCTCGTTAGGTCATGCAGAGAGGGAATTAGGAAGGCGAAAGCCCAGCTAGAGCTCAACCTGGCCACGGTCGTGAGGGACAACAAAAAATGCTTCTATAAATACATTAACAACAAAAAGAGAGCCAAGGAGAATCTCCATCCTTTACTGGATGTGGCGGGGAACATTGTCACAAAGGATGAGGAAAAATCTGAGGTACTTAATGCCTTCTTTGCCTCAGTCTTTAATAGCCAGACCGGGTATCCATCTCCCTGAGCTAGAAGACAGGGATGGAGAGCAAAATAAACTCCCCATGACCCAAGAGGAAGCAGTTAACGACCTGCTATGCCACCTGGACACTCACAAGTCTATGGGGCCTGATGGCATCCACCCAAGGGTGCTGAGGGAGCTGGTGGAGGAGCTTGCCAAGCCGCTCTCCATCATTTATCAACAGTCCTGGTCAACGGGGGAGGTCCCGGATGACTGGAGGCTTGCCAACGTGACGCCCATCTACAAGAAGGGTCGGAAGGAGGATCCGGGGAACTACAGGCCTGTCAGCCTGACCTCGGTGCCGGGGAAGATTATGGAGAGGCTCATCTTGAGGGCGCTCATGGGACACGTGCAGGATAACCAAGGGATCAGGCCCAGCCAGCACGGGTTCATGAGAGGCAGGTCCTGCTTGACCAACCTGATCTCCTTCTATGACCAGGTGACCCACCTAATGGATGAGGGAAAGGCTGTCGATGTTGTCTACCTGGACTTCAGCAAAGCCTTTGACACTGTTCCCCACAGTATTCTCCTGGAGAAGCTGGCGACTCGTGGCTTAGACAGGTACACTCTTCGCTGGGTAAAAAACTGGCTGGATGGCCAAGCCCAGAGAGTTGTAGTGAATGGGTTGAAATCCAGCTGGCAGCCGGTCACAAGCAGAGTCCCCCAGGGCTCATTTTTGGGACCGGTCTTGTTTAATATCTTCATTGATGATCTGGATGAGGGGATTGAGTGCTCCCTCAGTAAGTTTGCAGATGACACCAAGTTGGGTGGGAGTGTTGATCTGCTTGAGGGTCGGAAGGCTCTGCAGAGGGATCTGGACAGGCTGGATCGATGGGCCCAGGCCAACTGTATGAGGTTTAACAAGGCCAAGTGCCGGGTTCTACACTTTGGCCACAACAACCCCAGGCAACGCTACAGGCTTGGGGACGAGTGGCTGGAAATCTCCCCCGCAGAAAAGGACCTGGGGGTGTTGACTGACAGCCGGCTGAATATGAGCCAGCAGTGTGCCCAGGTGGCCAAGAAGGCCAACGGCATCCTGGCCTCTATCAGAAATGGTGTGGCCAGCAGGAGCAGGGAGGTGATCGTGCCCCTGTACTCGGCACTGGTGAGGCCGCACCTCAAATACTGTGTTCAGTTTTGGGCCCCTCTACTACAAGAAGGACATTGAGGTGCTGGAGCGTGTCCAGAGAAGGGCGACGAAGCTGGTGAGGGGTCTGGAGCACAAGTCTGATGAGGAGCGGCTGAGGGAACTGGGGTTGTTCAGTCTGGAGAAGAGGAGGCTGAGGGGAGACCTCATCGCTCTCTTACAACTACCTGAAAGGAGGTGGTGGTGAGGTGGGTGTTGGTCTCTTCTCCCAAGTGACAAGTGATAGGACAAGAGGAAATGGCCTCAAGTTGCGCCAGGGGAGGTTCAGACTGGATATTAGGAAAAAGTTCTTTACTGAGAGAGTGGTGAAACACTGGAATAGGCTGCCCAGGGAGGTGGTAGAGTCACCCTCCCTGGAGGTATTCAAGGAACGTGTGGATGTGGCATTGTGGGATGTGGCTTGATGGGCATGGTGCTGTGTGGTGTCGGTGGGTTGTTTTGGTGTGGGTTGTGGTGTGTTTTGTGGGTGGGTTTTGGTTTTTTTTGTTTGTTTGTTTTATTTTAATGGTTGGGCTTCATGATCTTACAGGCCTTTTCCAACCTTAGTGATTTTGTGATTCAGGCAGTTAGTGCTTCTGGAGCTCTTAATGGAGGTACAGCAGTCAACATTGAAACTCCTTTTACACATTTATGCCGGAGTTATTCATGAGACAAAAGACAAGACACCAAATCTTGGAGCTAAAGGACAAAAGAGGAAAAAAAAGCCAGATACAGGAAAGGTATGCGGTTTCTTTGTCATGTTATTTTATGTAACTTCACATAACTGTTGCCATAGGAACATTATGCAGGGTACACTTATGGTTTGGCTTTATGGTGTTCTCCATGTACCAAAATATTACTTTTAAGTATTTAGTAAAACATTAACCTTGCTCCTTTGTTTTTTGTGGGTGTGTTTTTGTTTTTTTAGCATCACACACAGTAAAAAGCTACTGCTGAGCTTCAAACCTGTTGCCTGCTTTTGGAAGGTGTTAACTTCAAAGGAGAAAGCCTTCTGCATTCTTGTCTAGGCAGCTGAAGTCCCAAGTTACTTATCTTCTCTGGGTCACACCAACAGCATCTTCTCACCTACTACTGAAAGGAAGATCTGATTTCTTGAGTAGCAAACACACTCTGAAAGCTGTCAATTCACATGACATATTGCATGTTAAATAAGTAAAACTCAAGTAAAAATCCATTTTAACTTTGCTGTATTTATATACTATATAAATTTTACATGCTATATTTTTACAGTGGGGCAAGTGCTTTTTATCTTTAAAAAAACAAAGATCAAACTTTAGACATCTCTGAACAACACAGCTTGTATAAACCAGACAGATTATTCAGATGAACTGTATTTAATACAGGTTCCCCACTCATCTCCTGATGCAGGACCAGTGAATAGTAAGTGCATCACAGTTTGATAGCATTTAATAATAAAAATAAAAATCACAGTATGAATTTGTCTGTAACTAGACACTTTAGAGAGACAAAACAGACAACTGAGACTTAAGACAAGTGACAGTATATTAAGAAAATGTAATAAAAACATATGGAAGAGTATACAAATAATCTTGAGAGATACATTCAGAACTGCATATTCGTTGTTTCACAATGTTGAAAGCCAGAAGATTTTCTTCAGATCTTGAATATAACTCAAATGTGAAGTAAATTAGTTTCTAGTGTCAGACATCACAGAAAAAAGATGCAGCTCTTGCCAAACTCTAGTTATTTGAGAGCCTGTGAAATTTTAAATAAGTCTTTAAATTAAATATACAGACTGTCAGTTGCAATTTTTATAATGCCTGGTCTCTCTTGCACCAGATGTCTAACTTGGAGTAACATTACATGAATAACATAAAGTCAACCTGAGTCTGTAATTAAGCAGCATTTGAGATGGTCTATTCCAGGGCATTATCTCACATCAGTGAGACATTTATGTGGTAATTTACAATGTTCAGCAGTTGTAAAAAGTTTCCACCCTTTTGGATTAGAAGTATATTTTAAAAAAGAAAGTCTCAAGTTAAAAACTAAAAAAAAGTTCTTTCATGGTAAAAGTCTGTACAGAAATGTTAAGCACCACTTATGACTCGATTTTGTCTTTATGGTAATTGTTTTAATAATAAATTTTATGTTTCGATGGTCAATATTGGTATTGTTGGGTTTGATGATAAAAATGTTCTTGGCTGATGGTAGGTTTTGTTTGAATGCTTCCATCAGTAAGCTCCACACCTGAAAGACAAAAGGAACCAGTGTCATTCCCTGTCGTGACATTCAACATAAAATTGTGTCTCAGGGGATTGACTTCTGACAGAGAAGTCTCAAACCTGCACACAGCTCCATCTGCCCTGTGACTACAGGATCCAACTGACTTGCGAAGGTGGCTTCCTCACGCTTCAGTTCTATGCTAAGATTGGTGAACTGTAGAGAGTATTGGGGCAAAGCTACTTGCTTTAATAGCAAATGGTAGACCTTGGGCAAATTAAATTTACTTGAAGTTTTGCCTAGACCGCATCCTTGTTTTACTAACAATGTTGTGTTCAAGCTAACCAAATCTTAGCCACAAAACCAGAAGCCTTCGGAAACTTGCTGGAGAGAACGTAGGAATGTAGGAAATTAACTGCTTTAAAGCTGCTCCTTCTCCCATCCTATCTGGATTTTTCTTAAATCACAAGTTATCACTAGCTATTTTCATCCTTATTAATTTATTCAAAGTAACACAAGTCCTGGTAAAAAGGCACAACCTAACAATTCCTTCTCGGTTGTTCCTAGTCTGTCCCTAGCTTGTTTGAGAGGTTCAGTACTCTCTAAAAACACACTACTGAAGGGGCCTCTTTTGAGATAAGATTCCATCATTCAGAAAATCCTACTTGAGACATTTTTTTAAAAAAGATTGACCTTCCACAAGATGAAGCTAATTAAAATCCATGGACTTGATGAAATACTAAAATTCTGAAGACTTAAAAAAATTGCTTTTCACAGCCCTCATATCCCACTTGTGTTGCAAGCAGTATATTAAAGTGGGGTACTGTCATCACACTTACCAATGAACATCTCTTTCGCCTAAGTAGCCCAGGAATCTTCATGCCCCTGACTTGTGTAATGAGATGCAAGACATTTACTTTCTTACTACACTTTTGACTGGATTAGAAAAAAACAAGTTTGCCATCTGCTGGCCAGAGAATTCATGAAAGCCAAATGAGTATTTGGAGCAGATGCATTTTGTTCTGTTTGGTTCCTGATTTATCAGCTAGAACAGAGACACTTTTAGTGCAATAAGGATTATTTTGACATTAGTATCATAAAAAAGCCTATTTTTACAACAATAGTATTTGACAGACCTCAATTCAGTCCTCCTTCTTAAATTTTCCTTGTTGAAGAGATAAGTATCATATTAAATTTTGCAAGAAAAATGTGTGTGAACAATCAGCTTTCCCTCCATACTGTATTTTCAGAATAAAACTTTGTTGTCTATGTCCTAAAATACAATCATTGTTTTTCCATAAATGCACTTCCTCTTTGCCTTAAGCAAACTTTTCAGTGCAAGAATTTACTGACTGTGGCAATTTACCTCAATGTGGAAACCTCAAGGAATTTTTGAAAATTAAAGTATCTTCCAAGATTAAACTTCTCCAAGTTGTGAAATGCATTCAGCTGTAATGCAGAAAGATGAATTCTTCTGTTTTTCTATGCCAGAATGACATTTTCAACACTGGGTTATTAATGAACAGGATTGTCACTGACTATTAACTCAATTCTTAAATTGTGGCTAGGTATAAAATGTAGAAAATTTAAAAATAAAACTTGCTTTTGGACAGTGAACTGTCTTCTTCAGGGATTACTTCAGTTATCTGTAAGAGTAAAATAGATAGTTGGAGGAGTTGTTTGTTTGTTAAAATATCTGAGTGACTGGGACTGGCTTCATGTCAGATAATGGCCATCTGAGAACGTTTTATTTTTACTATATACACTTATGTTCAGAAAAATTTAATGGGAAATGTTGTCAAATTTGATTTTAGATGTTGAATTTGTTGCAGTGTGCAGTCTTCTTCACTGCATAATTCTAGAGCTAATTAATTTAAATGGTATTATCTACTGGGAGCCCAAGTCAGGCGTATGACAAGCAACGGCAGAGCATTCAGTGTAAATTCAGTCAGGCACTCAAGTTTGTATTTAGTTTTTCGTAAGAAGCACCAAATTGACTTTTTTTAATATTAAAAATTGGGAAAGAGCTGTTTCATCAGCCCACTCCTCTGTATTTTTAAGCCTACACTAACAGAAAAAAACACACAAGTAAATAAAAAAATAGCAGAAATTTAACATACTTTTCAGGTGTTACATTGCTAAGCATTCTCTGGAGGGTTAACAGCTGTGAATTCAGTGTGCTTAGGAAAAGGCAGATCTACATCTGAAACAACAGTATTTCAGTATTATCACCAACTTATGTTACTCTGAATAAGTAGTCAGGACTGTTTCTATGTTATGAAATAGCTTAACATAGCATTTTATTTAAATTGATCACTCTGGCAGTCTTTTTTAGGAAGATAGTGTTTCACTACAATATTACTAGCCTGGAAGTCTCATGTCATCATCTTCCATCTTGACTACCAAACCTCCTGTCTGCCTACTAGATTTCAAGATAGAGCTGCCCAAGGGTTTTTTTTTCCTAGTTAGTTGGACGGAATTTAATAAGGGATCTTGCATCTCTCCCACTTGTTTGCCACTTAACTATCAGATCAAATTAAAATTACTTGCCCTTCAACCCCTTCGCAGTTTTATTTCAGCCTTCCTTTCCTAGCAGTCATTTAAAAATGGGAAAAAAAAAAGCCTATCAACTTTTTTTATATTAATGCAGACTGTTTGGAAGCCATGCTATAAAGCAGATTATTTCATCACACAAGCATTTAAAGATTGTTTTAAATAATACCATCTATGTGGAAAAAAAAGGAGACCTGCAAACATCCTGTGGCCCCTTACCTTTAACATACTCATTGGATATGATGGAGCTGCATTTCTTGCTTTCACCTGCACCGGAAGGCTTCCCTTCCTTGTAGGGTTGTTTACTGCCCTGGTTTCTGTATTGCTCACATAAATAGTCGCCTGGAGGATAGGATTCTTCCTTCTCCTCCCCTGTTTTCTTCTGGAAACGAGCATCTAAATATTCCAAGAAGCCTTTCAGTTTCCTGATGTGTTTCTTCTTTTTCTTCTTTTTCTTACGTTTGCGATTGTCATTGTCAAAGTGGAACACACAGAAATCCAACTCATGAAGTCTGAAGGAAACATGCAAGTTAAAAATAGAAAAACAGATGTGGCACTTGATGCATATATGAAACACTATTTATTTTACCACAGGTGATGACTTGCAGTGTGTCAGCTATTTTGTGGTAATTTCTGTACATCTAACTTTAGATGCAGCAAACTTAAGCCCTTAGATTGAAGGACAATAGGTCCTGGTTTGCACACAAATCATTAACAGTGGCTAGTTGTTGAATATGTGGAATTAAAAAAAAAACCTGTTATAACCTAATCAAGAATGATGTGCAGATGTGATTCTAACTAGATCTGGTCCAGATCTAGTGTTCTAACACAATTCAGCAATATCTTTCCTATCTTCACTTTACCAACCTAGTGACATGATCCCCAGCCAGATTTTGCTACATAAATAACTTAGAAACAATGAAAAAACGGCAGACATGAGAAACACTCAGAAAAGAATTAGGAAAAAATTGCTGATTATGCTGGAATCCTTGCTTACTTGTAATCCTTCTCTCGATGTTTATCTTTGGACTTCTTTTTCTTCTTGACCTTCTTGTATTTTTTCATTCTTTGGTCACCTATCTTTCGGCATTTCTTTTCTGTTTCGCTTCCACTTCCTTCTGCGTATGTGTGTTTTCTTTTGCCATTTCTTAGTTTTTCTTTTTCATTTTCCCGGGAAGAGTCTTCAAAATGTGAATGAGCTGACACAGGTGGAAGTGCATGCTTTTCACGAGAATATTTTTCAGATTGCTGCTGAGGTACTGAACAATGATGTAAGTCTGCTCTGTGGCTGCTAAAGTGATGTACATCTTCCTCTCTAGAGAGTGTGTTGTGAGACCATCTGCTTTTGCAATGATAATCCTTATGTGACCTGTTGTTGTAAGCTTGACTCGATTTGTCAAAGTCTTTATCACAATGAGAGGGCTTTCTCTCTCTACCATCTCTTGTTCCATGAGAGGAATAATAATCATTGTAGTATCTGCATTTTTCCCATCTCCGTGGTTCATCTTGATAGTATCTTTCTCTGCTCCAAGTTCTCTCTCCTTTGGAATGATAATACCTATTCCTGTCTTGTTCTGTTCTTTCTCTGCTTCGGGATCTGTAACGAGAATATTTTCCTGAGCTTTTGCCATTATTTGGACTGTTTTTTTCATTATGGGAAGATCTGTACTTGCTTTCATTGCAATATTCCTGCTTATGTCGATTTTGCTTATTTGTTTCCACACTGCGAGAGTACCTCCTCTTGTAGGAATCATCATCTGTTTTGCTTCTGGTTTCCTTCTCCTTCTCCCTCTCTTCAGCTTCTGAGTGTCCTCCCTTCTTGCGGTAGTGCTCTTTGTCAGTTTTTTTAGAGTCGTATATTTTTTTCTTATTTTTTTTCCTACGTTTATCTTCTTCACCTCTTTTATTACTCAGTCCCTCGTTTTCTCTAGAAAATTGACTCTCCAAAACTTTATCCAGCTTCATAATAGAAGAGTCATTAACAGGTGGTACTTCTACATAGTTATTAGAAACGTCCTTTGTATCTTGGCATTTACCTGTAATATCTAGAGATGCAAGTTTTTTAGAACTACATTCAATGTCACACTTCATAGAGGAAGTTTGCCCTGCTTTCTCTTCGCTCTCAGGAGACCCTTTGACGTACAAAGGATTTTCTTTTGAAGTGAGTTCAGGTTCTTTTGATCTTCTCGGTTTGTCTTTGTCTTTACTGTCTTCAGACTCACACTGCCCAAGGAATTCATCTTCAGTGTCCAAGGATTTTTTCCTGACCTTGTGCTGACCGTTGATATTGGGATGCGCATTATCAGCTTTTGTTACAATATTTTCAGCAACTTCTTTGGTAGAAATGGTTTCAGAATCTGATTGAGTAAAAAGATTCTCAGCCTCACAGCTGAAGTTGGAAGAAACCTTCTTGGATTCTTCATAGGCTAACAGTGCTTCCATCACTACAGTTTCCATAAGAGCATTGTTCTCAGAAGATTTCTGAGGTCCAGGGACACTGCACAAAATAAAAACATGTTTTTCACTTGAAAAATTCCATTTAAAAGATGAATATTAGGAGTAAAAGCCCCTTAGGTAAAAAAAATTGGTGGCTACTGGAAAACTCTGAAAGACATTCCCTTTACAAACTTATTCTTACACCTTCCTCAGCTCCCAGAGAAAGCATTTTTTTTCTCTTGATTCTGCAAATATTGCATTAAAAAAACCACACCCAACACGTGTCTCCCTCCACTTGCTGCTCTGAATCACATCAATAGCCAAAACCACTATATTTGCTCTCCCCCAAAGAGAAAAAAGTTTTTCCTCTCTCTCCCAAATGGGAGAACAGATGGTGGGAATTTACATTCACACATCCGAGGATGGAAAAAAAGGGAAAGAGGAATAGAAAAGTATTAGACAATGGAAAAAAATGGGAAAACATTCTATGAAGAAATGAAAATTTTCCAAGAGGCATCCACCTGTATTTAATATCAGAATAATATGTTCAGTGCTGATGTTTGCAACACTAGATGTACAGTGTGGAATTCTCTGTACTGATTTAAATCTTTCTATTAAATAGTATTAGTAGACAGGTAAAACAATGATAAACTTGTATGAAATCTTGTTTTAACCAGAGTGTACTCATTTTACCTTACTTCCTCTGATGAGCTGTTCAACTGGCTGTATGTGAGAGATTCTAAGATTATTTCTTGAGGAACTGGTGACAAAGCTATAGGCATCTACAATTAAAACACAGAAGTTAACAGACACAAAAAATACTATCTTCAGTAGAAAACTACCGTTTGCAGAATTCTACATCAGATGTTACACAAGATCACTTTGAGTTACATGCGCTATGCCCATTTTACACATCACCCCGCTCATCCCTCCCTAAATAGATTTATGAAACTCATGAAGTACTACGTCAGCTGAACTTCTCTTAAGTTGACATGTTCTCGTATGTCGGCTCAGCTCTGCTAATTCTAATGGGATAACAGCACAAAGTGTTATGATGAAATTTGTGCTGTGTGTTTTCTTGGTATTTCACATGAATTAGGAACATTATAATGCTCCTGAACACCGAATACATCCTAGGTGAGAAATTCTAGATGGAACAAACATAACTCACTGTTTCAAGCAGTCCATTTGTTTTAGAAAAGAAAATCTCAGAAGCTTTAACAGGTTGGACTTGGCAAGTGGAATCATCAAGTTTCGGTCCATTTTCTTTAGATTCGTTATCTAAACTAATAGCACCATTTAGTGAATCATTTTTTGGCAGCTCATGCTGGGATCTTTCTTCTTCAGCATTCTGACAGGAAGAATGGGAATTCTGCAACGAACGGACCACCTTTCCAATCAAAATTCCATTAGAAGATATTATGTTGCAATTCCTTTTAAACAAGCCCTTCGACTCCTCAGATTTTCCTGAAGATTCTGCACCGTAAGGGACTGCATTATCATAGCTGAGTTTAGGATTTCCATTCACTGCTGGCTCAACAAAAATTTCATCAGGAACTTCCTGTTTGGAAACATTAGTAGCAACTGACATTGTAGATGCATTTGAGGTAGACTCTGCTGCAGAAGAATTTGTAATTGTGGATGAAGGAACGGGCTTGCTTAGATCCTCATCCTCCACAGCACTGCTAAGACAGTCAGGTTGCGACACAGTCTGACGCGCAGGCAATTTTTGATGAATACTGATAGTGATCTTCTGGTTTTTTGATGGATCAGTAATTGAAGGCCTGGTAATTGCCCAGTTTTGAACACAAGCTGTTGGCGGAGCTGAAGACGGCCTTTTTACAGTGACACCAACGGTATTTGAGTCCTCTTTTAGGGGTCCATTTCCATTTAGATGACTTGAATTCTGTATTTAAAAAGAAGAGATTGCAAGATGGGTAGGTGCAAACACACAGCATTTAAAGTTTTAAAACATGAAATTCTCCTACTAAATATTTCTACAAATTGCCTCAACACCTAAGAAGAAAAAACACCCCCTTTCAAATATAAAAGTAAGTCCAACAAGTGTGTTTAATTCCTGCTTTTGGTTTACTGCATATTGGTATCAAACGAGAATCATTTCTGAAACCCACCCAAACAACTTAACATTGACTAAAGCTATTCCCAAATATATTTATTTTCCACTTTAAACATTCCCTGAAAACACTGGAATAATTGTTCTGGTACTCAGGAACAAGACAATATGTTTTCACTATCTCAGCTGAAGTGACACTGATAGCGGGGGGAAAAAATTATTGACTTTTTTTTTTTTTTTAAAATGATTTAAGCATTAATAGACTACTTAAATTGTCTCAAGAGAGTAGTTCTCAGTGCTTTAGAAAGCTGAGTTGGAAGTATAAAGTCATGAAGTAGCATGGCTGCACGATTTAGGATTAGCCACGGTTTGAGTAATTCTGGCTGTAGCATGAGGGCTGTGAAGAAAGCTGCAGTGTGGGAGGAAAAATAAAACTCAGATGCTAAAAAACAACAAAAAACTGCCACACTAAACCCAAAACCCACTATCAATTTGGTGCCATTATCTGCCCCCCTCAAATTACCTTAATCATATGAGGAGGAAGTCGTGGTCCCATAAATCCAGCCTGCTTACTATTAGTCCCCCGCTGACCAAGGAATGAACGGGGATAAGACGGTGCTGGTAAGTAAAAAGCACGTTCTCCAAGTGTCAAATCATAGCGCCTTCAGAAAAGAGCAGTGATCTTAGTTTAGAGTTTTTCTTTCAGCTTATTCTTTGATTAAACCCAACCCTATAATTTTATAGAAACAGTTTATATGACACAGAAGACATATATGGAAGACTTAACCAAGACAACAAACTGAAAATTAGGTAACGGTCTTCCTACAATGACTATCCTCTTCAGAGCAGTAACTCATTCTTATACCATCTATGGCCTTAATTTTCCCTCTTTTCTAAATTAGCCAACTACAGAGAGCAGATATATAGCAATGTACACAACTGCAGCAGTTTAAAGCCATGGGAAATGACATGGGGAATTTCAGGTTAGGACAGAACTGAATTACACAAATAGTAATCTTTTCCTAGGACAGAAAGAAAAACACTTGAAAAGAAGAAAAATATCAATAACAGGAAAGTAAATATATTCTGAGCACGTTTAGTATTTGTTATTACCTGATATAAAAAAGTACATAAGCTTGCTGATTGAGAACTGTTTTGATATCAGAAAGGTCTACTGAGGCATCATTCATTCGATACCAAAGTCCGTTACCGGCCTGCAAATAAAGACAATGATATCTTTGGATGAATTGCATGTTTTCCAAATGAGATCACAGATAGAACACTACAGAACAAAACATACCAAAACAAATAAAACAAACCATATAATGCAACCTCTTTCCCTAAAAACAGTGGTTACCAGTAACATTTTAATTTCTTTGTCAGCACAGATTTTACCCTGTTAGAAATGAAGCTGTTATCTACCTTTATGAAGCAGAGATAGTGTCCTGCGTTACAGTTGAAACCGCTATGTACAAGAACTGCATATAAAGCATAGATGAGTGGTTCTCCAATTGATTGGGACATATATGCTCGAAGATCCAAATATTCAGGATATTTTACATCCTAAACACAGACCAAGAAGATTCAAAAATTATCCTGAAATACTTCATGGAATAGCCTGAGAAAAATACTTCTAAAAACACAGGCTAGGATTATATGACTATATTTTCTGAGTAATTTAAAAATACCTATTCTCATAAACAACATTTAATAATTTAAGTTGCAGAGAACAGTTTTCTACAGAATTAGCTTTTTACGAGTAAGGTATATTCTTATGGTCACACAGGAACTTTATAATTATTAAAAAAGAAAGAAACCATAGTTGTTATATTGACTTTTCTTAGACTATAGTTATTAGTCTACAGTTATTGCCTGCAAATGTTAACAACTTTTAAACTAGTATTCATCTTTGGGAAATCTCCCATTTCAAGAAGATAAAGTTGTATTACAGCTGTAAATATACCTTGTTGATCTTTCCACCTGTAAAATTTGCAAATCTTTTTAGTGATATTGTGAGAACATTGGAAGAACGATGTATCGTGTACCTCTTTGATGCAGGAACCATCTTTTTACACCTTAAAAACAAGCACAGACAAATGTTTAACAGCATATTCTTTCCCCCCCCCCCAAAGTCAAACAAGTTTTCATCTCTCACACATGCTTAGGCTATTTGAATGATATTTACTTGTATAATATGTTTTTTCTTTTCATAAATCCATACACTGCAATTCAGGTTTGTTAATAGAAAGAAGATAGCAGGATATAAGAGGACAGCTCTACAGAACAAAGAATAAAGGATTTAGAACATTATCTTTTGATAGCCAAACAAATGTCTGAACATGTATCTTTGTTATGCCAAAAAGGTAAGGCTTCCCAACAACTCGGTGTAAAGCAGGACCAAGAATATCTCACTAGAGCACATCACCAGAATGTAAGGCAAGGTACCATTTCTTGTTATACCAAAGTGGCTATTTTGAACACATGTCCTGGACACATTCTTTCAGCTTTCTGCTGGAATGCAAATATTAAAAGTGGAATAAAAGAGTCTCAGTCCTCAGGACTAGAAACTGGAAATAATTTCCAAAACGGATCATATATCAATGTAAAAAATTCAATGGAAGGAAATAGTCATTCTGCAGGAGGGAGTCATTGGACAGTAGTAAGCCTTCATGTACTGAGGTTGCCTGGAAAGACACTGAAACCATCTGCAGTCCTTTGAAACAAAATTGTTAATTATAAGTTTGTTGCATTGTGCACTCAAAGGTATGAGTATAGAGTAAGACGTGAAATTCCACCACTAGCATAGAGAAAGACTGCAACATGTCAGTTTACATCATCAAGAAAAATACTGTTGATAGTTAACAAATAGAAAGAATTAAATAGTCTTTTTTCAAATTCTGATGTCAAAATACAAGGCAGAGAATTCCAAACTGATAGAGAATGTCTATGAACAAAAAAAAAAGAGACCCAACCAGAATAAGCAAAAAAAAAATGTATAAGTTTCTATGAAACTTGTAATTAGATACAAAGTTTTGAGGCAGTAATCTTTATTAGAAAAAGTCATGGTAGAAAAGAAAAGGAAAATGTCAATTAGGAAAAACTTAAAAGTAACAGAATAGTTTACCAGCAATGGAAAAGATACTGTACATATGCTAAACCCTTCTTTTTAAACCCACAAAAAGACTGAAACTTCTGGTTTTATGCATGACTAAACTGATCACAGCCCACATTAATGAAGGATCATGCAATTCAGATGTGAGGTACTTATTACAGTTATCTTACTCTTCCTCAGCCATAATCTGTAAACTATGAGGATTCTTCATATATTACACGAGACTAAAATGAACCTGGGATTAAATTGTTGTAATAGCCTATTGGATGGTCTTTATTCAACATCTGCATTCAAATATACTAATTAACTCAGAGCTTTCCAACAACAAAAAGCAGGTATTGCATTTTTCATTTAGAAGGATCAGATAGGAATGTTACAGAACCGAGCCTGGCAGTCTTTGCTTTTCGGAGTTTATATTTGAATAACAACTTGTTTTGCCAAAATATCTTATACAAATGTTCAATGCTCTTACAGACATAGAAACATTTTACATATTGATCAGCATATGGGACATCTTAACTCCATATGCTTTCACTAAGCATAGGTTAGGTTTAGGGTGGCTCCTTTTGGACAACAGTAGTCCACAGGTTTTACAATTCAAAAACTGTGCAAGACATTGTTCAATGAGCCAGCAGAGGTTGCTAACGTTAATTATCACTGAGTCTGTTCACGTTCACTGAGACCCAATCTCACTTTGTTTCACAGTGAACACTAGAACCTTCAGGAAGCTGATGTTGCTTCCCACCCCACATCGTTGCCCATAGCTCTGTGCTTCAGCTCACCACTACTTATCGGACATGCCTTTTAACTTCTGGCCATATGAATATTTCAGTGTGCAGCCTCACACTTATGAAGGCTGACAAGGCCCAGCGTAGACAGTACTAGGAATGAAAGTCTAATGTGAGCTAATGGCCACAATTCTTATAATATATTTCCAAATATTCAAACAGAAACACAGAAATTATTTTCCAAGCTTTGAATTATTTCAGTGTATTACTTGTATAAACAAAATGAAATGAAAGAACAGAGAGCTGTGTCTCGTTTCTAAACAAAGTGAAAAGATAACTTACACTTTAAGACATGCGATACATTAAACACCTATCTTGTATTAAGATGTAATTAGTAATAATCTTACTTGCTACACTTGTAGCTGTTTTCACCGTCCAGTTGTTCTGGTTTCACAAACTGTTCTAGAGCTCTGGTGACAGATGTAACTGCCTGGATGAGTAAGAAAGCAGAGCACTAAGTCACTGGAAATGCAAAATTTCAAACACTTACTAGTAGCTTACAAGAGAATCTTACTAGTTCATACTTAAGTGACCTACTGTGAACCAGCAAACACTGTGAAGAAGGAGGCAGAAGCAGAGTACACTGAGCATTTACCTCATTTGAAAATTATTTCACTTCAAAATAAATAAATTTTGCAATACCACAGACAGCATCTGTGGTATGCTTTGGCATCAATAATAAGAACAATCAAACCTATCAGTCTAACAATAGATGTATACTGAAGTAGAATAATCAAGAAGTATAGCAGTGTCATTGTTTGTGTAGATATAATTATTATTTTTCCAGCTTAAATCCAATCCAAACACGAAGACCATTTACATGGCTTCCACAGAATAACAAAGTCCACAGAATAACTCCCATCCACCACCAAGCTCTTTTGTTTTAACAGTGTATGTTTCTCAGTAAAATGAGTTTATTTTAGAAAGCTCTACAAGCCTTTACACATCTCAACCCGTATGCATAAAACATCTTACCTTTATATCCAAAGTAATATCGAGGAATGGCTCGTATGTATCCGAAACTGCTTTGCAGTTCAAACACTTCACTGGAATCAAAATACAAATGCTTAACAATATGTGAAGGAGACTAACTGTGCAAATTTAAATTATTAATACATATTACTTTAGTCAAACTACAAAGTCCTTTACTACAGACAGACAAAGAGAAACAGACAAGTTTGAAGGACAGCATGAGTTTTAAAAAGTACCTCGGGATCTTAGATATCCTCCAAATATTTGATAGATAAGTGTGGTGGCTTGAGAAGATCTGTCCAGTCTGGAAATAAATTATAATCAGACCTCAGATAAGGCACAGAATTAACTCTTCAGGTTTTCTTTTTATGAAAACCAAGGACACAGATTTTAATTTACTATAGTAAATAAAAGAGAAGAGCAGCTAGAGAACATTTAAAAGTTAATTTGTTTATGCTTACTTGGTGCTTCCATTTAAGCAAGCTTTCTGCAAAGCATCAACAGTGAAGCATAAGAATTCATGTGCATCTTCTTGACTGCCAAAATGGAAATGTTTTCCTATTCCTAATAAATAAGAGGGTGGTTATGTTTATCTCATATAAAATGAAAGAAAACTTGTATTTCTAAAATATCTCTTCTTAAAGTAACAAAATCATTTATATGCATCAAATAATTCTTTGAAAAATTAAAAAATGTCAAAAAATAAAACAATCTGAAATTACTTACTTTTAAGGCCATTGATAACAGATGTAGGTTTGATGGCATTATTAGAGCAACATAGGACTTGGTTAATGTGCGTTTCCATCGTGCACATCATACAGAAGCCTTCTTCATGACCTGAAGAGTGAAAGAAGAAAGCATCCTAGTCTAGTCAAATACACATTGCTACAAAAAAAACCTAAAAAAAAAAAAAAATCTTTAAGTTATAGGTACAATGTCCACTCTCCATGCTACATTCTCTTCTCCTAAGGGGTCAATATCCCAGTAGTTTTGTGACATTTTATTACACAGAACCGTATACAATAAAAATGTCTATTAAGTCTGTACTAAAGCACGTTTTCTGATGAGAAATCTACGTAATTATTGCAATGTCATTCTTTTTTGCAGGCTGACAGGTATGTGAACTCCACAGACTGCAGAATATATGAGGAAACAATATTGACATTGATGATACAGCACTAAGAGAGAATATGCGTTATTTTCAGCACACTGCTGTTAGGTGAGCTACATGACACAGAGCTAAGAATCCTCTGGGAGAAAGGAAAGATTAAAGTAATGTATGTATTAGTGCTTCTGCCCTCCTTTTTTCAACAGGATTCTTAACTGAAATAATTTTTATATACAATAAGAAAACACAGTTACATTTCTATGAATCAATACAAAGATACCAGAATAGAAAGCGTACAGGTGCCTTTATAAAAATACACATATATGGATATGAAAAGAGGCTCCTAGGCTTAAATAAATTCAAGTATAAAAATCAAATTCCAAGAACACAAATTCAAGGGTTTAAAAAAAATACAAAATTTTATTTAGAATAAAATCAGCCTAAGTTTGAATACAGTCCCACACCAATTTCTATTTCAGTTCATAAGAGATTAGCTCGTAGTGCTTTCTAGAGTGGTTTTTTTTTTTTTAATGGGTCAACAGTGACCATATAGTTTATCATAGTATTAGTGCATCACAGCATCGAGGCTGCGAAGATTAAGAATCTACAATGCCAATATCCTAAATTTTATCAGCTTTCTACCAGCAGGAAACCCAAATGTTCATCAAATGCCTTACTTTACAATGCACTTCATTATTCACGTGAAGCAAGAAATTATCTTTTTTTAAAGTTATAAATATAAAAGTAAATATTAAATATAAAGTGCATTAAATGAACATATGCACTTTATATGCTATTCTGAGCCTCCTGTTAATATAATCATAGAATCATGGAAAAGACCTTCAAGATCATGTTCAAAGCCAGCTTCTACAGATAAAACAGGACAATGAAGAGTTTTCTTCACAGAATCTCTGTTGTTTTGTCACCTTCAGAGGTGTCCAACAGATTTATAATAATGCTAGAAAGCACTCACATGACTGGGTGTGTTCAAGAGAAAGCATGTAATTGGCGAGAGGAGGTGTGTAGGTCAAACACTGTAGAGTAGAATTAAGGAAACATGTGTTGCCGAGATTCTGCAGTCCAACTCCAACACTTTGTGTTTGTTGCCAATCCATACAAATTTTCTCAGGTGGAAAAAGAATCCTTTGCGGCGGAGCAATTCCATCATTAACAACTGCAAGAAAATTGTACTTTAAAAGAGATGTATTGTTTTTGTTTTAAAAATGATATTTAAAAAGTAGCATTCTTCAGGAGCACCCAGAAGAACCAGCTATACTCCAAAACACGAAAACACATGACACATAGCTTTAGCATTGCCACTCGAATTTGCTTGTCAACACACTCCTTTGGACAATATTTTATTCATCGGTTTTAATTTTTCTAATGCAAGACAAACTACCACGCTGATTCTAGTAACTTTTCCAGGTTTCTTTCCATCTATAGTCTTTAATCTGATTATTAATTCAATTATAATTTTTTCTCTTATTGTAACTTAAACCACAAACTTACACTTGTAATTATATGGTAATTAATATAAGAACTAAGACAGAAAAATGAGCAAGTAACTAGCACAGAAGGTAACCTTATAGATATCAGATCTCTTCCAGAGCAGGGTTATCATTCAAAGACTTGTGAATAATGGAAGCCATGAATAACAACGGTAAAATGTACTTTTCATTTCATAACAGAAAAGACCTGGATAAGTCTGTGTATTATAAAAAGCTCCTCATAATTTATTGTAAATAGATTAAAACTAAGTTACAAATAGACTGTAAATAGATAAAACTAAATTTTGCAACACCAGTGACTTCAGTTGCCTTAAGGGATTCATAAAATTGAAGTCTACCACTGAAGTCTTTATTCGTCTTAGTCCCATTTTATAGCAGTGCAACAAATAAGAACTGCATTTTCTACTTTTGTTTTGTTTTTAAGAAAAAGGGGGGGAGGACAAAAGACACACTTACCTAGATCTCTTTGGGCAAAAGGCTTAGATTTTTGAGATGATCTACAATAAATAGCACCTCCAGGTCCTTTGTCCACAGAGACTTTGTTTGGATCTTCTGAAGGTGGTACCCGGCCCAAATTGGCGGTGCGTGACGTCATTTTTTTAGTACGGGGCTTCTTAGATTTGTCAGACCGCCTTGATGATGATTTTTTAGATTTTGAAGATTTTGGCTTGTTAACTATGGTCATTGTTCATATCTGTAACAGAGGCAAAAGTTCTGGTTGACAGAAAGAATGTCAAGAAGCATTCCAGAAAGAAAAGGAGAAATCCTGTCAAAGAAATAACTTGAAGAACTAAATAGCTGATTAGAACGAGTAAAAAAAAAAAAAAACCAAAAAAACCCAAAAACAAACCCCAAAACTAAACACACAAAGCAGAATTTTCCATCAAAACTGCACCAGTATTACTTTTAACTTCTGCAGAGCTGGTGACATTTCATACAGCTTCACAGGATTTTTTAATCCATTACAGCTATGAAGTTCTTGGGGCTCAGTGATTTTCAGATAAGATCCAGTCTTCAAATTGCAGATACCTTTTTCCAATTGAAAGGGAAAGTGTTTCAACAACATATTTAAAACGTATTTGTGGGACAAAAAGCAGAATCAAGACTGCAGTGAAAGGCAAAGAGAAGAATGTTATCACAAAAAAGCTTGAGCGTTATATTGACCAATGAGGTAAGACTTATGTATTTTTCAATTTGACAATTGAGTGATACATCACCAGATATCAAGCACTATACAACAGCAAATATCAGCACTACTAAGAATAAATCAGATCCACCACTTTTTCAAAGTATGTCAATGTAATTCTTAATTTGGACATAACATCTCTTCAACAAAGAAGTACAAAAACTATAAACACTGATACTTTTCCTCTCCCATTGTTCAACATACGTACAGATTCTGTTCCTACACCACTGCTGAACATAAATTTACATTGTGATGTGTATTGAGTGTTATTTCCCTGTGCGGAAATCATAATACACTTTTTCCCAGTATGGTACTGAAAAGTAAAACAGATAAAACAGTTACTTTCCTCCAATTTGGAGTTTTGTGTCAGTGTTGTTTAGATTTTTTCAGCAGTCTCATTACAAAACACATCAGTAATGACTCAGATCTAAATATTTATATTTGGTCTCCACTTTGCACACAATAAATCACAGCTCAAAAAAGATTTTATACAAGATCCCATTCACAAAATTGCGTTTAACCAGGGAGTAGTGATTATGCATTCACCTCATTACAAAACAAACATTTTCAGCAGTGATTGTAAAAAAACCAACACACACACACACACAAAAATACCTAGGTAGAAATCAGGAGCAACGGAAAACTAGTAGAGCACAGGTATGAAGACCAGGCACGGTTACATCTCTAAATTACAGATGACACTCCCTCACTACAACGCTACTGTAAGCAAAAAAAACAAACAAAAAAAAAAAAAGGAAAGGCAGAAACACCCCAAACACACACACGCCGCGCTAGTTATACTTTCATTAAAAAATAACCCAGCCACCAAGCCAGGAAACGCGAAACTAATTATCACTTTACCCTTTCAACTGGAAGCCAATTATGTACGCCAAGCGCGGAGTAACTTCACGTCCTCTCGGCCCCGGTCCCGCGCAGCCCGGCAGTTTCCCGGCGCAGGCATTCCTGCCGCCGGCGCCGGGTTTGCGGGCTGCGGGCGCCCGGCAGCCGCAGCAGCCAGGACAGCCCCGGTGCCCACCGCGGCTCCTCACCCCGGGCCGCAAGCTGTTCATTCGGGCTCCGAACCGGCCCGGCGTCGTCTAACGTGTCCTAACAGCCCTGCTGAAAATTAAACCCTCCGACGCCCTTTTATTACTAGGGCTAAGCGTGAAGCACCAACTCGGCCGCCCCCTGCTCTGCCTTTCTGAAGGGTTTCGGTTCCTGAAAACGCGTCGACAGGGAGCGAGGAACGGCTGCCTTGGCGGACAGGCACAGCACGCCTGCACGCAACATGTCCGCGCCCAGCAGCGGTAAAAGCCCGAACACACACAAAACCAAACCGACCCCGACCCGCAGGCGAGGGGGGGGGGCCGGGGAAGGGCTCTGAGGGAGCCCCCGCTCCGCCCCTCTCCCTCCAACTCGCGCACCGCCCCGGTCCCGCCGGGCCATCGTGCGCCCCGCCCCGGCGGCTGCCGGCCCCCGGCTCCCGGCCCAGCTGGGGGCAGGCCTAGCGGCGTGCCGTGCAGCCTCAGTGCCCGCCCTCCCCGCCCCGTCTTCACCTTTCCGAGCCCGAGAGGGAGCCCGCGCCTTGCAGACCGTCCGGAGGCAGGACCGCACTAGGCGTCGCCCAGCGCGACTCTGTGCCCATAGCAACGCGGCGGGGGGTGGGAAAGGGAGACGAATCGAACCCGGACCCTCCGAATGGGAGGCGGCAGGCCCCGCGAGGAGCCGCCGCCTACGTCGAGCGCGGAACAACGCCGCGCGAGGCGGGGAAGAACGCCGCGGGTACTCGGGGCAAGGGGACCCCGGCCGCCCTCCCGCCGGCACCGGGACGCGGGGAAGCAATGCTGAGTCCCCGCGCCGGCAGGAGGAGGAGGAGGAGGAGGAGGAGAAGGGAGCGGCAGGCGGAGGGAGAGGCAGGCGGCAGGCGGCCGCCGGCGGGACCCCGGCGCTTAACGGAGGAGGCGGGCGTGGAGCGGAGGCATCGCGCCGGGCACCGCCACCCCGCGCCGCGCCGAGAGGGGGCCGGTCCCGCCGGCCCAGGGGGTGGTGGCGGCGGCGGGGCTGGGTCCCTCCGCCGCGTGCTGGGGACGGCGCCCCGCCCCGCCCGGGGGTCCCACCCCCTCCGGCTGCCCGCCAGGCAGGAGGGCAGCGGCCGAGTGCCTGGCTGGCGCCCCGGCGCGCTGGGCTGGGCTGGGCTGAGCCGGCTGCTCCCGCCGGTCGCGTTCCCTTCCCTTTCCCGGGCCGGCCCCTCCCCCCCGGCCCATTGATTTCCCGGCAGGAAGGCGCACGCGGCGCTGCCGGGCTCTGCCAGGCCGCCGCCAGGCCCGACTCCCCCCCCCAGCCCCATTACCTGGCTCGGCCCCGCTTGACTCGGCGCTGCCGGGTCCCCCTCGCCGCAGCCCCCGCCTCAGCCCGGCCCGCTCCGCCTACTGTTACAGCCCGTCGGGGAACAATGACGTCCCTCCGCCGGCCTCTTGCATCCGGGGCCCGGCGCCGGCCGGGCAAGCGGGCGGGGGGAGGAAAGGAGGCGGCGGCGGCGGCGGCGGCGGGGGGGAGAAGCGAGCTCCTCCGGGTCACACGGGGACCAGCACCGCCCCTGTGCCGCTGCCGGGAGCCCGCTAGAGGGGGCTCGGCGACCCCCGGTCAGGGCGAGGGGCCGAGGGCGCCGCGACGAGGGGGCTCCCGCGGGCCTGGGGGCCCCGCCGGCCGCTTCGCGGGCGATGCGGGGAGCCACAGCCCCGCGCGGAGGTAAGGGGTCTCCGCCAGCCCCGCTGCGCGAGGGGACGCCTCAGCTCCCCAGCACGAAGCGTCGGTGCGAGCCCTTTCCTCGGCCGTAGTCTTCCCGCCCGTCTCTGCCTTCCGGGCCGTATTTACCCGTCTCCGAGTGATTCCTATTGCTCTGCGCTCAAAGAGCGGCCATAAACGCCGGCCCGGCCTCCGGGGCCGCCCACAGGGAGGCGGGCAGGCCCCGTCGGCCGGAGCGAAGGCCGGGACCCCAGCGCCCGGCATGTGGCGCGGCGAGTTCCCGCCGAGGGCCGCCGCGCCGCGCGCGCCGCCGCCCGCCATCGAGTTCCCTGAGGAGAGCCCGGAGCCGCGCTTTGACGGTAAGCGGGGCGCGGGGGCAGCCCTGTCCTCTGCGGGAGGTGTGGGCGAGCAGGGAGGTCCCCCGCTTCCCGCGGGTGACGGCGGGGCCCCCGGCTCCCCCCCCCCCCGGTTGGCGGAGTGGGAGGGGGGCAGGACCGCCGCCTTCCTCCTTCCCTGCCTTCCCCATCGCCTCGAGGCAGCGGCAGCCGCGGGGGGTGATGCAAGAGCGGGCAGGCCCTTGGCAGCGCGCCCTGCCCTGCGGCCGCTGTGGGAGCTCCCCCTCCCTCGGGGAGAGCCTCGTCCTCTCCGCTTAGCTACTTTTTACGTGCGCTTATAAAAGTTAGCTGTAATTCGGTTAGTTCCCAGTCGGTGTCTTAAGCATCTCGCTGAGCGGCGGCTCGTGTGGTGCCTTTCTGTGAGGCAGGGCTGTGTTGAAGCTGCGTGGGTTCGCATGTGGTTTTGATGTTTTGGTGAATAGGCATACGCTCAGACCGAAATGCATTCGTCTGACTGTCCTTTTCCAGAATCGGATGTGCCGGCGGAGCTGCGAGTTGCAAACGGGTCGCAAAAGTTTGTGAATTTCACTTCGACCATCCAAAACCAGCTGCTGCTCGTGTCGCTGCTGGAGCATCTCTGCCACATGTACACGCACAACCCCGTTCATTCGAGGTGTTTGTTCCGAAGTTAGTAAGAGTAGTTCTTTCCTGTCTCTTAAACGGCCTCACTGTAATACGTACCAGATTCCTCTGTGCAGAATTACCGGGTAATATCAATACAAAGCCCTAAGTCTCATCCCACTGGGACAAGAGTAATTCTGAGAAGAGGATGAGTATCCTGAATCAACTTAATTGGGAATGAGGACCTGACTTAGTTTTGAAAACAGTAACAGAATATTCTTGTAGATGCAAGGATCAGACGGTTCTGTTCCAGCTAAATCATGTGAGTTGTATCATGAGAAGGGTAGCAGGGTAAATTATCTAGCTGCTAAATCTGATCTAAAAACACAGATAGTAGAGGAATTTAATAAAAATATTTATTAAGAAATACCTGTAGCATAGTCTTCAGTAAATCTTTCAAAATTATGGTCTGTGAAAATCAGAGTAAATACCTTTGTAAGTCCTTTATTTTCCCATAAAGTCTCTTGATATAATTCATGGAGCTTGCAGCTTTAGGTGTGAAGTTATCTTTTGAAATCTGTCTTCTTGGTATGTGACTTATCTTAGGTATTTCGTTCATTTAGGCACATACTTAATTCATTCGAGAAACAATCTCCAAGGTTTTTCTCCTTACTATACATGATTGTAGAAAATAAAATCTAATATATTGCTCGTACTTACAATTGAAGCCGTTTATAGCATCTAGTAGCAACAATGCAGACAATTGTAATTTTTTCATTCTTGAAGTCTGATGTAGATGTTTGGACCTGGGTCTTTCTATTATCCCTATCAAAACCGAAAATATCTGGGAAAAAACCAATCAAATTTCCTCCTTTTGGGAGAGGAACAAAAAAAAAACCCAACCCGGGTATCTTCCAAAGTATGTAGCTGCTTGGCTTCCCAGTGTACTTCTATGGCAAATGATGTTCCTCCATTGGTATAGTTTAAACCAATTTCCCAAATGGAACAAACCTGATTTAAGATATACATATTGCAGTAATTGTACCTGGTTTGTGGTTTTGGCTGGTATATTCATGTCGGCACGGGTGGGTTTTTCCCACTTTTCTGGTGTGTGTAACTATGTCCATAAGGCTTGTATAGCACAATCCCCGATTTCTTATAGGTTCACTTTCAATAAATTTTATCTCCTTCAAAAGATAAAGTAATAGGCGGATTTTTTTAAATACTGGTGCCAAAGAAACATCTTAAAACAAACTTGCTCGTAAGAGTTTTTTTAAGACCTTGGGACTCCTCAAACTTTTAAGTACATTTTTGTAGCGTCTTTGCAGATGCACCCATCTCCAGTATTTGCTAGGGTTTTTTTCTGCCACAGCATTGTTTTACTCCAGCTGAGAAAGATGTAGTGCTTGGGGGGGGGGGGGGGGTGGAAGGGAGTGAATTCATTCTTTACTTAGTATGTGTACAAATGTCTGAGTTTGTATCTGAATTAGAAAATCTTGTCATTACCACTTGTTATTATAAAACATCCTCATAACTGTGACCATGCTTTGAATTTCTCTTTTCACTGATGAAAATTAGTCCAAGGGTAACAAGTAAGTGAATGGCTGGATGTTTGTATAATTCATCTGTTGAGATAAGGAAGAAGAGGAGATGCTGTTGTGACCATGAAGGGCATGGCAAATAACTGTATTATGCGAAGGGATTCCCACAGACATCTCTAGTTTGGATTTAATTAGTTTTTATTGCTAAGAGTATGGGAAAAGGCATTAGAGTAGGAGTGACTGTTCATTTTTTTCAGATACACTATCTTTCAAATAAAGTTTCTCATTCAAAAAACAACTGTTTACATGGTCTTATTTAATGGCTTTATTTAATGTGACCTTTCTCTGTTCCTTTGTACAGTACTTCGTCAGGCTTTCACAAGAACAGGGTTGCTCTCTCCTTTTGCCTTCTGTGATGAATTTAGTACTGTAAGACTGCAGCATAATAGAGCTATTACTGAACTAATGAAAGCAGCTAATCGACAAATACTTAATGGGGTAAGCTTTGTTAAACTTCTTTGGCAACCTCTGCATTAAGGAATTAACACATCATTGCATCCAAAGAAGCTTTTGTTTGGGGGTTCTTTTAATACTGGATTGGGTCTTTTCAATAATTACACAAAATGGTACTACTGTTCTACCTTGGCTGTTTGGGATGGCATGTTCTGCTTCTATAGGTGCAAACGAAAGCTTTTGAAGCCAGCAGTATTTTGTTCCTTGTTAAATAATTAAAAAAAAGGTTAAGAAAATCTTTATAAACACAGGCAAGGTGTTTTAAGTATTGCTATAGCTTTTTTCGACAATGGACAGACATCCATTTTCAACTTTTAACTGTTCCAGTTGATTATGTTAACACCCTTCTATTTATATCAGTGCAGAGCATAATTTGTTTACTGCGTAATGTGCTTCAGGCTGAATCAGACCAGTTTGCTTATCTAACTGGCTTGAACTAAGCCGGTTAATTTTGTCTTAAGCACATTTTAGAGCCCTCATTTTATCCCGTTTGCCAGCAGAAAGAACTCTAAAGGGCAGTAATCTCTCCAGCAGAGAGATGTTAGCAGATTACTGGTGGGATAATACTACTTTAATTTGGTGAAGCTCTCTGCAGAATGAATGGCTATCAGTAACCTCATTTTCTTCTAAGAACATAGTTGTAGTTTCTGTTTTCATTAAGCTGTCCCTGCCAGTGGCATCATAGACCTGTTATTCTCTATGGCATGTTTTTATGTTGGATTTTATTGTTTCCTAGGAACTTGATAATGGAGATTCTCATGCAATTGGGTATGTATTCAAAGCTTTTGAAGTATTAAACAACTCCCTCCCTAAAGTTCAGTGCTCCACTCTGAATGTCATTAATACCGCATTTCATATTTTGGCTCTGAAACGTAGGAAAAAAGTGAAAAATTCTCCAAACTCTCAAAATTATCTGGTAAAAATTCCTTCTTCAGTACAACTCTCGCGGTTAGTATCACCATTCAGGAAAACAAGGTTTATCAGGCATAAACTTAAAGAAATCATCTTAATACTTCTGTTAACACAGAGTGTGGATTTGTAGCACATGTGCATGCTGTTGCAGTCTGCTGGTTTTCAGTATTCACTATGGTAATGTCAAAGTATTTTCTTCTTCTTTTCATAATGTAAATAGTATTTCTAGATTGTGTACACTTGTAGCCTATATAATACCTTACTTGTAAGTTGTAATTTAGTTTAATGCAGCCTAATTTTTTTTTATTAGGGAAAAAGAAGTTCTCTTTGAAGCACAGACTTCACGATACTTGAATGAATTTGATGAGGTTGCAAGACTAGGAAAAGGAGGATATGGCAAAGTATACAAGGTATTCTTTTAACTTGAATTTATAATTGATCAATTTATATCTGTTTTTTCTTTGAAATGTAGGGTTACTGTTCTGGCTGTTTTGTTTATTTTTCTAACAGAAACCCAAAAATACTCATTTTCCAATAGAACAGGTGCAAACCTGCACATGTGAAGGATGTTGGAATTTCATTTCCAAAGACGCTCAGTTGTGGTTTCTGTTTTCTGTTTGTTGGAAGCAGGAGATAGATATATATATATCTCAGATGTTTTACTTTGTGTAGTTTGACCCTTTTAAAGTGAATGAAAACTCCTTGTTTCTCATGTAAAGTGTTGTGACATATTGACTTAAACCAGCCACAGGAACTGATTAGTCTGCATACCACAATGTTCCAGTTGTGACTGCCTGAAAAAAAGCAGCCTTAATATGAATGTAAACTGTCCAACCCAATGTTGAATTGTATTAAATACTTGTAGCATACGGCTAGCCTAAGGTTCCCCATGTGGTATGTGCCATATGTAAATGACAGTTGTGGTCTCAGATTTATTGAGAACCTGTTTAAGCAGTTATCAGGACCTATCAGCATGTTTTTTATTGATGAAAGATAGCTGTAAAGCTATGTATTTCACAAAGATTGGATTAGATGTTTGCAGTCCTAAAAGAAGGCAAAAGAAGGGTATCTTTATCTTAGACAGCTGGGGCCTAATCTCAGTTTCATTCTCTGATAGGTGTGAGAGGTTATCTGAATGGAGTGCAGAAGTTAATTTTTAGAAAATAATTGCTTCTAAAGGATTTAATAATTCATTAATCTAAACACATTAACATCTAATTTTGTCCTATTGCAATTGTTTTCAGGTCAGAAACAAGTTAGATGGTCAGTTCTATGCTATTAAAAAAATTAACGTTAAGAAGGCTACACGAAGAGATTGCATGAAGGTATTCTTTTTCCTGTGTTTCATCTCTGTCTTAACTCCCTGTCTGCTCTAGCTGATTCTGATTTAATTTAGTAATGCAGTTAATGTTGCCCAAAACATTTAAAACATTAATAAAGTTTTTTATGCATTCTGAGTTTCTAAAGATTTGACCCTATTAATACTTATTAGAAAAAAAGTAAATGAGGTATTTAAGTCTATTAAAAGAAGCATATTATTAACCTGAACTTGATCATCTCTGCAACTATGAAAATCATAATTTGTTTTAAAGCTTCCAAATTTTCTCCATTACTATAATAATTTTATCTATTTTTTCTCTCTCAGAAACTGTTATTTTTTGTTATGTTTTGGGTTTACAAAGCACTCAGAATAAAGGACAGTCATACTGTTTCTTTCTGGTCTTTTCAGGTGCTACGAGAAGTTAAAGTGCTGGCTGGGCTGCAGCATCCTAATATTGTAGGCTATCACACTGCTTGGATGGAATATGTTCAAACAGTATGCCCAAAAGGAAAGTACAGCATCTTGTGTAATTCTTGCATGCATCCTGCTTATGACCTCTGTACTATTATTTGCAGGAGAGTATTACTTCTCTGATAAAATAACTGTATTTTTCTCCTCCTTAAAACAACCAAAAAAAGCAAACTACAGGTGACCACCAGGTCTTCATATCCCTCTGTGCACTTCAATCTTTTGCCTAATAACTTAATGATTAATTTGGAACTGTGGAAGTATTAGCTTCACTTCTGGTAATATATGAGGAGGATTTTAAAGTTGTGTGAAGTTCAGTGGAATGCAATGAAAACCTTTTAATGCAAAAAGTAGTGAGTTGACAAGGAGAAGAATGAATACTGGGGAGTGAGCCACAGAAAGATATTTGGGGAAAAGTGATGAATAGGAGAAAAAAACCCCACAAATTTGCTACCATGTTTTGAAATCTCAAAGTTGTAGCAAAACTAGAATAAATCTCCCACTAGTCTTCTCTTCCTATCTGGAAAAGAGTTTAGAAAAACTGAAAGAACCTGTAAATAAATACTTTAATGGAAAAAAAAAAAATTCCTTCTTATTTTGCTTTCCACAGGAGAGTTTTTAAATTTGATGAATTGATTTTCATAGTTCTACAGTGACAGAGCAATCTGGGTTTTTGTATATCAGCTACTGTCCGTAACTGTCGAGAATTTATGTACTTTTATGTTTATTTTACACCTTCTTCCCTGCCCCGTTTTTTTTCTCTTCAGTTTCTCTGTTCTTGGCTCTTCCCACACTTTTTCTTTGGTCCCTTTGTAACCTTAATCTGTTGGTCCCTTTCTTTCTTGTACTTTTTGGAATGCCTTTAGCAGTTAAATCTTTTGATCCTCTCTTAGTGGGAGGTTTGCTTATGCTCTATATGACTTTATTGCTTTCCAAATCAGTGACTTGATGCCCAGTCAGCTATAAGCACAAAAGAAAATGCATAGGAAGTTGACAGTATAGTAAAACAGACAAGACTTTTTAACTGATGATACTAAGAATCTCAAAGTATGCAACTTTTTAGTGCTAGGACTACTTCACAAGTATTTAGTGGTGATAATGTAAGTACATAACTAGATCTATAGATAGGTTCTGTGGTACTTAGTGGTTTTCCTTGGCTTACAAGATTGGTGTTTCATATTTGCTTCTGTGTGCTAAAACAAACTGCTTTTTCCACATAAATATACAATTTTAGTGAAAATTATTTCCAAAATATCAAGTGTCTTCAAAACAGCAGCAGGGTGATGCAGAGGATGGTGCCTTGTGGAGTTGCTTCTTTAACTGTGTATTATCATATACATTATAAGCCCTAATTTTGAACAGGCTAACTTCTTAAAGGTGAAATTTAGGTGAATATCTAAGAGAGCCCAGTACAACCCTTTCAGTGACCTTATAAAACATGTATTTTCTTTTCTTTAAAGAAAAATGAAAAGTATATTAGGGTTGCTTCTTAGTAGACTAACAAGCACCTTTTGCAGCAGCAGAAATAGAAAAGAAGATATCTACAGGTAATGAAGTCAAATTCAGTATGACGCTGTAGCTTAAATGTTAATTTATAGTAAATATATGCATGCTTTGTTTTGTAAAATACTATATTTATCTTTTCATCCAATAGATAAAACAATAATGGAGTTGCAGCCATTATCTTTGGAGCAAGGGAGTAGCAAGTAAGCATTATAAATCTCAATTAAAACATTTATTTGGCTTTAACATAAGGCTCTTTTTTAAAATAACATTAAAAGAACACAGAATTCAGCATATATTGCACAAGTGCATTTTGCTTCCAAATTATAACCAAAAAAAGTCTTACTTATCCTTGTCATTGTTTCTTTTCTGGTTGCGTAAGCTGAAGGATATTGCTGGATACTTCTACCTTCTTTGGATCTCTCAGTTTCTGAGTGCCTGAATGTAGTACTGAGCTTCAAGTTTACTTCAAAACTTCTGTGCCAGTCAGCAACACTGATTAGTACCGTGGAGTTCTATTAGAGTGATGGGGCCTTCTGTTTCTCAGAAGTATTAATTAGCCCTTTCAATAAGGAGATGGAGTCCTATGAGAAATACAGTGTAACTTCCTAAGTTTAAAGGAATGGAGATGCATCATACTTCTGTGCAGTGAATGCGGTGACCTAGGACTATATGTACCTATGAGCTGTCTGGGTCAGCTATCAGGAATCCCTGCTGGGGGAAGGTGTTAAAAAGGCTGGAGTCTACACTGCCAATTATGTAATCCTAAAGTTCTGTATGGGGAAGCAGCTGAACTCTTACTCTGGAATGCAGTTTGCGATTGGAGAAAAAAAAAGTTTTCAGAATGGTGTATCACAAATAGATGGTATAGAACTGTGTACATATTTTGATTTCTCTCCCTTACTTTATTATTTTCAGTGATCACTGTCACATTCAGAGTGTGGAAAGTGGTAGTTCAATTATCTTTGCTGACCTTACTTCACAAGAAAAGAAGTCCTGTGACAGTACCAATCTTAGAAACCTTGGTAGTGAATCAGTGCAGAATATGGATGTAAGGAACGATTTTACAAACAGCAATAGTAAAGAGTGCATGAAACCAAATAAGTGTGAACTATCCATAGAATTACAAGAAGACTCTGTAAGTAGTGTTAGCAGTAGATCAACTGATGTGAAAAATCATTCAGCACGGGGACCTCATCCTAGTCTGGATCAAGATGCTAGCACTGGAAGTAAGTCCTGCACTGAAGAATGCTCCAAGAATGATGTAGCTCTCTGTGGAGAGTTTGAGGTAAATACAGTTCTCTTTAAATATACTTAACTGCTGTCTAATTTAATGATGTTTGTAAAAGAGTTTGGTAGACAGAGGAATTATTTATAATGATAAACTAAAAAAAATGAAATAACTGTGATTAGAGCCAAAATGCAGACAATTTTTACTTAAGTGGGTAACACCATTACAAGGAAGCTGACCAGAGGAGCTGGCAAAACTCAGCATACAAGGAAGTTGCTATGTGTTAGTCATCTTGGGTCCTTTCAAAGTACCTACATGCATAAAAAGTACTACTCCTGCGTAAAAAAACCCATCAAACTTGAAAATCTTCAGCATTCAGTAATGATGGCTAATTCATGGTATTATTGATGAAAGTGTTTAGGTATGTAATGTGGTGCCTATACAGTGTAGGATTACATGTGAAAAAGAGAGAAGCAGATTTGGGCATGGAATCACCACTCTACCTATGCTTCTAAAACTTTGTTGGCGTTCATACCACTGAAATGTTTTGTATAACACAGCCAGCTCTGGAATGCTTCAAGCTTTTGCTATCATTTGGAGTTCCCTCTTGCAAGAAATCCAAGATTTTAAAGGAGTTTGCTTGAGTTGTCCAGGTTATCAAATGAACTAATACATTATCAGAAACTGAGTATGAAGTTACGTATTCATGTTAATAAATCCTAAAATTCTGTATCAAGAGGTTAAATATTTTTGCTATTTTGTATTAATTTACACTATTTTCTTAAGCCAGAATGAACCTCTGTTAATATGTCTAGAAGTTTTTAAACTCGAATTTGAATATTAAGGTATGTAGCTAGCTGTTTCGTTAGCTTTTATCATATAACAATTGTTAAAGTTTGAGGAATAAGAAAAAAAAAGCAACCCAAAACTAGATAGCATTGTTGCATCTGCTTCTTGAATGCAGTGGATTAGTAATACTGTATTTGATGTAATTTTGGTATCTAACTTTTTTTAGTTTAATAAATGTTGGTGTTTTTTAGCTTTAAAGAAAATAACTAAGGAAATACTATTCATATTAGAGTGGCAAAATCATGGACCATTATTTTTCTGTTAGGTGGAGTATCGTTTGATGCTTCATATACAAATGCAACTGTGTGAAATATCCTTGTGGGACTGGATTGTTGACCGTAATAAAAGATGTAACGAGAGAACAGAGGAAACTTGCAGTAAGATTCACCACTGTCTTAAAAATTTACTTATTCATGATAAAACAAATATTTCTTTTTTCCTAATTGGAAGTCCACTTGCCTGATTTTATGTTTTACTTCAGTGGCTTATAATATGGATCTTCTTCATATTAGATTCTTTATTCACTTAATCAAATAGCAACTAGTATTGAATCTTTGTATGATAGATGTTGGTAAAAGAGATTTAAGTTCATGAGTTTTAGACAACTCGTCAAAAAAAAAAAAAGAATGTATGCCTGAGGCGTAGTTGTTACCTGGAGACATCTGTGCCTGCGTAATACTACTTTTTTGGAATAGATTTTTTTATTGACAGAATCTGCTTTTTCTCAGTAAGCTGTTTAAATAATTGAAATTTTGCTTTGGTAGTAGTCTTGCTGCTACAAAATAAGACTCTTCACAGGCTAAATTTATCTGCTGTGGAAAATACGAATACATCTTTTGTTCCAGACAAGTTACGACATACTTAAAAGCTTTTAAGTTTGTTCTTAAGAATCAAAACTCCTACGCAGGCTAATTTGTCATTGGTCTAAAGAATCTAACATTTACTTAGCTTGAGTGACCAGAGGAGTTCTCACGCCCTGATACCAAGCCGTCTTCAATTATTGTTGACGTTTGGAAGAACAAGTCTAACGCTCTTAAAGCATTAAAGACATGTTCCTTTCTGTGGGGTGGTTGTATATAAAAAGCATATGCTTAACAGATTGTAAGACATAAACTGTATGATTAATGTTTAGTCTTAGTTTTAATCACTATTAAGACAAGTCTGTTGTTCTCTTCAGTCATGGATTCAGGTTTACCAGCTATCTGTCAGCCAACTGCCACTAATCTCTCCTGTAATCATAGTCTTTTAGCATTCTTAAGCTAAAAGATGACATTCCTGGTCAGGGAATGACAGAATTACTAGGGCATTTGACCTTGCAAAATGCCGTTTTCACACATTTTCGCAGGCGACGAGAGGAAAGGTGAATGCTATCATAGGTTAGACACTGAGAAACAGAAACCCAAGTAGGAGTAAATGGTGAGTGTTCAAAGTGGCAACAGACATGTTAGATCTGGGTCATTAGAGTAGGAAGACAGTGTAGTTTAATAAAATAATAATGTGGGAAATGGTAAAAACAATGAGATGGTGAGTTTATTTAGGACAGATACAGCCAGAGGAGATTTGGGAATTTCAGAGGGTAGCACAACAGTAGAAGGATTAGGATCCAAATAGGAAGGGTGTAAATCAATACAGAAAACATGTAATTATGTAAATTAGTATGATTTTATCTGGAACACTATTTTTCATTCTAATTCAGCACTTACATGGAAGTAAAGAGTTTATTAAATTCGTAATCAAATAACTGGCTGATGGGGTTTGGAGGAGTCTTTTCAGGCAATCATGTGTTCATGTCCTCTGAACTTTCCTTTTTGGAATTTTGAGGTTAGTGACTTTTTGCTGTTTCAAAAATACTATCTTAGGAGAAGCATGGGACATTCCATTTTTAAACTCTGCTCATTCTGTTAAAAATTTCTTCCACATCATAAATAAACAGAATTCAACAAGACATACCACCATAAGCTTAAATAACTCAGTAAAATTAGCTGAAATAATTTAGATTTTAAATTGTTTTAAGGTCCATACCATCTTGTGGATGTCCGCTGGACAATGAAAATTTTTCAAGAGTTATTAGAAGGAGTATGCTATATCCACAGCATGGGAGTGATGCATCGAGACATTAAAGTAAGTTCATCAAATTATTACTTGAGGTTGAAGAAAACAAAGATAACTTACATTATGGGAGAATGAAAGCAACTTCATAGTTAAATTTGAGATGACCTAGACTCTTAAGAATTTAGCTATGTTACATATGAAAAAATACATTGTCTCCTCTATACCAGTACCATACTTTCTTTACTATAAGCATAGTACTCAATTACATTGACTTACAAGTGAATTATTAATTAATTATGATTATGGAAATGTTTTCTCCTTTGTGAAGCCATTTTCTTGTCCTAAACAGGGATGGTCAGATTGGTTTTGTTTTGTCTTGGTCTTTCCTTAACCAGGGTAGAACCTAAATTACTTAATTAGCTAAAAATAATTTCTTTTAGGTAATTATGAAAATAAGCAAAGCCCCTTGACTACACCTCAGTTTGCTAACGGCGTATCAGTTAGCTTTTGAAAATATGTTCAAGTTACAGTAACTTGCTTTAAAAGAAATAAAATAAAAAATTCCCTCAGTTGCAAATAATTGCTGTCTTTCCAAATGGTTGCTATCTCCTCTAAAGGACTGAAATGGTAGGTGATGTTAGTGACTGAATGAAGAGTTTTGGTTTAATTTCTATTAAAAGTACTGAAGAGCAGACTTAAAAAAAAAAAACCACTTTGAAGTTTTTTTGGAACTCTAATCATAAGAATAGTTTTGACTTACTGGCGGGCTTAAATGTGAAGCATAGGTAGATATATCTTGTGTGTCGTCGTCGTCCCGTCCCTGTCCCGTTCCCGTCCCGTCCCCCGTCCCCCCCAAACTAATACGGTAGCTATATGAGGAAATTAGTGTAAAAATAATTTTGATTATTAAAACTCTACATGCAGAAGCTTGGAACTAATTCAAAACACGCAGTCTTCGTTCTGGGTTAATTTTAATTTTTCTGCCGACTGTTTTGGGGTCAACAGTTTTTCAGTTTGCTTTCCTGTTTAGCATCATCATGGCCTTATTGTCCGAAGTCCTGGTAGTTGTATGAAGAATTCCATACAGTTACTGGGAGCCTGTTTTTGAGCCAGTGCTCATTGTTTTCATCATATATTCTTATAATAGTGATTTTGCAGGTATCTTGTAGAGACAATAATTTCTGTGATAATGTTATAAGAAAGTCTTCCAGCATTTGAAATTCTGAGAACTGAAGTCCAAGTGGGTAGGTAGCTTTTATCTCTTAACTTCAGTGGGTATGAGAAGCCTAGCAACTTGTTCAACAGTGCTGTATCTTTTAAATTTGAGCTGTGTTGAAGAAATGAAGAGTGGAGATTGCCCATCTCTTGTTAAACTGTTCATGTCTGCCTTATACTCTAACAGAACATCAACTGCTTCCTTGCTGCCACCTGAGCAGGCCTCTTGAAGAGCTGTTTGTCCTTCATGATCTTGGGTATTTACGTTGGCTCCATTACTTAATAGTAAATGGATGCAATCTGTGTTGACACCTAGAATTCTGCTCGCTTTAGACGATGCTGTGCACGCTGCAACATGAAGGGCAGTTCTTTCACAAGTTGGACTGGCAAGGTTAATGTTTGCTCCAAAGGTGATTAGACTTGCTGTTGCCTCTGTGTTTAGTGACCCTGCAGCTACATGAAGAGGCGTCCAGCCAAACTTGTTGGTGTCCTTTCAGTTAAGATAATACTCAAAAAGAATGGATATAGGTGGAAAGGCATCATCAGACTGTTGGCCTAAACATAGAAGACCATCATATTTTATATTTACTCATTTCAGGATTTATCTGATGTTTTACATATTGCAAGATACAGAGACACTTTTCTGTATTATGTTGTGAAGTTGGTTGATTTCTCTGAAATTTGTCTGAAATCGATGTCCCAGCTGTAAGTACTAGGCAAATTTAGTAGGAGAAGTTGAAGTGCTGTGTAGCCTCTTGTTATTTCTGTAACATCAAACATTGTTTTAAGTTAATTTCTTTTTATTAAGATAAAATTACTTAGACTAAAACTTCTGGACTGGTAGGGCATAATATAGTAAAAGTTTTGCTTCAGTTGTCAGAACAAATGTTATTAGTTGCCATGACCTAACAGAAGCTTGGTCATTAACTTAGATTTGTTAACCACAGCTTCTTTGTGCCCGGCAGGAGTGCATAAGATGGTATTAATGCCTTCAGTTCCTCTACTTCTTAGTTTCATAGCATGAGAAATGAGTCATCAGAGTTCATCTTCAGGCCAGTGAAGCTCACAGAAATGTAAGCAAGCAGAAGTTCCATCTCATCTGTACATATAGACATAATCTGGCAGTGCTTGAGTCTCTAGATTATAAAATCATAGAATGGTTGGGTTGGAAGAGACCTTTAAAGACCATCTAGTCCAAGCCCCCTGCTGTGGGCAGGGACATCTTTCACTAGACCAGGTTGCTCAAAGCCCTGTCCAACCTCACCTTGAACACTTCCAGTGATGGGGCATCCACAACTTCTCTGGGCAATGTGTTCCAGTGCCTCACCACCCTCGCTGTAAAAAATTACTTCTTTATATCCAATCTAAATCTGCCCTCTTTCAGTTTAAAACGGTTGCCCCTTGTCCTGTCACTACCGGCCCTGGTAAAAAGTCTCTCTCTGTCTTTTTTTTGTAAGCCCCCATTATATACTGAATAAGGTCTCCCTGGAGCCTTCTGTTTTCCAGGCTGAAACAACCCCAACTCTTTCAGCCTTTCTTCATAGGAGGGGTGTTCCAGGCCTCAGATCATTTTCATGGCCCTCCTCTGGACCTGCTCTAACAGGTCCATGTCTGTCTTGCCCTGGGGACCCCAGGGCTGGACGCAGTACTCCAGGTGGGGTCTCATGAGAGTGGAGTAGAGGGGCAGAATCTCCTCCGTCGACCTGCTGGCCACGCTTCTTTTGATGCAGCCCAGGATACGATTGGCTTTCTGGGCTGCAAGTGCACATTGCCTGCTCATACCTAATTTTTCATCCACCAGTATCCCAAAGTCCTCCTCTGCAGGGCTGTTCGCAGCATGAGGAGTATGTTCAACAATGATTAGTGTTGTGTGTCTGAGTCAATGGATACTACTTCTGATTATGGTTTCTGTTTATATTGAGTAAAACAAAATTCACATTTAAAATTATCAATAGATGTGATTCCGCCATATGTTGTATTAAGTCAGGTATACTACCGTTCAGGGGAAATTTATGTGATTGCTTGAACTATATGTAGCATCTTACTTAATAGCCATTTATGGATATTTCTAGAATTTGTCTTTTTTAAACTCATGTGAGTGTTAATTAGCCATCCTGCAGCCATGTCTCCAGAGTTTCACTGTGCTGTGACTACGGATGAAGGTCCCTAGTTTTGAGTTGCCAGCAGTAATTTAATTTTATATCACCTATTTCATTTATTGGAGGAAATACTGAATAGTGTTTCATACTCACTCTTCCCATTCCGTGTGTGATTTAATAGATCTGGTTTAAACTTAACGGTTTGTCTTGTCTTTTAAATTTAGTGATTCCTTGAATAGAAGCCATTCCAAATTTTCAGCATTTATGTCTCCTACCTATGCACAATTTTCCTGTTCTCTTATGTGTGTTTTGAGACAGGAGACTCAGAACTGCAGATGGTACTGAAGATGGCAGTGTATTAATTCATATGGTATCACAATGTTTTCTTCTTTATCTCCCTCTCCCCCCAATAACTGGTAACATACAGTTTGGTTTATCGACTGCTATTGAGCATTAAATTGTAATTTTTAAAGTTGCCTGTTACCATGCTTAAGCCGTAGCAGTAAACTCAGAGACAGTTGTTACCTATTTAAAATTGGGATTATTTTTCCCTTCATTTACGTGTTTATTTGCACTGAATTCCTTTTGTCATTATACTTCGTGCAAGGTCCTTCCACAGTTCTTTTATTCAGACCTCATCTTGATTTCTCAAGGCCGTCAAACTTTGTCATCTCACCATTCACTCTCCCTTTTCTACCTATTTACAAATACCTTGTTCAGCATAGTTCTCAGCATAGATTCATACAAGAACCAATTGATAACCTTCACTGTGAAAGCTGGCCATTTATCCCTATCTTGTATGTCTTTAAACTAGTTGTCTATGTGAGGACCTTCCCTCTTCTGTTAATTTTTTAAAAAATGTAAGATTTCTGAATCTAGAAATATTTTTAATCACAAATTATAATCCTGATCAAATGATTCTCTGGAGGGAGAACAGGTCTATGAGGTGTAAGCGTCCTTCTAAGCACTCGCTGTTTCACTGGTAGGATGATCAGCTAGTAAAGCTTTAACAGTGCTACCATCATCTTCCATTATTACTTCATATAGCTCTTCAAGGCATGAATTTTATTTCCTCTGCCCCCAGGAAAACACAGTGGCAGGCCTGCTGGTTCCTTTGATTACGTAACTCATAGACAAGGGGATTGTAATTTTTTTAATGAAAATCCCCAATCAGAAAAAGAGGATTTGGAATCTGGCACTTTGTTTGAACAGTAGTGTTCTTTGAGGTGTTGCGGGGTGTCTGGTTCTAGAATAGCTTTGAAGTAACTACATTATTCAGTGCAACGTTTTAAAAGTACTATGAAACAAGCAAAAGTATAAGAATTGGAGAGAAAAAAAAAAAAGGCTTAAGTTGTCTCAGCTTTCTTGGTACTGCTAACTTCTATTTAGTAGAAAAAAAGCCCTGTACTAAGCAATGGTGCTTTCACTTCTCATCCAAATGTACTTAAACTCAGAAACCTTGTGATACAGACTAAGTAAAACCAGTAATTTACTATTAGATTTTCTTTTATCTGGCAAGTATGCCTTTTTTTCTAGATACATAATGCTAGCATTTCTCTTCCTGAGTGGTCCTAAAGCCAAAATATATGGATAAAACTGTATCAGTTTTTCCAGTCAGTGCTCTCAAGTCTCTCATCACTTTGGTTTTTTTCATAGCAACTTCCCAGAACCAAGTAGCATGTTGCAGCTATGCTTATCATATAGGAAAGTGTATTTTGTTTTACATTATGTCTGGCCCAAAGATGATACTTCGTCCTCCTTCCTGCTACATCAGTTGATGTCATTTGCTGTCTACTCTTGCCTGTTCCTGTTAACATTATTCTTCTGCAAATTGCACATTTTCTGCTGAAAAAAACAAGTACTTTATTTTTCCACTAAATCTTTGTTTTTTCCTGTTTTGCTTTTCTTCCTTTTTTCTAGATCCTTCATATGTGGTCTTTCTGCCAAAATGGTGTTGCTAACACATAAAGTGTTAAATAGTTATTATCTTATACCTGTGAAACACTGGATTTTGTAGACTTTGAAACAGCTGAAATTTTGTATTTCTTTATATAGATATATTTTAGATTTTATACTGTCTTGTTTCATAGCCCAGAAATATCTTTCTACATGGATCAGATCATCATGTAAAAATAGGAGACTTTGGATTAGCCTGCAAAGATCTTCTTTGGGATGATGCAGACCAGTGGTTTAAGACAGAAAGGATAAATGGTAAGAGAAAAAAGCTTAGTGGGGTTTCTATTATAGTAAAACCATTAAATATTAAATTCTTAAGTGAAATCGTAACAGTGTAACACTAGCTAAGTCTAAATTGCCTTTTTTAAGGACTGATGCATACTTCAGGCGTGGGGACTTGCCTTTATGCCTCACCAGAACAATTGCAGGGATCTCACTATGATTTCAAGGTAGGGAGGAGGGGTTTTTTTTTCTATTAACACATGATGATAGATAATAGGAATAAAACAAGCCTTTCAGTAAATACATAAATAGTCCTCCTACTGTTACTCCTGATATTTTTGTTGAAACACGGATATCAACTTTGCCTTCTAGTTTGTTACCAGTGCAAAAATTATTCATGTTTCTAAGATCACCTTGAGGAATCTATATAGATTTTAATTTGTGTTCATGATACTTTTCATATCATCATGAAACTTCCTTTTTGCGAAACTTTTTCATATCATGAATTTTTTTATGAGAAGAAATCTAGTAATTAAAAACAGCAGTTATCCCAGAACTTTTTCTTCACCCCATTACCAGTCAGATATGTACAGCATGGGTGTTATCCTGCTAGAACTCTTCCAACCGTTTGGAACAGAAATGGAAAGAACAGAAGTTCTCACACATTTAAGGAATGGCCAAATTCCTCATACTTTCTACAAAAAATGGCCTATTCAAGCCAAGTATGTTAAACTCCTCACCAGTCAGAGATCTACAGAAAGACCAACTGCTGCTCAGCTTCGTGAAAGTGAACTATTTCATACCACAGAACATGTAAGTTACACCAATAACCTTAACCTTTACAGGATAAAGAAATATATGAAGAAAACGCCCTTTATTTCCTTGCATGTATTATGGGTTTTTATTTTGTTTTTAACTTAAGTGGATTGTGTGATTGGCTTTTTTTTCTGATTACAGTATTTAGCCCACTATATTAATGTTTCTAGTCAAATTAGATGGTCGGTCAATAAGTATAGGTAACTTTATGAAGACTGGATAGTTGATTTACATACAGTTTGAGGTATTTTTATAAGTCAGAAATGTTTTTGAAGTTTTTTATCAGCTCTGCAGAATCTTTTTATCATTTTCCCTTTCCTTGCCACACTTTTTTTGTTTGTGGATTGAGCTGTAGTATTAAATACGCAGAAATGCTGTGGTGTTGCAGAATGTGTCTGTAGTGGATAGGGAACACAATTCAAATACGTTAATAAGGCTTTACCCTTGCCTGTCTATAAATGAAGTAAACTGACTCTCATTTTCAGGTTATTTCTAACCTGCAACAGAAGGTGAGACAGCAAGAGGAAGAAATAGAGAAACTGAGAGAGAGAATAAGACTGCTTTCTGAAAAACAAGATGAACATATGAGACTAGGTTCTCCTGTTTAAGTACAGGAAGAACTAATCTCTATTTTGTGTGCTAAGTTATATAAAACATTTCTTTTTTACATAAAAATATTTCAATGCATTTTGATTGTCCTGTCTGTTCTTTAAAGGTATTCATCTTTTTGTTTTTGTTCAGAAGTCTTCAGTCAACAGAAAGGATTCATGGTACACTTAGCCTCAGTACAATTTAACTTGTATAAATAAAGCATTTGGATTACAGGGAAAAATATAAGCAAAAATTGAAAGTGCAGTGTATTTACATAGCACTATTTTAAATACCATATAATCATTAAACAAACATGCATGTTATGCATCAGTTAGTTACAAAAAAAGGAAGGTGACACCCAAAAGGTAGCTGTAATGTTTTTATTGATTTTAGAATTCTGCCCTACTGTAGTACTTGAATACATCTCAGAAAGGACTCAAATGACTACAGCAGGCATGAGGTGGAATAAGATTAAAATTACACCATTATGAAGAGTACAGGCTTACTGCAGTAGCTTCATAACAGAGCTGAAAGGTGCCAAGTTCTCACATGACTTCATCCATTTTTGCACATTGGCTGGGGCAGCATTTGCACTGCCTGTCTGCTGAAGTGCACACCACGCAACAATGTCTGCTACGGTGAGTTCATTGCCCACCAACCACGATGTCTTGCCTAGGGCAGCATTCATAGAGCGCAAGACTGCTCCTTTTTCCTTACTGCTGCCTTCTTTTAGCTGGAAGATGGCTGTATCAACCCAGCTGTCAATCAGAGTTGAAGTAACTGCATTGTACTTCTGGCCAAACAGGGAAAAGAGAAACCTAGCGATGTTCCCCTCTCCTTCAATAGGGCACATTGTTTGAACGCTAAACTTCATCTGGGGTTTTGGAACTGAAATTAAAAAAAGGAAAAAAGTGAATACCACATGGCAGAGAAGTTAAATGTAATGGTAATTCTATGATGTATTTTATCTGTGATACCAGCAACACTGTTAACATCAATAACCTGATAAAAAATTTTCAGATTTCTTACTCTAAATACTTAGACTAAGGCAAGAACCTAGGATAACAGGATCACTTTTTGCAAACCTCAGCCCAATCTCCCCCCCCAGTTTCTATTCTAGCAAATTTATTTGTAGAAACTGAAAAACACTTCTATAAAAAAAAAATCCTGTGGGTACAGCCATGTAAATGCCATGTGTACTTTAATAGCAGTAATGACAAACAAGAATCTTCCTCCTCTGTCCCCATCATTTTTCACAGCTATAAAAAGGGAGCAAAAATGTTATCTGCAGTACATATCCATCGCATGTCAGCGCAAAGATACCAAAGCACGTTGTCAAGGTTTTATAGCACAAGTTTCATTTTCTCACCTATTGTAAAATACTAATCTACAAGGTAACTTCATTCTTACCATCCTTCCAAATAAGAGTAAAGCCCAACTGATACTCGTGACGTTGTTGCTTCTTAGTCTGCTCTCCAAAGCATTTCAACAGGTTTTCTGGCACGCTTTTCACCGATGAATGTGTGTGAACAGCCGATAATATTTTATAACGTTCACAAAGCAGACTGTGTAATACTAATAATGACAGCGGAGGCAGAGAGGGATTTGCATTGATTACGATATCTTTCAGGGCACCATAATCCTGAATGGAAAGACATTCAGCAGATAAGACACATTCCAGATCAGACTTTGAAGTAACAGAGTTTTCCTTTAACACCAAAATGTACATAGCCATGCATGTATATGTGATATTCTAACTATATTCAAATAATTCAAATTTGGACATTAAAACTTGTTTAAACATTTAAACATCTTCCTTCCTCAACAGTAATATAATTCAAGAACATGACAGAGGTAAATTCTAGTCCACTCTGAAGCCAAAGTTAAAATTTCCTGTTAGTAGCAAACAAGAAACCAAATGTCATAATTTCAAAATTAACCATTCTAGCTTGGACTTACATAAAAAATGAGAATAGATAGTATTTAGTATTTATACATGTTTGTATCTATAACCCGTATCCCCAAAATGAAATGGTAGTTGTAGGTTATTTGTAAGAGTATGAGACTTGTATATTGAGTTCTGAGTGTCACATGTTTTAATGTCACCCTTCCAACCCTGAAAATCTGCGAGCAGAGAAAGTATCTATCAATATATATGCTCAACTAAACTTACCTTTCCAAGCATCAAATCTAAATCTGCTCCATTTGTTGTCAAAGGAGAACATTCATCAGTTTGAATGATATTAGTTACATCAAAGTCAGCATCTGGGGTTTGTATCATCTTTGAGAGACCATTGACAGCACTTTTCAGTTCATACAAGCGTTTTAGAATCTCTTCCTGGCGGGATTCAAGTGCTTGAAGTGATGGGTCAACCTCTTCCTATAAGAAAGGAAAAAACAAGCTGAGTGAACATTTATACGACCTTAAGTGCCGTAACAGTCCACCACTCACTTGACGGTAAGGTTTGAAAGACTTTAAACACATTCAAATAACCGTAATGACATGGAATGTCATGGTCTTCTGTCTATTCGTTGCCTCTTTTCTTTTGTCTGTATGAATGTGGTGAGAGATGGGTTATTTAATTCAATCTCTGAAGTCTTCCTGCTTAACATTAAACTGCTAGCTACAGCAAGACATAGTAAAAAAATCAGACCACAACCACAGAAACTTAAAGTTGGCAGTGAAGTGCTGAATTAAAACCTGAAAAGCCAAAGTTAGCTTGTCAGGATTCTCTTCAGCGCAGAAAAGCAGACCGATAAGAGTTTGCGTTGAGGCTGCCAAACAAGGAAACTTTCTGACAATTCAGGTAGTTAATAAAAGTAAAAAAACCTGCAGGTTTAGACAGATGGTGTATCATATGAAA